>NC_086285.1:30279777-30897589 GCF_963924245.1 Chroicocephalus ridibundus
CGATTACGGTAAATAATAATAACAAAAAGGAAATGTAATTTCTTATGAGTTGATACATTGCCGAACATAATAGCAGCAGAGACCTATTTCAGGGTGCTTGCATTATTGAAATAAGCATATGATTGTTAAGACTGATAATAGCAGCATAGTTTTCTATTTAAGCGTTTGGATGGCACAGATAGTATTTTTTCCACTTCCCACTGGTACATTTTGTTGAAGTACCGAGTGATTACTTACTGGTTAGAAGTCCTCAAAAATTAGATTGAAAGACATTTTATTGTTAAGTATATTAGATGCCTTTTTATGCTTTACTGTATATCGATAGAAGCTCCTTAAAAAGTAATTATGCACTTAAATGACGCATTCAGATGGAAGTTGCCACTTGTTTATATTGAAACTGGGGATTATGTTGGGATGTATTGTTTGTTCTTTATGATTTTAAATATAATACTTTTTTGCTACCTACATGAAAAGTTGTGGAATTTGCAAGAAGAACCATGATCAACACCTACTCCTACTGTGTGATACTTGTAAACTCCATTATCATCTTGGTTGCCTGGATCCACCTCTTACACGGATGCCAAGGAAGACCAAAAACAGTTACTGGTAAGAGTGCAGCTGATGTATTGTCTTGTGCTATCTCTTAAAGTAGGACATAAATGTGAATGGACTTGCAAATTCTAAGTGTTTTAGACATTGCTATAATGCAGTCTGAACTGAGGTATTTTATTTTCAGGTTATTAGCAGTGATATTTCAAGGTAAAAAAATAGTTGTAAAGATTTTCTCATTATTAGCCTCTGCGTAGAAATAGATTATAGCTTTAATTTTCTTAGCTTTTGCATTCATTTTTGATTATTAATGCTGCTATATAATAATGGTAGGAAACGATAGGCTGGAAATTAAAGACTTGATCTTCTGTTTATCTTAGGACCCAGATATGCAACTCTCTGTCCAGATCTTTAGGAAAATACGTGTAAATACTTAAAAATAAACTTGTAATTAGTAGTTTATTGCAATGTGGAAATCATTTGGGTTTACTTCTGTCTTATGACTCAAATCTGCAAAGGCAGAAGCATATGCGTAACCATACTTACTGCAGTTACATTTCCATGAATTAAAATTATTTTTGTGCCAGTGGAGCAGGACAAAAGCTAAGTCGTACAATGCAGAAGTGGTAATGTGGTAAAGGTGCTGATTTCCAAACTGTGATAAAATTAGCGTGCTGCTGTGTTGTGTTAGTATTCTGCATGTTTCTAAACTGCTATAAAATGGGTCAGAAGCAGTTATTCAGAAGCAGTTTTTGTCTGGCAAGAAGTTTGTGTACAGCATCTCTAGGTATCATCATCACCTTGTCTAAACGTTCAGGTTTTTGGTTCAGGTACCAAATAAGATTTGTCTAAGAATTCCTTCTAAAAATACAGTAAAACTATTTTGATTGAAAAAACTTGGTTTCTATTTTTCTTCAGATGTCTCGTATTTATTTATTTATTTATTTTTATATTCCATAAAACATTTACTGAAGTCATCTTTTTGGGTAGTTTTGATGATTGTGTTCAGAGCAAGATGGCTGGTACATGAAATGGGAGGTCTCTCTTTTTTTATATCTTAACATGACAAAACCTGAATTTACCCCTGTAAATTTAGTTAGTAAATTAATAGAGATTTCCTTTAAAAGCTGACAATCTCAGGAAGGTTTTTACCATCACAAATATTTTTCTGGACTTAAATTTCCTTTAATTATTTAATGTAGTCTGTGATTTTGAACTTTTCAGTATTTCAAGGGCATTCTCAGCTCTTTGGTCAAATTTACAAAGTAGTTATGTTACATAGAAGCTTTTTTTTTTTTTTTTTTTTTGGTAGCTTCTGCATTTGGTTTTTGTTCTGCTTTTTAACCAAGTTGAAAAGGCTCACCAAGAGCTATCAGTCCAAAAGATGTAAGACTACAATTCTCAGTAGGTGTTAAAGGCAGAATAGGTCAGGTTAGGTAGTAAAATGCTTTGATTTCAAAGCTACAGTTTATCTTTATTGTGAATTTCATGCTTCAGTTATATCTCAGATCGCAAACTTAGCTTTTACTTCTAATTAGATAGGGCATATTCTGGAGTATGAGATTATAATGGACAAATTGAGCTGTATTGATTGCATTCTTTTCATCATTGAACACACCTTTATGTATTTTTTTCAGGATCAGTAGAGAGCATATAGAATGGACCCTTAATCTAAGTTGGAGTTCAGCAGGTTCCCCCCCCCCCGCTGCTGTTTTGAATACAATTTTAATCTTTTTCATTGAGTTATGAAGAAAAGTGCGATTTTATTTTTTTTTTATATGGCGGCCATGTGCTTTTCAGATATTTGTATAGATACAATGGGAACTTAGACAAAAAGATAAAAGTAAGAAAATGTGTATAGTGGGAAATTCCTTGAAACGTTAGGCAGGTTGAAAGACTTTATTTAAAGTGGTTAAGAATGTTGTCTTTAGTCCTCTTTTAAACTAATCAGCAGGAAACAGTTAAAAATAATTGCTTCTTAATTTTTACTTTCTATTTCATTATCACTGCTAATCCTTTGCTCATAATTGCTAACTTGAGCCTTTGCAAAATGTTTGATGAGTAGAATCATATACTTTATCAATACATATTTATTTAAACATTGGGTAGTTTAGCAGGAGTTTATTCCATAAGCTTCGTATTTTATACTGTGTTTGAGGATGCCAAATGATTTAGCTTATGTGTGGGACGCTATGTAGATTAGTTAATAGTTATACTTTTTGTCCGTTTCATAGAAATTTAAATTATAGTGTACAAAAAAGGATTTTGAAATTATTTGACTAAATCCACTATTACATTTAATAGTAAGAAAAAAGAATTAAAACTTTTTTTATATTTAAAAGCTAATTTGTTAAAGAAAGCTCAAATTATAATTAATTATCTCGATGTTTCTAAACACTAAAAGGAGGTAATGATTTTAGTCTCAGTGAAATCGCAGTAAGAGCTTAGACCTGGTGAGCACCAGTGTCTCACAGCTTATTAGAAACTGGTTTCAAGCACTTAACGTTAAGAATTTCCCCAGTTCAGAGGCCTGACAGTTTTCTCCAAGGTAACATTTATACATCTTGAATATTTTAGAAAGAAATTGTTTGTAACATAGTAAGTCCAAAGCCTGCCCTCATTTCAAATAGATTCATTTTGGAAGGGAAGAGCATGACAACTGTTTTACGTAATAAAACACGAAAGCATTAATTTTGACCTGTTTTCATGTGGTGCTTTCAAAGCAGACCATCGGCTCTAATCATAGAGTAAAATGCTGTGGCATACTTCTATTTAAAAATTTGGAAATTTTCAGTTTCTTAGAAATCCTGTTGATTAAACTCTAGAATATTCTTTTGATGCACATTTTATCATAAAATTAAGTCTCGCCATTCTCTCTGACAACTTGTGTGCTTTTATGCGCCTGACCATTCGGGATGGACTGGGAGCTGTGTATTTTACTGGTAGAGAATGATCAGAACTGATAGAAAAGCAATGCACAAATGTTGACAGACAGAATCAAAAGCTGATTATAAAATATTGACGTTTTCATTAAGAAAATACTCAGCAGCTACCAACAGGGAATCGCTCTTTCTATTGAAATGAAGTTGCCGAAAAGCCGTGATAACTTCTGGTAGCGCATGAAATGCTGGGGACTGAGATGAACTAAACAAAGACTAGGGGTCATATTAGGGTTGGTGGGTTTTATTTTTTGTTCTGGAAGGCCAAGTTATTTTCGTGGTAACTCTGCTGTGGGGAGCATTGGCCACAGGACAGAATGCGCTGTGGTGTTGCTGACCAGGAGTCCCGTGAACATTCATTCAGTATCTGGACATTCGTTCATATTCGTGACCCCGCTCATTCAGTACTGATCCAGCACATCTCGATTGTTTTTTTCCTCCTGAGTCATTGGATAATTATATTAAAATTATTAACTTGTGTAAGTGAGAGTGCAATATAATATTGCATATAACATATAAATTTTTTGTGTATTTGTCACTTGTCCTAACTGAAGGATGTTTGGGTTGTTGCAAATGGCAAATTTTCAGTATCTTTACTGTCTGAAAGATGCTCTTTGAAGCTCTTTGACAAACTCTTTTTAGTTCATACATGCTCTCTCTTATCTCCACAATAAGAGCAGTCTTCCTTTCTTTTTCCACTTCCAGTACATCATTCAACATGTGTGATTTATTCAAATTACCAGAGCGTAGATGTCATCTTGAAGCTTTGGTCCATGTTTCGCAGGTTCAAAGTGGTTTAATTCTTTGCTAACACTGCAAGCAGTGGTTTATCACAGAGTTACGTCTACAAGACCTGTTTCCTCCTAAATAAAAACAAGCCAGACTCTAACTAATAACTGTACAGTTTTCATCTTTAAACACTGAGGGTAGAACTGTTTTCTGGAAGCACCATAGTATTGTTCAGAAGACTCAAATTTACTCTTTTCACAGTAAGCACTGTGTGCAGAAGATGCTGGTTTCTTCCAAATCCTCCTCTGGCCGAATGCTCAGTTGTGATTATAAGAGTGACTGTCTTGTTCAGTCTGAGTCCTTTATGTTTTCATCATATAAGCCACTCTGAAACTGTGTACCATACCGGTTAAGGCAGTCTAATTCATCTATAATGTGGTAACTGAACAAAACCTCAGTTTTTTCCTAATTTTTGTAGCATTACCTTTTTCAATAAAGTATTTCCATTATGTTTTTATCTGGTTTTCTGTCTCATATAGCAAAGATGTTGTTTGCTTTTTTATTAAAATTTCAAAAATAAAACCAGATTTGTGTTAAGTTTACCAATATGTTGGCTTTGAGCTCTGTTTGGTAGATCCTCAACTTCGTAACGCTTCATTTATAAAGGAATGGTGTTTAGTGTTTCTTTGTCTTTTCTAATCATCATTTCAGAAATTCCCATGTGCCAGGCCCATCAGTTAAAATGCATTCACATTTTTTTTTTGATATGTAAAGCTGCAGCGTAAGGAAACATCATAATGTCATTGTTTGCACTGGATTTTTTGGGAAGTAACAGAGTTTTCTTTCTATCCATGGTTTTCGTTGCCACTTGACCAAAAAAAACACCCCTTCTCCAAACTGTCCCTCCCCTCCTTGCTTTCTCAGTGATGTAAATGTTCACTTTTTCACTTTGTAAATTTCTAGGTTAAAGGCCTCACGCTATCAGTTTCCAAAATTTCATAAAAAGAAAGCACTCTGTGATCTTTGAGTGCCTGCTAAAGCCCCATTATAGGTTCACACGTTTCTTGAAGCTGCCTGTGCTCCAAAATCTATTCACCAGGCAATGCAGAAACATTTGCATCATGCAGTTAAGCAAAAACAGTGTTTCAGTGTTAGCCTGGACCTTTAATAATTTTTGAAAATTAATAATGTGTGTTCCCTTTCACTTGCTGTTCTTGTCTCTTGCTAGTGTGTTGAGAAGATCCATTTGCTTTGTGAGATGGGAAGGTATCTCTGGTACCATTGGTTCTTGTACCAGGTCAGACTGGAAACACAGCAAAACCATGGAAAATTTTTTTCTTCTGTAGGTTGTTAGTGCTTAAACAAAACTTTCTGTATGAAAAGGTTTCAAGTTCTCACTGAGATTTCTTGATGGATCAAATACTTCCAGTAATTTTTAGTAGTAGGTACATTTTAGTAGCAGGTGTATTATTGCCTTCTACTGATTTTCTCTGTGAGTCTAGATTAGGCAAGTCCAGACTAAAGGCAAAACAAAACCTGTGTACAGAAGTTGAATCTTTGGCACCGTTTCTCCTGTTGATTTGTTTGTGCTGCATGGCAATGCTTGCTAGTTCAGAGGTAGTTGAGGATTGTTGTAATAGTTGGAAAGGTGACCTGTTGTGGTAGGTTCTCTGTTCACTGATTGTCCTTGAAGAGGTGAAATTAAATGAGCATGGCTTTAGCGTAGCCAAATGAAAGGCGATTCATATGGCTGCGTTCCGTGAATATGTTGGGATTAAACAGCAGAATGGGAAAAGAGTTCTTTGAATTCAAGAACCATGTTGAAATAAACCGTAATAGGAACTGAAAGTTAGGAGATTGTTTCCAAGCCAGGGGAGTGTGTGTCTGTAATAGCTTTTCTGTGGGCCCTATGGGAGTTAACAACCGAACTACTTTATAGTTGAAGCTTGACTGTTTTATAATAGGGTTGGTAAGATGTGGGTGCCTGTGATAGTTGAGGTTATTCCAGTAAATCAAGAGGTTGCTTGTAAGTTCACGTTTATAACTTTCCTTTTTTCCCATACCTTCGGTGTATTTGTGAAGTTTTGTTCTGTGATTCACACACCACCCCTCCCCATCGTACTGTGATTTTGCAGCTTTCTTTTTGTAGATCTAGCTTTTTTCTAATTGTGATTGCTGTGACGCTTGTACCACCTGTTTCAGAGCAAGCTTAAGTCATGAAAGTGGAATTTCAGGAACTTCCACGCAGTACCTCATCTGTTGGCAGACATGTTTCTTGTCTTCCGCACTAATATCAAAGTTAAAATGCTTCATTTATTTACATTTAAATAGGGCCCTAATGAAACTAAAGTACTTTGCTGATCTGCGTAGTTATTTTCTGTACAACTGTCTGAACTTACGTAGAAGAAAAACAGTGTCTTTCCCTTTCAATAGTGCGGAGCTAAAGAACAGGAATGATGTAAAACTTAGGTGCAGGGTGGTAGTTCCAAGAGACTGGCTCGCAACTCCAAATATTGCTGTAAAATCATACTACTATTTTTTTGTCTTGTAAGAACTTCAGTATTTTTTCATACAGCTCTTTCGTTGTAGAATGCTTACTTTTAAAATTAATACATACTACATATTTTTACTGTAAGAATGGGGAAAAGAAACTTTTTATAAGAATTGTTCCTCACAGTATTTTTGAACACTTTCATAGCTGTTGCTTACATCTGCATAAGCAGACCATGGTAAGTACTTTCAGTTGTGCTTTCCATTACATAAATTATTGACATGACTGATGCTGCAGTATTATGGAGTGCTGTGCTCTCTGATGCTTACCAAACAGAAAATCTCCTTAGAGTTTTGAGTTTCAAGTTTCGGCAACTTGAAGACAATGCATCATATAAAAGAAAAGAACACCAAGTAACCTTTAGCTAAGCAGGCAACACAAAATTTTGAGGAAATGCTCTTATCTCTAAAGCTTCTCTCTCCTGTTACATCATTGGAGGGCCTTTCTTCATAAAATCTTACAATAATAGTAATTTGCTCTGTGTGCCTTTATTTACTTAAGTGCGCGTGTATACATATTTTTGTGTGTGTGCACACAAATTTATGTAAAGTATAACTGTAAAAAGTAGCATTTTGTGAAAGTTATTATACCTTACATTTTTCTATTGGTTTTATGTTTGTGTCCTAAAGAGGCTTAGAAATGCTACAGGTACTGTGTCCGTAATGAACTGAGGTTTGTAAAGAGGAGGAAGAATAGAGCATTACACACATGTATGCTGGCCTAAAACTGTTTGCAGAGTATAAGAACTGCATAAACTGACTTCCTTGTGTTTTGGCTACTGATAAAGTCTCCATACTTACATGAAGGAGGGAAGAGACTGATACTTTCCTGCAGTCTACGCTGTAGTACTTCTGCTTTCCTAGACCAGCAGATAATACTAGCACTTGCATGTGTCCTGTTTCCCTGGGTCTCAAGTGCTTTAGAGATAAGTGATTGATCTTCATAACGTTATAATGCAGCCACGATTATCTTAACTTCACGTATGGAAAAACTGAAGGAGAAAGATTATGCTTTGCCAGGGTTACACTGGTAAGTTACCCAATCCAGGATAAGATCCTCTCTATTTTGGCTTGGTAGCCAGTGGTCTGTCTAGTGGACCACGATGAATGCGGTTGTCTTCTGGTGTAGCCAGTAGAGATCTGATATTATACTGCTTCAATTAGTTTGAAAGAATTAGAAGGCATGGCAAGTTAATGCAGTTGATATTGTGTTAGCCCTTACTGAAGTTCACAGGAGAAAGGCTGTTCTTGTTGAACACGTACATTTGAAGAAATCAGCCCGGACACAACATACGTACCTGACTTTGTTCTTTTGTTTAGGTACGGGATGGTTATGCCTTCTTGTCACAAGTCTGTATTAACATTTAACTTCAAATAATTAAAGACATGTTTTCTGTTTGTCTCCTTGCAAAGCAAATTTGCTCCTTCGTTTAGATATTTTTAATGTGATAATTTTTAATGTGTGTATCTCTTTTAATGACAATTAATAGCAGAACATAATGTTGATACTTTTTTTTTTAGTTGGTATTAGAAAAAGAACATGTTTAATATCACTACAGTGATCAATTGGAATTTGTTTGAAAGGTTTTATAGTTTTTTGAATTGGAAATATAGTGTGAGAAGGAATTAAAAAAACGGCTCTTAGCGGTGGATGTAATTTTTAAGTTTTCATTAACATATTTTTAGTTAAGATCCGCGTTTATGACTTTGCATAAGATAAGTATTTTCTGAAAATAAGAACAAAACTTGATGATTTCCCATCTTGTTAATTCTGTCATGGAGCTTGTTAATAGCATTACCTTAGCATCTGTTCTCTTTTGAAGTTCTGAACGTGATTCTTTGCTTTTTCAAAGACTCAATAGGCATTTTTTTCAACTCATTGTTCAAAGTTTACTATGCGTCTCCAGCTTCTATATCTTTAATTGTCTCTTCTTTTTTTTTTTTACAGATTTAAAACCCACTCCCTTAGAAATTAGATATTAAAATTGATTTTCATTGCAGACATGTCTTCTAAATCCCAGCCACTAAAGAGTGCTCTCATCAGAATGAATTCAGCAGTGTGTTATTGTAAAGATTAAACTGCAGCAACAGTTACAATAATGAATAGATTACAGATCAGTGGGCACCATTAAAAATGGGGATATGGTAGGATGCAAATGGTGAAATAGGGTGCATCTTTCTTGAAGATTAAATCCTACTTTCAGAGTCTTGGTTTTCAAAGTTTAAATACAATCAGGAAAAAAAACCAATAAGAACGTCTTGCTCATTTTTTACTTAGTTGCTTAAAATATCGTACGTTTGAGGGACTTCTTTAGGTGTCCACTGGGTTTCTTGACTTTTTAATTTATTTTAAACACAAACACTTCAATATGTTTCTTTTTCTGCTTTGTGACTGCAATTTTAAATAGAAAATCTTCCACTTTGCAGGCAGTGCTCAGAGTGTGACCAGGCAGGTAGCAGTGACATGGAGGCTGATATCGCCATGGAAACCTTACCAGATGGGACCAAAAGATCAAGGAGGCAGATTAAGGAACCAGTGAAATTTGTTCCTCAGGATGTGCCACCAGAGCCGAAGAAAATTCCAATCAGAAACACGGTAAATGATGGTTGAGTTGTTGTTATGCAGCTCATACTCATAATAATTTTGTTTAAGATGACTTATGTTTTGGACATTTTGAATTGCGGGATTTCAATTTGATTGATGTTCCATTTTCATTATAAATGCCCTTTCCTCTGTTTAATGCTTTATTACTTGTGTTAAATACATAGTTTTGCTAAAGTAAAAAGCTGGGAAACATGGTACTTAACTGAAGAGCCGGACAAGCTTTTCCTTTTACCTGGGTCACAAAGTCCTCTGTTAATTGCAGAAAAAGTGAAAATTTAGTTTGCACTTAAACTTAGCCTTTAAAGCTGTTCTTCACCATAAATAGTAAGGATGCTATGTTCTTGTATGCTAAGTTTTAAATATATCTAATCGCCAATTACAGCTGTAAAAGTAATTACTCATTTCCTTATGTACAGGCAACCTACTGACTGACTGCACATTTTGTGACTATCACAAGACCCTGTTATTTCTGTTTATTCAGCTTCCTAGTCTTGCTAGTCATTGTACGTTTTCTCAAACTTCCCTGGTGGATAGTTTTTAGAGAAGAGAAGCAAAAGCTTTTGCTTCCTGTACTGATGAAATATTTAGCATCTTTCTTTCATTGGAAAGTAGAACTTTTTTATTAATCACTGTGCTCTAATCCCTAAAATTTTGCTCTCCTACTTGCTCATAAAACAAGGTTTTTCATGTGTGATGTGTTACATCACCTATAAAATGTACATAAAAGTACATTAGGGAATGAGTAGTGTTCCCATGACCCTTTGGAAATTAGTAAGTTATTACATATAAACTGGTGGTTCATCTTCCAGTATATTTCTTGGTATTAGGAAATATGTAAACCCTCTCACGTTAGGTATAGGCATACTTCATCTCTCATGCAGCACAACTTTATTTGCCTCATGGAACTTTCCAGACTTTTTATGGTTGTACTAGCAGATACCATACTTAACTCTTCTGAGAATACACTGATAGGATTAAGCAAGTATTTTCCTGACCTAACCTTAAATGTGTGCTTTAATTACATTCCATTATATTTGGACTGTTTGGGCCACAGCTTTGATTTACCTAATGGCCTCCTTTTCCTCGTCTATGACTAAGAAGAACTTTAACAATGACTCAAGCCAAACTGATTAATTTAGCTCTAACTATTAGGAGTGTGAGTAATTCAAAATTAAATTTAGCGAATAATTAAGAACCTCTCTGTAGGGGAGAAACTTTTTTCCTTTCTTTTTCTCATTGAGAGAAAGTTTCCTTCTTCCTTATGTGTAAGAACACGTAGGTTCTTACAGCTCTCTGGGTAGGTTGAACTGACTGTTGTCGTGCTGTTGTTCACACAGAAGGAAGACTTGCCTGGTGTTCCTGCTTACTGAACCCTTTGTGTCTCCTCTTGCGTTTTCCTTCTTTCTCTCTCTTCCCTCTTTTTATACCTCATGTAGTGGTATTAGGGGGTGAGGATTCATGACTATGGGACTAAAAAGAACTAAAAGTGCTACAGGAAAGGCATTCACAGTAGTAATAGACAAAAGAGTGATATAAGGCATTGTACAGAAATCCATGGGAAGACAAGATTGGTTTGTTCTAATGCCCAGGTAATAACTGCCAAGCGTCTTCTGCGCTAAATGGAGAGCATTCTGATTGCTCTGAAGTTTTCTCCTTACGCTGTGAAACTGTGATGTGTTACACTGGTGCTACATTGGTGATTTCAGACCTCACGTGTTAGAGACTATAGATACACACATTCTGGTATGTAATATAGAGACTATATTTGCTTTGAGTGGACTAGTATGTTGCCACGGTGCAGCATTGCACTGTGGAAAATTACTGCTACCGGTCTAAGAAAGACTTCGTTCTTCTGCTTGAATTTTTCGTCTTTCAGTTCTCTCCAGTTCTCCGCTTTTCTACAACATACAGATTTGCAAGATAACATCTTTGTTGCCCTGTGGGTAGAGCTTCTCTGTCAAAGTTATCTCCACTCTTCTAGCTTTCCCACAGCTGACAGGTTGTTGGGTTTGGGTTGTCTTTTTTTTTTATTTCCTACTGTCTTCTACTTAACTATGGAAGAGGAGGTTCACACCCTTGACACCTGCTGGATTTCTTTCTCTGAACTAGGCTGAATTCCTTCATTTCAGCTCTTTCATGATCTTGGTGCGCTTAGGCTGTATAACGAAAGGAAGATAGCACACCTTTGAAGACTTGGTAGAAACTTCCTGGCAGTATGGGATTCCTGCTCACCTTTGCTATGAACCCAGGAAAGTTTCTGTTAGTTTTTGTTACTTGTCTGTTTTGTTTTGGGTTTTTTTTAGGAGGAGAATACTTTTTAAGTCATTAGGTCTGGGGCTGTGTGTGTATTTGAGGGGAAAAAAATTGACCTTTGTACAACTTCTCATATGAAGTTGAATTGAGTCTTAGTACTCAGAGAACACCTGTGTGGGGCATTTCAACAGCAATGACCAGGTACTACTTCCTTTCTTTGAGTATTCGCTGCTCAAATCCTTTAAAATAGTTTAAAATAAAGACGAAGTAGTTAACAATTTGAAAATATACTTACTTCACAGTACTCTCAGTCCTCTCTTCTCAGTGTACTTTTGTATCTCTGGGCATGTTTTATTCCATCTAGTTTTATTTTGGAAGGAATTGGCAAACCTGCTTAGCTAACAGCGTGTAATCAGCCTTGCTTACACTTATAATCAACAAGTGCAATTATAAGTCTGTTGAATTGTCTGTCTTCTGCTTTTAAGGGAATTTCCATTTATGTTGCATAAATTTGTCTTGAATTGATAGAATTGAAAGAAGGGTTTTTTGCCACATACATAGGAGAACAGAATACATCTTGCATGTTGGGATTTCATTGTACTGGTTTATCGTAGTTAACTCTTCATTACTTTGTTGGCAGAAATTGTGGGTAAGCCCTAATATTTTATTTTGGTAACGTTGCATTAAGAGTGTTACTGATGACAAAAATAGCTGGTAACTGTGAGATATTTTATACAAACACATTTGATTAACTAAGTCTACATGCTAACTGTATGAAAAAAATCTTTAGTCTTTATAATTCCAATTTCATACTTGTATAAGCTTCACAAATCGTTATTTCTGTTGCTGGTTAATTTCCGAGAAATTAATAGCTAATAGAAGTCAATAGCCAATCTGTGTAAACCAGATGTCTATAAACTTTTTTTCTGTATTTGTTAAAAACCTGACAATGTTTTTTAACATTTGCTTTTCAGAAGTGTACAATTTTTTCATATTGGATATTTTTATTATAAAGATTAAAAGCGTACAATAGTTTGTTTATTTGGAAAAAATCTTTAAAAAGATACAGACAGTGCTGTAAGTTGAGAGATTAATGCTTTTCATCTACTCAATGATGTGTGTTCAGTTTTTCAGAGCCTTTATGAGATGATCCATATTTACAAAAACCAGCTTTTAACAAATCACCAACTTCATTTGCTAAAAAAACCACACAGGTTATTGTTTATCTAAGATGTCATTGCTAAAATAATTTTGTTAGTCTGGTGTCGCGTTTTTGCAAAATGAGTGTTCTCCCGTCCCTTGAAAAAAATTCTCTTAAGTATATTTCGGTGAATTTCTTTACTTTAAAATTTCACGAGGTGTGCTTTACCTACTGTACGTGCTGTCGTCTGGAAGTGTAATGGAGTTTCTGTGAGAAGTGTCACACACATGCACATCTTCTAAAGCAATATTGCGCATCTGGGGCTAGCTGTGTGCTGTAAGAGGGGTTAGGGGATGCTTTTTCCTGTAATTCTGGTGTAGCCTTTGAAGTCAGGCAGTGTTTCTGTTATTGCATATTCCATCCTCCAACAAATGCTGTCAGTTCCTGGTACTCTTAATGAGCATATTAGGGGGTGGTATAGCGGTTTTTTGTGTGGAAATTTCATTTTTGCTTCCTTTTTAGTGAAAAAGAAGTATCTATCCAGTCTTACAAAGGCGAAGAAGGCTTTTTGTAAAGCCATTTTGAGAACTTTATAGTTTGTTGAGGGATTTAAATAAAACCTTCTGATTTTCTGATACCAAACTTATTTTTGTTATCTAAACCCTGAAAATCTGATAGCTTTTTTTCTATAATTACATTGTATAAAATCCAAATGAACAGACAGTGATTTTTCTGTGTAGCAGTAAAAAGTCTGTGTTTTGGGGAAAGAATTATTAGCCAACACTATGCTGTTCGTTCTTTGGAAAACGGAAGAAAACAAATCTATGCCTGAGGGGCTGTAGTCTAAGTAGATTAGTTTTGAAAAATAATAATAAAAAAAACACTGAAAAAGCACCTACAGACAGTTTTTAGCACAGGGAGTTGTTGTGTATAGTGATTTTGTTTTACAAATAAATACTATTGTTTAGAATAGATTATTGTTTCTCGCTTTTATTTCAAATAGGAAAAGATAGCAGAGGAGTGATTATTTTTTTTCTTACCAAGTATATTAAAAGATAAACAGGACTGTTATCTTGTATTTAACTGAAGCGTTTCCACCAAAGTACTTTCCAAACATCTATTGTGTGACTTAATTATGTGATGTCATAAATACACATTTTGAATAAAAAAATGGCTACAAGAGGAAAACAGAACATCAATTCCGATTTGACTGTAAGTATCAGTGCTTCATAAAAACAGCAAATAATTTTAAAACATTTATCTATACTTATCAGTCATCATTTTAATTAACATTGTCAATGATTGGTCAACTCATTTATATATGACTTCTAAATAAGTACTTGGAAGACCTATTAAAGCAAGTAGTCAATGGTAGTATTTTTGACATATTCAACTTAAATTAGTGTTGTAAAAAAAAAAAATAATCAGGAGTTACTCAGCTTTCTGAGACGTAAAGTTTTCATTAGAAAGAGCATTGTAAAATTATTTTTTTCTTCATCACTGAATGTAAAAACTCAACTGGGTCTATGACACATCAAACAAACATAAAAACTAGACCAATCAGCTTGCCAAATACATGGGTACATGATAGTATGGGACTGTGTTTTGGCTTGAGGTCAAATTTAGGAAGGGAAGTAGGATAAATTGATGCAGCTCTTCCATAATGCTTGAAGTGAATGGAGTATATGAAGAGTTTTGCATTTTGTGTTGTTTTTTTTTTTTTTTGTTTAGGGATTGTTTTGTTTGTTTAGTTGTTGGTTTTTTTTAAGAAAGCAGGGGAAAAAACACCTATAAATGAAAGTTCACTTCTTTTCAGTGTAGCAAAGGCATGAAGAAGTGGACATATTCCAAACGGTATTCCAATGGTGTAATTATAGATGCCTCTGTAAGTAAAGGTAAACATCATATCTATCACTTCTGCAAATAACTGCATTTAAGTTCAGTTTTCCAGAAAAGAATCAGTTATTTTAGCAACATCTGCAAACTGAATTTCTCTGGCCTTTTTCCCCTCCCGCTTTCTGTTTCTCCAAACGTGTGGGCTTTGGAGGAAATTAGTGTTAAAAAGGATAGAGAGCAATCCTGCGAGATCTCAAATTCTGTTGTATGTTTTAGTTTTAGAAACAGTAGTTTCGAGTTAATTGCCCGATTCTGTGATAGTTTAGCTTGACAGCAGGAACATTGCAAGATTTTTGCTTTTCTAGAAAATAAAAGTTCTCAAGAGAATGGTAGCTGAAGAAAAAAATGAGGGGACCTTTGTAATTCGGTGTAATTAAGCCTCAAGGTCCACTTGTTTCTCTTAATAATCATATTTTGATGTATTGCTTTTTCTTTTTGTCTGGCAGTTCACTTCTCATTACTGACAGCTTTCTGGAAAATTAAATAGTTATTTTGGAGATATATTTTGAATTGTAGTGATATATACCATGTAAGGTATTCATTTTGATCTGTATTGAGCGAGTGTGCCATCTGGTGTCTATATAGCTGTCCTTACCTTTATTTAAAATAATTTTATGCCTGCGTGGTGCCATTAGTAGAATGTTTTTTCTGCATTTTAACAAAGCAAAGGAAGTCAAAGGGATTTTTCTGCAGATGGCTTTCACTTCTAATGTAGTGAAACCCCTGAATTTACACAGATAAAACGGCATAAGTAGGTGTGTTGGCCTCTTTGCTGCTTTTGTGTGCGTGTGCGAACAATTAAAAGAAATTCTAGCCAGTTAACGTATTAAGCAAAGGAGAAACTGAGAGCAGTGCTTTCTACTGTGGTGTCTGAAATAGTTGGCAGAATTAATACGGCTTTTTCAAATGACTGGGAATCTCTTCAGTTTTGTTAAATATCATTGTGCTCTGACCCCTCTTGGGTTTCAATCCACTTTCTCAAATAACTTTCTGAAATTGTCATGCAGAAATCACCATTGATTTTTCTGAAAGACAGTGGACTGAGCAAAAATCCAGAACCGTGCTAGTTCGCTTTATGTGGAGTGGACTTGAACTGTTGCCACTGACCACAGATGCTTTCAGTATTTCATATTCTTTTCCATTTCTTTGTAATATTCACAATTTCTGTATATTTTCTCATGTAGGAGAAGAAATTAAATAGGTGACAGTATAAATTTTTATCCTCCAGGAGCACTTCAATAAATGCTCAATATTTAACTGGAGCATATACTTGTGACTCTTGGGAATTGCCTCCCCCCTTTTGGTCTGTTGACGAGGTCTGGATCAGGTCGGTTTTCCTCCTCTTCCAGCTGAAAAGCAGAACTGCTCCAAAAGGACGTTCTGCCTTCTATTACTGTCTTTGGATTAATTAGTTTAACGCATGTATCTTCCAGAGGCATAACATGGTGACAGCCATGATGGTTTTGGGTCATGTGGGCACCCATTCTGTCATGTTTACCATTCTGCTTTCAGGCTTGAAAACATACCTACTTGTTGCATCTGTGAGCGATGGCAAACAGACTGTTTCCTTTGCAGCTTGGCTTTGCTGCTTTTTTCCTTTGCTGTTTTGCAAACAGTCTTGTTTCTTTGAAAAGAGTGTAGGATTCCTCCTAGGCTTTATTTGTCCCTTACAGATGTCTTTCATTTGTCTCATGTGTGGAATATCTTCTTCTGAGAATATTCAAAATCTTAGTCAATGCATTATCTAAACTTTTTCATTTTACATGTGTTTTAAATTGTTGTCCAGTTGTTACTGAGTTGCTTATAAACAACTTGAATGTGAAATTTAAGCGTTTGCTTCTAGCTGTTCCAAGTGTTCCAAAATGGAGACTCCCACTTCAGTCTTTCTTCTTCTCCCACTTTTGGGTTGACATTTTGATCCCATTGTTGATCACATTTTCCCTCAACATTTTTCATTCCATTTTGGACAGATATTTTTTAACTGTCTGATTTTTTTAAGTGTCTTGAGTTCACTACTTCCTTCCATGGGTTGGAATCCCCACACCTCTACTGATTTCTTGTCCATATGTCTCCTAAAAATGTCACCCAAATCTCTCGTGCATTTGATCCACATCACATTATATCACTTATTGCTTCAGACAAATACTTTTGTGACACAAAACATGATGGCTGAAAGAAACCCATTTTTTATTGATCTTTCCCTTGGCTATGGAAGTGTATGCCCCCCAGTTCTCCTAATTTCTTCTTTTTTTTTTCTTTTTTTTCTTGAGGCATTCTCTAACATTCTTTTAACTGTTTTATTACTTACATTATATGTTATAAAATACTCTGTTTTATGGAATATTTTAGTAACGGTCAGTTTAGATTATTACAAATCAGATTAGACGGGGGCAAACAAATGTTGGGAGTTTTTTCTACTGCTTTTTTTTTCTGATGGCTGTGTCCATCACTGTTTCTCTGTAGGTAGTCTTGTCATGTTTGTGTGAATTTTTAAAACACTGGGGAGGCAAGACGCAGTTTGTTGTGGGGTTTTTTCCCAAATTTTGAATGCGGAGTCCAAAGTTAATAAAATAACTCCGAAGAATGGTGTGTGCTTTAATGCTGTGGGATGGTTCTCCAGCTTCCACTGAAGATAAGCTTTGAAATAAAAGACCAAAAGGGGCGTTGTTAGTTCTTAGGTTTCACTTACCTAGAGCATTACTCTTTTCTGAGGGAGGGCATTAAGGTTGCTGTGAAAGCTAAACCTTAGGAAGATATTCTTGGAAAAGATGGCTTGCTTTCACTTTGATGGTTTTGTTGAATCAAATGGCTCAGTCTCTTTACCTGAGGAACATCATCTTAAGGGATTTTAAAGAGTTTAATGAGAAATTGGTTTGCTGATGTATAGGGGTGTTTTTTTCCCCTCAAAATGTTATGCTAAAAATGACTCATAGGAACAATTTAATCTATTTTTATCTTTTATTATTTTTAACTTTTCCATAATTTTTTTTTTCTTGTTTAAAAATACTTCCATTTTATGCTTGCGTCCTAATTTTAATTCATTGATCTTTCTTGGTCTGCCTCGATTATTTTGGGATATATTGCTAATGAATAAAGACGCTTTATTTTTCTCTTTCAATTCTGTTCAGTGTAAGGTATGTTCTTTGTGACACAGCAGCTAGATCTTTTGACTGTTTCTTTATTTCAAGAAAGAATAGCTTTTAACTTTATTTTCTGACAAAAATAGGTTATGCAGTTGTCCTGCTGTTCTAGTAGCATTGCCTCTAGTAACCTGTTAACCCATGATGGCAACATTTGATACAGAGGTATGTAGGTAAGATAATTAAGTTCTTGGGTATTTTTTAGAGCAGCTGGATGGGAAGGATGAGTGCTAAGTAAGGACAGGGGTTTAGTTATGAGCTTGGTTAGCCTTTGTGTTTGGTTTCTCACTGTCCGGTGTAGAACTCGTGTAGTTTGGAACCTGTCCTTGTGTGTCCTCACTTCCGTTGGGGAGAACTTGGGGATATGGTGGAAGACATGGTTTTGAATGTAGTAGAGAAGGGGAGAAATAGGATTATGATGGTATAGTATTAGGAAGTCAAATTTGACTACTTTGGCTGTTCTTAGCATGTATTTATTTATTTGTTTATATTATTTCAAGGCCCTAACTGTGAAATGATATGAAATGAAAAATAATACCTGGCTTGTGTGTCATGATTACGACCTTGGCATAAGTTTGTCTGATTTTCTGGGGTAGTTAAGGTTATGTAGGATCATCCCTTAGCTATAGGCATATATTTGCCACAGGAATCTGAAGTTGCCTATGCAGTAAAGAGAGTGTAGGTGCCTGCATGGTGTTTCCATTGATGCTGTGGGTTTCAAAGCTCAGTGGCTGGAATCTTCCTGTTAATAGCAGGGAAGCGTCTGAGCGCACAGCACACTTATATCTTACTTGAGTGCACATTGAATGCATTCTAGGGTTATGCAAGTCTAGAATTTTGGATGAGACGCAACCAGAGACTTGCCAGTCAGCTGTCATTAAATGTCAACATTTTAAATAATTTTTTACAGAAACCTTTTACTTCCACATATAGAAAATTATATAGTTACATATTTTGAACCACATTCCATTGTTCAATAGTTGGTTTTTTTTTTATTCCTGTCCTAAAGTATCATATTGTGGCAGTTGCCATGTATGGGTTGCATCTGTCTAATCCAGATCTATCTGTGTTTTGGACTGAGTTGTCCATTACAAATGCTAGATATTTTAGAGCATGTCTGCCTTTTACAGAGAAACAAAAAACCTGCTGGGACAGCACTGGCGTTAATGGGGATTTTTCATGGGTGCTGATAACATGAGTTTTTGCTTTCCTTACTGTTTGAGCACTTTGGAAAGGTAGGGATGGATTTCACAAAACTGGCTTCCTCTGTTTTATGATATAGAGAAGTCCTAAACTGATGGTATCTCTATAGTATTGAATTTCCAGGTGTTTTGGTCAAAAAATCACTGCCTTTATATGCATCTTACACTACATTAACATGTCTGTTTCCAAATAAGTTCTGAATATGAACAAGTTTTGCTCAGTTGTAGTATTTACTATTGTGCATATATAATAACACCGTTCCTTTAAGCTTTTCTTTTATAAGAAATCTTAAATTTTAAATTGTTTATGGCAAATACATGCATCTCTAATATTTGATGTTTATAATCTCTGATGTTCTGATTCTGAGCCCCCTAATGACAAAAATTATTCAATGCATTTTAAAATGCAAATACGGTACTTTGAGGCAAACAGCAATGAAAAATACTGGATAAAGTAATCCAGGTTTATCTGATTCTTTTCTGTGAACCTGTAAAGTAATTTTAGTGAAAACATGTAAAATTACAAATGCCTAATCAGTAGAAGACTATTGTTGAAAATCACAGAATATTCAATTTTCAGTTGTGAATTTGATGTTGTTTTCCATTGTGAATGTTGCAATAGTATTCTGAGCAGAAGTTAGCATTGCAGATATGTTTAAGTGTGGAAATCAGTTTGTGAAAACATTAATGTAAAATTCTGTTACTTTAAAAGCATATAAAATATCCTACAAATGTGTATGTCAAAGGTGTTGATTTTAATGTTTGTTTTCTAGTGATTGTCAAACAGATTCAAGTGTGTTTGAAGGTTTAGAAATCTAATGGAAGCATAATGCAAGTATAATTTAATGTGACATTCCTTGCAATATACATCACACATTATATAGCAGACAGATGAAAACCAACATTTTCTTGACAAAGGTGACTAAATTATTTATGTCTTATGTCTCCATTTTGCTCAAGTTTAGTTAGGATCCATAACTTCTTAAAATATTAAACTTTTAGTATTCTTAAAATGTTAACTTGTAATCCTTTCCATTTAGAGTGAAAAATAATTTAATTTTACCTATATTTACAAATTATATATCAGTTTTCAAGATGGCATTACTCTGACTGTACAAAGCATGCGTTATTGTCTCTGGCTGCTTAAACATGGAGAATGAGGACCGTAACACTCCGTATATTGGCATACACCTTTATGCCTACTTCTTTTTAATCTTTATACAGTTGCATTCAGCAGGGCCTACCTGGCTTAAAATTGTCAAAGTTTGAGAGTGTTCTTAGGACTAATGCCAGAGGTTGAAAGTCGTAAAACGGGCAGTTAATATGCTGATGTCCGATCGAACATTTTTTTCTGTCTAGTTTTAATTTACAGTGACCTTGGGTTGTGTAACATGTAGTTGACATGTAGTCCATGTTACATGAATGCCTCTAACACTACACTGGTAAAGTCACTTCCCTGTAATAAATCAGTCCTTCCAGACTTGGACATTTAGTTATCTACTGTGCGGCTTGTGGAAGGTGGAGCACCTCAATTATGACTGTATGGTTACATGTATAGTAAATATTGATATGTATTACATAGATAAGGTTTTACAATTTTTTTATAAATAGAAATGTGAAAGAGAATCTCAATAGTAATTGAAGTGTTCTAAAGAAGCACAAAATATACTAGTGTTTTCCATTCTGCTACATTCCTTTCTACTATAGAGTTAACTCTTGCCTAAAACCAAAAAAACCTCCCCAAAAAGTGTGTTATTAACATGTGTGGATCAAAATCTGCATAGGTAGAAAGCGATAGATGTGTTGAAGTGGTAGGTTTGTTTGCAGTGTAATTATATTTAAATGTGTAAAACAGTTTAAAATAGTTTAATTTGAAACTAGTATAAATCTCCTCCAAAGAGGAGCCCAGACAGGAGAAACATGGTATTACTAGCTTCTTCGGAGTTAGATTTGGCTGCTTGTGATTCTCAACTGGCTTAAGATTTTTTTGATCACCTGGTTTTTACTTTTTCTGAGACAAACACTAAAAGAAGTTTTAAGAAATCACAAAGTAGGCAGTTTTTTCATCATATGACAAATGGCTTCCTAAAATGATGATTTCCTCCCAGAAAAAGAAGCATTTCAAAGTTTATTGATTGATTGATTGATTTTATTAGTGTCAAAGTATCAGACATTGTGGGTTAGCGGAATAGTCTCCGATGTTTTTCATTTCCTTCTGCGTCCCTTCTAATTTTCTTTCCTTGTTAAGCAAGGAGGAGAGAGTGTGATATTGTCATCTTATGGCAGTTATTTAATGCAAGCAGGTTATAATGCTGCTGTTTCAGCGATAAAAACATAGTGACTGGTGCGAGTTGCATGTAGTTGCTCAGAGCTGCTTGTAAAGCTTTGGTGTTTGTTGTTACAGTTCATGGAAACCTATTTTCCTTGACATTGCTAGTATTTAGATAGTTTGGCCAACTGCAATACTGAAATAATTTCCACTTTTTGTATTGCCCATTCCGTCTATTATGTACCAGTCATATGCTGGTATATGCTATAGCTTCATGAGCATCTAATATATACCCATTATATTAAACTTCAGTTTGAAAGCTTTAGTTCTTGCTTATTCCTCAAAAGCTATAAGAATTATTTTCTGTTTTGATTAAGTTTTTTAATTTTGATTTTTTTTAATTCAATCACTTGGCTTACAAATAGAGCACTTCCAGGGGCTCAAGAAATTTACTGACGTGTACTGTTCATATCAATTTTCAAATTATGCATTTTAGCATTGGGAAGTTTGCGCAAAGTCTATAAGAGATTTGTAATTCTAGCAGCCATTTTATTTAGAATAAGTCTCCACAAGCTCAGGTCAACAAACACATTTATATTTACTTTTTGCCTACTTTTGTAGCTTTATATCTGGAATCTGAAGCTGTTGTTCTAACGTCTGTTATTGTAGTTGTCTTGCACTGGTTCTGTAGTTAATGCTTTAAATTATTTTGTTGTTGTTATGAATAATAGATAAATAGCAAAAACATTCAGTTACCTAATATTGAATTTCAAATATATTTTCTTCTAGAGAACTAGAGGACGAAAACGAAGCTTTGTGCCCGAAGAAGAAAAACCTGAGGTTGGAATATAGTGTTTTGTTTGCTTGTTTGTTTTTTTTCTAACAGTTTCACAAAAAAAAATTAAACTTTGGGCTGTAGTGTTACTTTCAGTGCTATAATTGCAAATATTTGCTTTCCTTCCCTCCTTTTCCCCCCCCCATTCCTTTCTTTTGCCTTCTGCTATGACAGGAACGGATTCCCAGAGAAAGAAGACAACGACAGTCTGTTCTACAAAAGAAGCCCAAGTCGGAGGATTTAAGGACAGAATGTGCCACCTGCAAAGGGACTGGAGACAATGAAAATCTAGTCAGGTAGGTTTGATGCTCTGACCTTATGAGGAATTAAAGTTTCATTTTCACCACTCCACCATCGTGATTATAACAAAGCAAATGTGCTTTAAAAAAAACACAACCCAAACAAAAATTTATTTAGGGGAAACATTACATCAGAAATACTGACTTGATTCACTTACTGACCTGCCAAACACGTTTACACTGTGGATTAAGATGTAAATAACCAGGATAATCTGTTTTTCTAACACAAGAGAATTAATTTTCTCTTGTCAGGCTGAATTGTCAGTGTTTTAGAGCAGGTCAGAAAGATAAACAAACCAGCAATTTAATGATATTAAAGCTACAGGAGCATCCTAAAAGTAATTAAATTAGCATCATTAACAATTTTATGAGCAGAAACGTGGATTATGAGGAATTTATGTTTTTAAAAATGTATTAATGCTACCTCCATTAATGCAGATCATGAAGGAGTTCGATAATATTTCTTACTGAAACAAGTGAAAAAAAGTATCTGTTGAGTGGTGTTTTAGTAGGTGCAGAAATCTAATTAAAGTGTAGAATAGGTGCCATTGAATAGCTGCTGTTGACCACAACTACTGCTGATTTTGAGTTTATAGCTGGCATTGTGGCCTCTTTGCGATGCTGTAGAAACTGCTTATAATTCTTGAAAGAGTAATAATGGAGCTTAGCAACCAGAAAGTGGATTTTAATTGAATCTACTGAGCTTTCATTAAAATGATTGCATAATAAGTTCAGATGAAGAGTGGTGTTGTATTTAAGTTCTGTATGATTCCACTAGATTTTTCTGGACAAGATCTCCACTTTAGCTCAGATATAATCGTCGTTTTTAACTGGAAGGATTATTGCAAAACACGTCTTTTAATTAATTTCAAGGAATCGGTTAGGAGAAAAGCCAGAATCAACGATATATGCAAGCAACACACAGCTTTAGAATCAGGATGTGCAGATGTCTTGTACTCAGAATAGCTGATTTTAGTATCAGTTACAGCATATGATTTACGGTAGAAGTTGATACAATTTCAAGGGTTGTGTGCCAGTTTGTGTTTTTATTTCCAGATTGGAGGCAGAGTTGTCTGTGGCTCGCTCATACATAGGCAAGCTCCTACTGCTAGGTCCTCCTAGATCCTGCCTAGTGATTGCTGATACAGTTATACTGATGAGAACTGATGGCGACGGTTAACTGCCCACGATAAGATGAAGGGCTTCCTTCAGCCCTGTTGTTTGCAAGAAATAAAAGATGCAGGAAGACCATTTTGTTATGGGAAGGAATCCGTGTACTGTGCTTTACTGCAAAAAAGGCAGTTAATTAGTTCTCCAGGCTTTGTCAGAAGTGTTAAATACCACATTTGAAGACATAAAGTACAAGATGAAGAAATGTGGTGAAGAACTGTATATTTAAGCTGCAGTTAAAAATATGGTAGAAAATTAGTGGTACGTCTTGTTGACTACATGAAAAAATTTTAGTCGTAATTTAGATGGGCCAAAAATAAGCATACTACATGCCAAAACCCAACAAATTCTCTCATGAACCGTCCTCATAATTAGAATTGGAAACAGAATAGTAATCCTGCATGGGAGGACAAAGAGAGACTCTTATGTTCTAATGCTGTTTTCATAATACTCGGAAAAATATTTTCCTGTTAGTTTTTAAAAGAGATTACATATTTAAAACTTGCTGTTCTTCAGGTAATTCCTATAAATAGCTGCAATTTTATCCAGGTTAGGCGACCGCTGCTTCTGAAGTGCTGTGGAGGCTTATTTTTGATAATTACCAAATTATCAAATTATGGTAAAGTATTCAGTAGACTTCGTTCTTTTAGTGGTTTTTTTTTTTGGTTCTTAAAGCTGTATTTTTTGGATGAGAGTAAATTCAGGGACTGTAATAAGATCATAGCTACCTGATAGCCTTCGTGCTATGCAGCCAAAGCCGTGGGGGGGAGCGAGCCACAGAGCGTTGCTAAGGCAGAGAAAGTTTTCAGAATCCTTTTGTCTCTTATGTTGTCACAAAGTAAGAGAAGCGACCTACCTGCCCTGCTTTTTTTCTCCTGCCTGTACCATTACGCAGGACTCCTTTCTGGTAGTAGAAATAGAGTGTTATTTTAAATGCACATTGGGAAGGTTCCTTGTAAGGAAGAGAAGTTTAGGAAGGAAAACAAAAGTATTTTTTCAGTATCCATTTCACTTGGCACTGTCTGTTATTAAAGCCAAAACTTTCCCAGAAAACTAGTGATGTTTGTCATCATCCGTGCTTTTCACTCAACAAATGTTTTGTAATTACTGGATTTTATTCTCACCCTTTCCTACCCAGTCTGCAACTAAGAAAAGGGAGGTTTGTGGGGAGGGAGGTTATAGGGAAGTTTTTTCTGAATGTGAAAGGTGATCGCTAAGTTAAATGGAAATATGCAACTGCTGAAACTGCAGATTTAAGGAATAATCTTAGTGGGACATCTAACTTTTCCTGCTGCGTGTTACTGCAAACAGGGTTGGTTACGTGACTCTTGAACAATCTGCTTTTAATAATTGTAGATTTTTCTAAAATTTTTGTGGCGCTCTGACTTTGGGGTGGCAAACTGGGTAAGGATTAGAGGAAGATAACCAATTATGTCTTACTTCAAAGACCGGAGCAGAGTATTTAGTATTGAATCTGGAATAAAAAAATATTAAATTATTTAACCAGTTGTTACCATTTGACTGATGGAGGTTCAGGTTTTTTAATCTCCATTTTAGGTGCTTGTCTGCAGCATTGGATTGCTGAGGGATTATTTGTTATATGTGCAATATCTTTACTTAATCCGTTGTTCATATGGTTTAAACTCTTTAAATAATTGCCTGTGAAAGGATTTAAAATTCTTCCTAAAAAAGCACGTTTCATTCTGATAAATTATAATGGTTCATTAATTGGCTGATTTGCCTTAGTGACGATAGTTTTGTACCAAAAAAAGTGATTAAAGTGAGAATATCTTTAATTATTAGCTTTTGTCTAAAACATATTGACTTGTTCCCTACTTTTATATGTGCTGATAGTTGCCATATGTGTATACTATAGACAGGCCAAGACAGTGCTTTTTTAATCACTGATGTCAGATTCTATTTCTATAGATAGACTGTTTCAGTATAGTAGCATGCACTAGAACCAAAAGTTTAGGTTTTGTCCACAAAAAAGGATCAGTTTTGTGATCCTTCTGTGATACACTTATTTTTATTGATTTTTTTTTTTTTTTTAGAATTTACAATTAATTTTATTTTATGTATTCTTTTATATACATCTGTGTAAGTTTTACTGAAGTAAATACTTCTGCCATTTTTACCTTTTACAAGATTAGTGAGTGGCACAGTCAAGATTTACAAGATTAGTCCAACAGTGGAAAGTTAATTGGAAACATTTACTCAAACGAGGCAAAGTCTGATCTGTAACATTATAAATGACAGTAAGGAAGCCCTATCTGTAATTAGAGAAAAGTGTGGATTCTGAATATCTTTTTACTCAAATGAACAGTAATTGAGTTTTGAGAGGAATAGTAGTAAAATATGGCAGGTTTTTAATATTTTATATTTGACGCAGATAGGTTTGATGTAAAGCGTGGAGACACAGCACTTTTTCAAAGAGGTAAGAGTTCAGTGAAAGGAGTTACAATGTGCGCTTGAAACTAAAGTATCGCGAAACCAGAGGTACCTATAACAATATACTGTTCAATCTTAAGGAGTAACCAAATATTGAAAATATTTACTTGAAATTTAAGACATATTTTGAAATATGTGAGTTTCTAAAGCTTGATGTGAAATTGTCTTTCTACAAACTTAAAAAATAATTTTAAAGGATATACTTATTTTTAAGGTGACCTCAACTGTTTGGTTTAGAAAACATTTATGTAGTAATGCTTTTCATTTGTTTCACTTTGTGAATCTTTTAAAGTTGCATATAGTTCACACATTTAATAGGTTTCCCGAGTGTTTTATTATAGTCTTGCATGAATCACTTAGAGTGATAGATCTTGCAAAGGAATTGTTTGATTCATAAATTCATAACTATCTCCTTTTTTTTCTGAGGCCATAACTCACTAATGCAAATCTTTAAAAATAGCTCTGTAATATCTCCCTATAGAACTTAACCATATTTAGTAGAAACATGGATATGGAAGTATATTTCATGTTGCTCAATACGTGATAGATAAAGCTTGTCCTCCATCTTGCACCATACTCCAGAGTAAGTAAGTGATCATACCACTGTACACACAAAGTGCTTCTTGCACAGTATTACCGTCTGTTCTGTTTTGGTAAAAGAAAAAATTAAGATGAATTGTGTATTTAATATATTCTTTAAAGAAGACTCCTCTAGCTAGTCTAGTTTAAAAGCTTCCAAGGGAAGACTTCTGAATGACTTCACTTCTAAAAAAGTGGCCTCTGCTCAGAAAATAATCCATCTCTCAACTGTTGCTATTCAACAAAATAATATTCTAGCTTCAGTTGTTGGCTTTACGATGTGGTTGGGTAATATTTAGGAATATAGTGCATTAGATAAAATTGATATCTCAGTACTAGATTTGAGAAAAGCAGAGTAAAATTAGAATATCGTTTATGTATGGGGCAAAATCATATTTGACCAGGTTAAAGAAATCCCTAAAAAACATTAGATTTCTTCATCCCACAATTTAGAGCAAGCATATAGTAATACATTCTTTTATAGGTTTTTGTATTGAATTTTTATGCTTTATTGTCAGTTAAGTTAGAATTTTCCATTTTGTTTGATTTGCAGCAACTGAGACAAAATTATTACTTCAGCATTACAGAGAGGATAAAATAGGCTAAGGTCATGTATTTGCAAGAATATAGAATAGAATTTTTTGAAAACATAGTTTTGAATGCTGGTTATAAACTATTCAAAAAGTGTAAAGCTGCAAAGGAAATTATTAAGCATGCATGTAGTTTTTATTTTTAATGCAGATGTTTACTAGGAAATAAGCAATTGTGAAAGTATTTATTTTTCCCAATATTCTAAGTCTCACATTTCAAGCAAGTGTAATGTTCTGCGTGTGCAGTCACTGTGTTAAGGCAGATCTGAAAGGGGAAGGTGAGGAGCAGGAAGGGAGAAAGAAGAAAACATATGCAGTGCTGTATTTACTAAAGAAAAAAACTCTGAAGTACAATTGACTATAAGGTTTGTCGTAACTTTGAGTCATCAAATCATACTATAACTGAAAATCTTTAAAATGTCTGTAACACCTGTAATTCTGCTGCTACAAATGTATGTATCAAATTTAGGATAATAATTCATACTGTATAAAGGACTGAGTCTTTAGCTGGACAAAGTGATCTACTTCAATTCTGTGTTTGACAGAAAGGATGTTCTAGACAGGCTCTTCAGAATGCTCTGGAAATTTTCTCTCTGAAATTTACTTGTCATATTTCCTTAATTGCATTTGTCTTGTATGGTTTTTTTTTTCTTTGGTTTCTTACGTTTCCATGCAGAAGGGCTTTCCAGCTTTCAAGTTAAGGATTTCTTCCTTATCTTTTAGCTGGTAGTTTTGAAGCTCTGCACGAGCTGAAGTTTATTCCAGAACAAGCACATAAATTACTGATTACTTTAAATGCACTGCAACAAAATTACAATCCATCATAGTAATTGAAAGCCTATGATTTACAGTAGTTTTAGAAGTTTAAGGCTGCTAATGTAGAGATTAATCACAAGGAAAATGTTAGTTAATTCAACCACGATTTGCAACAATCTTACGTTTTACAGAGGATTACAAATGCATTATTTTATTGGAATGAACTACTTGAATGAAAGAAAACTTAACATTTGGTTGTGTAGTTTATTTCTGCTATATGATTTGGAGGGATTAATTCTGCATGTTAACTTTTCTTATTGCTTAAGTTACCCGTTAGATCATTTTTTCTGTCATTTACCTCATTTTAATCCCTTTTAAAAAGTATTTCTTTTTATGCTAGATAGCAGGATAATACATATAATGACACGTGCACATTTTTGTTCACGGAGGACTTTATTCAAACTGAATTACCTAAGCTGCATTGCATTTTACTGTAAAATCCCACAGATTTTTTCATTTTCAGTAAATTCGTGTGCTAGGGCAGGCATCAAAAAAACCCTGTAGGCACTGTGGAGCTCTCTTGCCAAGTACCTAAAAGTCAGACATAGGTTTGGTAGCAAGAGTCATACTGCTGTCATTCAGGACTTTTCTAGAAGCAGAGGGCTAGGCAGGTTTACATTTGGGCTACCTGGCTGCCTAAAGCTAAACATGCCTGGAACATTTGAAATTGTATTGCAAAAAGTCCATGGCAGACTCTTGAATTTTTCGGTGTCAATTTCCTTGGTACCTAAAGGATTTCTTTAGTACATTTGTCTGTTATTTTCCTGAAATGAGACAGCAGAATCTGAATTGAAGCCCAGATTATTTTTTCCTCTGATTGTTTTACTGGTTAACTCTTAAGGAAATTTAAGCCACTTAAAGAATAGTTCATGTCTTTGGATACTGATTTTGTGTTCCATCTCTGGCTTGGTTCTTGAAGGAACTAAACTTAGAGGTAGTCTCTGTAGGAGTGACGCAAAACTGAAAATTTGGAGATATTGCCATGATTAGAAGACTTTCCATTCAATTCTGCATTACCAGAACTGGGACAGCCGTGTTGGGAAACATATACAAGGCCATCTAAAGTTATTTTTCTGTAAAGCTTAGCATCGAGCCTTCATTTTGAAGAGAGCAAAGCTGGATGAAAGGTTATTCTGCCTACCTGTGCTTTCTGATCAAGTGTTCATACAGCAAAGGGTGATTTATTTATTTTTCCCTCAGGAAGAAGGTAGGATTTCTGTGAATTTCCCAGTTTTTGGTATTTAATGGCATTTTCTGTTAAAACATGGTGAAGAAGTGTAATTTTTTTAAGTGTCTAGAACAGAGGAAAAATACATGTTTGTCTATTTTCAGTGTTATGAAAGGTCTAAAACCCTGTTGGAGTATTATTTTGATATTTGGCAAGGTTTATTAGTATTCCTCTTACCTGATGATCGGGGGGAGGAGGGGTAGAAATATGTGTGTGCACCCCCCGAATGTTTTTCTTTTGGTTATTTCCTGGATTGTTTGGTGATCTGTCAGTCAAACCTCCATGAAGTTTAACATTAGATCTTTTAACAGTTGTAGAGCAATGATTCCCAAGCTCTTGTACACCGAGCTTTAATCTGTAGAACCTTTGTGAATAGAAGTTTATGAACTCTTCGGGTACAGTTTGGTTCAGGTGTTTAATTGTCAGAAGTTCTTAGTATTGATATTTAAAGCCTGATGATCCAAAAAGCTTGTGTACCAGTGTCATTAACTTTAGAAGTATGTAACAAGATAACCACTTGTAAATTAGAGTTTCATGCAGTTTTTCTACAGGGTTACTTTGTTTTCTACTAACAAGTAGTATTTTACCTTTTTTGATCAGTGAGTTTTTAAAAATATAGTTATCCTTCTCTCTCCTTCAGTTACAACTGCTTGATCAAGTCTGTGCTGCAATCATGGATTTGAACATTATGGCTTGAAACTATATTTGGCAGTTGTCATCTGTTCCCAAAACAGCTATGTATTTTGGGATTTATATATTATTTTTCTGGTTGCCTTAGGAAATACATGCATCAGAGACTGTTGCACCTTTTTATCTTCTATACCTCCTAGGATTCGAAAGAATTTATAAAATGGAAAAATGCAATGCTGAGGATGTCCTAATTATCTTTGCTGTAAGTAATGAGTGAGTTCTTTAGATAAAGTGGTCATTGAGTGAGGTGCCTCTTCAGAAGGTTAAAATTACTTTAACGAAGCAAGATACAGGTAATGTGTAATCACGTTACCTGTGATGGCAGAGGGGAGGCTGATGATATATCAAGTTCTCTCCCAGTCTGGTTACCAGTAATAGGTTACGGCTGCAAAAATATCTATCTTGATGGGGTCAGTACCTTCTTATTTTGGTGGGCATTCTTAAGAATCTTTTCTTACAGCATCAGACTTGCAGCATATAATTCAATTCAGTTGGCATTTGAATGTGTCAGATACTCCATCGCTCTGGCCAAACGGCTTCAGTCACTTTCAGTGCAGCAAGGTTAACAAATCAAAGTATTTCATAGTATAGGGTGCTCAGGAAACAAATGTCAAATTCTTTATCAGTTCAGTTGTTTTGCATCGTTAAGCTGAGCCATTGCGACAGACGCCATGAAACTGAAATTTATACTTATGAAATTTGTAACCTGAGAACATTAATGTTTATGTATTAAAATCATGCGGTGGAAGACCACAGCAGGAGACAATAACCATTTAAATGCTGTGTTGCAGCATCAGTTTTGACTTGTCACAATTAGTGTCAAGTGAGCACCAGTCAGTTTTTTTTCAAGTAAATCTCTGTCGACAGAACTGTAATGTAAATTATAGACTATTTGAGTAAGAAATCTTAATATGCAAAATAGTGATTATTACTGTTACACACATATTTTTTTCTGACTGTGTTACTACTGCCCAATACTGTTACAAGTCTATGATCTGTTTTTAGTTAAGCTATGTGGGGTTTTGATAGTAGGAGGCCTGAGGTTTGGGTGTAAAACTTCATTTACACTATTTGAAACAAATTTTATCTTGGAGTAATGTGAGAGTATGTTTTACGCTACCAAAGAAACCCAGACATGAAAAGCAGTTTGAGATACAGGGAGCTTAAGGATTTTGAGTCACTCTTCGCAGCGTTGACCATGGTGATTCTGCACATGATTAAAATGGCATATAGCACAAGTTCTGATTAATAAATCAATAGAGCAAAGTTGCATGCAATTGGTTGCTCATCTGGATCTAAATTAAGAATTTTCCATATGGTATTATTACCTGAGAGGCTGTAGATAACCTACGAGGATATGGGATATTACTGTTCTTTTTAGATTAATAGTCCTATAGCCTAAGATATTTCAGAGCTACTTACTGGAAAACATACTTCTAAAAACATAAACAATAATAAATGAAAAAAAAAAGCTCTTGTCATAATGCCTCTTCAGGGTTATGATATGGTTGGTAAAGATGGCTTTTTTTGCAGCATATGTTAAAGGATAAATTTGGTTTTATTATTGAACTTTGTTTTGATGTAGCTGAAATAATTTGCATATAGTAACATCTAAATAGGATCATAGGATCGTCTAGCTTGGAAGGGACCTTTAAGATCATTGAGTCCAACCATCAACCTAACACTGCCAAAGCCACCACTAAACCACGTCCCTAAGCACCACATCTACACGTCTTCAAATACCTCCAGGGATGGCGATTCCACCATGTCCCTGGTCAGCCTATTCCAATGCTTGATAACCCTTTCAGGGAAGAAGTTTTTCCTAATATCCAATCGAAACCTCCCCTGACACAACTTGAGGCCATTTCTTCTTGTCCTATTGCTTGTTACTTGGGAGAAGAGATCGACCCCCACCCACATCATATTTTGATTTCCACTAGATTTTTCATTTTGTCTACTGTCACTTGTCTTACTTTCGTTCCCTATTGGTGTGGCCATTGAAATTACAGATTGAATAATCTGGACTGAAGTAATTTCTTTTCTGTAGGCAAATCATAGGAATTTGCAAAATAGAATTGTATGTTTTTCATATTCATATGTAAAATAGAATTATATGTTTCTCATTTTCACGAGAAAAATGCAATTTAAGAATTTTGCCATGTTGTCTTGAATAAGGTTACAGTTAAATTTTTAAGTCTGTCTCTGACTTCATCGTGAGGAAGGCCCAGTAACTTTACTTCGGTTTTACAAGAAAGGCTGTGGAAAAGATACGCAAGAAAAAATGCTTGTATTTTCTTCAGGAATTATCTAAAAGCTTTTGTCAGAGACTAATATGTGTCTGTTCCCTTTTTCATATAACTGGTTGTAACAATGCAAAGGTCAAGCATAAATTAATTTGCAGTTCTTTGATTAACTGGCTGAACTGATTATTTTTTCTTCCACTCATTTCCACCCCCTTCCGGCCTGCCGAATTGTCAATTAAACTAAGTATTGTAATGCTATTGTATTGCATGTGTACTTACTGTTGAGGAACAGGAACAATAAATCCCTCAAATTCTGACGTTGAGATCTGATGTGATGCCGTATTAGGGAAATATGCAGTAAAGTATAAGCTGACATTGGAATGTGGTATAGTAACTGACTTTTACCATTGCACATAAACAGAGTAATTATTCTAAATCATAGCATCACTTTCAGCTGGATAACCACTAAAATCACTGCACTGTGGTTTCCTGAAAATGCCACAATCCTTCAACTGCCAAATTAAGCCCAGGGAGAACAACCATCAGTAGTGCCTGCACAGTTATGTAGAGGGATGAGCCCTGAACCAAGTGAAAAGATGTTCTGGAAGAACAGTAACCTTTCCCATGATGTGCACATTTTCCATTACATTTCTGACACAAAATGCTGTGAAATGATTTAATGGTGACATTTTGTTTTGCTGACTTTCCCTTTTCTTATTAAAAAGAAACAAAAGTTAGGTTAGGAAAGTAGAGGAAGGGTGGCCAAGCATTTGAATTCTATTACAGAAATCTCTATTCTCTTTTAAAGGCAAAAACAAAGCCATGCTAAGATGTACATTATTTCTGACATTGTATTTTACTGGTTTTGGGGGAAGGCAAATGTATGTATCACCAGCATCAATACTGAGCACCTCATCCTGTAAGGCTAGTTTACGTTGTTGCTTTGCAGTAATTGCATACCAAGTATGATAATTCAGTAAAGCGTCCTTTCTAATTAGCAATCACACAGACCTTACACATCAGCTATACAGCACAGCGCACGTAGTACACTTATTTCTGCTTGTCATTTTTGATGTATATTACTAGAAATGATTGTAGAAGGGAGCAAAGCATGAGCAGACATAGTACATTGAAAGGTCAGCACTTGTCACTTGGAAAAGGATAAATTTTTATGGAGTGAGAAAACAGAAAGCTGCTCCCCATTGATGTCGTACAGGAGCTTGTCTGCATCTAAAGTAATACATGTAAGAATGGTTGGACAGAAAAATTACTTGTCTAAAGTGTGGTTCATGCATCCTTTGGCAGCTTTCGATTTCCTGTTTCAGAACTGATGAAAAGCCTTGCTTGTTTCTAGCACAGTATACAATTTTATCTTTGAAAAACACAGCTTTTGCTTTTGTTTTCTTAAGGATGTATGAAGTTTTCTTGGCACCTCATTTATTTTATCCCTCTCCCTTCCAGTTTTAATGTGTTGGGTGACGGTTGCAGTCATTGTAAGTCATTATGTTTCCCTGAGGGGGCATCTAAATATGAATAAAATATTTTAGTTTGGAATCACTGGAAATAAACATAGAGTTTATGTTGTACAGTAACTTACTTGAGAGAAAATATATGTTGGAACACGTTTGTTGTCACATTATTTACTGGTTGGCCAAGAAGACTTGCTGGCTTTGACAAATTCAAAATAATTGTAAGTTCTGGGCAGAGAACCTCAGTTTGTTCAATTGAAATTTAAAACCAAAATCACATATGTAATTTAAATATTGGTAGCTACAAGTAAACACAGACAACTCACTCCCTATTTTGCCTGAAAGCTAATGTGTACAATTGGGATTTGAGGGTAGCATGTTTTGTAGGAAAGCTGTGTGGCATCTGATAGCACCTTCAGGATTTTGAGAGCTTCAGCATCCCACCTCTGCTAAAACAGTCTTGATGAATTGTGTTTTTGAGAGGAAGCTGAAATAGTAGTGATAGCCGAAGGTGAATACAATACTGATACTTAAAAGTTGAAGTATCACCCAGTTTTAGCTTGAGTAGATAGAAGTAAATACAAGTATAATTCAATGATAGCAGTGGGCTGATAGCTAGCTTAGTAAATTCTAAAAAATAATGTTCTAATAAAAGCTAAAATAATTTTAAAAATCATGATGGCAGTAACCTGAACGATACAATTTGTTGACATTTATTTGACCATAATACATAAACAGTAATTTCCGAGCTGTTTCTTACAAAAGGCTATTAAAGATGAAATAGATGCAATGAAATTGTTTTGGCAGCCTTTAGCTGTTTGCTAACAATTTAATACAGCAATAAAAGTTAGCAATAGCAGCACCAAAATTGCATAGCAGAAACTTGATTATAATTTGGTAAGAAAATACTGTACGAATAAAAGTGCGCACTTCAGTGTAAACTGCAGCCAAGGTTTATCCTTGGGTTTAAAAATCTCATAAAATTGAAGACTTTTCTAAAGTGTTCTTGTTACTAAAAGTCAGAGACAAATTATGCCTGGTGCTGATGTTGCTACCTAAGGAAACAGAGGAGAGAAGTTAAATCTTCTATTCTATAAGTATGCCTGTATTAAGCCTTCCCAGGCCTCGAAATGGAAGTTTCTTTGGACCTTGTGATATGGACTGCTTATTTAAGTATTTGCATCTCTGCTCAGCAATCCAGCCAAACAAAACATAAAAGAGAATGGATGAGACTGCTGCCTGCATTTTCGCATCTAAGAGAGAGCACACTGATTAGCACAACGAAGTGCGAGCACAGACTTGCGGTTAATGCCTGGTGAAAGGCAATTCAGATAAATAAATAAAAAAAATTAGTCTTTAAGCTCTGTCTTTATGAAATCATGAAGTCCATTGAAGTTGTGAATTTGACTGTCATTTCCTTCGTAGGGCCGTTTTTGAGGTGATGGAGTCTATACGCATTTCTGTATTGGCTGTCCTTTAACTTGTGTATAGAAACTCAGACTGCCTGACGAGGTGTGTGGAAGAATTTTCTGGAAGTGTGTTTTATTAGAAATGCTTACCAAAGTAGACATTGAGTAGGTGCAACCGAATACTTAGCTGATTTAATCAGCAAGGATCTGTGCAAGTCCAGAGCAATTTGAGAACATCAACTGTTTTTGAGACATTTGGGATCTCTAAATTGATAATATTTTTAAGGTATTTTGAGAAAAAGGTGAAAATACGGAAATGCTGCTCAAGAGGGAGCTTCCGGGAAACTGAGAAAAGAAAATGAGACAAAAGAAGGGGTAAGTAGGCAGAGAGGAATGTGAGTGAGTAATGGATAGAGGAGAGATCAGCTTGCAAATTCTGTAAACCTCAAAGTAGTGAACAAGGATCTGAAATGTCACATGGAGACTAGAAGGAATCCAGTCTAGAAACTGATGTGGACGTAACTTCCTGACAGTGTATATTTTGCATTACCATTTGATGATGCAGAAATTGAGAAGGAGAAAGATGGACTTATTTGCAGATGGTACAAAATGTGACAAAAAATCAGCACTGAAAAAGAATAGTTGGTTTTTGAAGGTGTTCAGAAAGAGCAACAAACAGGATTCAGTAACAGCGTGAGAGATTGTGGCAGGGATAACCTTATTTATAAAGCTGTTTGCTTCGGTATTGAAGACCATTTTGTAATAAATCACAGGAAAAGAGAGCAACTTTTAGATTTTTCCGGCTTGATGAAGACTATTTGTTACTGCCAAACGTATGAGTCTGTGGAGGGATGTTAAGAAAAGCACTTGAGGAAAAAATACTGAAAACGTCCTTTTTTGAAAGCAAATGTAATGTCTGTTAAGATTTTAGGTTTGCAAGAGTAAAATCAATAGTGCCAGTTTTAGTAGTCCAATTGTGTGATGTGAATCAATCCAGTAATATTTAATTGAAGCTTTTCTCCGTTTTGGAGAGATTGTGCAACTACTGGTATGTAAAAAGTGGGAAAGCAGCAGTTTAGTATCTTAAAATGCAGAGCGGATGAAAAGGGAAAAAAAAAAGTGTTACTTTGTTAACCAGTCTTAGTAAAAATTGTTTAAATTTACATAAAAACAGCCTATCATCTGCTGGTACCTACTGACAGTTCTTTTAATAACACTTCCTGTGAAAAAGAGATAAGAAAACCAGCAGGCTTTTAAAACTCCAGTGGTAATCTTAGTTCTTCACATTAAAGAACAATAAGTAAACTGCAGGACTTTAATTTTCTTTAATTCTGAAAGGCTTGTCTAAACCATTTCTGCTTTTATTAAAAGCAGAATCACCAAATGGTTGAGATTGGAAGAGGTCTCTAGAGCTGGTCTGGTCCCCAGCCCCCTTACTCAAAACAAGGTCAGATAGAGCGTGTCACTCAGGGCAGCGTCTGGGTTTTGAATATCTCCAAGGATGGAGTCTTCACAGCCTCAGTGGGCAGCTTTTTCTATTGTTTGTCCCTCCTGACATTAAAAAAAGATTCTTATGTTGAAAAAGAATTCCTTTATTTCAGTTTTTGCCTGTTGCCTCTTGCCCTTTCACTGGGCACCACTAAGTCTGGCTCTGTTTCTCCCCCCCATCAGGTATTTATACACACTGAGAAGATTTCCACTGAGCCTTCTCTAGACTAAATAATCCCAGCCCTCTCAGCCTCTCCTTGTACGACAGATTCTCCAGTCCCTTAACCAGCTTTGTGCTCCCTTTGCTGGACTCACTCCAGTAACTCCATTATCTTTTTTGTGCTGGGGAGCCCAGAATTGGACACAGTGCTCCAGATGCGGTTTCACCAGTGCTGAGTGGTGGGGGAAGAAGCATAATTATCCATAAAAGTAAACTATTTATAAAAAAAATAAAATTCTTTTATTGTGTGTAACAGGCAAAATTTGGTTTGTTAAGAAAAGAAACATCTTCCAGTAGATCACTATAGGGAATAGCGAGTCATTCAGGACACTACTTAAGGGTGAGAAAGTATTTCAGTTGTTTTGCTTATTAAATCCATGTCTTGGGAAAACCATGTCATAGTTTGTAGTTGTAGTTTAAAAGGTTACTTCTTTGAGCAACGTACTGGAGAACTACCAGTGCTTAATGCTAACAGTTTTCCATAGAAACGTATATCTCTTAGTGGAGGGTTCCGCTTCCAAAATTCCAGCCCCTTCCTGTTCTCTCTTTGAAAAGAGCCTCTTCCAAATGCATTTTCAAATTCAGTGCATTAGAGTGTCATCCCACCTAATGATGGCTTTCTGTGGGCACCTGTCAAATTGCATTAGTAGACATGTATTATCTAGCCTAACAGGGAACTGAGACGGAGACACAAAAACTCCCAAACCTCAACAGTGAAGGGCTGTTTGCTAACAGAAAATAATAAAAAATGTCATAGTTGAAACTCCACGCTTTTTCTTAGCTACAAAGAAGGAGTTAGGAGTTAAAAGTGCCAGGAGAGAAAGTCTAGCGGCATTGCACTGGAGGAATAATGTCGCTTTCCTGAGGGACAGAGAATACAGGGGCAGGAGGATTCTCAGCCTCCAAGTTCTCCTTTTCATCCCCTCTGGCGGGCGGTGGGGTACCCCACAGCGTGGGCTGGTGGGTGCAGTTTTTACAGATGCTAAGAGTTAAGATTGACCCCTTTTATTCCAAACAAAAGTTGGGAATACATGAGCTGGTTTCTGTGGAGTGACAGAAGGGTACTAACTGTAAGGGTTTGTGTTTTTTTTTTTTTTCTGTTGGAGATCCTAGTTCCTTGAAGACTTGATCTGAACATTTTGTGTGAGTTAGCCATTAATTTCTCTGCTATACGAAAAATATCGTGGCCTCTGTTTCACCTTGTAGGAAGAGTCTTATATCTGTGTATAGGCTGTTGATAAGGATGTATATGTGTGTGTGTGTGTGTGTTCAGAATGGTCAACGTCAGTGATAGCAAACAGCGTTAGGCTTGTCCTATGTTCCCGTTTGCTGTCATTTCCTCCAGATTCTTCTCTGAAAGAAAATGACACCTTAAAAAAAACCCAACCAACCATCATTAGCCTGTGCTGGCCCATTTGATTACTGGGTATTTATAACAGTATATGCTTTGTATTTTGTGGGAAAGGAAACATGGGTTAAGTTTACAGTATATAATACTTGGTACCTAAATATTTTTCCTTTTTTCAGTTGGTCCTGCTTACTGTAGAAAACACATAAGATTGTAATTTTAAAATACCTGTGACTTTTATTTTGAAACTTCAGCTAATAGTCTATGTACTTAGTTCTACTTAAATATCCTACTGTCTCATTCCAATTATGAAAATACCTTAATATTTCATTCAACACTTGTTTCACCGTTCCATAAGATGCTTCAGAAAAATTCCCATGCTCCCTTCATTTTTGCATTTAAATTTTATATTAAGCCATGTGTATGAGGTGATAATTAACTGTTTTAGTAACGGAGATTGATAAAATTCTGAAATTGAGCAGCATTGAGCAGTATTTTCAGTATAGATTAATCCATACGATAAATTTTTGAAGTACATTTTCTCTGACAAATATATGTAGAAATTTTTATGTGAAGCTGGTGGTTTTATAAGTAAAAGTGATAAGGTTCAAAACGTTACTCTTGTCACCTTAAGCAAAATTTTTCAGTTGACAATGAGCTTAATGCATATATTTAACAAGTTACTTGAAGAAAAGGAAAAACTCTTTCTGGTCAAATATTGCTGCAGTTGCCTTTTTCAGTAACTTGAGTGTATTTAATGTTCTCTGCCAGCCCCAGGAATGGGAATGTTTTTGAGTGTGTTATTTTTCATTTTGCTATTTTGTAAGATGTATGTAACATTTTCATTGTTCAAACAGACAAAAGAACTCCTTCTGTCTTGGGCACCAGAGCTTTGGGAAAAACAGCGTTTCAGCTTCTGTTGGTCATCATATTTGAGGCTTTCTGTGTCTCTGTTATTGTCAACAAGGGAATTTATTTTTTTTTTAATTCATTAGAGAAGTCATTGCTGAATGAACTAAAAGGTAATGTTTGGTTACTTTTTTTTTTTTTTTTCAGAAGCATTTTCTTATGAAAGTTTGGTTCTTCTTTTAAAAATGTTCATTTCAGTTCATTTATTTAAAATTCATACTATTATTTTTGCTTCTGAAGTAGCAAAAGCTAACCGCTCCACTTCCTCAGGAATCATAAATAATGTTTATTCTATACGATGATAGTATTATGAAATGCTGACTTACAGGCAGTGAAAGGAGACTTGGGGATCAAACAAAATTTCCATGACAGAAGCTTAGCAAAGGTTACTCTGCAGGTTTTTAGCTGGCATCGGTACGGATGAAAGTTAGATATGCTGGGCAGGAGTAATAATTGCAGTACTAGACACCATTTTCAGTTTCTTATTGCTTTCTTATTACTTGTAAAACTTTAATCACTTGGACTCAAAATTCTTCATATCTCTTTGGTATCTTTATTAGGTTGCATGTTTTCACACAAAATTCTTAATCTGAGATTTGGACAAGTCTTGCTCAGGCCCCTCTACTCCCCAACACATATACACGTAGGCCTTTAAGAAAAAAAGTGAGTTGAAGTCTTTGATCAGTAAATTGAATTTTGGCAAAGACCTCCGTTTCCCAAGGACAGAGAAGAAATATATCCGTGTCAATATGATGAAATCTTGAAAATTGGAAGCCTTTAAGAATATTGTGAGAGTGATAGTTTCCTCAAGAGTTGTGGTACAACAGCTTTTGCATATTTTGTCGTCTGTGCTTTGAGGGTGCTGTGGGCCAGCTGAGCATGCTTATCCCTGCAGTTGCAGCACTAAGTTGCTACAGGATGTGCAAAGAAAAGAAACGTGGATTGAGAACAGAGCTCAACGATGGTGTCAGTGACCGGTAATTTGAAGTCTGTTTGATTCAGATGCAGAGTGGACAAGTGCTACCCTAGATGAGAAGAATAAAATGGGGCAGTGAATGTGGGCAGGTGTGCAGTTCTTCTGGGTCGTTTCAGTCATCTTTAGTCACTTGCAGAGATGCAAACAATATGTACATAACTCAAGAATATGCAACAATTACATGTTCACTTGTGGTGAGGACTAGCATGTTGCTAGGCTAAGCGTTAGTATGAGTTTCACACCCAGTGCAAATGTCTGATGAATCTTTGCTGGTCAGGCAGTCATTGCTAAGGTGAAGATGTTTCAGCCTCTGTTGTTCCTTGGACCAGGCGGATTTTGCTGAATCGTCATCTTCAGATTCTCAGGGCTTTTCATGTTCAGGGTTTTCTTTTTTTTTTTTTTTTTTATTGAGTCACTACTGTATACCATTTCAAATCAACAGACAATGAAATTTTTCACTTTGTGTAGCAGAATTTGGCTTTTGTACTATATTACGTCTTGTTTCCTCGGTAAAGCTAAGCCAAAGTCATGCAGATGCGCTGTATGAAACAGGGCCTTGTGTTCCAGACGGACCGAACCCTTGAGCTGTGGTTGTCTGGGCAATAAGACTGGTACTTGCAGCCAAATACAGAGATCGTGGTGGGGCTGGAGAAGGACCTGAGTTTGGATGGTAAATATGCAGAAACAGAATTGAGAGACAGTGGCAAGCTCGTGTGGAGAGGCAGCAAAATACAAGCTTTTCAAGCTCCAGGACTTGAAAAAAAGAAGTTGGGCTGGTTAGAGAAAGACGCTGGAACAAGAAAACTGTGTGGATGGTAGTTGGGGAGGGGGAAATACCAAAACTGTTTAAAGAGCCAGGGAGAGGGAGTTGTGGATAGGAAGCCTACGTGGAAAGGAGAGGTTTGCTATGGTCCAGATGAGTTGGTGAAGCTGAGATGGGGAGTGGGTGACTGGAAAATGGCATCTTAGTAAATTTTCAGTTGTTTTATTGGTATAGGTGGCAGAGGGTATTTATTTGTTATGATTGTGAAATTTCTCTTTGATACTGATATGTTATTTTGAAAATAATGAAGATACATGGATAGACGACCTTGGTCGTCCCCAATCCTTCCTCAAGGTGTTTTGATGGTGGTTTTTTCCCTTTGCTGGTGGTACATTTGAGCATCAGCCTGTGCAGTGTCATAGGAGAATAACTGTTCTTTAAAACAGCTTCTGTCAAAATTGCTTACAAGTTGAGAGGCAGAGCACACAAGCTAGACAAAGTAGCTAAGGTGTTTGTTCATATACATCTCTCTGTGATACACAAAAATCTCTGAGAAGTATACCAAAGAAGAAACCAGTCAATGAAGACTGATTCTGCTGAATTTTTTTACTGATCAATCAAAATATTAGTAAAGCTTCTAACTGAACAAGACAGTATTTATTTTTAAAAAATAAACTATGAACAGCAAGCATCTTTCATCTACCTTGACCAATTAATTAAAAAAGAAATAAAATAGTTCAGGCCTCATTTGGAATAATTTAATTTTCCTCTGTTCTCCAAAAATAAGTGGGAAAGGAGAGATTTCAGAAAACAGTTAATCACAGTCAGAGATTGAAGCATTTTGCAATTTTCTTGAAGTCAAATTTTTTAACTTCTTTGTATCCATCATTTTTACCTTTTGTATGTCCGTCATTAACATTCACGTTCTGTGTTGTTTTCTTCTTGAGAGGAAAAAAAATAGTTAAAAGGAATAAGGGAGGTACAAGGGCATTTCCGAATGACTATGACCATTAATAAGGCAAAAGGCCAAATCTATTCTCTGTAGTTCCAAAGTCATGCAGAATGACATACGGTTGTCTCTTATTTCATATTTTTTGGCCCAAATTAATGTCCCGAAGACAGAAATTTGTATAGGTGAATTGCTTGGAATGCATTTAAGTCTGTTACTAATCGCTTTTAAAAGCAGTTTAATTTCTGCCTGGACTAAATGCGGAGTGTGTTGATGTGTTGCAGAGGAAACTGTACTATGGAACAGATCTGGCTGAAAGTGCCCCACAACAGCAGTAACAAAACTTTAGGAAACTGGTAAAATCGAGAAATAACTTGATCCACCCTACACATGGCGTGGCGTAGAGTGAGGCATCAGTTCACCCTACTGGTTTGTGTTGCTTTAGGTTTGCTTCATATAGATTTTACTGCCAAGTTGTAATATAAGGAGAATATGTATTACAAATAAAATATAATTTTCCTATCTAACAAAGTTCTTGCATCTTTTGATTCAGTTGAAACAAACCACACTTCATGCTTCATCTACACTGGGTTGTTGATGTACCTGCTGAAAGCAATATTCAAGAATACACTTAGGTGGTAATGACATTGCAAAAAATCTAAGTTTTTGTCATAATGAAATAATTTTGTTGAGGGCCCTTTTTTATATTATTTGAGAAACAAGCTTAAGTAAACATGTTACAATGTACGTCATGGTATTGTTTCACTGATTTTTTTAGTTCTCTTGAAGATGGTTTATATAATATTTAGCACAGAATTCCTCAAATAGAGCATCTTCTTAACACACTTTTATCAAACTTCTGGCATAGTCTTAAATGCTATTAGTTAACAGACTTTTGTATATCATACAACTAGTCTTTGTCATCGCTTTTAAAATTTATGTATGATACTTGAATTTTATTTGCGTGCACACAGTCAGCCATGGTGCAGAGCAACCATGTTATAACAATTGTTGTTCTAAATACTTTGTCTAAATAGATATTTTCAGAAGTGCTGTATGATGCTTTTTGTATATAGCTTGATTATGACATGAATGTAAATGTGTCTGTTGCTTATGCGTATTGGTTAACGTATATGTATATACATATACATTTTGATTAACGTCATTTGAAAAACCTAATACTAAATATTGCATGCTCCAGAACTAGTTTGAAGGAAAACCGTAATTCCCGGTTTTGTGTATTTCAGATTTATTCTATTCTTAGGCCTTTCCCACTTAGATACCTGTCATTTTCGCTTTAGAAAGTTTTAAAAAAAGAAGACTGAAAATTAATTGTGAAATTATAATGGAATATATGAAATGTTTGCCTTGTAACTTTAGCAAATATATTTTGAAACACATCCTTCCAGCCTTTCTATACCTATCAATTAGTTTGAAAAACTTTCTGACCTTTAAAAAAACCCGTCCAGTGGTAAGATGTGTATCTTAAAATACAGGGACGTGTATGTACTATGCAAGTGAATGCATTACATTTTCTGTACTTTTGTTTTCTGACTTACTTTATATTTTGTTTGTAAACACATCTGGGAACTTTTTACTTAGGCCATTTCATGTGTAAAGTTTTTTATTGTGGAGTTATAAATATACATGAATAATACTAGTTTTCTGCTTTGTTTGGGTTTTGTTTGGGTTGCTTTTGTTGGCTAAAATCATGCTTTAGATATGCTTACTGTTATAAAACTTACCCACATAACCTTTCGTGGCTTTTGTTTGGTGAAATATTTATAGTATCTAGATTTCAGTAGAACATAAAATCGCCTTTCAATCGAAGAAAAGGGCCTTTATTGTGACAAATACATAGAATTTTAGGATGCCATCGGGGGCACAATATTCTACTATTTGTGCACAATGAGACTGATTATAAATTAGTTTTAGACACTGTTAGATATCTAGTGTTGGTGTCTGGACAGACAGGTGCTGTCTAGAAGAGGGCTGGGAAACAAATTTCTTATTCCCTGTAACTGACAGAAATCCACTACTGACCCAGGCACTGGCCATCGCAGGGTTTTTTTCAACATAGCTGCTTCCCATCCTGATCACAGGAATCTGCAATACTTAAAAATAATGGCTGATGTAGGGTTTTTCCAATACCTGAAATGAAAGCTCTTAGAATATCAAGAACAAATTATCATAACTTCTTACTTGACTGTTCCCATAAAGCTGAGTCCTGAGTGTCCCCTGAGCCAGCTGCACTGTTCCTTGTAACGAAGAAGCATCTGGTAATGTCCACTCGGAACCTCCCGAGCTGCAGGTTGTGGCCGTGAGCCCATGCGATGTGGTCAGCGGTGAGTGAGAAGCGTTTGTCTGCGCTGGCTGTGTAACTGCCCCTTTGGTGGCTGCAGGTTACAGCTCGATCCCCCACCTCGTCCCTTAGCGTCCTCGTTCCCAGACTAAATAAGGGCAGCTCCCTCAGCCTCTCCTTCCAGGTTATATGCTGCAGGCCCCCTGCCATCTTGGTACCTGTTAAGTGGACTCTGTTTTCTCATCTCTGTTGAACTTGGTGCCTAAAACAGGTTATGGCGTTTTAAGCACAGTGTCATTAGCTGCGAGTAGAGAGGAATTATAACCTGCCTTGATTTGCTGGTCCTGCTTTCATTCAGTCATACAGAGTTTGACAGTCATTTTAACCCTCACGTCCTTTTAGCAGGGCTGAGAACAACTCAGACAGTTGCTTCTCATTCTGTACTGATGCATGGAGTTATCCCCTCTTCATGCAAAGTTTCCTTCTACTTCTTGACGAACTCCAGGATTATTTGCTGCTCTAGTCCTCAAGTTTCACAAGCAAATTTTGGATTGGAGCTTCACTGTTCAATGTGTCAGCCACCCTTCCCAACTTCGTGTCCTTCTGAAAGTTGCAGAGGGTGAATTTTGTCTCATTATGATAATTCTTTATGAACTCTTGTTAGCCCACAAACCCACCCGTGGTACTTTGTTATTGGACACCATCTAGATTTTAAGCTATTGTCTGCTGCACTTTGAGTCCAGCTGGGTTTCAGCCCGTTCATCCAGCTTTGTGCTTAACTTGATAAGGCAAGTGCTGTACAGGACTGTTTGAAAAGCCTCATGCTGAATACACTTTGATATGTTACCACCACAGCTCTTCCCTCTTTCACATAGCCAGTCGTTTCATCATGGTCATTTCAAATATGACCAACTCATCTGTCCTTCTTAAATCTTTGCTAAGTTCTCTTGGTTACGTTCTTGTTCTTCATGTGTTTGAAAATGGATCCCAAGAGGACATGCTCCTTCATCTTTCCTGGGGCAAGGGTGAGGCTGACCAGCCTGTGATTTCCTAGGTCCTGTTTACTACCTTTTTTTAATGGACACGTCTTAACTCTTTACGATGGGCTTGTCTTACCATTTTTCAGTTGTCAGGGACCTGCCTTGGTTGTCATGATGTCTCTTAGATCTTACAAAGGAGCCCAACAGAGGTAACAAGCATCCCTTTCAGAACCATTGGATAATCTCCGTGGGTTGGAATATATGCAAACGCAGTAGACGCTGACTTGTTGCTTTCCTGCTGTTGGCTGTCCTTCTCTGTCCCGGGTCACATTGGTAGGCATGGAAGTCTGAGAGCAAGTTTTCACCGTGCGGACTGAGGCGTTGAGCACAAAGGCATCAAGTACATCAGCCCCTTCTGTGTTATCAGTTGAAATTCAACCCATATTTTTGTTGAAGTTCCTTTCACTGCTAACATTCTTGTAGTGCTACTTTTTGTTTCTCATTGAATCCATCTGGGGCTTTGCCTTCTGAATTTTACCACCATTCATTTTGTATATTTAATTCATTGAGAAGGTTCTTGCTTAACCAAACAGATCTTCTGCTGGATTTCCTCGTCTCCTATGCAATAAGATGATGTGTTTCTCTGAACTCTGAGTAAATTTTCTTTTAAAAATTATCCGTCTCTCACTTGATAACCTTTCCTTTCATGACAGCCACCTGCAGGATTCTGCCTAGCAGTTCCTTTGACAAGCCAAGGTTTCCTCTTCCAAAGCCATGATACAGCTTTTTGTAGCATTCATGGTTAAGAAGTAATAAATTCTACTGTAATTTTTAAACTGCAACAGCGGTAAGAGACTGTACTTCCCTTTGTTCTCTGGACACAATGTTCCAATACACAATAAAGTTTCAGTAGTGCCATTAATCTTCTCGATCTAAACTATAAATAAAACCTGATCTTAATGATTTCTGCGTTTCTCAGTCAGAGCAAGAAGTGCATCACAGATTTTGACCTGGGCTATGATATACAGCAGCTTGGTAAAGAGGTTCCACGTGATGCTATAGAGACTTGAATAGCTCACAGTAGAACAGTTACAGTTCTAAGGTTTCTAGGAGTGGGAGTTTTGGGAGGAAAAAACCCTATAAATGTCTTGAAGAAGAAATTACTTTTTTAAAAGGAGGACAAAATATGCATCTGTTAGCCCTGAATCTGTGTTTTAAATTGAGCAGACTAATATAGTTACATGAAGCCTGTTACCTACAGCAGGACAGCTCACACTTACTATTAGACATGTGCTTGACAGAGCAGCTGAGTGGGAAACGGGAATTCCTACTTTGGCTCCTTCTGTGGAGCTCTGTTAGTCATGCATAGATGTTAACATAGTGAAGTCACAGAGGAGGTTCTAAATGCTCCACAGATATCAATAAACCATCAATAACCGATGGCTAACTTAGTAGCATAGCCTTGCGTTTTCATTAACAGCGGCATGAAAACCATGCCGTTCAGTGGCTTTGCAACTCCTTTAGACCCTGGTGGTAACTGTCGAGTGTTAAAACTTAGACATTGCAATGAAATTTAGATTTTCGTTTTGGAAGTCATCTCTCCCCTGTGTTAAAGAGCCAACCCACAAAAATTACTTCATCTACTTCTGTAAAAAAAAAAAACAAAAAACTAAAAAAACCCTTTAGATTTTATCTGAAAGTTTAATGGTATGTTAGTGTATCTATGTAGTACTTAAGAAAGAGTACACTGATCTTACAGTACAGTGAGTCTCAGTACTTACAGTAAAAAGGAATTGTGTAATATATAAAATCTAAACATTTTTATGGAGTTTATGCTGTTGACTTACTTTAGCGATAGATTTAGTTACACCCAATTTATGCAAGAGATAATCTTGCTGGGAAGATACTCTGTGACTATTATCATCAAGAGGATCCGAAGCCTTTTTAGCCTGCTTTGGGATCAGACAGACAAAGTGGTTGGTGCTGAGGGTGGGATTATGGATTCTCTGTTCAAATGTTTCTACGGGCATGTCTGGGCCGTGTTCCTGCCGCTATGGATACCTCAAGACTCTTAAAACTTGAAAGTCTATCGATTAGACATAAAAAACTGAATTACAGCGGAAGTCATAGCATCTTCTGTGATACAAAAAGTTGGGAAGGCACTGAAGGGCTGACAGTTGATTTGTAGATGCGTTTTGATTGCTAATTAAGTTATCAGAGGAAAGCTCACAGTTTTCTCCTTAAGCCAGCTAGTTCCGAATTTTTTGTTTGACTTCGTTCTGCCTTCATGAATTAAAAACAAGGGGGAAATAAACCCCAGTTTGTGTGAGGAAGTACGAAATGGCTTTCTTGTAAGGCAAAGTTTTACTTTTCAAATCTTATGCATACTTATGTAGGGAATCAGAAGTATCTTGAAAACGACATTTCAATTGTTTAAGAAGTACAAAGTTTTGATTTAAAAGACCAACTTTGACATAATTCAAAAGTAAAACATTCCGTCCTTAAATTGATGTGTACTTTTGTAGATAAAATAGCTTTTTAAAATTTCTTTGCTTATATTGCCTTTCCCTTTTTCTTTAGTGGCTTTGACATTTTTGCATGTTAAATCCATCTTGTTGGGTGAAATAATTGAACATAATGTGTAACTTTGCTGTCAGGATAGATACGCATTTAATAAGACTTCCCATCTGTTCGCTTTCAAAACCAAGACAGCATACAAACTGAGAAAAACTAAGCATGTGGTAAAGGCATTACATTGGAAATGGTGCATTAAGCTGCTGAGCTCCACTGTTTCAGGTCAATTTTAGTTGTATTTTATCTTGCTGAATTTTGGCTTATTTGTACTAATGTTCCATTGATAAATTTGCCCTGCATCACAGTATGTTAAGGAAGATGACTCTTAGTCATTTAAACAGGAGAGTGAAAAGCAGTTTAGTACATTAAAATATTTTTAAATATAAAATTTTGGTTTATATTAAAATTGAAGGCTCCATTTTTTTTTTTGAATCACTATGAAAGGCTTCTTTTTGAAGCAACAGCTTTTTTCAGTCAGTAGTTAGGCCTAACATTTAGAATTTATATTCAGTTACTATTCATTCATTCATTAAACTGAGAGACGTTTCATGAAATTCTGTTTTGTAGTCTTAAAGTTGACCTGCCAGCTACATACTGCTGGCAACATCTGTTGCCGCATCCTGATTCAGCTGTAGTTTCATTATCATACCATGACAGTTACATTATTCATCAATATTCAGTTATCCACGTATCTGAAAAGGATCGCTTCCGGAACGAGAGGCAAAATGACTCAAGTTGAAGAAGTGGTACTGAATTTTGGAGAAAATCTCTTTGTTAAAGAATACGCTGGTACATGTAAATCACTCGGAGTCTGAGGTGCGCATCACTGTCGGTGTTCCCCTTAATTCTGATGAAATGTAAACAAGGGGTCTGATGTTTAGCAGCGCAGTGACGCGCATGGACAGGATCCATGGGTGGTGGCCCACTCAGTTCCCCTCAAGGCTTTAACTCCCCATCTGTACCACAAATTTTTTTCCTTGCGATTCATGCTGTCTAAACTTAACTTTAATTGTGAAGTTCCTACTTGTGTTACAGCTGTTGTAAATCAAGCTTGAATGGGAAGATATGAGTTCATAGATACCATATCCGTGTTTGTAAATCATTATGCTCATTGCATGCAGATCAGTTTTTTTTCTTTAGAACGCATCCAAGTGCTTAAAATAAATACAGCCTGTTACAGTTTAGATTACAGGATATTGTGCAGTTGGAATTGAGAATTAGTTTATACTGTCATATGACCTTGTGTTATAACAGCTCTAACTCAGTATTTCGGTAAATAATAATACTACCAGTACTAATAATAAATTATGTTCTACAACCTGTTTTTCTAACTATGTAGTGACTATGCTAGCAGTCACAAGATTCCGTTGAATTCATGGGTTGGCATTCAGTTGAGTATATTTTCTTCTTACAGTGAGTGCGGAGATTAAACTCAAAAATGCTCTCCTCGTGTGCTCATTCAAAGTAAGAGCAGGAGGAAGGAAGAGTTTTGCTTTAAGTGGAAAGGGATAGTCACTCCTTGCACTTGCACACTGAATCAGATAGAGACAGCTGCAGAGGGGAGATATGCATTGCAAAAACCAGATCAATTGGATTCAGTCGCATCCAAATGAAATTACATCAGTCAATAACCTTCCTTTCAAGTTACTGAAATCTTCCTGGCCCACATTTCTCTTGTCAGGTTACTGAGTTTTCCCAATGATTAAAGTATCTTGAAATTGCTTCGATAACATCAAGGACCTTGTTGTGACAAGGTCTGTAAATGCAGTCTCTTAAAAGAGAAAGCTGGGTTTCATGTAGAGTATTGAGTGTATTGACTGAAATTTTTTTCATGGGTTCTCAGAAGCTTGTATTCACAAAGACAGCGCAGAATGAAGGAAAATGACACTTCTATTACCAATTGAAACCATTTCATGGATGCGATACCAATATTTTATTTAATCTTTTGTACAGGATATGTTGTTTCTTCTAGGCTTTGAAATAGTCTGAAAATGCGTTCTTGTTTTGAAGTGGGCATAGTAGTGCTTGGAGAACAGAGTTCGGTAAATCAGGACTATTGTTAGTCTTATTTGTTTACCTCAGTCAACATGTTTGTTGCAGTGACCACCTCTAAATGTCGCTATTTATGCTCCAGTGTGCCAGTTATTAAGATGAAGCAGAGCTTTTCTGTTCCAGTGGCACTTCAGGTTCTGTGATGTTTTTTCCTGCAGGTAACTTTTTTTTACAGGCTAAATGGTGTGTACATTAGCAAATAGAAATCTGTAACCATTCAGGAACCATTTATTTATAACTTGACTGATACCGAGAAGAACTGAAGTAATTAATAGTGTCCAGAAGACACATTGCTCATCATTGTTTTGGAGGTCTGTTGTGGTTGGTTTTTTCCCCCACGAAAGAGCTCTGTAGCTCTCAGTACTTAATGTTGCTGTGGGTACACACTAATTCCTGGGATCAAGAGGTGTACCTTGAGTGGCCTGAATTTTAAAAATGCATATTACTTATATCACCTTCAGATGGTTTGGTGTTTACTGCAGATACGGTTCCTTGCCTCCTAAAATTGGTCTTTGTCAGCACTTCCTATATAATTAAATAGCTCTATTTTCCCGCTCTTTCATTACCATCTTACCTCATTAAAGTTGTTCCCAAATACCTCTTCAGGCTTGACAGACTTACTTGGTGGGAGAGTCCTCATGTTTCGGAATTGGTAAGGTATGCTGAAGCAGCTTCCTACCTTCAGGCCTTGGAAGATAAACTGAGCTTACGTTGTGGTTGCAAATGTATTTTACCTGTGCCCAGCTAGCAACCAAAAATATTATTCTCACAACAGGGTTTTAACCTGATGAAAGTAGGTATTACAGTGGCTAAAAAAGAACAAGGATCAAAACTACTAACGTACGCGTTACATTTGTCTGCAATTTGCACTTTTCAGTAACCATTACGCAAATGAAGAGAGCCTTTAGAAATTCCAGGAGAAAGTATTGAAGTAATTTGTGCGGTTTCTTGTGCTGTAAATTCCTTTGAAAAGGAAATTATTGTACATATTCATAGACCCCTCCCCATTACCTAAAGTTCACTTAATGGAGGAAGCAGGTTACAGCCCTGTGTCGTTACGGAAGAGAGTGAGAGAGGCTGGTGTGTTTCTCTCCCTTTGTACCAAAACTTGAAGGAAAGTGCTGTCACAGTTACTTTTGTCCTGGAATGAAGGAGAGCTGGGAGAGAGCAACTCTTCTAAAGGACCGAATATGCAGTTGAGAACCTCCGTGTTGAAAGCATCTGTTACGGCATTACCTGTGATGCTTTTTTCTGTCTGATGTTTGTTCCATCCGCTGGTGAGAAAGGAAAGCTCTTCAGTTTTGCTCGCTGTCCTTGTTTCAGATTTTTGTGTTCAGTAAATCTTTTTCCCAACTAAGGCTGAAAATGCAAATTCAGATGTTGCAGGCAGCTCCGGTTACAGCAGTCAGTAGAAATTCGAGTGGATGTATTGGAATGGGAGCAGTTCTTTGGATGAGGCAGGGTTGGGAAATGGTATGTAGGGGTGGGAGAAAAGCCAAAGCAGAGAACAGAATAGGAGAAATGTCACCGATGTGGGAGGTCCCAGAAGTTTTTAGTAAGTAGTTCTCCAAAATCAGCAGTCACTTACCAGATGAGTTTGTGGGTTACAAGCTTAAAAAAAGCTATTGTATTTATCCATTTATATTCCTTTGTCTTTTACAAATCTGTTGCTGGTTAGAACTATGTTTAAACTAAGTCAGTAGTAATTCCTTAAGTAAGTAATACTTTGGAGGTGAGGGGGATGAAGATAACCCTAAATCATGTAAAATAAATTATGTCAATTCAAATTTTAAAAATAGTAGAAATGGAAAAATTCCCTTTAAATGTCCCGTATCAGTAAATATTATAATATTTTTTTACATTTCTTAATACATTGTTATCAATAAAAATGCAATACAAAGAAGTATTATAGGAATCACTAGTGCAGGTATAGGTTACTTACACTTCCTGCTTGATGCCTGTTTTCTGACATCCTTACCTAAAGCACTAGACAAATTTGGATCTTGGCTTCGGTCTACAGTTACAAGTTTCCTCTGTGAGCCTTGTTTGTCTTTTATTACTTTGATTTGTGAGCTTATTGTTAAAATTTAACCTCTTATTTTATTAGTTCAACTGTGAAGTTTGTTTCATATACAAAAGCATATCTTTACCTAAGTGTAATTTGACTATGAAAATAATTCATAAATACAAATTTATTTATATATAAGTACAATTGTAAGTACATATACATGAGAACATATACAAACATATATATGTGTGTATATATGTATACATGCTCATTTTGAAAAACAGAAATAAAAAATTGCATTAAAGCATGGATTGCTGTATTCAGGTCCAAACCTTCCTATCCCAGACAGGGCAGAGCCCGTCACATTCTGATGACCTGGCTCTGATGGATGGTACGGTTACAGCTACTCATCCGGTGTTGCTGGGAGGATAGACGTGGCACAAAGACCTGGAGCTTATCTCAAATTGCTCGCTAATTCTACTCCTCGTGTTTCTGCGCTTGAATGTGCACCCATGCCAACCTCACCCACTCTGAGCTGATCAGAACAAAACCAGTTGCACTCACGAAGGGAAGGGGATTGTAATAAGATGATTGTTAAAATATTGCCATTTTTCAGCTCAGCTTTTCTTCAGTTTTCTTAAAAAGTTAAAAGTTGGACTGCAGTAGTGCAGGTCAGGACACCTGATTTAAAATCCCAGTGGTGTCATGAGTAAGAGATGAAGTGAGAAATTAAATGGATTTACGTGTTCTACTTCCTTGCTGTCCCTCTAATGCTTAGTCTCAAAGTCCTTACACTCAAAATTAAAATTAGTTTGCAAAGAACTGTTGTTGGAACATGCGGCAAAACTATTGCTCCTGTTCATCAGATTGTTATTTTTTTATTTTATGAAAGTATGACAGCAATTTAGAATTCCTTTTTATTTACAATTCCACTTTAATACATTTCAAAGTAGAAGACAAAAAAATATAATGCAGTGGAGACTTTATATAGGTCTTTGAAAACTGATGTGTATTTGATATGTCAGCACAGCTTAAAGACAAAGTGGTGTTTTTTTCTACTTAAAATCTCACAATGCTATCGGTTACATTAATTTGCTGTATTGCAAGTAGTTTTAAAGAGTTTAAACGTAGAGAATCAGTGCTTTAAAACTGTATTTATTTCTTTTTAAAAAAAGCATCCTTGAAAAGTACATATGTACAGGTAGGGGAAAAAGGCTGCGAAGACTTGAATTACTGCCTCGCAGACATTGTTTCAAAAGTGACTAAAGCTTTCCATGTACTGAATTTTTACATTGCATTATGAAAGAAACCCTCCTTTACTTAATGCTTCCTAAATCCTAAGACTTACTTTCTTTCAAATGCTGTTCTATAAAACAAGCATTTTTTAAGGTTATAACACAGTACCCATGTTGTTTGTGCTTGTCATGTAGTCAGTCCCATAGCTGCATTTGTGTGGGTTTCAAATCTGAGGAAAATGCTAGTTTCACAGTCAAGCCTACTTGTATTAAATTTTTGCTTGTATGATTTAAAAAAAAAAAAAAAAAAGAAAAAGAAAAAAGAAAATCTCCTCTGTCTTATGGTGGACTGCCTTTGTTCTTTGAGCTGTATTGAGAAAAAGTTAAAAGGATGCTATACTCAACTCAGTTTAATGTTTTGACACCGAGACACTCGTGGAAGTTTGATATGAGTGTCTTAATCTATTTGGATCTGAGCATACGCATTGCTTGAATTTAGTGTGATGTTAAAATGTTTCATAAGACAGAGCAGAGCTGCTATGATCTTTCAATGTTAATATTCTTTTCTTATCACTTTACTGTGTAGATACCCTTCATGAGACACAACTCTGCCACAACTCATCCTCGGAGGCAATCGTGGAAGCCTTTTATAGTATGATTTTTAAGTGTGGATAAAGCTCTCAATAGAGTACCTAAAGTAAAGGAGAAGCAGCTACCTTGTCTCTACTATAAGCTTATTATGACAAAAAGTTGAGTTTGCTTGTCAGGCTTGGATAGAATGTAATTGATTGGTTTGTTATTTGGACTGACAAGGTAGTTAATTTGCCTGCATTTTTTTGCACTAATCAGGAACATTTCGTATGTGCATTGTTGAAAAATCCCGGATAAATGTCTTGTCAGAATTGTCTTATTAAGTAATGTCTTTTTCCCCTGTGCTTCGTTGGCAAATGATGTTATACAATGCTTGGATTCACTGAAGAGTGACAGAAGCCTGTGGGACTTAAATATTGTGCGTTCCTCTATGGTGATACCGAATGAAATAAGCAACGGTTTGCCATCCGCCTGCCGCTCTACTTATATGCAGTTTAATAAGAATATTTCTATATAGAACACCGTGTTGTACATAGACCTTACTGTAAAAAGGATTGTTTCCTAAAAAAAAAAAAAAAAAAATGTTCCGTGATAATGAGACCTGTAAAACACTTGAGACTTACTATTCTGAAGGAATAGATTTGCCACGGAAAAATTGATTTTATGCTTATTAGTATGAACTAATTGTTTCTGACTTCAGACGCCCAAGTGAATAGAATTATACCTATATTGCTTTCTGAAAAATATAAAAAAAAAAAAGAAAAGTTTGAGTATATGCAGACATTTGTTTTATTTGGCTTACTTCTCTGGCAGTGTCCAGGACGAGCTTATCTCCTCACAATACAAATATGAAAGTGCTATGTAATTTGGGGAAGGAATGAAGAAGTGATCACACAGCGTGACAGCTGAGATCTTCGTCTTCGTCCCTATATATCCTGGTAGATGCAGACATAGTATTTTGATCTACAAATGGTACCGATCCAGTTCTTAAATCTACAGTAGCAGTGTGTTGGCATCTTCATCGTTTCATCTTGAACTTGCTCGGAAAAATTCTGCTCAAATGCAATTACACTTGTAACATTATGACATATAATATTTGAATTTCTTGAGATATGGTGGTTTTTGTCATCTATCAAGGCACATTTCCATTTGAAAATATTTTTTAAACTTAAGAAAGAAATTAAATGCTGTAATAAGTAATAGGAGAAATATACAAATTTGTGTATACTTATCTACAAGTCATATCTTACCAGGGCATTTCATGTTTGGATATTATATTAAATAAAATTAACCTGATGTCTAACACGTCGTTTTGTTTTAAAAAGGGGGTGGGTTGATAATCAGAGTAAGATTTTTGTCTGAACAATCAGAAATGCTTACCGTTTTGTATTGGCAAGCACACAAAGTCACCTTAAAAATAAAGAAATTTGCACTGGGAAATAGGTGTTAATGCATGAAGTTGATCTTTAAGAATCCATGAATCCATTTTAGGAAGAAAAGACCAAGTTTAGTGACCACTTGTCCAGAATTCTGGAAGTGAAAATTTATGTCCAAACTCTGTGCTGACGAAGGGGAAAGAAAAGGTGTTTGCCCATATGTCATGCTGAGTTTACGGGGGGGAAAAAAAGAAAGTAATGTTTACTGTGATTTATGCTCAGTTATTAAACTAACACAGTCTAGGTATTGTGAGTAGGAGAGAATGATAAGTGTAGCATATCTTGGCTTTAGTAAGACTTTTAAAATCCTTTTCTATGTGACATTCTGCTAAATAAGCTACAGAAATATTCTGTTCATTAAGCTGCAATAAAATCTGTAGCTGATTAGAAGAGTAGAGGAGTTCCTGTGGACTCACTGCCAAATTGGAATGGTACCCACTCACTGGGTTCCACTCAGGACTCCCCTGGATCAGTTCAGTATTATTATATTTTTGTTAATTTTTGCTTTAGTGTATTAGGTGCTGGAATAAAGTGTTTGGTTACATTTGCAGGTGATACCAGTGTAATGTGAGGGTCTAGTGTTGGAATTAAAAATGAAATTTTAAAAAAGCATCCAGAAAGTGCGTGCAGTGCGGAAAAGAAAAAGGCAAATCACTGTTTAGTGTGTCATTATGATAGTAAGTAGTTAGGAGATACGTCTTCAAAAAAGAAGGTGTGGGGGACTCTGGATCACAAACTTACCATGAATCAAACTGATTGTACCTGAGATGTACAAAGAGAGGTGGTACATTTAACACATGAAAGTACTCCTCCTGAATATTCAGAAGGCCAGTATTTCACCCTTGGAAAAGTCTCAGCTAGCATATTCTGTGCACTTTGGCAAGAATTATGTAGAGAAAGTCCAAAGCAAATGGAATTGAATGATAAGAAGACTACAGGAGACATAAATGAATAAAAAAGCCTAAAATAGTTGGATTTCTTTAATCTAGAAGGGACTGGGGAGTCTGCCTTCAAACAGCAAAATGAATACAGAGATGCTGAAGAGAGAAGTTGCTGCAAAGAAGGGAAAAAAGAAGTGTTTTTTCAATTCTGGTCAGACCGAAAATGAGTTAAATTGTAGCAAGATGATTTGGGTTTGCAAGAGAAAGGTTTTTTCTAACAGTGAGAATAATTGCACTAGAGAATTTTGTTAGGGAAGTTGAGCACTCTTTGCTATTGGAGGATTTAAGGACAGACTAACGTGTGTTAAAAACTGCTGGAGTATTGTTGATACTCCCCTGGGCATGGTTGATATCCTAAGGTTATTTCCTGCTGTTTTTTTGTCTGTTGGTTCCCCAGTACAGCTTCTTTGTAGGATTTTGTTTTTATCTTGACACTTTCTTTTGACATTAGGTAATAGTTTAGTTTTCTCTCTCCCTCTCTCATTCGTATGACTCATTATGTCACTTGCCTCTCTTTTTTCTGGAAAGCCAGATGTTAACACTTGATATTTCACCTTTTGAAAGAAGTTTGATGGCAATATTCAAAATTATAATGGACTTCTCTAGTAGTTCACAAACAATACACCATTCAGTATCATTATTAGTCTGAGTACTTGAGAACGGCACTACAAGTGTGATCATGTATAACAACTAGTACGTGCTTCAGAAAAAGTGATGCAGCATTTGCTGATAACTTTCTTAAATTTTATACTCTTCATTTTGCTAAGGGGGTTATCCTGGTTCTTTCAGAATTTCCCAGTTTTCCCAAGAAAGAAAATATTTTGGATGTTTTGGGGGCTGTAATTTGTGTAGCATTATCTTAATACATGTCTTGGAGGCATTGGCTTCACAGAAATACTTAATTTAAACTTAAAAATACTATAAATATAAGTTCTATACAGTATCTGTATAATATGAACAAAAGCAAACATGTGTGACATAGTGTTTACATCGTTATATTGCCCTTGTATACGTGGGCCCTTAATGAGTTTTGCAAAATAATTTATCAAAGCCGTGTGTTTATAGTTTTGACCTACTATGACAGAGAGAGAGAAGTGAACACTTCTTGCTGGAAGGAAGCTGTTCACGTACAGGTATAGTAAATAAAGTTTCTTCGTAGTGTTCTAATTCATTGTGTACATGCGAACTAAGTTTCATGAAACAGACTTGTGGACCATTTATAAAAAAGCAATTCATATTCTTCCTTAACTGTAAATAATCAGTGTTAGGTTTTTGGATTTGGGAGGTTGTTTGGTTTTGTATTAAAAAATATTAATTAATTTAAGTAGGAGAGGTGGCAGTTTGGGGTTTAGCATAATAAATTTAGCTACACAAATGTCTGCCAGATTAATGCTTATTTTCTTTTGCTCATTTGTGGTATAAATGATTGACACTATTTGTCAGTTCTGTTAAAATGAAGTATTTGATGCTTAGATTATATGATGATAAGCATCTGGGGGGGTAGGGAGTAGAAGCTACATAAAATGTTTTTTGTCCTTTTGAAATTATAGATAAAATGTTTTGTTTGCCTTTTTTTTTTTTGGCTTTAAAGTAGAACTTCCTAGAGGTCAAAGCGATAGAAATTCCTGCTGTTACGTATTATAACTAGTGCTAAAGACAGGATTTTTTAAAAACTTAATTCATGTAGCAGATGCTGGAAAGGTCAGCATAGATCCTTCTAGTGGATGAAGGCGTTTCCACAGGATTATTGTATATTAAAGAGAAAAAATAGTCAATTTATTAATACCCTTGGGTTTGGACAGAAATTTGAGCAAGTTAGAGATTATGCAATTTCCCACATCCAAAACTGTATAGGTTCTTTATCGTGAAACTACTGTTAGCCGATCTGGTTCTGCCAGGCCATATGTACATCCTGCCCATACGCTCTTCATAAATAGGAGGTAGCAACGAAAAATAGAATGTAATAATCATCCTGCATCTGCTATATTCTCTCACCTTTCAACAGTAGCCATGCCCATCTCTCTTCCAGGGATAACAGGAGAGGGCAGTAGTCTACTTTCTCATCTAACATTGTAAACTATGGAAGTCAGGGACTTCTTTTGTATGCCTGCATAATAGAAATTTGAATGTGGCTTTTAATTACTTTGTGCAATACCATAAGCATTATCCTTCCCAGAATGAGTATTTCATTTATTTAAATCAAAATTGTGGAAATGCTGGAATCCATAAAGGTTCAGGTTGGAAGGAGCCTCTGGTGGACGTCTGTTCTAACCACCCACTCAAAGCAGGCCTGACTGCAGAGTTAGATCTAACTCTGAAATTAGATCAGGTTCCTTAGAGTTATGCATGGTTGAATTTTGAGCATCTTTGGAGGTAGAGAGCCTTTCAGGGTAACCAGTACCTGTGTTTGAAAGGGATATATAATTGGGTTATATCCTGGTTTGTATTCAACATTGTATGCATTTGCAGTCACGTAAGAATTTTAGTGCTGGAATCTGTCACACTTCTGATGGTGAAGTCACGTAAAGCTTGGCTGGCCTATGTGAAGAGACTTTTAAATTATCCTGGTGCTAATAGTTTCTTAAAACTGTTCCGTAGAACGGAAACTGCAAGATGACTTGACCATCCATTTGTTATCGTTGTGCCCCTTATTGGCAAGGGAAAAAGTGTAGAAATCGGGAAGAGGAAAAACAGCTTTTTCCATTTTATACTTAATGTATTTTTCCCTTTTGACAATATTCTGCCTGAAAACAAAAGCATTTCTAAGTATCTAGATCTTACATATTAAATTAGAGTTTAAATGCAGCCCTGCATCACTTCTGGTTCGTGCCTGGCCCGTGACATATCACAGCAAAGTGGAAGCAACTTCTGTTGGAATCCATGGGGCTGAATTGAAGAGTTGTGGTGTAGAATGGCAGGGTAAGATACGAAGACGTATCTTCGGTTATCTTCACTTTGTTTCAAGAGATGTCAGAAGAGAAGGCTAAAAAGAAGAATTTCTTCCACCTACTCCATAATAAAAAAGTACTATTGTTTTGGGTCCTCCTTCAGTAAGTAGAATGAATGTAGGGTTTGGACAGCATTAATAACAGTGCACTAAATATATGATTATACAGTTATTTCACCATTAGATCTTTAATTAATTTTATTCTTTAAATAAGGGCACAGGAAAGTGCCACCTTTGACATTACATGTAAGAGCGGCAGATAAAACCTCTCCCATAGTATTCATTCCTATCACCCAGAATTTATCACTTTCATGGTCTGGTTGCAATTAGGTGTCCCAGGAGCGCTCCTCAGCTGCTCCAGTCCAGAGTCAGTGACCTTGGTTCTACGGTTTGAATTCACTTGAGCTACATCAGCTTAACTCTGTTTCTTTGGGAACGCTGACGTGCTCCTTTCCATTGGATCTATCATACAGCCACTAACAAGAAACAAAATGATGACAGTGCCTTAAACTGTCATCGCTGGTTTTTAATTGTTCATCTGAACCCAAGAATGTGCTGCAGTCTACAACGAACCCGTCTGTGCGTGTCACCATCTATTTGCAGTTTCGGGGGGGCCCGGCTCTTGAGACTGAGGGATTAAAGGGGAGAGAGAGCAGTGCCTGAGAAGAAGCATCTCTTCCTCGGGGGTCGAGAGCCTTTAGTCAGAAATGGGGTCCAGAACAAGCCAACAAGGAAAGACTTATATCAATAGTTAAAGTCAAATCCGCACAGATCCTGGAGAAGCCGTCGTGTTGCATCCCCCCAACTAATGGGTGAGCGAATGCACAACCATCCTCCTGCAGTTTTCCGAGAGTTTAAGAATTCTGGTTTAGGTTACTTCTAATTTTATTCTAATTACTTCTGAGTTGGCCAGAGTAAGGCTTATATGACAAGTTTTAATGGTGATGCTGGTTTGTCAATAGTGTATCAAAGTTTTGTATCTTTTTGCCATTAAACTAAATCTTTCTAAGCTGCTGTGATGGATAGGGAGTAGCATGTATATTTTGCAATTTTGTATTTTGTTCAACATGGTACCTTTTGGCATGACACTGCAGACAGTGTGCAGTGATGTGTACATAAGTGAGAGATTTTCTGTAGCCTCTGAAGCATATTTGGAAAGTTGTATTTAAAGATTAGCTTATTAATGTTGTGTTTCAGGGACATGTAGGTAATTACTTTTACAGCTATAGATGGGTGGTGTTGTCTTGTGAATGCAAAACAGGTTTCTTCACTCTGGCTGAATCAGCTCTTTGTGGTTTTTGATGATATTAACCAGTGACTTAGAAGCGTGCCAGCGACGGGCAGGTTTTGCATTCCCTGTTCCTCTGTAAAAGCACGGGTCTTTTTCCCCAGTGCTCCCAGGAAGACTTCTGCAGGCCAACTGATAAGACTCCCTCCTGTGCAGGTAGATGCAATGTAATGAGATTGGATGTGTGTGCTGGGCTTTGTAAATAAAATGAGATTGACCCCAGCCATTATCTCATTTATCTCATTTACATTGTAAAATCAGTATCTACACTATTGATTAGAGCATAATTAGTTAATTATAAACAGGAAAATGCAGAGTGATGTAGGGCTTGAGCACAGCCAGCTGTACTGCTGAAAAAAAACTAATAAAAACAATCCAAGGGCATGAGCAGATGGAGATCACTTTATTAAAGAACAAAGCAGGCATGTTTCAGGTATGGAAATGCCTAATCAAGCTTTCTTGCTGTGAAGATGTAGCTGACCTACATGCTATACTTTTATAAAGGAAAAACGTTTTCTCTTATTCTTTTTTAATTTATTAGCCTACCTCCTTCAGAATTCACCTTTCTTCTTCACACCCCATTTTCACCGTATATAGTGGGCATATATCTATCCTCATTAATTGCTGGAATGAGGAACACGGCGACTTCTAATTTTGATGCATAAAGTAATTTCAGGCTTGTTAAAACATTGATAGTAAGCAATTACCTGTCAGTTAGAGGCAATTTAGGAGGTTAGGTTAGCCTGTCTTTGTGTGGAGCTCTGTTTTTATTTTCACAAAGTTTTCGGGACAACTGCTAGCCGGGCTACTGAAGGTGGCTGTGAACTTAATTGCATTTGTAAATCACTTACTGAACCACAAAAAAAGTTATCCACAAATAATAGCAAGATACAATGTTTGTTAGTTTAAGGACTGTTTTGAAGATGTGACCTTGAATCCACAAGGGTACAAATTTTAACTGAACCTTTAAAGTGGAGGAAGTGGTTTCTTTCCTTTTTTTTTTTTTTCCCCCTAGCCCGATAGTTTAACTTGTACTATTAAGCCACCTTCAGGATGGAAGTGGATGATATTTGTAAATGACAGCGCCGTGTGGCTCCTTTGCTCTGTAAATGTCCGTATGGTGATTGGTAGGCGAGTGCGTTTACTGAAAGGCTGTGAGACTGTCGGCATGACACCTTTTGTGACCCAACAGTTTCATTCTCTAATTAAGTTGAAAGTACTCCTTATTTTGTGGCGCTTCCTTATTTTCTGAATCTGACGGTGGATTTTCTATCATTTTGTGTTGCTAGGCAAAAGAACACAAGTAATAGTATACACTTAAGGGCTTAATCTCATTTCACCAGTGCCATTTTAACCTAGGTATAAGGTTTTCATTGGGAATTCGCAATTAATAATGCCAGTTTTGTTTTCTGTACTGTGATGTGTGTAAGCCTCACATTTTGTCCCGAGTCAGTCTCAGCAGACGAGAGTTGCCAGACAGCTCAGGCATCGTCTTTAACCAAGGTACAGCGTGTGTGCATCCGTTTCCCCAGCATCAAGCTCTGGGAACTTCAGAATCAGTGAATTTGTGTTCCACAAGACAGAATTTGTGTTCCAATAAAACGCAGTATGAAGGAAGTATTTAAAAATATACTTTCATTTTTATCTCCGTGCAGCTTTTTATATTTTGATCCTTGAAAATACGCTTTTGTTATTTGCATTTTCGCAGCTGTGCAGATGCAGATAGAAGCTATTAGTATCTGAAAACTTTCATATAGATATTTTTAACTCATTCTAGGAAAATGCAATTTTTCTGCTGCCAAACTAAACAGCTTTGAGGTGATAAAAATTAATGACAATAAATATTAAAAACATTCAGCTTTAGAATGGTGCCTCCTGGTCTGTATTTAATTTCATAATGTTCTGGTTATTTCAGCCCAGCCTTGCTGACTCCCTCAGCGTACTTCTGAAACCTGGCTGAAGGTGCAGTCAGGAAATGCCACCTTCTAGATACAAAATGGAAAAGACGTAAGAAGAGATGGCAAAGCATAATTTTAAAGGGGAAACATTCTCTTTTGAGTGTGTAAACACTTGTGTTTATAGACAATCACTTCAGAAAAAAGAAATCTAAATTAATACTGCTTGAAGTCAGATGCGGATTTTAGGATTAAGCTCTGAAAATACACTAAATCAGTTAGAAATAGCGTGATGTTTTATTTTGTGTTACTTAGGGGATCCCAAACAGTTTACAAGAAGGGAGTTCTGATAAGCGCTGCTTAAATGCAAGCACTTACGTGAGTCAGATTCTAGATATAGAAATAGGTTAGTAAAAATATATTCCTTTACAGATGAGAACATTGAGGCTCAAAGGAGGCTTAATCTTTTGCTGAAGGTCACATACGCTGTTGGGATGTAGGAGTGTAACCTATCTCATCTTCCACTCTCAACCTTTTATTATTTTAATATGCCTTTCACAAGAAATAAAACTGCATACAGTCCTAATTGTAAGTAATATATTTCTACATTAGAACACTTCTGTCTTTGAAAACTGAGAAAGGTTTCACTTTTTAAGTGTTTTCTTTGTCCTGGAATTAGAATGAGTTATTACTGAACAATCCTAAGGATATAGTTTGTAATACGGTGTATTAAATATTATATACCAAAACCATGTCAGTCCAATGTTTCGTACTGTGGGTAGGTAGATTATTGCTTTTAATTTCTACTTAGCAGAAGACAGTCCATGCCATACCCTTACCAGTGCTCATGTCTTACACGTAACTGCTAAAAACAGAAGGCTTCCCTAGCGAGCACAGCCTCGACCGCATGGGAAAAAGTATTTATTTAGGTTAAGCAATCATAATCAGAAAACGGCTACTTCTTTTTATTTGGAGACTAATCCCTGGAGAAAAGTCACGTGAACGTTTTCTTCTCTTAGTACAGCAGTATGTTCGGTGGGTTGAATCCTCTTTCCGTGGTGCCCTGTGTGTTCTGTTGATAAATTATATCCCTCTGTCTTTGATCTGATGATGCCTGTGCCATGCTATTATTGCCATTTTTGGTGATTTTTGTGTTTGCGTGTTTTGTAGAGGAGAAAATGAGCGGCCAGGGAAGCAGAGAAAGAAAGTATAGAGGATTTCTTAGAAAATTTTATTTTTAAACGTTTACACTATTTCCTATTTTTGGATAATTTATATTGGATTTAATTCGGAGTTTAACAACATTTAATGAAGAGAATATTGCAAAGTAAATCTGAAAAAAATAGCTTTCTTTTTCACACAAAAGAATACAGGGGGATACACAAATAAAGTCAAGTTCAGTAGGATATATGAAAATCTCTATTTGCTTTTGAAATCTGGTTCTCGTTTTGAGCATATTATTGTACTGATTTAAAAATCCTTTTGTGGAGCACTTGTTACACTTCAATGCTGGTACATTAAGAATGGGTGAACAATAGCTATAGCTCTGTTATATGTTTTGAGCTTTTTATGTGGACTATACATAGTACAAAACCCTAAATAAAGGTTTATTAAAAAAGAGCATAAAGTTGTGTGTACGTAGGGCACTTTTATAAGTGAAAGATCACAGTGAAATCCTTTTAAATTAATGCTCCTTTCCAGAAAATTCAAAACGAATCAGAAAATAGTTGTGTTTTTATTTATTAACCACATAGTCCTAGTGTAAAAAATATAATTCGTAGCTGTAAATTATACTTGAGTTGTTGAATTTGTGAGCAAACAATCCACAGTTTTCCTTGAAAGAGTAGATGTGTAAATGAAAAACTATGAAAAATCAATATTGTCACTGTCTAAAACAATCACAAATTTCTAAAAATAAATGTCAATGAATGTCATTGAAGTATCTAAAAAATTAGGTGGGTTATACATTTTTTTTCCTTAATTTGCAAGTTTCTGAAATAATATCATTTATATAAGATGATGACAAAGGTGATGTATGAGTGTCTGCATCAGAATATTCCGAATTAGGCATAACCTACTTAAAGTGATTGTGTCTGAAAATAGCCCGTATAGAAAATGGATTTTCTGTGTCGTGATAATAGATCAGGAAATCTTGTGCTGAGAATCACAGGGAAGCTCAATCTAAAATAGTATAGAAGTACCATTTAGATACATGTGTATAGATATATTTCTTTTTGTTCTGTTCCAGGTGTGATGAATGCAGGCTTTGCTACCATTTTGGCTGTCTAGACCCTCCCTTGAAAAAGTCTCCCAAACAGACTGGCTATGGATGGATTTGTCAGGAATGTGACTCTACATCCTCCAAAGTAAGTTAATTCATCCTGTGAAATAGTTGGAAATGTTCTGGTTTCAGCAGCCTTACTTGGCGTCCGAAGTTTTTGTTGAAATGCCGTGCATAGGTTTGCTCTGAAAAACAGTAGAAGGTCATAAAATAACGATTTCAGATTCTCTGTAAAACAGGTAAAAAACAGAATGTATGCGAAATGGAAATATTCTTAATCAATAAAGAAAATTGAGAATTTTATTATCCCAGTTAAATGCTTTCTCTTCACATTACGTTCTCTCTGAGAAAGGAGTGAGTATGGGCACTGTATCAGGATTAGGAACAAGTTGACAAGTGAAAGTATTTCAGGAATAGTACAGAATATAAACCTCTAAGGACGGAGATAGAAAATACATGTCTTTCTAAATAAACGAAGATGATTTGAATTACTAAACCTGTTTTTTCCACTGGAAAATCACATTAAGGTTGTTAATACTTTATATTGATTGGTATGTCTTGATCAAATATAACATTTTAGAACTAGAACTTAATTTTTCACATGGATTAACTCTCTAATAATATTGATAGTAACAGCGTGCTTCTGTAGTACCAACTTTTCAAAAAATAAAGATTTTGATTCTTCGTCTGCACAGAAGCTTCTTTAGCACTGGCATTCTTTTATGTCATCACCATATTCTCTGAACAGACACTTTCCAATTGATTTTCAAAACTGGATTTATAAATGCGCCTGATACCTCAGTGTTAAAATAACAGAGCATTCTAAAAGCCTTTAAAATTTTACAGGCTATTCTGCCACTTCCTTTGTATTTCACAGAATTTTTTAACTTGTAAGGAAGCAACTCAGTATTTGAATACACAGGGACAGAGCTATGCAGAGATGTTGTTAGCATATTGGGATACTTAAGCTCTTTCATGATGTTACTCTTAAGAATAGAATATACAAAATGTTCAGAGAGAGAGAGAATTTTTTGGCTTGCTGGTGTCCCTTTCCAACTGGAAAAATATGGTATTCAGTTTCACCTGGGGGGTTAATCAAATTGTTCTTCCGCAAGGAGATATGAAGACAGACATCGGAAATTAGCTGTCCACTGCAGTTTGGACATCGAGCAATCTTTCTTGAATACCACTTACACGCAGTTGACTTTCCAAGAGTGAATTAAAGTTGTTATTGAATTTCTGTCACCTGCTTAAACTTAAAAGGGGTTCTTGATAACGTTAGTTAAAATCTTCCCTCTCTTGTTTTCTTGGCTTCTTCTGAGTAAACAAAAACGGGTTTGTAATTTCTAAATGTGTTTTCCGGGAGGTTAGCACACTGTGTACCAGATGAAATTTTTAAAATACTTTTTCATGTAAATTAAGTATGATTGACTTCACTTAGCGCAGGCCGTGTGTTAGTTTTAAGGTGCGTGTTGAAAAGTACAATATTCTGAAGAGTAAACAAAGTTTATCATTAGAATAATGATATATATTGAGTTATCTTACTGATCATTGCAAATTTAAAAAAAAATGCTTGTTATTTGGTCTAATTTTCCTTTTCATTCATAGAGGCTTTTAATGTGTAAATTTAAATAAAGTCTTTTGCACTTTCAAGCACAGGCAATTTGAATTGTATACAAGTGAAAATGTAATGAATATGAAAGATAGCGAAAAATTGTCTTATGGGGACTCCTTGTGGTTTCGTTTAGTCACTTTCTCGTAGCTTTTCCACAGGGGTGTGCAGAGAAATTTCTCTGAAAAACTATATTGCTCTCTATGCTTTAAAAAGTTTTTTTTAATGATGTAGCTTTTTTTTGTTATATTCTATACTGCATAACACATTCAAACAACATCGTGTTGAGTTAAACTCCTTACAGACCTTCCTTACTGCGTACATGTTATTTAAAGGTTTAGGGCTTAGTTTATGTACTTAATCACTCTCAAATTCAATATTCTCTATGGCTTTGGGATTGTGTATTATATATCCGCGATTTTGCCCAGCTTTTCACAGCCAGGAGGAGCCAATATGATAAAGGCTTTTTCCACCCATTACTAGAGGGGATAGTCTCTCAAATGTGTACTTAGAGCTCAGAAGAGGAAAACCGTAGAGAAAGTTGCATTGTTTGCTGCACTCTGCCTGACCTGTGGATGAATTGCAAGCCTCAGCTACCAGCAATTTCAGTCTCTCAGCCCCTCACTAAATCCAATTCTTGGTGTGTCACAGTGAAGTTTCGTGTATGGATTATAGGGCAAAATAGGATTGAATTTCTAGCTTCGGCTAAGAAGGCTATTGTTTAATTTTTATTCTTTCAACTTTGTTCATCTGTTTTGATCCAATTTAAATCACTGTTATAGTACACATTTTAAAATTCCCCAACAATATCTTCTGTAGCAGTCTTGGGCCTTGAAAACAATTGATAGGTAAATTACACTCTTTCATTGACGAGAGAGATTATAGTGCGTGGCATGTAATGGTTCAGTTAGTTTTTATTTCTAATTATGAATTTCAATTTTAGACGTTCAGGAAAAGTTGCATACAGCTGACAACGAATAATGTGATTTTATTTTCAGATTTTGCTAAGCACTTGCAGGTGTCAGCAGTACAGGAGATGTAATTTAGCGGTAGTAAACATATGCTTTAAATTGTTATCTATCACAAATGTTGGACAGGCTCCTTCCATTTTGCTCATACTAGTCACAGGACTCTCCAGCAATAGTGTCAGTTTTTTCCACCAGCGTAACATATTCCCATATTACCCTGCCTGTCAAATAATAGACAGACAGTGACTTTGCTGTAGGGCATGAGGGCAACAGCTTCTCTGCTGGTAATACTCGCTGTCACTTTTATGGAATGGGTGATGCTCGCTACTAAGGTCTGACAAGCTCTCTCATCTCAAAAACATTGTAGATTTTGTTACATCACATGAAAGCTGAAGCAAACCTATAAGCTCTCCATTTCTATAATGTTATCCATCTACCCTGCGAAAGGATTACGGTGCGCTTTCAGGATTGCCAAACAGCATGCTAAATCATAAATTTGCTGATAGTTTCAAATAGTGATATTCAGAATGAATACAGAATCTTATTATAGTTGAATTTAATAAAAACAAAACAAAATATAAATAAAATCATTCAATATTACGATGTGGTAATATTCATTAGGAATAAATGTGGCCTGACCATTTGGTCATTATGTGTGTATGAAGCCTCCTTATTACTGGATGTGGGCTCCTTTCTGTTGCCTTCCATTTAAAAAGTACCGTTTAAAGTATCGCCTCCAATTTAAAAATTTCGCAAAGGACCAAGGCAGCAAAGAGTTTAACCATATATCATGGTGGTTACAATGACCGCGCTGGTTAGGTTTCTATCTGCTCATCTTTGCGTACAATCTATTTTGCAAAATGCTGCAGAGTGTACGTGTCAGGTCATTATTTGAGTGCTGCAAGATCAGCTGCCTTGTCTCTTGACTTCTGTTTAGTTTGCTTTTATTTCATCTTTTTACTGTATTGCATTTTTTCCGTGGAAATAAATTGTCAGTATATATGCATAGAATTCTCATCTAAGCCCCTCAGGAAATATTTGCTGGAACTACAAATACGTGACATGCCAACCCTGGCAAGTAATATTTTTTTTTTATACCTTTTGTGTTGGAAAGCAATCCTGGATTATTTTACTCATTAGCCAAGTAGAAGCATTTATTTGGGTATATCTCACTTTCACATAGTGAACACGCAAATGTAATTGGACACTGCCATATTAAAATACTGGATATAATGTTGGGAAGAATATTTTTAAATTAAAAATAATTGTTAAAAAGTAAGATTTATTTCACATCTCTTAATTTGGTCAGAAGAAAAGAAAAAAAAGGGCAATTAGATTTAATTCCTATAGTCTGTGGAATTTTGTAAGATATAAAGCGGGTGGTTAAGAAGGCCTGTGGGGGGCGTAGAAGTTTCTGATCTACTCGTGAGTTGTGCAGGTGACAATCTCATTATGGTTTATGGAATTTAATCTTTTTCATTATTCCTTTTCCTCAAACTCAGGGAGCATTTTCTCGCAGAACTAAAAAATCCTGATGACAAGCTCTCGAAATTTAGGAAATGCCAAAATTAAGGTGGCATGCAGCGCTTAAAGTCCTTTTGTGGCTATATATGAATTTACAGCCTTCAATTACTTCATGCTGTGATGTTTATATTTTTTTTTTTTCTATAGGACCCCTGCCTTCTCTGATTTAGCTGTCAGGAGTCATTGAAAGGGATTAATGTGGGTTGAGCGTTAGAAGAATATACTACCTGTAGGTTCTGCAAGACATGAAAACTGAAGTGATGATTTCAGGAACAGGAAAAAGAAAGAAGCTTGACCTTAAGTTTGGAGTAGTTGAGTAGTGACCAGAAAATTGTATTTTATCTTTGTCTCATTTCAGAGCTTCTGTGCATGCTAGACAAATTAAAATTTTCAAATATTTCGTAATTTTTTTTTCTCCTTGTTTACTGTTCCCCAGCTTGGATCCCTTGGTCCAACGTGGATAATGCTGAATTCTCAGAGCTGCAGTGGGTGATAGTGTAAGCTATGTTTTGAAAGCCCTCAGTCTCCATAATGATGTGGTCTGGACTATTGCAAATTGAGTAACTAATTTAATAGCAATTTTAATTCTTACTCTCCCTGCGTCTTGGCTTCTGTATTGCGAAATGTCGACACTGCTCCCTTATTTTAGACATTTTCCTTAGATTTGGGTGAATTGTTTTCTGGAGCTGCCTTTTCCTGTCCAGTGAGTGCAGGAGGGAGCCGAGACAGTTACTTTAGATTAGCAAGGGTTATAGTTTAGGTGGGATTCTCCTTGCTTGAGTACACACAGAAGATGATTGAATCGGCGTTGCATGGACAGACTTTATCTGGGCATTCACTAAGCGTTTGGAACAACATATTTTCAATGTATCTGTAACATTTTATGTATACAAGGAAACCCTATTTGAATATAATATATAAGGTTGGCACATGGTGGTAGTATATATGCATGCTTAATCGTGTCTTAAATGTGTTTTATATATGGTATATTTTATCATTCAATAGAATGTGAGTTGAAGTAGTTACATTTAAAATACATCGTCCAAAATTAAACCAAAAAAATCCTTCAAGGTCTTTTGTATTAATTCAAACCCGTTTCAGTTGCATATTCTGACAAAGGGTGACGGCAATTGTAAAGAAATTTTGACCCTAATTTAGTCAGCTTACATCAGAGAGACTGTTGCATCAGAGCACCCTCTTTTGAGGACACAACATACAAGCAAACGCACTGCCACCACGGCAAATGGCATCGCAGCTGAAAAATGATAAAAGAATACTGATAATAAATCTGCTTGCTGATACGAGCAGAACATAATAGAATGGAAAAAAGTTCAATTTTTATGCAACATTTTTCAGCCTTCAGTTAGCAGTATTTCAAAGCGGTTTACAGAATAACAAATTGTATGGTGTAATTCAGTGACCGCATCTGCAAAGGTAGAATCTGCTTTCACTTTTACCAGATGCGGGTATGATGATGTATTTTTTTACATGGTCATCAAGGACAATAGAGGAGTTAAACATTTCTGTGTTTTCATATGTTTCAAAGTTGCTTAAAGAGAGTTGAATAATGCAACATAAATCAGATTATGACTTTGGTTTCTCGTGTGACGTGGAAAAAAAGATTTTTATATATTTACATCAACTAGGAAACCTGTGGTTATTCTGAAATCATTGTTGTCTTCTTAGGTTCATGAGGAGCAGTCGAACATTGGCACTGGAATGATTTTCTTAAAATTAAACAAGAGAAAATTATCCAAATCTGTAAGGCTGTGAAGATTTAACGCAAATCCTTACACCACTTATGCCCTGTTTTAAGAATTCAGTAATGCCAAACTTTGACACGGAAATGAATTTCACTATCAAGATAGTAAAAAAAAAAAGAAAAAAAAAAAAAGAGTGAAATTGCAGTGTACGGTAATCCTTATCAGTTGGCTGAAATATTGCCAATTGTATTTTAATATTTGCTCCCCAGGTATCATATTTTAAATATGAGTTGGCACAGTCTCTGTTATTTTCTGGCAAACAGGTATAATACATCTATGTAATGAATAATTTATACCATAAAATGTTCCAAAAATAATCAGCCTTGAAATTAACTTAAGATGGGACTTGATTTATGAATAGCGGATAAGCTCAGCATAAAGCTAGTTGGTATTAAATCCCTGAATTAATCCAAATGATCAGATACTCTTAGTTGGCAGAAGAAGATTCCCGTAGTGTAGGTGGGAAGCTTAGGCTTTAATGAAAAAAAACGTTAAGCACTGTAAAATATTTCTGGAATAGATGCTTATTTTAAATACCTTAATTCTTTTCCACATCAAAATCAATTCTGCCATTTCCAGTACCCCATGAACTGACTGCCAGATCCTCATCATGGACTTCTAGTGCTTGTTCTTCTTCTTAGGTGCAGCTTAACTGTATCAAAAAAGTATAGTGAAAAATGGAAAATACAGTACAACATTGTCTTTCCCATAACCCTGTCTAAACAAGTCTCTTTTGGGCCGGTTACACAGATTGTAGTACATCTAATACCAGCCACGAGTTTAAAGAAACAGGAATACAGGGATCTTTTTCTTAATGAGGCATTGTTGTTCCAAATGCAAAACCAGATTTCTGATTTTGAAGGATAACGCTGGGATAGATCAAAGAGTATTAACTGAAATGTTTAAAAAAATCAAGTACCAATTAGGAGTGTAAAGTGAAGTACATAATTTTTTCTTGCATTAAATGTTGTCAAAACCCAGCAGTTATAACAAGCCTGATAAGAGTCTGTTTTCCCAGTGGTATATTCTCAGAAAATTAAGATTTAAACAATGCACAGCAGTTTTAAGTAAGTTTGGTTTTTTTTTCAGAATAGCCACATTTTCGTGGTACTTGGCCCCAAAATAGTTCAGTTGCCAAGATACATTTTCTTCTTCCCCATAGTTTTTCTTAGCCAGGAGACTGAAGAAATTACTCGCTGCTTAACTTCATTCACTCTGTTTCATAAACAACCCAACAATGCAGAATTTTTTCCAAAGCTGAAACTTTGCACAGTTACAAGTCCTTTTTCTTAATGGGAGAGCAGTAGTACCATTTAATGCCTTCCACAATGCTGAATATCTTGTGACAAGAGCAGGAGCAAAAAATGTTTCAAATACGACTGAAAAGAGTGATTCATTCTGATGTCATCAGACACACACACCTTATACTACCTTTAAAAGGAAGCCAATTATTTTTTAAGAGGCTTTGTGAGCATCTCACAAATCACATTATTACTGAGGTAGTCCTGCTTTTCATAAGTTGTCTTGACAGCTTTGCTTTTTTGCGCCTAAAAATATGTTACTGAAGGAGAAACAAACAGAGATGGGTGAAATTATGAACAAGCTGGGTCATTAATTATCGCTTTGGTTAAAGTACACACCCATGTCTAATTAATAAAGTGCTAGACTTGAGAAAAAATCTAAAAATAAAAAAAAAATAATAAAAATAATCGAAATTTAAATCATAAACACGGCATAGTGAGTATACATTTAATGCACCTAATCTGAATATACACCATCTTGTATTTAAATGTCTAAACCTCTAGTTTAGATGTGGGTTAGATAGAATAACTATTAACTACTCTAAGGTAGTAGTTAAGGAAGCAAAATCTCTTCATGGGCAGCTGTTAGAAATGCCACTGCTACTCCTTGCCTTCTTTAGGTTATGCTTCTAACAAAGTCTGCTTACGATTACGGTTTATCTGGGAAATAGCTCTTCTACTGAATTATAACTTAACTTCCTAAGCCATGACAGAATGAATTTACAGCCTACACCGCCCGCTACTGTTGTGCTGAGTGGCAAGGAATCTCGGCTGGGACCTCTCTGCAATTGGGAAAAATCCAAAAAAGCTGTTAGCGTCGTCTTTGAAGTAAAGCAGCTAAACCTGGTTTTATGCTAATGCAGCGTGAGAGAATAAAAAAAAACGAGAGCACTTTTTCAGCCCTGAGCAGCACCCCGCAACAGGAGGATTTTATACCTCCTCTTTGGTGTGCAGCTACGCGTACTCTCAAAGGATGAGAGAAGGCTGGCAGAGGAGGGGTGTCTAGGAAGGACAGGGGGAATGCTCGCTCCGTAAAGAACGGGAGGCTTTCTCTTTTTCTCTTTTGAAAATCAGTTTCTAGATATTTACAATGTCGAGCAGCATCGTGACAATGAATTTTATATATGGAAGATACTATGCTGAAATGTAAAAGACACGGGGATAGGGGTTTAAAGTCAGGTTTTCTCAGTTTTACAGTCTGTTTTAAGTGAAGTCACAAAAGGAAGGTATAAGCATGTGAAAGTCACCAAACTGTAGCTGCCAAACCATCATCGTTTACAGCGCTGATACACATTCACATCTACTTCATCAATCCAGTTGTCTTCCTACTTCCAGAGTTCCTAAAATAATGAGCCTTTTGACTATCGATAATTAGGGGCTTCATGCTGGCAGTGGAACCATAAACAAATTTACCAATAAACTGTAATTGACCATTGCTGCTTCCTATTAACAGCCCGATTGGAAATTTAGATTGTTATTTACTTAATTAGTAGAACAGATGTTGATTTTGAAAGCGTCTGAAAAAAGTGTGAATGAAAAGTTTGTACCTGACTTCTGAATTTTTTAACCTTTTGAGCCTCGATGAAATTCTTGGTTTAGATGATACAAGCTGCCAGGAGGGCAGTATCAAAGACCATATCCATTGTGCGTAATCTTTTCTAATTTGAATATTCATGAAGAAATTAAGACTCAACGGAAAAGAGCAAAAAGGCGTGTACTGTGCAAAGGGAATCCTGAGAGATGCAAAGGTATATCTGGAGTCTGGTAGCATCCCATTCCACTCTAATTTTGCAAAGTAGTGTTCTGTTTTTACCAAATTCCTGAGATAAATTTCTTTACCTAGAAATATGTTTCTTACCTTATGTTTTATATAGAACTAGAAGGTACGTAATTAAAGAATTATGTATCTTAATTCCTCACTAGTCTGACTTTATTACCCTGCAAATTATCTTAGCACATCACCTGTAATCATATTCTATGTAACGGAAGAGGGATTAGATCTTTAATTGTTATTCTCTGGGTAAGATCTGAACACATTATCGTGGTTGCCTAATTACCTGCTCATGTTTAGTCTCAAGGTTGATTGTATTTTAAAGTCTTTCAAAGAAATACAGCCATATATGTCGCTCTAAGTAACGTGTCACTCATCAGTAGAAATTACTAATACTGCCTGGGCAAAATCTAATAGTGAACCAGGAGAGGGGGGGAAGAAACCTAAAAAGTGCCATTTTATGAAGCGCTAAGCAAGTAATGAATTTTAGCAGAGTCAAGATTTGCTTTTCGTCGTGGCGTTAGATAGTGGCAGTGAGGTTTAGTCACCATTCTCAAATAGAGATTCTCTTAGTGCCAGCCACATTTAATCACATTTTGCAGAAGACAGCTGGGCATTGCCGATTTGTGCTGCGTCAGCCACTTTCCGTGCAAAGGAGTGTCTCGTCACTTGGATTTTAGCATTCTGTAGCAGAAAAGTTCCCTCTTCTTAAAATTGGCTCAGCAAATAGTTTGTGTGGGAATATAACTGTAAGAGCATTACAATCAGCTCTACCAAGAAAAAGCACAAATACTATGTGGAATTTTAAGATGGCTTTTGAAAAGATTTTTACAAAACCTTTAAAATGTATAGTGCATTGTTAAATTCTGGTGGCAATTAAGTTTATCTTAGATTTTTTTCTGTAAATGTGTCTTTGGTAACGGTTGAAAATTATTATCTGGTTCAGTGGTTTGAAACACCTTTGGGCATGTTTGAAAAGTCTTACGTGTATTTCAGCTGCGTCAGACAGTACCAAAAGACTTCACATACGGAAAACCTTGGAATCTGTAGATATCAAGATTTCTTCTAGCTACTAATCTCATGAAGACAGAAGGGCAGATGGTATCCTTTTAGATGTGGTATAAATAGCCAAAGGAAAAAAGTGTCAAAAAAGGAAATAGCAAGATAACTCAGTATTTATGGAAGGTACACGCAAGTGTACTTAGAGTAGGTTAATCACATCACGTATTTATTTTTGGAAATAGAAGGGCGGTGGCAGATTGATACAGTCATTGACATAATGAATATTAAATGTGTAACCCAGCCTGTGCAATAAATAAAGATACATATTATGTATTAATATTTGGAAATATATTGTTTATTAAATGAATATGAAGTTTGTCCTACTGTTTTCTTCTAATGCCTAATATCTTCACTGCTTGTTGTAGCTTGAAAGTATTGCTGCAGGCAGAGGAACTTCAGAACAAAATGATATTATAAATACTTTTTTTTTTTAATTGCTGGTGGTAAGGAACTTTTTGAAGGCTATTATAAGAGGTCTGTGTTCATGTAGAGATAGCTTCAAGAATCTTGTATTTAAAATGTAACTATGAGAAAATACAAAAAGTTTGAGATATGGGAGATGTGGTTTCTTAATCTGTTAAGTCTCTCACTGGAATGACATATAGACTGATTGTTGTTTATGTGCTTTCTGGGTACAGTGTAGGCAGAGCCTGAAACATCCTTCATATGAAATAGTGAAATATTCAGAAGACAATTTGTACCCTTTCTCAGGTACCCTGGTTAATACACAATGAATCATTTTACCCAGTGACTTATTCTTCCATGCAAAGCTTCAGCTGAAGAATAGTAGGCTTAAGCATAAAGGCCTAAAGGATAAAGGCTTAAGCAGTCCCTTGGGAAATACAATTTTGAACCCTCATAAGAAGAGGAAGATGGAGGTGAACCAAGATCTTCCCTCTGATGGTTGAATGTATTCACCAGTTAATTTAGGGCAGCGATCAAACCGTTTTCTAAAAGTAAGGCATTGCGTGTGCCTGTCTCACTCTTCTTTTTTTAATTTCATTGGGGGGAAAATAAAAAAAGAAGGGGGGAGGAGGAATTGTTAGACCCCAGAGAGCTTTCAGTCCAGTGAATTCTCCAGAGGAGGAAAGGAACTGTTGATTGTCCAGGGTAACACTACTGAATTCTGAATAAAGCTGGTGTTTAAAATACCCTGTTATTTTGAACATTTCCTATTGATTAGCTCAAATGGTTCTACATTCCGATATGCTCACTTTCATAGGCCGTGATCTGAGGTACCGTAGTGTGTATTTGTCCTAGCATTTTGGTTAAGATCAGAAATGCATTTTTGAAAGGAATCACCCAGTTGCCACCAGTTGCTATGCTTTGGTTCACATTATGGAGAGGTCTCAAGAGTCTGCAAAGCAGGTTCCCATCAAGGGACACAAAAGCCGAGGATGTTTTATGTCGGATCATGGGCAGTGACCAAACTGCTCGTATCTCTGAAACATGTATAGCTTTGGTCTGCAGAACTGTTTCTGTCACACCACAGTCGTTACTGGTATGAAGTGACTATTAAAACCACTCTTATGTTTGCTGTATGAAAGGTATATTTGTGCTTCAGCTTCATTGACTACAAGAGTTATTCCTGTTTTGATGAGAGAATTTGTGGAATTCACATATCAGTCATCTCAAGGTCAAAAGCCTAAAAATTAATATAGGGATATATACGGCTAGGGTATCAAATTTTTTCATTTGTATGTTTGTATAAGCACTGTATGCATATGTTATTAGCTGAAAGAATCTGCTCTACAATGTCATTAAGCAACTATATTTAAGAGTAAGGGACTTGGTGTGTGTTTTCTACTACAGATGAGAAACATAAAAAGGAATTTTGTCTCGTAGATGTAATTTAAAAAAAAACACAAAACCACAACCCAACAATAACCCAAACCAGGGAAAATATTCATGCCTCCTAAAGAAAGGCAGTAAAGTTCACATTTCGAGTGAATTTAGCCTCATTATTCCATATAGCATTTACAGCGTTCTTAATTAGGGAAGAATGAGGAATTTCCAGGCTTTCTGAGGATGCTTACAAGCAGCAGCACTAGTTGTGACCTTTCAGTTCCTGTGGGCTCAGCAAAAGATGGCTGATTAATGTCACATCTTAAACTGTGTCAACTGGGCAGTTGCTTCCCTTTTTAGTAAACAGCCCGTTGTCAGCGTAGCTCAGTTTGACAGAATAAAATTTCCTTGTGTTTTAGCTGGCTACTTTATATTAACAGGAGTATGTACCTCTATTTAGTAGTATAAAGTTATATGGAAATTTTCTTTAATTACTCTAGTGACTAGCGTGAATGAATTAAGTCAGGGGCCCACAAAATAGGGTTCGTAACATTTGTTTGAAGCTTCTTAAAGGGTGTCTAAGAGATTATTTAATTTGGCACATTCAGGTGCCAGAGAGGGCCGAAAAGGAGGGTATAAGAAGCATTTTTATAGAAAGCTTTTCTATAGGTAGATTCATTCTTTAAAAATATTTTTATGGCTTTGAATTAATGTTTCATTTTTCTGCTTTGTCAGTTGAAAAATAAGTGATGGTACTTTTTAAAGAAGAGAGACTGGGAGGGGAAGAGAGGGAGAGAGAGAAAAGCAGGGCGGGGGAAAAATAATGGGACTGCAAGAAGCGCCCTTGGCGGAGAAGGGGAAACGTGAGCACACGCACACATTCGTAACAATGAGAAAACTGTACTTGGAGAAAGGCACAGAAACCCTTATAGGGGAGAATGGGGTGAATTAACAAACAGAGCAAAAATGGAGAGAAGGACGCGGAGGGCACACAGAGAGCCTTCCCCCAGAGCAGGGCGGAGCATTATAGAAAACACATGAAGCACATGCAGATAAGTGGGTGCCATATAAGGAAAGTTTAGGGAGCTATAAAACTTGCGTAGTAAATTTAGACTGCAAAAAATAATGTACTGTGTAATCCCTTTCTTTATCTTGTTACTGGAAAAAAATCTGGAAGTGGGAACAGATGAAAACCAGTCTTGATTTAATAAGTAGCCTTTGACGATTTTGTGATGCTTTTGGTGATCACACAGTTTAATATCACTCTGTTTTGCATTATGTTGGGAAAATCTGGACTTCAAGGAGTTGAAAAGCAAGAATCAGCGCTGATGAAGATGTAAGAAGCTAAATAAATATTACTTAAAGGACTTCTCAAAGGGGAGAAAAAAACCAACCCTATGAATGTGCTGACCCTGTCTTGAGAATTAAGTTAGATGGTACAATTTAAAGCTTTGTTCCGACATCTGACAGACACGCTCCGCATGCTGATGCATAATATCTGAAGATTGTGTGCTTGAAAGAAAGCCTTTTCTGAGCTACATTCTATTTTTGTGAGAATAAAGCAGCTGCTTTTTGGAGCAGAGATCTTCTCGAGTGCTCAATCTTCTAGTTCAAGTTAAGTAGCAGCCAAGTATTGTGAGCAAATTTTGTGTGTGCTTCCTCCCAAGCTGCTGGAGTGGAGTGAAGCAAACTACTTTGACCATAAATTGTGGGAATGTGCGGTTTGACCCTGAGAGGTGGAAGTGAGTTTGCTGCTGTGCCTTCCTCCCAAGTTGTTACTGCCTCAGCAGTCCAAGAGCGTGGAAAGTTTGGGGCAATTTAAATGTGATTTGAAAAGAAATACAGATGGAGTAAAACTGTTTCTCTGTTAGAGAGACGATATGAATGGATCGCTGTGGTCCGTCCCTCATCATTTCTGAAGGAAAAAAACGTGGCTTAAGGAAACAGAAAAATGCAAACCCAAATGTAGCTTTACTAATGGAGCAATTGTAGCTGCAGCGCTGCCTTCCACAAGTAATAGCAGGTGGCTTTGTGCATTTGTTGTTTAGAAAATCTTGTTTTAAATGTTACATGTAAAGTGCCCGTATCATTCTGTAAATAAGTTGAAGTCAACAGTTGCGGTTGTATGCAACATACATACAGCAACACGGTAAGCACCACACTTACAGTGGCTGAAGATGCTTGTGATGGGCTTAAGAATTTGTTTTGCAACTTTAGTTTGGTGGGTTTTTTGGGGTTTTTTTTAGACAAGGGGAAAAAGGGTTTGGAGAGATCAGAGCTGTACAAAATGGGCACAGGCAAGATGAAATATGCTGATCCAACAGTAATAAATTATGTGTGTATTGTCTTAAAAGACCTTTTAGAACTCCATAAAAAAAAACTTACAACATTTCGTACAATATAAAATTAGGACAAAAATAACTTTCTGGGTATAGTATATGCCTGTGACCTAATTCATAATAAAAAATAGCAGAACAATGTACATAAAGAAAGCGCTGTGGCCAAAAAAAAGCGAAAAGTATTGAGTTACTCTTATATGCGGTGATAATGGCATAGTATAGCAGTCTCGCCTGTATATTAATATCCTGCAAAAGGATATTCATATAAAATCTGTTGCTCTGGTGCACCAGATAATTTCCAAATTACGCAAGACATGGGAGATTTAGCACAAAAAGGGTAGATACTGGCTTTTTTCCCTTTATTGAAGAAATTCTAAAAATTTCTGGTGATGATGTTCATGTTCATGCAGAAATTTTTGCCAGTCGTTTGAGCCATACTCTGATCAACGTGCCTGTGATCAATGGCTTTTATCCATGACAGTGACAGGAAAGGTGTATTCCTTTGCATTACACATATGAGATGAGATTAGTGTGGTGAATCTATATATTGAAGTTTAATTCCAGTTTTGATATTTTAATGAGGTTTTATTAATTACAGTGTTTTAAGAGTTGATTTTGAATACAATTCAGAGAATTCTGGGGTCAGAAAAAGCAGCTATTGAAAGGGTAGCTAAAAGAACGGCTTTTGAACGTTGGGAAATAATGAATGATGAGAAAGTAAAAGAGAAATACAATAATCTAGGAGAGTTTGATTTGAGAGGTGGAGAATTCAGTCCAAAGAGAGGTAGGATTAGTACACTGAGTAATGGAAATGTAGAAAATAGGTGTGTTAGAAAGGGGAGAATAATTCAGGTTCCAGAGGTCAGTGAATGATAATACCTTCAAATGGTGAAATGTTCTCCTGTTCGCTGTTTCGATTTGCATGTGATAAAGTTGGAAGAATAAATATGAAAAACATTATTTTTTTTTTTTTTATTTTGAAGGAGGTATCCAGAGAAAATGCGTGACCCTGTTTCCTTTCATATTTTGTTCAAACACTTCTACTAAAATATTAGCAATAGTAGCAACCTTGTTTTAAAATAACTGTAAAAGTGGGAATTTACCCTTTGACACCTGGAAATGCAGGTAGATTTCAAAGATGCAAGCTTGTTTTGTCAGTGCTGTAGTTTATTGAAAGATAGAGGGATAATAAATTGAAACAGACAGGTATTTATTGGAAACTTCTTGTAAATTTATTAGTTCCTTCATATTACGCAGTGTGTTGGAAGAAACAAAAGGACTGTGAAGCTAAAGAATGTAATTAAGTTTCTATGTTTGGAAAACAGAGATTTTTCTTTTGTTTCTGTCTTTAAGAGAAGGGAGAGGTTTTAGAGCTAGGTTAAGGTTTATTACCTGAACCGAGGTAGTTTCAGAGTCAGTGAGAATGAGACCCTGTTGTGTTAACAGTCTATAAACATAGAAGTCATCGTCTCCTTCTCAAGAGAGAGAAGAAATAGCCAAGGACAAAACAACGGCGTTACTTCTGTGACGGGCAGTGCAGGAGGTTAGCACGTGTACGTTAGGGGTTGCAACCCCTACATTACCAAAATTTCCTATCTTTGGAGAGGGCAGAGGAAGAGAGGAGGTTGTCAGATGTTAAATAAAATCCACATGAGGAGAGTGACAAAGGCAGAATAGAGAGAGGAAGGGAAATTCTACAACTGTAATCAGAAGTTTAAAGCCCATATTCTTACCTCATTAACTAACGCAGGGTAAAAAAGAATGGCAAAAAGTGATTGATCTCACGTACAAGTAGTTTGAGATAAACCCTGCATTTCTCCTGGGGGTTTACTTTGGCCACCTGTGAACTGTGGAGAACTCCAGGTAACCCGTCTTCACTAGATTTTACCGAATTCTGGCTAAGATGCTGTGAATACTGTCCAAGTACTCCCCTGGGGTGTAAGGAGAGTGGGGATGGGTTGGAGCCGCCGGTCAGCTGATGGAGGGATGTTCTGCGGTCTGGGCTAGAGGCACCTTCCATCTGGCCCAGGAAGATTTTTCCTGTTCAGCACAAAAAATGATACTCTGCGAGGCTACAAGCACTTCAGCACTTCAATAAAAATGTGCTAATTTCTTCCCATAGTCCTTCAGCCTTAAGAAGCTGCCTTCACGTTTCAGAAAGGGCTTTCCCCCCCCTGCTTTTTGTAAGTCTAAAAGGGGACAAATATTTCTACTTTGTTACTGTTAAAGTCTTTGTTAGTAACTTCGGCTTCCAATTCATTACTGCAGTCATGTTTTCAGAGCCTGGCGTGAGAGATAAACCCTTTGCAAATGAAGACAGCATCCATTTTCTTTCTACCTCAGGCCACGCAGAATTGATTGGGGTAATAAAATGACAGTACCATGTAATATACTGACGGCTCTTTAATTTGAAAACTAGTTCCAGGCTGATTCAAAACTTATTTAAAGCTAATTTATGACTTGTGTAATTTTCAACTGGACCAAGGTAAAGGATGATATATGAAAACTGATGCAGAGTTAACATAATGTATTCAAACCTGTCAGCTTGAAATCATCCATAAAGGGTTTGTGGGTTCGTGCGTTGATTTGTTTTCATTCTTTTTACTTTTGTTTGGGTTTAAAGTAACAATGGCAGAAAAAATAGTGGATGCTTGGCTAGTATAAATACCATTGTAAGACACTCTTTTTCCATCATTTTGTTTCAAATGCAACTTCTCACGCTTGCTAGCAAAGTATTTTATGCATAATTTTAATATATATATACATCAGTTCTCCATTTTCTTCAAAATCAGAAGCTGTGTAGAGTTTCTATTTCATATGAGTCAACATCTCTGCTGACAGTAACATGGATTGTTAAACGGTTACAGTATTTTGTTACCATAGCATTCCCTATGAATATCCATGTCTCTATATGTATATCTGTATCATATTTACATACACAATACATATTTGTGTACGTGTATTGATCTTGTATTTAATGGTCTGGTTTTTAAATGACAAAAAGTAAAAATAATCAAGTCCTCAAATTAAGCCACAACATCAGCATAGCATAAAATGTAAATATTTTCTTCTGAAATCTGTCACTTCGATATAGCTCACAAATGAAATCCACATCTGTTCTGTATGCGCTATTGATTTTTCAGTGTACTGTATCAGTGATACTTCTGCACAGCAAAGGACAAAACTAAAAGAACAATGTTTGCTTCTATTGCGGTAGATGCAAATAGCAAATATGCCACATGGGATGGAGGGGAGAAAAGAACGGAATGCTTTGAGGGAGGTGCTGCAGTTGGATGCACCGTGCATCTTTGATTTCTCATCCCCTGACAGTCATTGTCACCTTTGATCTCTGCTGACCTGAATTTTAAAAAAATAAAAATAAAACATGCTGACTGTCCAAGACTCAGAATTTAACCAGCTGCACTTTTGTGTCTGCTGCCAAGACAAGCAAGCAAGTTCCATTCCAGGACTAGAATATCTGCTTTGTTATATATTTGTGTCAACATGTAATTCAAATACTATTTTTTTTGCAGAACTGTGATTGATTCGAGCCAATGCAGTTATGGTATCTTAAACTGTGTGAATGTGTAGGTCATATGAACAGAGACATAGTTCAAAGCAGGGCTGTCTTTCCTGAATAAACACAGTAGAATGTCAGCACGTTTCATGTTTCCTCTTCAAGGTTTTGTAGGTCCAAGAAAGGATCATGTTCTGAGGAGCGAGTGTTGAGCAAAATTGGCATTGTGCAGGAGAAATGTAATTACTGAGCATTCTGAATTTATTTGTTTATGATCTAGTTATACTTGATAAAGAATTTCTGTATTTTCAGCAAACTAGAAGTACCCCTTAGTGGTTTTCCCCCATACTTTATTAAATACTATAATTAAATATTGTGATCCATTAGAAAGCTATGTCTTGTTCTGTCCAACTTGAAAATGCAGATATGTGAGCTTTCATATGTAGGTTGGAAAATATAATAGTATTTTAATGAAATGGGGGAAGGCTTAAGCACTAGAAAAGATGTGTACCAAATTACTTACTGTGTAGGTTACATGTCCATGAACTGTCATGTCCATCAGTGCTACGCTTGAGGCTTGCAGATCAATGAGAAGTGCCATTGACATGGTTTTCATCATGGGAGGCATTGAAAAAAGAAAGAAGTGACTTTTTGCAAAGTCAGTCCCGGGTGTTATGATTTACATAATAATGAGGAACAATAGGAAACTAGTTTTAATTATTTTTGAAATACATTTTTCCTTTTAAGGCTTCTTCAATAAAAATGTTGGTTTAGGTCAGAGATATAGATTTCTTGCTTTTCTTTACAAAAGTAAACAATGATAATGCTTTTTCAGGTTGTTTTATTTGCTGAGTACAGCAAGAAGTCAAGGGACCAGGATTTGTTACCAGAACTATTGCTCATTTGGCCATGAATTCATAACACACTGAGAAGCAGCTTTGTGAAAGTTCTCACTTGCACCTTGCAGCATTTTTATTGTTGTGCCTTACCTGAAAGGATCTCATTCTCCTTACTGAATACTTTTATTTCTGAAAGCTGTGCTTCACATGCTGCCAGACTAGTTCAGTGCAACACAGATAGCCTTTCTTACATGTGTTCAGGTTCTATACAGTTTTCCCGAGAACTTACGGCAGTGTGAAAAGAAATAATAAAGCCCGTGTAATTGGAAGGGGAGATGCATTTTCTGCCTTCAGTTTCTGAATAATAAAGTAAATTTGATTTCCATCCATCTCCTTAAAAGTGGAAGTGTTATATTAGCTAGTTCTTAAGAAAACTATTGAGAAGGATGGCCAAGCTGCTTGGAAAGAAGATATTCGAGACTTGGAAGAGAATCCATGACATGCTGGTCCTGTTGAGGCAAGAGGAACGGAATAGGAATGTATGTTTACCAAACTGCAGTTGTTCAGGCCATTTTTGAAAATAATTGTTTATTACTTTCAAAAATCATAGAAACAAAAAAAAATGTTGCTATCATTATCTGGCCACAGGTAATAGCAACATAATAGAAGTTTGTTCAGACACAAAAGACAGGCACAATTCAAGGAGAGAGAAATCACTGAACCAAAGAATTCAGACAAATACATAATTTTCTCCCAGCAGATGTGGTTGTTACTTTTGTTTTTGTAAGTAGCACAGAAGGGCTTCTGGAAACATATTGAGCTGATAAATTGCATGGCGATGATTTAACTTCCCGGTTCTCAAGGAGAAAGCAAAACAGTCCTGTTCAGTACTCGGAGCCAGTTCGTGGCTAATTGGGTCAACAAGAAGAGATAATCTCATCATCATAGTTTACTGGGAACCAAACTGAGGCAGCCTTTGAGAGAGAGAGAGGACATTTGCCTGGGCAGGTCCAGATCTGCTCGGGAAAACAGCAGGCTGACTGGATGAACATGATGCAAAATTTATTTTGACGGCATGCAGAGCATGGGGCTTTTGTACAGTTGGTAGAGGAAAATCGGGCTTTTATTATCAGAATGCTAGAGACGTTTCTCCTTATAGTTCACTGTGTTTAGCCGTGGTGTCGATATTCTTGTGAGGAACTGAGAAAGATGAAAAATAACGTGTTATTTTCCCTGTCATGGAATTATTTGGGATGGTAGCTCTACCAAGGTGTCTCATTTTTCCTTTTGTTCCACAGACCCAGTGCTTATGCCCGTAAAACAGTTCGGTGCAATGGCAGTTGGATGTCATTGTTAACATTTTAATTGATGGCATTCTTTATTCTTTGCTGAAAGCTCATTTTTCCTAAAATGTCTTCCTCATACCAAACCCTAAACTTAAGGTGGTAAGACACAGAATGGGCCAGAATATCCTTTTTCTAAGTCACAGGGAGGTGGTGCAACGAGAAAGGCATAAAATGCTTTATTTGAAATGTTTAATCTCAGAAGCTATTTTAAAGGGATTCACCTGCAAAGGTGTATGAAATAGGGGTGTTAGAGTGTTCCCCCTCCAGGTCCAAAGAGATTTTTCCAACTTTCTAGCCACCAGAAACACCCTCCATGTATTAATTCTTTTACAATATCTGGTCTTGCCTGTGATTCTCCGTGTGATTCATTAATGGTTGTTAGACCACAGCCTTCACTTTTACCCTTCCAACAGCCAAACACACATTGGGCTAAACTGCAAATGCAAAGTATTATCATTATGAAATTTTGATTTACTTTTTTAGAGGTTGTTATGTTGAAAAACTTAATAATGAGCTTTGCAGCTTGCAGTTTCCAGAAGTATAATCCTGATTTCCCTGCAATTAATGACTGTATAGAGAAAGTGATATATCAAAAGCACATATCCTGAGTGCTAACTGATGACATCTAGAATATCTTCTGTAATGAGTATTACAAGGATAGTAGAGATAGTACCGATTAATGGATTTTTTTCTCAGTAGTAAAATATCTCAGTCTATGCAGTTATCAAAAACACTGTGTGAAGCAGTGAAGGTATTACAGTGGTTTTTGTTTTGACTGTTCTAGTCATGTTGCATTGCAAAGGTACTTTAGAAAACAGAATGTAAACTACTTATTTTATTTATTTTACTGTAGTGTTAAAGTTACTAATAGACAAGTCTACTAACTTTTCTAACTTTAACAGGTTGTGTGCTATATTGGTTTGCAGCGATTGGTAAAATACATTTGTGGGGGGTTGTTCTAGCATGGTCCCAGCTGTTTTGCAGAAACCTTCATCTTAAATAAGGGGATGAAATGTAATGTTCCCTCCCTTGCAGTTCAGGAGCAGGGGTAGGTATGGGCGAAACAAGCATGCTTATTCAGAACTTTGCAATTCTGAAATGCTATATAGCTATTTAATAATTCTGATAATGCTTTTGTGATGAAAATATTACTGTTTTAAGAGAAAATATGTGATGCATGTTTTTGCCTCTGGAGTAAAAGAAGTTGCCCAGAGTAAAAAGAGTAGAGTTTTAGACCTCAAGTATTTTTAATTTCTCTGTCTGTGCTTAGAGCGCAGTTCCTCTAAAAAGTCTCGTTTTCTTGGCGTGCCACGTCAACACGCTGCTGAGGGGTCTATTTGTCTCTGTTGCCCTCAGGACTCCGAGCCGTCAAATGAGGTGGTCTCAGAGGCCCCAGGTAACGTGGTACCCTCTACCTCAAGAAGTAGCTCTGAAGAGCTTGTATCGGTGGCACAGAAACGTCCAGAAGAGGTAGGACATTCTGTGTCTATTCTTTTCCAAGTTTAACTGTTGGGGGATACACGTTTGCCTCTGTTTTTCATGCTTAGTGTTGTTTTACTCATAGCAGAGACTTTTTAAAGCTAAAGCTCAATCTTATCCTCCCATACCAACAACATGAAAGACGAGGTTAAATCTCAGTACCTATATGCCAAGTACATTCCATCTGCTGCCTTTTTGATACTGTTGCTTATTATCAGTGATTGGGGAAGTATTTTTTCTTGTTCCTGTCTTCCATGCCGTGGCAGTAACAGGAGTCCCACTAGATTCTGGCTAATTAAACTTTATGACACTAAAGAGTCAGAAGTAGAATCTGTACATAGGTATATAGGTAGATGTAAAGCTTTTGTCATCCTTCATTAAATTTAAATACGGCTAACTGCTGGCTTGTGCAAAGGAAAGACCCCCGCTAATATTGTGTCTTTTTTTTGTGCCTTTGTTTTCCAAAAAATGATACGAGGTGCTAATGATGTAGTATGATCAGAAGTCCATAGTCCCTGTCGTTACAAGAAAAGGTACTGGCTTGTAAGGTAGTTCCATAAAGTAGCCAATGACTTGGGTTTTATTCTGTCCCTGCAACGCATACTTGTCACAGTACGCCATACCTGGAGGAGAGGTTGTCTGCAGAATTCAGACTCAGAATTTGGTTTTATGGTGGCAGTCATCCTTTCAGAGAACCATTATTATCCTTAAGTTAACCCTTCCTGCGAGAAGGAAGTCCTTTATTTGGAGTAGCCTTAACGTTATTAACCTTGGCTTCCTCAAACAGTTTAGATGTTATTATTAAAGATATTGCAAGTACCAGCTAATATAAAGACTAGTATTTCCTGCTTTTTTCTCAGATTTCTTTTGACTATAATCTTCCCAGTAGAGTATGCGATACTAGCCATAGGAAATACAGTGCAATTTATTAGTTCTTAGTGCAGCCTTTAGATAATTATCAAATACCTTCTTGAATTTCTCCTTTCCTCTGATAGTCTTGTCACTTTGTCTGAAGAAGAGGGAAGTCCGCAGTACAGGGCCAGAAGAATTCTTAAGAGTGTTTTCTGGATTAAGACCAAATAGGTACTTCACTTATTTTGGAGTATCACCACATATTCTAAGATAGAAAGCCAGGTTCTCACATCTAAGCAGTCCTGAGGATGGAGTAATGTGAGCTTTTAGCAATACTTTTGTATGTATTCTTCAGTAGCAAAGGGACCTCTAGTCTATGGAGGGCCATGGGTTCCACCTCTGAAGTCTCGGCTTTGCCAGATTATTTTAGTTCACTGGAGAAATATTGAGATCACAGGTGATACTTAAAAATAAAAATAGAGGATAAGTGCTGCAGAAAGAGGAATGAAACGTGGTTAGTTAGTAAAAGGCAACCGAGAGGAAGATGGGTATACAGTTTTTGGCTTTGTGGAACAAAACCAGCTAAACTCTGGGGGAGAGGAAACTTCAGAGAATTGAAAGATGGAAATACACCCTTTGGATTTTAAGAAATACCTCAGTAATAGTTTATGATGAAGCTGTTTCACTCAATGTGGGGTCATAAAGTATTATATGTATTTTATAAGGGAAACAGACTTTCTTCAATCATATTTACTGCAGTTTATATAAAAACAGAGAGAGGTGAGTCAGAAGGAGTTTTGTGGTTGGATTTGCAGGGAACCTTGAGAGGGGAGCACCAGTATCCTGAATTTCCAAATTCAGAACCCACCGTGAAACAACCCATCTAAGTTACGCATGGGTAAGTCAGCACGGTAAACAAACGTTTGTGAGTTACACCCTAAAAGCAGGTCTTTTGCAAAACAAAACAAAAAACAGTGTTTGCAGAGCTTTACTTCAACTAATGCCTTATTATTTCTTATGTTATTTGAAGTCTCCTGGTACATCAAGCCTTTATCTTCTTTCAGTATCTGCTTAATGAGTTAATATTTGGAATTAACTACAGCTGCTAACTGATGCATTATTTATATAATAATTTATGTCTCATGTTCAACCCATCAGTATTGGTGAGAAGGCAATTGTTACAGAAAAGCTTAAATGCTGCCACGGAAAAGAGAAATAGGAGAAAATTTTAAAGAAGGTAAAATGGCTAACAGACTAAGGATTTCAGGAAGGTGGAGGAGAATTGAGAAAGATCTGGAAAGTGATGTTCAAAAAGAGTCTTGGACTTGCAAATGTGAGGAAAGAACAATTTCTAGTAGGTGAAAAGTGAGGAAAATCCCATGAGTGACCGCGTTAATTTGTATAAACCATAGTTTTTTCCTGCTTACAATTTGTTTTCCTCTTAGATAGGCCAGTCTGAATCTAACACTTGGCTATTTGTGTCATTAGTTTTAACTTTCTGGAATGTCATTTGATCACTCAGATGAGGCTTTGTTTTGCTTGTCCAGTTGTTCCTCCTAGTAGAAATGATGGTTGAATTTTGATTTCTACTTAACATGAAGGCAGCATGGCATCCGCTCCTCTTATTCCCTCCCTTCTTCCCAGCCTCTTTTCATGCTCTAAAATCAGATTTAACTCTGCATGGGATCGGGACAGTGTCCAGCTACGTCGCATATGACAAAAGCCACTGCAGAAATAATTAGCGTGTTGGGTTTAGATTTAGATACCTGTGAAATTTGTGTACCTGTGAAGGATTCGGGAAAGCGTGTGTATTCATCAGTGCATTTCAGATGCAGAAACACTTTGGGTTATAAAATAACCAAATTGTGTTTAGCGTTAGAAAGATAACTTATTCTGTGTTTTCAAAAGCTATGCAATCCTCAATAAAATTTAAATTTTATCGATTTGAATGCTTGAATGATTTAATTAGTTTCCATACTAAAATAAGGAAATGTCCTGTGTGATTGATGAGTTAATATTGTATATATTTATTGTCTTTTTTAAGAATAGGAATTGAAAAGTGGAATTAAAAGAAAAAAATGATGAATTGAAAGGGGACAGGTGTGTGCTGTCCTAATTTCAGTGTCATTTCATTAGACCTTCTTAGCAGTTTCTTAGGAAACTGTAGAATAACACTGCTTTTCATAGAATGTTACAGTAAATTATATTGTTTTGGTGGTTTCCCTCCAACAGTAATGCTTAAAATAGGAATTTTGTCCCCACAACCATTTCAAAATTCAAACCTTCACTATTGTTAGTATGGCTTGAGTAAATACATTGAATGATATGTGTGATATCACACATTCTTTACCATGAACTGATGAAAGAAAATTCTCTGGACGTGTTGATTACCTAAGACTCAGAACTTTTAAAATGTTTTAAATGTACAGATACACCTGTTTGAATAACACTGTAATCGTTTGATAAAATTGAAAGGCTGATGAATTAGATTTCATGACCCTTACTCTGTTTTTTTGTGGGCACTTTCATTGTGCATCTGGCAGTTGCAGTACATTTAGTAAATGTGTTTACATAGTTCTTCAGAGGCATATACAGTGATGTTGAAGAAGGCAAAGGTTTGTTGTTAAAGTGATTTTGCTTTCCTTTTTTCATATAGTGGCTGAAGAGCAGGACGGGTGGGCTGTATCTCGATACCATTTCTTATAAGCAGCACTTTAATGTACGGGGAGTGGTGGTGCCAGTTATCTAAGTAAGAAGAGACTAGTTTTAACAGTTCCCTTAAACCTGAGGCTCGTAAGAGGCATATCCTCTTCTTTAATTAGAAGTAAAATAGAAATACATGAGTTATGTGTATTAATTTCCTTCGCCAGTCCTGTGGAAATCAATTAATCATGTTTTAATAGTGTAAGCCTAGAGGCTAACAGAGCTGTTCTTTCTGAATGGCTGCATTGCCAAAGCAGTACAGATACGGATGAAATGCTGTGCCATTCTCGCTCCTGGATGAAAAAACTGAATTGAACAACCAACCAATCAACCCCCTACTTTCCCCTGGAAAAAAGCATGTATATGCGTTCTGGAGCATTTTAGGGTAAAATATTAATGGTGTGATGGTAGCATATGAACATGAATAGCTTATATATCTGTGATGCTTTCGGAGTGGTGTATTAAAGCTATAAAAGCTGTGTAAAGCGTTGTGATTCTCAACTAAAGAAAGATTAAGATAGGTTTTCATTAATCTGTCTCTGAACTATTAGACATTCAGTGCTTGCAGTTTATCTGGGTAGAGCACAGACTTTTTTCCATTAGTAATGCACAGCTGAGGTATAGTGTTTTGTTTTATAGGAAAAGATGTGTCCCACACTTAAGTCATCTGCCATTAGTCATAAGTATGGTACAGGCAGCTTAAAAGGTTTATAGAATTCAGTGTTAAAATCTTTGCATTATTCTTGGAAAATCTGGGGGAGCCATCTGCATTATTTCATATATGAGCAAAGAGAACTTTTGGTAATTTTTATGAACACAATTGGCAGCTGATACTATCTTTCGTTTCTTGAGTTATCTTTCTTCCTTGGTCTCTGGATAAAACCTTTCCCAACAAGTCCTGCTGCCGCTTCAAGTTGGTAAGAAAAGGAATTTTTTTAAAAACCCAAAGCTATAAACTTCAGCAGAGCATCCAATCCATCCTTATGCTATTTTATTAGACTGAGGTATTGGCTTTTTAAACAAGGTGTGATGTAACATGTTCTGAAATAATTGAATAAGAATTCCATGGCAAAGCTTGTAATAATGCACATGTGATATTTTCTCCATCTGTTATTATTAGAAGACTGTTAAATAACTAGATTTCCATCACCAACATCTTTCATTTGAGAAAATAACTCAATCATCATATAGAATAAGCATTGGCAGGGAGACAGATGATCTGTGCTGTTAGAGAACACAAGAAAACGTTAGAGAAAATATACATTTATATATCTATCTATATGTATACATGCAAAGGTTTTATGCTTGTGAAAAGGCTGTGCATTCCTTTCTCAATTTCATAGGCATAACAGTATTTTCCCTCTGTTCTGTGTATCTGCTAGCTTGGACTCATGTAACAGAATTGTGTCAGACTGTTGTTGCTGTAAGTAAATTGTTCTTCCTGACACACTGCTAACTGAAAAAGAAATCCAGTTACCCACATAGAGTGGGTTGGACTGTGTATTTACTCTTGAACACTCAATTTTTTTTGTTTAACTTCTGAAGAGCTTTCCTGCTCCAGAAAGTCACCGGAAATTCCCATGCTGTATGGATCTAGCAGACTGTTTCCTGATGAAAAATCATAAGTGATAATTTACTAGTTGTCCTGTATCATAGGTGAATAATCCCCCTTTATATCAGAAGTTGTAGGGCTGTGATTTTGTCAGAGGCTGATTTGTACTCTGAACCTGCTGCTACACTGAGATCAGGATGTTCGTTTTGTGCGACACCACAAACGCTACATGGCATACTTTAACAAGAAGAAAACATATTAGGTCATCTGCGTGTCATCCATCCCCTAGTAAGACATAGGATTGATCCCTCCGGTGCATTTGTTAGTACTTTATTCTGGTTTTAAAACTTCTGAACAGTCATGATTTTCACATTTTGGGAGCCTTTTCCTTTACACTCCTGTTCAAAGGACCCTATGGATTATTTATTGTACCCCTCCCCTTCGTTTTCTTTGACTGGCAACGAAGAGTTGCGACAGATTACAGATCTAGAAATGCTATGCATTTAGAGTATTTTCTGGACCTAAGTCAGATTCATTGTAGAGAAGACTGAAATTTGGTTACTTGGCTTAAATTTGGTCATTTGGCCCGTAATCCAGCTCCTTGCATCGAAGTGTGGGTTCCAACCATCAGTCTCATTTATCGAAACAGGGGAGTTGAGTCACCTATGCAGATCATTTGGCACTCAGGAGATTTGTTTGATTTTACTTTTTATGCTTCTACAAGTAATTATTACAATTACTGAAGTTCCCATTAATATTTCATAACAAAAGTGCTAAGCCACATGCCTGAAAAGCCTTAGAGTCTAACAGTGTTAAAAGTGAATCAGTAATGAGCGGAGAAGAGAACATAATACCTTTGACTACTGAAGTGATTCCTCTGCAAAATAAACTGGGAAATACAGTAAGCATGGAAATGCTCTGGAGTTAGGAATTCATATTTTCCATCTAATCTCTTCACCTGGCTGTTTTATGTAATCTTCTTAATAACAAAACGTAAAGGTCGCAAGGTGGTTGGAAAACGCTGTCACGCAGTTCTGCTTCTGAAGTCAAAATTTATTTATGTATATTTAAGCTGTAAATGGCCTTACAGAATGAGGGCTCCTCTTAGAAGAACATTATTAATTTAAAAAATGAATTAGGTCTGTTTAAAATTTCCACAAATCCAAGACATTTTTCTTTATTTAACCTTTTCACAGTCTCTGCCCTTCTTTAAAGTACATTCAGTCCTATATCATCTGTTACTCAGGAAGGTATTTAATACATGACTTGGCATCATTTGCATTATACAAGAAGATTAACTTTACAAGCTCTGCTATTAATCTGAGTAGCTCTACATATTGACCTATGAAAGAACATAATTAAGTTAGCTTAATTAAGTTAATTAATTGTTACACTCTGATGAACTTACTATTGAGAGGAAATTAAAGGCAAATAGAAAATGGCATTCATTGGTTTGAAATCATATTTTAAAGGATTTTACAAAGATACATTATATTTAGATGACGAAATTATCTATTGTGTAATAACCAAAGCAGAGGCAATTAAAAATGTCAAAAGCTAAGAATCCCGGCAGTATTCTCTCTTATTGCTTGACATGCAGCCATATCTCAAAAAGCAATTAAAAAAACGTGCTAGAACTTTAGAAAATAACTGTTGTGGGTGGTTTTTTCCCCAATACCCGAATAATTGAATTCAGAAACTGACACCGCTGTCTACACATGGACTACAGAGAAAAGCAGACTATAAAAGTTAGGTAAGTGTTATAATCTGATACCACACTCTCCTTTTGGGGAGAGAAAAGGGGAAAGGATTGAAGGACAGCGCAGGGCAGCAAGCAGTGCCCCGTCAAACGTACGTACTCGCACATCAGCGTAAGAATGTCTTTCTCAAGCAGCGATGGAGGGGAAAGGGGACACTTCTGGAATTTTCTCCAGCAGCTGAATCGGCTGTCAGGAGTGCCTGCGAGTTGGCTGCAGGAAAGCGCTTCAGGGTTACGGCACAGATCCTGTGCACGGAGAGACCCCCCTCATGACTCCAACATCTGGGGCGTGTTCATCAGTCTTCGTATGCACTGGTGGGTACCCTGGAGATCATCAATTCCAAATAGCCGTCATGAATAAGAAGTAAGAGAAAAATGGCAAAACATGCACAAACGTGCCACAATAAATGCTGCCAAAAAAGCAGTTTATTAATCTGTGAGATTCATTAATTTTACCATGGCTTTAGTTTGAAATGATTTTGTCTGAACAATCATTAGTTCTCTACTATTTTTTTTTCCCCAGATATATGGGTTTTCTGGATGGCATCTTCAGTGAAGTTAGGATTTCATATTTTCTTTCTTTTATAAAAAGTATTATTTTAACTCAAGTGAAAACATTATTTTCCCTGAGGTATTATTCTTTGGCATTTCCAGGTCACATGAAAAGGTCATTGATCTGTGGGTACATTCTCTGGAAAAATAGCAGCATTGAAAACGGGAAGCCAGTGTCATTTCGACTCACTTGTGTACAAATTTCTATTCATATTCTGAATACAGATAGGTTGGAAATTCATTCCTTCAAAGAGGAAAAAAAAAATCTTTCCTTGAATCATACTAGGTTCTTTTTCATTTGAAAAAAAAAAAAAAAAAGAAATCTGAAACATTCCTTAAAATGGATAGGATCAGAAGAAACAATTAAATTACAGCTACTGTATATTTATTAAGACATGTTGTTCTTCTTTAGCACCTTGCTCATAAAAAAATAGTTTTAATTTTTGTAAATTCAATTTGAAAAGAACATGTTGTTATATTTGGCCACTTTAAAGTGTTATAGAGCGTTAAACAACCAGCTATATTCTAAGAAGAAACAACAGCTTTGATTTCAGCTTAAATGACCTGCTTTAAATATTCTTTTTTTTTTTTTTTTTTTTTTGGCTAGAGGAAGAGAGTGGAAAATGGAATGAAAAATGAAAATTAAGCAAGCTTTAGGTGGGAATATAGCAGCAAGTTGTACAAGTTGAAGGCTGTTTTCCACCTGCTGTATGTTTTGATAGCTGTACTGATGTCAGTGGACTTCGGTGTACCTGTGTGCACTGTCTGCTCAGCTCTGACTGGATTGTTCTGAGGTGTTCATGCCATGGCACGGCACGATGCCATGTAAGCTACTGTTGTCATTTGCTGTGCAGCATGCGTGAAACACAATGGAAATTCTCTCCTGGAGGAAAGGAAACGTAACTCCTTTCTTCAGTATGTTCTGTACACGCTCTTAGTGTTCTTTTTTCTTTCTTTTCTGAGGGATTTTTTTTATCTTCTCTCTTATCTGTAATATTTGAATGAAAAATTAAGCAAATACGTTCTCTGGTCATTGTAGGCAGTGTAAATATTAGACCTCACATTGCACTGTGAACAAAGCAATGATCTTCTTTTTTAGGTGATATATAATGTCAGAAATTTTCTGGTTTATTTTAATGTGACAGGTTGAAAATATCATCAGAACCCTTTTACGTTATTAGAGTCTAGATTTTGGATAATGAAGCTTGAGCAGAGTTGAAAATTTCAATGTCATCTTTAAGGTAGTGAAGGTAAGCAGAGGTCAGTCAGTAGTCATTAATAACGTAGGTGATATAGATTTTTCCCTACCCACTTGTTTCAGGGTTATCTCTGAACTGCGGTGCAATCCCAATAGTGTCGCAATGCTGCTTCATCAAAGTATTGTTTCTGTAAATTTCTCTCACTGTTAAGCAGAATATTTAGACATTGAAGAGTTTGTATTACCTAATATTTTAGCACAGTAGGATCAGTGATGTGTTATTTATGAGAACGGCTCTTTTTGCTATTAATGTGTACTTTTGTGATAGTCATATATACATTAATCTACCCTAATTAACAGTAAATTAAAATTAAATTTATGTTAATGCCAAGTATGTATTTTCTGAAGACTGTGAAGTAGATTAACACACACCATTATCTTTGATAGCCCTCATTGACCTGCTAAATCCTTCTTACGTGAACAGTTTTCCTATAATTTTTTTTTTTCAAAGTGGCTACTCAGCTATTTTAGCCTCCCAAAACTTCTAGATTACCTGGAATATCCAGAAGTACGTATTCTATGCTATAGTTACGGGCTTCGTTTTAGAAACGGTGAAAATGTTACTGAAAATACAGTTAAATTCAGAGAGACTTGGACTATGATGACGAGCAGTGTGTCTGGGCAGTTAGTTACCCATTATCCAGTCCTGATGTGTTTTACTCTGGTAAGATTCTTGTGCAAATTGGTTGAAGTCAGCACAGGAAATTAGCACACACCTTCTGTCAGTAAAGATACTTCTGTGTCCTCTCGTAGGGACCGCTTTGGTATTATTCTGTATTCTCCATATACGCAAAAGAGGTGGAGATATGCCGACTGCACAACCTAGCTGGCCAAAATCATTTGTCTAAACCTCCATAGATTGTGCCAGTTCACTCAGTTCAGTGAGAAACATGCTTGCAGAGTGCTTTTCAGGGCAGATTAGGCTTTAACCTAGCGGAATGTGTTTCACTGCTGGCTAAGACAGGGCCTGGAGGTGCTCTGCAGGTCAGTAGCTAGCAGAGCGAGTCCTTAGTCAGTTTACACCAGCCCAAGCCCACGCCGCTGCTGAAACGGCAGTCTTTTGGGGAGGGGTTGATTGCAAGGGCATGTAGCGATAGGACGAGGGGCAATGGTTTTAAACTAGAGCAGGGTAGGTTTAGATTAGATATTAGGAAGAAGTTCTTTACAATGAGGGTGGTGAGACACTGGAACAGGTTGCCCAGAGAGGTGGTGGAGGCCCCATCCCTGGAGACATTCAAGACCAGGCTTGATGAGGCTCTGAGCAATCTGGTCTAGTTGAAGATGTCCCTGCTTACTGCAGGGGGGTTGGACTAGATGGCCTTTAGAGGTCCCTTCCAACCCAACACATTCTATGATTCTATGATTCTGTTCCCGCAGCCCGCCTGATGGTCTTCTTGGACCAGAAGATGAGTGAGTTGGGTTGGTGGGCTGATCTGGCAGACCATGGGGTGACATCCACAGGAGCCATGGAGCACAACCTCCCTCTTTAGTGGCTGCCTACAGTTAAATGGTCCAGGGCTGAGAGTGAGACTGCATTGTGATTTCAGTGCTCTAGAAAAATTAAATTGAAATAAACCTCAAAAACCCATTAGTGTTTCTGGCTTTAGTGTATTGGGCAGTTTTTCTGTATTTATCCATTCAAAAGGAGCGCTTTTTCCTCATTTTACAGCTCTCCTCTCAGTTCACCCCACAGGAATGGGCTTCTCATATTTGGGTTGTTCAGGAGGTTGACTAAAATTAAGAGCTACTCCTTAATGTTGTAACTAATGAAAATCCTGCTCTTCTTTCTACAAATTAGGATCAATTACTACTTGTAAGATTTTCAGACAGGTGATTAGTTACACAAAATTTAGGCTGTGATTTGGAATCATGAACCGCAGGCGTTGGAATGCACAGAAAGTGGTATATGTGTGCTTGCATCCTTGTGACGTTTTTCGTGATCTTTATCAGAAGAAATCTTTTTAGACTATTAGTGCACAGAGGCGTAACTGCACCTTGCTCGTTGGAAAAATGGCACTGTTGGTTTGAATTCAACAAAACAGAGGGAACCATGTTAAAATCTAGGACTCTAACCTGAGCATCCTCTCTCCAAAAACAGAGTAAATTTAAGTAGTAGGTTCTAGTTTGGGGTAGATTAAAAAATTAAATTTGAAATCTAATTAAATGAGCAGTCATCGTAGAAAGTTGCCTTAAATCCGTACAATTGAATTACAATAGTATTATTCCCTGTATGTTTTCCAAACCATTGATTTTACTTGACTCCAGTTTTCTCCAAATTTTCGACAGACTTTTTGCATGTGGGCACTCACTATAGGTAAACTCAATTAATCCAATATTGGTCACACAGAGTGGGTATTATGAAGATAAATATCCATAGTTTAGAAGGATAAAGACAGGCCTTTAGAAAATACCTTCTTAGAGAAGTGTGGAAAATTAAACACAAAGTCAAGAGTAAGGGCGTATTTGTTCTAATGTAGCTCTGAATCTGGCAGGCATAATACTCAAAACGGAAGAAAAGGTATGAAAAAGTAGGAAGCATGAAGAAAGGGAACATAAAGAAAGGAGCAGAGAACTTTTTCCTGCATTTTAGGTGCTTATTTTTATTCTCATTTTCTGACAGTCTTTATTTATATAGTTAGCTCTGGGAAAAAGATCTCAGTAAGTCAGCATTTAAAAATGGAGTCACCCATAGAATATAATTTGTGTATGTGCATGCTGTGCAAAATTTAAGATGTTTGTTTCTGAAAAATGTTGCTTGTTTTAACAGCCTCTTTATAGTTTCAAGGGTGGTATGTGAAATGGGGATAGAGGCAAAAATGATGCAGTGTCATTCAGAGCATGTGGATAATCCAAAAGGCCCCATTGTTCATATTTTCGCCTGATAAGCAGCAGAGTAAAAATAACCCAATTTTGAAGTCATGTTGTTATTTGAGAAAGCTTTCAGTGTCTGTACAGGCACCAAGTTATTCAAAAACATAAAAACTTCCCAAAAATCAAACCCAACCTCAGTTCCTGTAAGAAAGATTGAGTAGAGGAAACCTCTTCCTTTGGCGCAAGTGTGGCACCGTGCAAAATCTCTCTTTATGCCATGGCGGATACATTTTATCCCTCCATCCCTTCCTTAAGGTCTCATGTAGAAACAGTGAACACTTAGAGAGAATTTGAAAATAAACTTTTATTTGAATTATTTTATCTGAGATTGAAAGGTGGAAGAATTTATAACGGTGTTTAAAATAATATTACTATTCCAAAAGTCTTAAGTTTTCTAAATTCTTCCTACGATACTAAGTATTTCAGGTGGAATTTCCTTATCTCAAAGGTTATTGTATTTATTAATAACATTTAATTTTGGAAACTAATAGGGATAAATTTGATTTGTTCTTGCCTTCATCTTGCAGTCTTCGCTGGGCCTTCAATGGCCTGTGGCCATTGAAGGCAACAAGAAACTGGGCTGGATAAACATCTGTTGTTACCCAGTGCAGCTCCTTATTTCCCTACGCCAAAAGTTAACCTGACAGTGTCTGCGCGGAGTGGTGAAGCCAAGAAATATGTCAAAAATTAAAACTTTTCAGATGCAATATTGCATTCGTGGTACGGTTTCTGTTCTTTTCTTTTTTTCTTTTTTTTTCTGCCAAGTTAGCATCTATGTTTATATTTCACTGTTTAATACAGATGTAGCACATTGAGAAGATGGCTTAACCTATTTTTCCAGAGTATTACAACTTTAGAACTTCCTGAATTTTATTTACTGAATTAATGCTAGTTTAATTTAAATCAATATGCATTTTAATTTGAATTTAATAAGCAAGGGAGCTTTATGATGCAGCCTGTGAAGCTCCCATAACATAAATCAGCAAATAATTCTGTTCAATTATATATTGTAGTTTTCTCATGGCAACATTACCCCAAGAGCTTGTCATTTTGAGTATTTATTTTTAACTCCATAATCTGTATTGTGAATACATTTCGATTTTGCAGTCAGGGCTATATGGTTAAAAGCACTGGATCAAAAAAAAAAAAAAAAAAGATCCTTACTTCAAAGAGGTTCCATTTCTAGTGTAAAACCAGATGTTGTGGATAATTTTTTTGTTAAAAATCAAGTTATATTAGTTCTGTTTACTGCATTTCGGCTACGGTTTGCACTTAATAAGAGGGGCTTGTGCTTTTTTAAAATGAAAGACTGATAATTTATAAGACTGATAATATTGTTTCAAATCGTTGGAAATGTCAGGTTTTTTCCTACAGAGTGTATTACTCAGCAGTTTATAATAGCCTCTACTTCTCTGCATAATACAGAAACTTAAGTTAGTAATAGAAACAAGACTAAAGACAGGGAACAGATCACTTAATGGAACAAATGGATTCCTAGCCTTATTAATTGGTAAGCTTAAGCTAGAGAAGTATTGCGCATGTAAACTGGGAAAATGGAAGGCTGTTTGCATAAATATTTTTCCTTTAAAGCACGTCATTAATGGACTTTATCAAATCAGACCAAGGGTCTGTATCAAGCAGCTTCATCATCCATGTAGTCATGAAGTGAATGTCATCAGAAGTCACTGGTCTTAAAACATTCATCGGCTCAATATGATAGAATGACTGCATTTTTATTTACACAATAACCTCAAATCCTCATATTAAAAAGTGGCAAATTTTTTTGCCCTTTGCTGTTCTAAGTGTGACACATGTAACAATTATTCATCATTCCATAATGGATCATTTTTATCAGAGTCCTGTGTCTCTTCTGTATATATAGAATAAATATTTATGTTTTCTCATTTTTTCTGAGCTAGAAGATACTGATAGAATAGGTTTGAAGTGTCAACTATAATTCATTGCCTGCAAAGAAAAGCTTTATACTGATACTGTGTGAAAGGAGAAGAATATCTAAATCATTTCAGCAGCGAGCTTATAACCAAGATAATATCAGCATTTTCCTTCTTGAAAATATATCTGCCATAAATTAAAGGAGGTCTTCAGTATTTTATTAAAATGCTTCTGACAAGTTTAACCCCATCTTCAACAGGAATATATGTATGAATACGAAAACCTTCATTTCAAAAAAAAAGTGAAGGTCAAGTGAAAGTTAAAACAAGCTTGCGGTAAACTTCATAATAATTCTGCAGACATTCTGTTTAGAACACGGTAACAAATTATGATGCTTATTTAGTATCAATCTAAAGGTACACATTTTATTGTTATAGAAGCTTAAGATATAGGTAGCACTTCGCTTTTTTGTACAATAGTAATACAGTTGCCAGAAAAACCCACGAAATACATGTATACCGAGTATATTTGAATGAACTCTTAATTTAGTTAAAATTAGCCTTAGCAGTAAGCATAAGGGAGGTGCATATCACAGTATATAATTATGTTTAAATACATACATAGCAAAGTCATCGGGATAATAAGAATATAATTAGAATTCAAAATATGTTTGTAATGAAGCATTTTATACACAAATACTACGGTTCAGTACCTTGTCACATTTTCAGCAACGCTTCCAGTTTAAGAAAATGCAGGAAAGTGTTGGTACAGTTTGTAGTGAGGTAATAGTGCAAGGGAAAAGTTGTATGTGACAAAACCCTGCACCCCTTTTGCAGAATTTACAGCTGCCCCTTTAGTATTTTTTAAAACTGTTTGATGTGAAGTACTTTAAAGGGTGACGTACCACCTTTCGCTGGCCAGGGGAGAAGTGTACCCGCTTCCCATTCAAGGGTGAGTGGGTAAGTTTTGTGCCTTCCCTGTGAGCGCTCTTTCCCCAAGCCCCAGCTGCAGCAGCACCTCCCGCGCGTACGGCCGCTGGCTCCGTAATTCCAGCTGCAGCTGGAGCACACGCGTCCTCTGCGAGAGGCGCTCCCCAAGGCACTTGGTCCGAAGAGACATTTCCCATCCACAAAAGGCCCAAAGCCTCCATCACAGCCTGGAACAGCTTTTCTTGCAAGTAAGTCGAAAGGTGAAACCAAGTCTTGGGTGTTTCTGATGTATACGAGAATTTTACTTTGAACCCCGTGTGGTTTTTTCCTGCAATAAATTTCACTTTAATCACTCATTAGTATGACATCACGTTGATGTTGAGACAAGCCGGAAGATTTTGTAAGGGCGTGTATTTAATAGGAAACTTCTGTAAACGTAATTTTATGAGTATACACAACATTTCAATTTAGAAACTTGATAATTGCTTTCTTTAAAAAATCAGATATTAAAAAGCAATGTGAGAATGAATCCTTCCTTTCCATGGCAAAAACACAGAAGCAGTCCTGCATTTTGGAAGCAATTAATATGTTAGGAAGGTCGTTATTGTAAAGCTATGCGTTTGTCCCTGCTAGTGGCATAAATAAGGCAAGTGATCTTACGGTATTTGCTGTTGTCAAATTGCATTAGCATCTTAACCATGATAAGAATGTCATTAATGTGAAACAAAAATTAATTACTATGATAAGGCAATAAAACTTGTTTAATACTGCATGATCAGTCTTGAAAGAAACTCGCAATTTCAGTTCTAATTCCTTCTGTAAATATTTCCAGTTCCTACAGACTCTGAATCTTTACCTTTTGTCATTATTTGCAGACAGAGTGGAATTTACTCTTGGATGGGCACTCTGTAGAAACAAAGTGTTAAGGGTGACTCCATTTGCCTGCCATCTGTCCTTGCCGTAATGTTTTTAGCATATGTATTAGGGAATTGTTGCACTGTCCCATCCTAAAATCAGTGTGGAAGATAAGGGCGATGAGTTATGTTCTGGGCACTCCTTCTGCTGTCCACCAGATGCATCTTGTGTAAGCAAATTGTCCAACTTTCAGACAGCTGAAATGCAGGAAAGATGAACCTGAGTCGTGGTCACTGAAATTAGCAGCGGTTCTATATCAAACCACATAGAAATTAATTGCTTAGCTTTGCTCATATTTCACTCAGGTTTTCAGGCATCTTTTTTAAGATTATGCTGTTTACGCATGCTGAATTTTGGTCAGCCGCCTCAAGAGGTCTCGAAGTAACATAGTACTTCAACCCAAACAGCTGTCTACATGGGGGATGAGAACCTCCTTTGACTGTTAGGTTCCACTGCTTATTAGAAGCAAAGGCATTGATTGCATTTGTATCTCTAAATTCTACACATTCAATTCATAAGCAGCATCCTACTGGAAAGACTGTTATTTTCTGGGCAGCAGACAACCATTTATATTTGATCTTGTCCTGCAGATTCACTCGGTCCTCTTACTTTATGAAGAATCAGAGTAAATTAATAGTAATACAGGCAGGGAGTCGATTGAACTGTTCCATTTTCCACCAACTACCCTAAGTGAGGTTGCAAACTTTTGTTAGGATAAAGGCTTTTCTCTCAGTGTTGTGCTACTCAAAACGAAGACATTTGGTGTTGAAAATAAACCTTGAATAGGTGGACAACACACAATTCAGAATCAATAAAACTCGGCATTTCATTCCAAAAAATCGATCTGTCTGCATCTGTACGGGTCTGCTTCTGGAGAGCTATCTAGAGCTTAAAGTTGCTTGCATACAATCAAATGTGTGCTAAGAACTTATAGTTCACAACAGCCCATTGTTCTTTCCTTTAAAATATCTATTTCAGTATAAGAGATACTATATGACGATATGTCTGTGTTGAAGTGTGAGGTCATGCCTGTTGGAAATCAGGCATTTATGTTAGGCTGTCACATGCGTTTGGCCTTTGTCTATGAAGAGGCACACTAGCAACGTAGCATTCGCAGCACGTCTTTCAAAGAATTGGCTTCTGGTATGCCTTGGAAAAGTTCGTCAGACAAAAAATGTATCAGGCCACCAATACGTATAGCTGCATATAGTAGAGGCTTTTCTCACTCTGGAAAAGCCACAGTACCTTCTGTTCCAAGGAAGTGGATACATTAGATGAATTGATTTCGTTACAAGTCAGCTTTTTGTGCTTTGGAACAGAAGTACTGGGAAATGGTTGTCTTCATCCCTTCCAGAACCACGGCAGCCTGCCTACATTGCGGAACAAGTATGATGCCTTCATGGCAGACTGAGCAGGCACGTGGACTGATACTTCATACTTTTCAACTATACAGCAATACTTCTGAGGCCAGCAAACCCTGGTAGACTTCAATTGACTGGTGGTGGCTTCTGAATTTCAGCATGAGAATCCACATCTCCACAATACTCTGTGAGGAGCTTGCTTCACGTCTTCCAGCACCGGAAAACTTCATTAAGGAAGCCTGTCACTGGTCAGAAGTCAAGTCATATTGCTCTTTTCGTAATAGCTTTCCAGCTTGCTCTAAGTGCGCGGCTTAGAAATTTCAGCAAGTCAACAATCTCGTGTTTGAAAGTGGTATTTCAGTGGAGACAGTCAGGAGGAATATACCTAGGGGTTTCTTAGACCGTGTATGCTTGAGTGCGTCTCTCAGGCTATGAAAAAAAATTGTTAACTGCAGAATATCTACTGCTTGATTTTGCAGGGCTTGATAGATCACTGGTTCATAAACGTTAATGTAGAAAGCAGGAGAATGATGCACAAACCAAGCTATTGAGGAGATCTGGCCTTTCATATGTCTGAACAGGCATGACATTTTGTTGTCAATTGACTCTTCTTATCCTCTCCTGCCACAGGTTATGAAATCAGATGCCCTGAGGAAAGGAAATTCAATTATGCATTTAACATTTTTGGATTAGTGGGGAATATGCATCTGGCATGGTGAAAGCAGGATGGTTTTATCTATAAAAGTTAGTTACAAAAATTATCTCAGTTGATAGAAATATGATTACAACCTGCTGTATTCCTCAGAAAAATCTGTAACACTTGAGACAAAAGCTGCTATTATCACTGTTAGAATCTAAATCTTTTTTCAGACTTATGAAACATTAATGTGATGGGAGTTGGAGTTCTAAAATATTTAAAAGTTTGGCTTATGAGAGTTTTGATAGAAATCTGTCACTGTGTCCAGAAAGGATTTAGGGGCAATGGCTGACGTAACAGCTGACCAGCAAATAGACCAGTACAATGCGACTTGAGTTCTCCGCTCCACCTCATCCCAACCCCACTAAAATTTTTCAGGTTTTGACAGTTCCTTTAGCATGAAAAGACTGGAAGCTTAATTTTCCAGGTACAGAAACAAAATAAAATAAAAGACTGGAATGAGTAGTGACTGGATGGTGCTAAGCAAGGATTAGTGATTTAGGCATGGACTAGTTCTCCTTCAGTCCTCTCAGGGCTGAAGTCTGGCAACTGTTGTTACTGGCTATGGAATAGACAGGTGGACTGTCATTTAAAACAAAAAAGAAACCAGACAAAAAAGATGAACACCTAGTCGGATGGAAAATTAACTTCTGTGTTATATCCTGTTATCTAAAATGTTTAATTTTTTATACTTCCAGTCATTCTTGGTGAGGTGGATAAGTGTGTTGCTCAACAGAAGGTTAGCAAGAAGTTGCTTAACAGAGGTTGAACAACACTTCATATATGCCCTATCAGAAAACAGGACTCCTGGCTTAAAGGTCTTTATGACAGATGAATGAGTTGAAAGTTACATTTGTCAGTGAAATATTCAATGCCTATGTCAACCATTACAAAATGAACACCACAGGTGGTGGTTTTCTGGTTGGAACACATCGCTATAGTCCCCAAACATGTTCCTAATTCTTTTAGAGAGACTGGCACCTGTTCCAGTTTTTCCTCTTGGATTCCCTTCAGTGTCAGATTAGAGGAAAAAATATGATTCCGAATTTAAAAAAACCGACTGCTAGCTATTTCCTTTCCAGGAAAATCTCCTCAGTCATCCCACCTTGAACATATCCATAAGTGGTAAACTGTTATTTCTGCCTTAACCTTGTACCAAGAGAAGATAGATGTTCTTTTAAGGAAGTAGACCGACAACAGCAACAAAGAAAGAAGAGATTGTATCTAAAGGAAAGGACGCCAAGAAGATTTTAAGTGTTACCCTAAGGATCTTCAGAAACTTTCCTGGTTTAAAAGATGATAATTTTGTGAAGTAGAAAGGCTAGAAAGCTAGAAGGTAACAAGGCTGAAGATGGTGAAATATCCACCAAAAAACAAAGTTCTACACATGTTGAGGAGGCATCAAAAAGAAATAGTTTGTGGGAGGAAGGTGGCACAGCCTTGAGATGTGTTATTTTCACCTGCTTTTGTCTAAAGCTATCAGCTCAAAACAAAACAATCACATGGGCACGGAGAAAATTCGCTTTTATTCTTTGTATTGATGCTTAAGAGCTTGAAAATGAAAAAATATATTTGGGGCTTTACCCAAGGAGTAGAGGAGGGCTCTGTTGCATTTAATCAAGCTATTCAGACAAAACAAAGATCTTGGCTCTCACCTCAATCACTCAGAGAAACAACAGGAAAAAGAGAATCACAGGTAGAGGCTGTATTTTTACATGCGCCAGGAGTGCAAATCCTTTTCATTAAGCAAGAATACTAGCTTATTGCTGAGAGCCAGTGCAGGCAAAGTGCAGTTCAAATCACCTTGGAAAGAATATTGCCAGGACATGTATTTTCCGTTTTCTTGGGACTTCTCCTTCCTACACACTTCTGTGGTTCTACCAGCTTAACTTTGAAATGTCCTGTATAAACAATCCTTGTATCTTGTGAGAAATTGTAGAAATTATTAAGGAACAATTTACTGTTCTGTGGGGAAGTGTGTAAAACTGACAAGTTTGTCTATGCAAAAGAAACTACATTAAGAATATGTTTGCTTCACAAATGGTAGAAAATACCATTTCCTTCTTGCCAGCGGTAGCCAGTTGAGAATAGTGGATCCCCAGACTACAGAATTAACTCAGGTTACCTACCCTTGACTTACATTTATCGTGTTTTCCCACTGTGAAGGGAAGTAGGAGAGCTACGGTTAGGTACTGAAAGTTGCTAGAGAGAGCTGCCATACATCAGTTTATAGAAATCTGCTTTCAGTTTGGGGAGGTACCGTTTTCATTCTCCTCTGCTCAAGGCATAAGTTAAAGACGGAGACGTCCATGAACAGATGCTGGTTTGGCTAGGATAAAAAGGTCTGTGGCACTGAATATTGTGATGGGAATATCTTAGTGGTATGCTGAGATATTCCATGAGTGGTCACCCCCTGGTGAGGGGTCTGGAGACCAGGTCATATGAGGAGAGTCTGAGGGAGCTGGGCATGTTTAGCTTGGAGAAGAGGAGGCTGAGGGGAGACCTCATTGCCCTCTACAACTACCTGAAAGGAGGTTGGAGAGAGGGGGGTGTTGGCCTCTTCTCCCAGGTGAATAATGACAGGACCAGAGGGAATGGTCTGAAGTTGTGGCAGGGGAGGTTTAGATTAGATATTAGGAAGAATTACTTTACTGAAAGAGTGGTCAGGCCCTGGAACAGAAGCCGCTGGAGTCCATGAGTGTCTGTCGTTTTCAGGACGTTGTCCAAGTTGTTACCTGTGGCTAATCAGTCTAAGGAAGAAAAAACAAAAAGTAGCAATGTTGATTGACTAGAAAAGCCTTGTTTTCCATGACGATAAAATATGAATAAGGGTTTCCTGAACGGGCTCCTGTCTGCTGTGGGGTGGCTGGGTATGTATGGGTGCTTTGGCCTATAGAAAATAGGAGATAATACCTGCTAATGAGGAAGCTCTTGCTGAATAGGGTAGCTTATACACTTAGGGGCTGCACTGGCAAAGTACCTAATGCCATAATAACCTCCAAATCTGAGCTATTCAAGTTGGGATAAGTGTTATAATCAATTTTTGTAGCTTTCAATAGAATGCCTATTCCTCTTCTTTTTGTCAGCCTTAGCTTCTTACTTGCCTTGTTGAGTCATATCTTGATGTGTGGTAATTATACCGGGTCATAGCTAATGCTGAATGCTGGTTTGTACGAAGCTATCTGTGGGTTAAACTTCTCAGTTAATGAGGAGCTGACTGTGTGGGATTGGATTACCGCCTGGATTAGATTTCTAACGCAGTTCATTTCCAGGCATCCTCTTTCAGAATTTTCACTACACTTTAGTCTATATTAAGGTGGAAATTGGATTAAAAAGACAAAGCGTGAAGTCATTTGCTGAAGCAAACAGAGTGTTAGTGCCAAATTTTGTATAAAAGGATGCTGCTGAAAGGACTGCGGGTCTCTCTTCTAATCCATGGAGAATCCCTCCGCCTCGGAGTTTAAGGACTTCATTTCCAAATACAATGCACAGGGGGTACATAAACCCCTGTTAAATGGTTCATTTTGTGCATTCATCTCTTGTTTGTTTATGGTATTAAAAATGTTGTTTTCAGCCTGGAACAATCCCATTCATGCAGAAATCACTTTGTAAATGTAAATACTGTATTAGTGACAGCTCTGTTCAGCGCAAGTATTTTAACCTATTGGGCAGTATCAATAGCTCTCCTCCTCTAATTAATGTTTTAAATATACAAAAGAAAATTCTGCCTTTCATTTTCCTCAGCGAAATCAAGATTTTTCAACAGGAAAAATTGCTTATATAGAGAGGCAATGCTTACTATGTCTGCAAATGTTGTGTTAACAGGGCAAGTGAATTATTGCTGTTCTTGGATGAAGGCAATGTTGAGCGTGAAACGTGCACTGCCCACCGAGTAAACAGCAAAGACTGAATTGTAAGCACAAGACAGGACGTAATCAATACATTTTAAAAATCCCAACTCAGAAACCAAATATCCAAAAGTATGTGCACCCAATGATGTAATTCTGGGCCACAACCTTAAAATTTGTCATCGCCTGATGCAAGACAACCTAAATATGAAAGTATATTCACATCAGAAAAACTGATCTAACTCAGGCTGGCCACTGCAGCTTTCACAGAGGGGATATTGACTACCACTTAAATGCTCTTAGGATGTGGTCTTCCTTGGAGAGCAGGTACTTGTCCTTCTGAAAAAAGGGAATAGACAGATCAATTGCGTTTGATCCTGCTGGCTGATGTACTAGCGCTGACTTGGTAGTTACTTCCTTATTTCATTATGTTTTAAAAATTGACTGCGTTCTCTTTTCATCATTCCAAACCAGACACCTTTTCTATGCATTGCCTCCTGATTGCTCTCAAAACATCTTTGCAATTAAATAATTTCCTGATGAAAAACAAGTTTATATGAAGTAGAACTGTTTTTCATATGCTTTATAGCTTGCCGCATATTATACAGTACCATGTATCATAAAATTCCTGCTATTAATGGTTGTTTACTTTTCCCAGAGACAAAAAATATGCATCAGAATTTAGAACCAGACAATTTCTTGCAATAACTGCACTCACTTTATGTCTTCTTGGCTGGTTTCAGAAAGAACAGGTGGTGTTCTGCGGCAGAAAAGTTAATGCTTTTAAAGCCTTCTTTGCTTTCTGAATGTAATAACAATGACAGCACTTAGCACTTATATAAATCTCTTCATGCATAGAACTCCATCCTGACATTGAAAGTCTTATTATTCACATTTTACGGGTAAGTTCTTTAATGTAGCAGCGAGTTCAATTTCCACGCCCTCCAGGCCAAATAGGTATTATAGTAGTGGGACAAATGTCAGAGATTTTAGCCAAGAAATTCCTCATCTGAGTCTCAGACCTTACTTTACTATGGATACATGCATTAACTTCATCCTGGTTTCTGTTAGTGACCCTCCTCTCGGTCACATACCACTCCTCCATTTCTTCCTCTCCTCCAATGGCATTTTCCAGCTCGCTATCCAGAGGTTTTCTCAGCTTTCTGCACACACCGTGCTCCGTACGGGGAGTTCTCACCTGGACCTCAGTTCCATTTCCCCCCCTAAAGCAGACCTCTGCAGACTGACTCCTCGAGGCTCAGTACTGTTTTGATAAAATATCTGCAAAAACTGTCTGTCCTGTATAGTCAGTGTATTTGTTTTATAAAGAAATATAGACTATTTCTATATGAAGTAGTTTTATATACGTTTTGATGATAATCACTTTTTAATCATTCTTCATTTATTAGCCATACTTGGCACAAAAATGTGAGCAAAATACATGCCCGTTATCCTGACCCACTTAGCTTTTATGATGTTTCACTTCTTGTCCTTCTTTCATTTTTTTTTCATATCTGATTTTAGACCCTGCAAGATCAGACTCTCCAGCTGTGTTTGTACACTATGTGGCATGATATGACTTGGCCAAGATTTGTATTATTAATTAATAGTATAGTTAAATAAATATTATATCACTATATTACCATTTATCAAATTGAACAGCAAAATCTTGAAAGGAGCTAGAGACCTTTCTGTATCTGGGTCTTAAAAGGCATAATTTTGGGGGTTTTGAATGGACAATAGAAGCCACAGCTATCAAAATTTTTCAGGTTTTCCTTTTTTGAGATCTTCCCTCCTGAAAGGTTTCCTTGAATTTAAATGAATTGAAAATACTTTAGTCCACCTCAAGTCACAAATGATTAATGCCAGTAACTGTCACTGATGAGGGTACTGACAGACAAAGGGGAGCATCAATTAATATAGGCAGAATAAGATCCTTGATGTCTTATCTACCAACATAGACGGCATTTGCTGTATTTTCTTCATCGTTTTCATATTCTTAATAATTGTATTTTAAAATTCCATTGGCAAGTGAAGTAGTATAGTTACATGTTTGTTTCTAAATTTAAATACTGATTTAAATGGCAGTGCTACACACTTCTGTAGTTCCTGAAGTGTTGCATTTTCTAAGGTGCACGTAGATGAGAGGAAGCAGGCAAAATGAGTTATATTAAATACTAGGTAGTATTTGCCACAGGAGAACAGGAGCCTCTTTTTTCTACATAACTTTTTTTTTTTTTTTACTACCTCTTCTGTTTTGTGAGTAAAGGAGACACATGATGATTCTCTTAAATCGTCAGTAAACAGAAAATAATTAGATAGTTACTGGCTGTTAACTCTTAGAATCATGATATCAAATTCCTGGAGCTCCTGTGTGTGCAGAAAGAGAAAATCCAATGAATAAAACCAGACAAATAGATTGCAGCTAAGTGAAATGAATGAATATGTAAGGCTGTGCTTGATACTGTGAGGTAGCCCTGGCAGTTAGGAGAGCAGCTGTTGCACAGGCGCAGCGAGCAGCAGCTCCCCAACGTCGCTGCGGGGCCATTGCTGACCCCACGAAGGTGCCAGGCAGGAACTCTTGAGAGGCAGCTGACTGGCAGCACTAGGATTTCAGGAAAAAAATAGCCCTCTGAAAATAGCCTCAACTTCCTCTAAATGCCCATAATTTAAATGCCATCCGCGGGCTGTTTAAATTCAGTATTCCGTTCCAGCAAAGCCTTGTTCTACAGTATATTTCATATATAACACCCGTAAATAGTACTGTTCGGTTCGGTGATCAGATGAGTTGAATGTAACAACGCACATACAGGTGTTTGCAAGTTGTGGCCCTTAATGTGAAGAATATTATGTCTCAGAAGCACTGTGATACAACATAATGGGAGACAAAAAAGCCGCCTGCGTGAGTAGTCTTCTGAGAAATGGAGTTTAGTGACCTTCAAAAGGAGTTTCAACGAATGATATTAAGTGGCGTCAGTGTTTTAAGGAAAAAGTAGATAAATAATGATTTGTAATGTGAGCTCTGTAATGAGCTCTTCTACCATAAATATGCAAAACACTAATTAGTTACAGCCAAATTTCCCTAGCTTTGGGAATCTTTTAGAATATAGCTTTTCAGTAATTGAATCACATCAAAGTATTGTTTCTCCCACTCTTCTAACAAAGTTATGTGTGATTTGTTGGAGGGCGGGCAGAGATAGGAAGCAAGCTGTTGACAAACCAAAGGATGACTTTGATGTAGTGTAGTGAAACAGTAACTTCTAAATTTATCAGAAGGAAATGTACCAGGAACATGTAAGGAGCCCTGTTTGTGGTGCCTACCTTCACCGAGGTGACAGCTGTCAATTAATTTGATTCTAAGTTTCTGAAAGGCAGCTAATCTTTTTTTTTTTTTTTTTTTTAACAAAGTATATCTCTATATATATTGTTAGAGGAAAAAGTTTTGGAAGGATATCAGAGTGTGTTTGGAGGCAGGTGGCTGCTTTTACAGGGCAGGTTTTTGCAGAGTTCCTTTTGATGATAGTATTACCTTACATGGTTGGACATTGCATTATTTCCAGTTGAAGGAGTTTCATCAGATTCTGACTTCAAAAAATTACAGTGAAGCAACATCGCTATCATGAAAAATTACCAAAACATCCCTCAGTATACCCACTGAATTAAATAACATTTGGCTTTAGAACCTCACTTGGAAATGCAAAGGTGGGTGGAGGTTGAAGAGAATTCATTCTACTGTTAAACCTGATATATTCATTTTTTAATTTAGAAGCTGATCAGCTTGAAACTATTGAAACCTTGGTATATTAAGTGTTGCAATTTTGAGTCAAAATTGAGTATGTGTTTATTATCAGTGCATCCTTGAAGCTTCAAATACAGTTGAGTTGACCTGTTGTATGAAACAAGACTGTTCAGACATCATTATAGGATCAGAACAGTTAAGTGCTATCCTCAAATACAGAAATAAAGTCAAAATATAAAAACAAGCCAATCTACAAACCTTCCTTTGCCGTCAGACCAACTGAATTCCAACTTCTAAAGCCATAGATTTCTTGTCTTGTTTGATTTCAGGTCCATAGACAAATGTTTGGGTTGTATTGTTATATTAAAAGTATGTTTATTGAGCTTGTAAAGAATAATTTTGACTTCTGGGTAGGTCTGCAGTACCAGCGTTAATTTCGATTAAATGAATGGTAACAGTAGCGAAGGTGTAGGTCTTCCGTGAGAGATTGTGCCTGGGCTGTTAGCATGAAGACGTGGATCTGGTCCTAGCCTAGAATGCTCTTTTGGGGATTTTATTTAATGGACATCGAAATCATTGAAATGTCTGTGTAGTTACGGTTGTTAGATTCTGAATTTAAACGTCAGTGCGTGTTTTGGAGGGACCTACTGAAAGGAATTGTGTTTTTTTAAAAAAAAGCAAAGGTCTCTTCCATCTCTGATTTCTTCATCAGTAGCACAGGTTCTAGTTGCTGTCATAGTCTGTCTTCCATTTACTTACACAGCTTCGTCCATTTCGCGCAGTTTTGTTTGCAACTTCATGGATGGTGACTCAATATAGGCATTCAGTATTACAACAGATATAAAGCCATTTTTACAGCATTTACTTATATCGCATTTTGGAAGATTGGTGACTAAAATAAAGGCCTGTGCTGCGTTGTTCAGACTCCTATGTCATCATATTAACTCCACTGAAAGATCCGTCATTTATGCCTGGAGCCCGAACAGAATTTCGTGGCTGTACTCAGGTGAAATGTTCTGATGAGGTATAAAAGAAAGGAGAAGAAAAGCTTTCTGAATTGTTAGTTGTCACATTATAGCAATATTTTCATGAATTCCCAAGTTATTAAACTTATAATACTGCAGTAGACTTTCTAATTAAATGTGCATTTTCTTTTGTCATAAGGAAAGAAAAAACTTTGGTTATGCTTTTTACAGTAATTTAATTAAGCATTTCCTGTAAGTTCATCAGTATCTATCATGGCTCACTAAAGTTGGTATTCAGTATAGAATGGTAGATTAATTGCCCTTTGTCTTAGATGAAATAAGAATCCTAAATATGCAGAGTCATGAAATTTAATTGTGTTCCTCAATTGCTTATTCAATGCTTTGGAAACCTGAATCAAGAAATACTGAAGAAGAGGGCCAAAGGTTGTTAAATGTAGCGAGTAACACAGATTTTGAACTTTACTTAATGAACCGAGTGTTTATTACTATGAAATAAATGCACCATTTAAAGAATTATGGTGGAAATGTAAAACATTAAAACTCTAATTAATTTTGGTCAGAAGCATGCAATGCACTCATTTTTCCTAAAACATTTTCATTAGGGTCTAGGTTTTCTCTGTTATTGAGATAAATTTATTCCTTTCATATGGTAGTGCTCTCATTTTCCACTAAAAACGTGGACTTCAGTGCTGTTTAGAGTGATGTCTTTCAGCCGCCTTCGACTGTAGGCAGCATGTCTTGGTGGTAGCTTACAGAAGCATTTTTATGTAACTCGGTTGTACCTACTTTTCTGTTTGATGTTGTTAATCATTTTGGAAACAAAAGAATGTTCAGACCTCTTCTCAAAAGGCTGTCTGTAGCCAGGCATATTTGTGAAAACAGTTAAAGGCTGAAAAAAAATCTTCAGCTATCGTTTAGTAACTACCAAGGTGCATGTATAGCCTAACAATTGAGCAGTTAAAAATGAGCCTCTTATTTATTTTTTTTATTGAACAGTACTTAGAAATAAAATTATTTAAAAGAGCTATTAATTCCTTGTTGTTGGCCTGAGCACCTCTTGTTCTCACGTAGCTATTGCAAAAAGGAGCCATTTTATTTTTTAGTATCAAGAATAGAAACATGAAGAAGTTATGCTTCTTATAATTTAATAAGCGTATAGTGTAAATTTGGTGGGAGTATAACCATGAATATTCAAAATCATCTTGATTTGGTTAGAATATGCATTTCTAGGCTATGGAATATTACTCTGTAGTAGTATTATGAGTATATATAAAGCAGAACTTTCTGTTCTAATTTATAATTCATAAAAATAATGAATATATTGCCACATAAGTAGAAAATGCTGTTGTGGTTTCCATATTTATGTTTATATATGCGCAGTTGTAAGTATTATAATTGAGTGACAAATTTCTCTTAGAAAGGATCTTAATCAGGACAGTGTCAGACTTGAAGGCTTGAAAACTAATGCAAGCGTGCGCTCTGAGACCAGAGTGGAAATTAAGGAGGCCTGTCCCATACAGGCACAGTACAATCCCATTAAAGTTGCTTTTCATCTGTTTCTTAGTTGCTGTTTCAGGTTTATGATACTTAAGCATTTATAGATACAATCTAAAGTTCATAAACCTAAACCTTTAAAGATTCAAATTGTTAAAGAGGAAACGTTTTCCCCTACTTTCTTCAAGGAGAACCAGCTGAACTTGTAAAACAATGGTTGGGTTTCAGGCACCACCTGCCCTGAAGAGCATCCCAAATGTAGTGGCAGTCAGCCAAAAGGGCCACTCAGTGGAATGGTTGCCTCCTAAAAGGGAGAGAAACAGATGGAGGATTTGAAATCTGGCATGAAATTCCACTTCTGTACTAAGCGTTAAATGAAATTTGACTGTAAGGGCTCTTGCGATGGTACATTTATCTGTATAATCAGAATTAGAAACAAGGAAATAGAAAATACAGAACACTGACAAACATCTCAAAAAGACTTAAAGTTCTTGTACCAGTGCAAGTTAAAGGAAAGAGTTTATGATAAACATGCAGCTGCTTGTAGCTTCTTAAGAGAAGCGTTAGTATAAAATTAGTTCTCCTAGTCTTGCATTGCCACCTAGAGCACGGTGCCATGCACTGCGTCGGTGAAGGAAACCTCCAGCGGTTAAACGTTGCTCTTTTTCCTGAGCAAAACGGGGTGGAGAACTGCTTCCAGTTAATTGATGTCATGTTTACTTACATTATAATGGTTAGTTCATTCATAGCCTCCATTTTTTTTATGTACCAGATCAGCGGAGATTTCACTGTAGGAATGTGGTGGGCTTTGACAGTAAGAATTAATGGAGATGCACATTAAAAGGTACGACTGTCAGCTTGCCAGTGGTCCCAGAGGGGGCATTTTCTTGATGGCTGCTTTAGAATACTTCATGAAGCAAATGTCAGACTTGTCAAGGCTGTCACTATGAAAATGATCCATGTAGCAAGGGTCTCCTTTTCTTGGGAAACAAACAGCTGCCTTATCACTGCAGAGCTACAGTGACAGAAAACTGTCATCTATCACAAGAAATTTATATTTGCTTCTAATATCCATTGGTAAAGAACTGTTCCAGTTGTACTCTGTATTTTTGCAGCACTCTTCGTTATAAGGGTTGTCAGTAATATATTTGAAGAAGATACAGGCTTTGGAAGAAAAACAACTTTTGAATTTTATTGCTGGATGTTCACCTTTTGCTGATTTAACTGGGAGACTGATTGAATTCCCAGTTTTTAGCCCTGAAACTCCTTTTCCTACAAATTTGGTCTGTGACGCTGGAACACCAAACTTTAACATGCACAAAGAAAAGCTCTTCTAGTATCTAAAGTCCCTTTTTCCTGATATATTTTTGAGGATTCTGTACTTCCAAGTGGTGTTTTGCTAGCTAGAATCTGTGAGGCAGGAGATGAAATACCAGCTGGACACCCTCACTGGAGCTTAGTATATTAGTCATATTACAGCTCTTTTGGGTTAAAATACTGTGAAAAGGAATAGTATCTGAATTCGGTCCTGAGTGTTTTTGAGGTGATATTTCTAGATTATGTAATAGCATAGAGAACCCTTTAGTCGTTCCTCATTATAGTAGGATATTTTTGTGTTTTGCATACTTTCGTATTATTCAGATGTTCATTTACACCATACTGTATCATATAGCTGTTTATTAAGTTTAGAATGTGGGTTGCAGTTTGCAAAGCACACAACAGTGAGTTTGTTTTATTAAGTATACTTTTGCAATGCAACTTTAGAAATTGCACTGTGGTTTAATGCACAAATTTGTGGTGTAATGCACAAATCTGTGAATTGGTGCATTTCCTAGCACAGTTAATTGAGGTGTGATCTATTCTGCGTACAGAGCAGTGTCAGATTCCCTGTAGAGTTAAGAATTGTCTAATTCACTGTTACCTTCCAGATTTCATATCGTTAACCAATGGAATAAAAAGAATTTCTCAGACATTTTGAATGAAATTCGTTGGAGGGTGGAAAACAGAGAAAGGGACACCCAAAACCCTATTTCTGGGCTTTTTTTTTTCCAGCCAAAATTTGTCCACAGGGGAATATTCAGCTACTTGAAAGGACATTGTAGAGAGGTTGGTACTGGTCTCTTCTCACAGGTAATTAGCGATAGAACAAGAGGGAATGGGTTCAAGCTGCAGCAGGGTAGGTTTAGGCTGGACATGAGGAAAAAATTCCTCACAGAAAGAGTGGCCAGACACTAGAATAGGCTGCCCAGGGGGGTGGTGGAGTCACCATCCCTGGATGTGTTTAAGACTCGTTTAGATGTGGTGTTAAGGGATATGGTGTAAGGGAGAACTTTGTAGAGTGGGGTTGATGGTTGGACTCGATGATACCAAGGGTCTCTTCCAACCTGAATGATTCTATGATTCTATGATTCTGGAATAATTACTACAAAATTAACTTTGCACATGGGACCTGTTATACTCTACTTAGAGCACCATTTGTAGTTGATCTTAAACATCCTTTCAAAGGGGATGAAGTTATATAACAGTCTGCCTCAACTGTCAGATCAAAATTTTCAAAAATAGGATCTTACCTTTATTTTTTGGCAGTTAAAGACATCTAAATATCAAAGTATTCCCATTAACTTCAGCAACACTATTGAGTACTCAATATTTTAATAATAATTCACACGACTTATTTAGGTGGCAGATTGTAGGGTCTCAGTTTCAGATTCTTGTCCTTGTTCTGTTACTGTGACCCATAAATGCTCAGATACCAAGCGCAGACGAAGTAGTTTGAAGGAAGACATCTCCATAGGACATTTGAAGAGCGTGCAAAGGACCCTTTAGTCTAATACCTTGTTTCCATCAGGGAAAAGAAAGGATGCCTGAGGAAAGGATCTAGGAAAAAAGATGATGAGGAAGGTCTATCAGCGTCATCAGGATGCTGATGAGATGTCCAGGCATCAGGCTTAAGGAGCTGCTGGGTTTAGCAGCACTTTATAAAGCCCTTTGTACTTTTCCTTATTGCTGTTGGTTTTGTAAATCTGAAAGAACGACAATTCCAGACTAGTAAAGTTCATTCATTTTAACATGAAAATAATCTTTGGGCTGTTAAATGCATTTTTTAAGTGGGAGTAGTAATACGGTCTTGAGGGATTCACTTCCCTTTGCTGCTCTTAAGAGTCACCAGATCTGTGCTGAGACATCTTTCACGTGAGCGTGTTCAAAATCCACTGTATAGTATTCGAGTCTATGGTTCCTGTAGTCAGAAAAGATACTGAGAGAAGTTTGGTTTGTGACACCTGCTAGCAAAAACTACTTTGATCATTGAACATTTTAACACCAAAACGACTCTTTCAGGATTTTTAGGACAGAAAGCACTAGAAGGTAGAGTCGTAGGCAGCTTGAATCAGAATAAATAACATAAAATAGAGATGTGAGGTATTAATAGAAATAATTTGAACTGAATTTCTGTGAAACAGAAACAGGAATTCAGTATTTCATCTGCTGTGTAGCCACTGGTAATAGCAACTTTACGCATTGCCATCATGGACTGTTTTTTAACGGATAACATGAAAATAAAAGGTTTTCCTTTGCTATCTGTCGGAATTAAAAGCATTGTAATGATCATAATGATAGGTGGTAATTAGTAAAACAAATATATTAAATATGTTTAATCTGCAGTTGTTTGGCAAAATTTCATGATAATTAGGCTATATAGGCTATTAAGCTGAAAATTCAAACATTATTAATGACATTAGAAACTCCAACCAATTCAATATTCTGTGCAATCATTGGGATGCCTCTTGGGCTATTAAAAAAAAAGATAAAATATTTCATAGAAATTTTGCATTATCAGCAAACTGAAATAATAGTAAGTCTTCACATCTTGGAGTATGGTTAATATGCGTGCTCTAAATTGCCAGTTCAAATCTTTCCTAAGTACATCGGAAGTGATATTGCACTTCTTATAACTTACAGGAGTTCACGTCTCAAAATTTTCTGATAATTTTCAGTCATTAGTAAGTTTGCCATTCTCAGGCCACTGCTGTCACTTTTTTTCTGGCAGAAAGCGCGTGGGTGCCAAAACTGGTGGTTCATACTTTCCAGTGTCACCCGATGATCATTTCTGCCATCTCTTTCGCGCTGGCACTGTGGCAGCGCACAGGTCTGGGAACTGATCTGGCTGAAGGCATATCTGACAAAGGAAAAGTTTTTTCCCCTTGACGATTTGTACTATGAGAAAGATCAACCCTCATTACTCCGCATTTTGCGCAGCAGTCGCCCAAGTTCAGAGATACTACCTCTAGGTTTCTGTTTCAAAAGGAAATGTGAGTTTCTGTTCTTGCAAAACAAGAGGTGGAGTAAAAGTGCCTCGACAAAATTAAGATGTGCTCTGTGGAGCATGTTTTAATACGATACTCTTCAGAAAGGTTTTGTGCATAAAAATGTCAAAATAACAAAAAGTAACAAAATATCTGTCAGGGAGCTGGATGACTTGTGTGTGGGAATCTGCCTGCAAAAGTCTGGTTCATACTCTGCTGGTAGATTTTACCTATTTGAATGTGTTTTACCTGATCGAAGCAAGAGGAGCTGGACAAATTATTGGTACTGCAAAGCATCCCAAAGCGGATGCTTCCATCGTGAGTATTCACACAGAGCAAATCCTGGACTTGCTGCAGCCGCTCAGCCATCATTTCTGCATCTCAGAAAACAACTGATCGCTGCCGCTGCTGTAGCCTAGGAAATCTGCCAGAGAGCAAGCATGACCTTATGAGCGCCGAATTAAAACATTTCGAATCTACACAAAGCCAGAAGATTCTGTTACAAAACCTCTTTCACTGGATAAAACCTTTTTGTCCACCAAAAAATAGACTTAGGAAGCTGATGTTCGGTATTGAGCCTAATATCCCTTCACCCTCTTGTAGTCCTCAGTGAAGGTGTGGCCCTGAGGTCTCCGAAATTTCTGCATGCTCCCTTTATTAGGAGAGGAAGCCCTAAGCAGTGTGTCGTGTGCTGGGAAAAGAATGATTGTGTAGGGTTTATATTCCCTGTAGGAGGGAGTGCAATCCAGGATGTTGGAATAATGGCAGGTGGTGTGATAGGAAGGTGGATTAGTTGGCACTGAGGTCAGTAGAGATGCAGCTTCTGTAGGTAAGGATCTTCAGAAACATGCAGATTTCCTGTCCTTTTGTTAATAAGTCCTTCATGACAGAACCTGGCTGTTTATCATCCAAAAGTTTCTGTGGGTGGCTTTTTTATTCAGTGATATTCTTTGACACCTGTAAGCAGTACATCTAAGCTCAGTTACACGCTGCTCCTTTGTTGTTTGCCATCCTGCCTTGCCTTTATTTTCTTTAGAAGTTCAACCTTTGTATGTATACTGTACATTACACTCTCTCGAGTATATGCTACACTTGTAACTTCAACTAATCAACAATCTTTGGTTTCACATGCACGGTTGTGTTTCCTCACCTGAACTAAAAGAGCCACAGGGCTCACTACATGTTTTAAAGGTAATTGAAGAGATGACAGTCCAGAAAGATAAGAAAAAAAGCTTTTAGCCTTTAGCGGTCAGTCATGTAAATATTTCTCAGTGCCTAGCCTGTCCCCAGAAGGGGGGAGAATTTAGAAGCAGGATCGTTTGGAGTGTACGTTTCTAGCTTTTCCATTTTACTTTAGCGTTGTGTAACATAATACAAGACCACATTTTTTTCAGGAGATTTTCCATTGCTATTCCATTTTGTGCTGCCCGTGCGATCTTCCTGTATATTTTGTACCTCGCTCTTTGTTATAATTATCCTTACAAAAAACGCTTTGATGGTGAAAGGAGGACTAGGTTGCAAAAAGGTATTTTCCCATAAGAACGAAGGTGCTATTTTAAAGCAGGAAACTGCACCCTGGGTCCCTGGGTCCCACCTAGTGTCCCTGATGTTTCCTTTCTCTCAACTAACTGTTGCCTTGTGATGAGTGGTGCTGCAGCAGCCAGGACGCTTCTTCGTTCCCAAATGTCTGTTCATTTCTTCTCCTTTGTGTTTTTGGAATGAGGAAGATTCTCTGTATATTGAATTAAAAAGCAGGCAGGAAAACTGGCCATACTTTGAATGAGCGATAAGGACTGTTCGACGGGTCGCAAGTTGCCTTATGAAACAGTTTTCTCAGTCTTCCATAATTTATACTTTGGAGGTCACGATTTTGTACTGGACACAAAATACATTCCTGTGGAAACGGGCATTATGATGTCACTTCATTTTTTCAGTGAGATCCAGAGGAACCCGTAGTGAATTATGAGCCCAACTCTTGGAGCTGAAGCTGTAGAATATTGTAAGCATGCTGCTGCCTGACATGCTCATGTTTCCTATTTTAGACCTGACTGATCTTCAGATAACATATGGTGGTACAAGTAATTGGAAAATTGGCAGACCTGTCAAGAAAATATGCTAGATGGGACAAAAATACGATGCTGCAGCACATAAAGTGTCTCTGAAGTTAAATTTATTGTCTTTTATCAAATGGTGAAGTAAACGTATCTGGTCTCAAAAAAATGAAACATTTTTCAATGGCAGATGCTTTTCAAAAGTAATTTTTAGAACAATGATGAAAGTTCTTGCATTTGAAAGTAATTTAGTGGAAACCTCCGGTCAAGAACAAAGGAAAGGTGTGTAGTACTGTCTGCTGCAGACGTTTGAATATCTTGTTATCCGTGTATGGCTTAGTAATTTCTTTATATAACCATGCAGTAAATTGGGCAGTGAAATATTTACTCATTAAGTTATTCTTCTACTGTAAATGTAGGTGATTAGATTTGTTTAAATTTTGAGTGTTGTTATCATTTCTATTTCAACTCGGGCAAAATCAAATGCTTGAATAAATGACATTTCTTTCTTATTTTTATGCTTATTGGTCAGGCAAAAGATGACAAAAGACTGTACAGAATTCTATACATATGCATAAGTACAAAAAGTGTACTTCTTCAATAAGTTGATTAATGTTCAGGTTTTCATTTTCTTTTACAGGAAGATGAAAATGAAGCTGAGGCAGAAAATCCATCTCAGCAGCTGAATTTGGAACAGAAAAAATCAAAAAAATAGGATGTTGCTGTCTTGTTTGAAATATTTGCAAGTTGTGTAACAGTGATTATAGTTTCTCATTGTAAAATTAACAAAAAAAGTTCTCAATAAAGTCATTGAAAATTAAATTCATGCCGCACTGGGGAATTAATTAAGTAGCTCCTGGTGATATTCCTGATTGCATTAAAAGCTGAATTATCAGAACTGAGCACCATACCAAGAAAATTCTAAAAGCTTTTTGAACACGGTATAGAAAGCTGATGGGTTATTCATCACTAATAGCATTTACTAAGCAAACAGGTCATTTTTTTTTTCACTCTACAAAGCAATGTTATCCTTAAAGGATAGTTATAACTCTGACCCATTTTGCTATTTTTGAGCAAGAGCTTTGATTCTTAAAAGTTAGATAAATATGTTCTAGTAAATGAGTTCTGAAATTTCTTCTGATCAGTGATTAAAATAAATGTTGCTGAGGACTGGGTTGGAGGCAAGGACTTTTTGGTATGTACAGGATGTTTTCATAAGTAATTAGTTTTACATGTTTGTAATTGGTTTCATGTTGCATTATCATTTTCTTCCATGTAAACCCTTTCCATCTTCACGTGATCGTTGTCTTTTAATGAATGTCAAGCTTTTGTCTTGATTAGGCCATCCTATACAGGTCCAATTCCTTCATACCAATCTTTCCATTCTAACAGAATAAAATAACTTCTTGCTGTGTTGTTAGACCTTTAAGTGAGTAGCGAAAATTTAAAATAAAAATCCCTTCTTCCTGTACTCATCATTTTTATTTCCAGTTTACCTCTGCTTTTTAGCCTAATGTCATGGTTTGGGCAACACTGGATTAATTTATCTTTCAGTAATTTTGCTTTTCGTAAGGTCTTCTAATGCTTGGGGAAACTGCATTTTTAGATGACTCTCGTGTCTGAATTTGTGAAAATATTTACTTCATCGCCAGCGATGGTCTGCAGCTTTCGAGGTCTCCGTGTTTTTGAGCTCACCAGCTGCAGGGATGAGGAGAAGCGAGACCCGGGCACTTGACCCAAGCTGGCCAACAGGATTATTTCATACCATGAACGTCATATTCTATATAAATTAGAACGTTTGCTGGGAATTTCTCTCTCTCTCCCTTGATGGCGGTGGTCTAGAGAACTTCTTGCCTCCGTGCCGGACCCCTGAGCCCTTCCCTTCCTCCCAAAGCCACGGCGCTCGCAGCGTCCCACATTTGCTGGGAGTGCACAGCTTCCTGCTGATAGAACGGGCTGAGTATGATCCTTGTATATTTTGTATTGGTATCGGGATCAATATTGTAATGTTAATTATTTAGTCTTATTCTATTATATCTGTTCATATTTTTACCCTGAAGTTTTCTTGTTTTTTTCACGATTCCCCTTCCCAGGTGGGGAGGGGTCGTCAGGTGATAGAATAATTGTCTGAACAACAAGAAATTGTTGTGGATTCTTCAAACCATAAAACCTGTGCAGGCCACTATATGGAAAGGTCAGTACAAGGAACTCAGATGTAAGTTTATAGCCCGATAGTTTCGCAGGTTGCAGTGGAGAAACCAGAAATATTACTGACTCTGTTTTAGGATTAGAGCAACACTCACCGAAGCCCCGTGAGTGAATTTTATCTTGCTTTAGGAGAAATTAATCATCTTCAATTGAAAAAGTTCGCCCCTTTTCCCACTGTTCCATATTTTTACTCTTACTCTGTATATTAAGTGTTAAATCAGATTGTAAATAGCGTTCATCCTCAATTTTATCCTGTCTGTTTAAATTATAGTTTCAGATATTTTAAAAACAACATGCCTGTGCGTAAGCAATATCTTTTATAAATTCTTTTCTGGTTCATGAGGTTCAAATGTGTGTAGCTCGTGGACAAATTTCAATCACAATTACTCTACAGGAGTTTAATAACACTAGATCTCATTTTAACGAATGCAGCTATCATGTAAATTAGCAAATAAAATAAATTCAGCACTGGTCCATTGGTGCAGATCAACCACTGTAGCCATCTCAGAAAGGAGAGGGAATATGATTTTGACTTCACTGCAGCGGAGGAGACAGATTTAAGAAAGACAGAGGCACAGATTTACCACACAGGACCTTATGGACCATTCTCTGCAGAGTGGTGTTTAGGATCACAAGGGAGACGAGAACAAAGTGAACGTTTTTCCTTTTTTTTCAGGCTAGCACAGAAAGCCGAGGTCAGTTCTCAGAGCGTGGTACTCTTGAGGATCTGAAGAAGGGGCAGGGTTGCCATTGGAAAGGGCTGAAAGGCCTCCAAATTTTGAAGGACAGAACAAGGAACTTATAAGAAAAGGTGAGAGAATGAGGTTTCACACGGGTCTTACACAAAGGTAGGGTAATGGCAGGGGGAGTTACGGGCTGGGATAGATTATGGCCGTGTCTTGGCCTCTCTGCCCACCCCCGTCCCCTGTGCGCTTGGTGTTTAGGTTTATCCACCCAAATTATCCTATGTGAAATTAGCAGATAGGATCTAATTTGTCCAAATTAATCAATTTCTATTCCTTCCATGGCAGCAGGTTTGTCCTTTTTCTGTGAGTTCTAAGCTCTGTGGCAGCCTGGCACTGTACGGGTGCCTAAGATGAGAAACGTGGTTATTCGGTGTTCAGGTTTTGTATCAAAATATATTACTTGGCTCTCAAACACCCGAGTGAGAAAAATGGTACAGGCATGGAAAGCTACAGAAGCTTCCATTTGATGCATAATGCTGATGAGCTTAAAAGGAGTATTTCTGTATCTTTCCTAAATTCTTAAGAATTTAATGTGAAAGTACAATTACATAAATCGTACTTTTAGTTAACTCCTTTTTCAGAAATCCAACATATGTCATCAGAACTCTACAGTCAGGCTTGATAAATAGAAACCAGTCCCTTGGTTAAGTTATTTAATTCAAACACCGGAATTTAGATATTTTTACTGCAAAATAATAATAATCAGCACTGTATCATAATCAGCTGGGTTTGAGATGAAGTGAGACAAATGTGACTGAATCAAAATGCAGTCGTAACTTCGTTCCTTCCAGAAAAATGGAGGAGACATTTAACGACTTGTGTGTAGACATTTTTACTAAATAGAAGGGTTTTAAACTGATAAAGGTCCAATAAAGACTCTAAAAAATAGGTGATTTTATTTCCTTTATCTTGATTCTGATCTAATTAAAATTTGTAGCTGAATTGGTATTTTTTTTATATATTCTTGAGTTTTCAGACTGCCGGTATGAATTTCATTTTCATCATTTTTTTTTTTTTCCTCAATGTCCGGAGGTTTTTTGGATGCAACTCACTGGGTAAAGCAGATGGCTGCACCAGTGCTACGTGACCATGATACGATGCTTCTGAGAGCTATTTTTCATCAGAGCTAAGTTGAAAACCCCATGCATAATATTGGGGCTTTTTCGAAAGGTAAGTCCATGCTGCAGTTGAACATAAGCCAGCTTGGATACTGAAAGCAGCCTAGGCCCTGTAGGGTGAAGGTCAAACCATATCTTTAGATGCTCAAGGGCTAAATTAGGATGAGCGAAAGTTTAGACAGCTTTAATTCAGCTGATGACAGGCGTTTTTATGGAGCAGTGTATTCCTCCTGTGTAAATATACACCGACACGCCCGTGTACATGTGCCTGAGCAGCCACTTATAATGTCCTTTTGATTTTATTCTCTCTCCCTCTCTGCAGTTATTTAATAGTAAGAGTGACATGATGCTCTACAAGGCTCGATGGAGAACTGTTTGTTTCCCAGTCCATCCCTCTCATGCGTGGCAGTGGTGGTGCTTCCCAGTTGGGAATTGCAGGTTTCTGGTTTGCACCCATGACAGCTATTTTAGGGTGGCTTAGGGGATAATTATGTTTTCCATGCTTGAACAGAAACTGTCATTTTCCTCATATTAAAGCAAATTTACTGCTTTTTGTGCAGTTTATAATGGATTACTGTTGGGATTTGTTCAGTCTCCATGTTTGCTGTTTCCAACACTGTGTTTTCTATTACAGGCAACCACTTCACCATCAACAAGAGCAAATTTGTCTATTACGATAATTTTTGTTCTTAGAAAATAATTTCTGGCCTTTCTGCTCCCTGTTAGGCTCCTGCACCGCTCCCTCATGTGGGGGTCAGCAACTTGAGGTGCGGGAGTTGTGTCACCCACAGGGTCACATTTCTGATTTATTAGGGAATGGTTTATGTTGTATCGTAGAAAGATGGGCAATAGTCTGCTCTCAGTTAAAATGAATTTCCTTAGTATATTACCTAATTGTTGTTGTCACGCAAGGATTCTTATTCTGAATGCTACATTCTCACATTAAGGGTGGGACTCCAAATGATTGGCATGAGCCAAAAAAGCAAAGCTACGTTCGACACAGATGCTGTTAATCTCCTGTTTGTAGCTCCACAGGCATTGAAATAGTTGGATGTAAAATGCTGTGCAATCAGAAGTATTTTACGCACACCAGATTTATCTTGGTATTTTAATCCCAGTGTATGTGTAAATGGTTAAAATGAGAATTCACAGTATTTTTTTGTTGATATATTGAAATGTATTGCCGTGCTGGACATTTGGTGCTCATTTATGGTTTTTCTCCTGAACAGCACTAGTCATAGCGTTTTATATCCATGAAATTTGACATGCAACAGCTAATCCTAACACAATATTCATTTTCCGCTCATTAGAAAGCATTTTTATACCTTTAAATTAAGAAAATATTGAAGACGCTTCAATATTTGCACAGTCAGAATTTTTAAGGGGAAAAAAACCGATAGTGACAGAGAAGTATATCACTTCAGTGCTTCTTTGTTATTGCAGTCCCATAAGCCGTCTACCTCTTGGTCGGTTGCTCTGCATCACGCTACAGAAACTAACTCTCCCTGACATTAGGCTGGATGGGTTTTACTCTGCGAAATGTGAAGGTTGATTAGAAACTGACTCTATTTCACATGACCGAAAGAAAACAATTTTTACATAGCAATAAGTAAACGACTTCTATCACCTATCTAAGGCTGTACTGCAAAATCATAGCAGGTAATAAATGTTTCCCCACGGTGAATTCAATGTGGATTCTGCAGCGATGTTATCTGGAGAAGGAAGGAAAATGCTGAAGGCAACAGCATGAAAATGCATGCAGCTATGGCATAATTCTGATTTGTTTTGGAAGAACTATTAATTTACTTGTTACAAAGCCAAGTAAGAGCAACCCTTTAAAACTGTTGAACCATGAAAGCCATTTCCTTAAGGGTTTTAAATTTGGGAACAGACTCATGAAATTTATAGCTTTGATGAGATATTCTTTGCCTGCAGTCAGAATGAGAGCCAGATCATTGGTTTCCCAGCATGACACCTATGTATTCTTGTGTGCACTAGATATCATTAGCCTCATAATAACACAGCTATCATCACATTAACGTCTGAAAGGTTCGGTTTTGATGCTTGGTTTAAGTCTCTCATTTATACCTACAGCATACTAAAGAGTTGACTAAAAATAAAAGCTGTACCATACCTATATTGTGCTATTGTTCTGCACTTTAACCAAAAATACAGTCATTTTATGCCTGATCAAATTTTTATTAATTTTTTTTTTCTTGCCAAGTGGTGTTTTGAAAGAGCTGTAATGATGAACTAACAGCATACCGTGAATTCAGTAGCGGATAATGGTACAGTGAGACCATTTTTTTCTGATTCATGCCGTAAGGACGGTAATGAACATTGTATACATATTGATCTAATAATTGTGATCTTTAGTGTATGCTTGAAAGTTTATGTACTATGCCTGCCATCTTATGGTAGAAGAGAAGCGCGTCAGAACAAGGCAATAGCACCTCGTTGCCTGTATTCTTTCAGGTAAAGCCAGGCAGCCCGTAGCGTTCTAGCAAGGCACCAGCAATTAGAAGTTACACAAAGGAATTACAGCTGGAAGCAATTAATGTCACTGCTCTGCTACATACTTCTGTTAGTTTCTATTGGAAAAATAATGTGTATCCCTTTACAGCATGAAGTTGCAACCAGGTTTTACGGTGAATATCTTCCCATTTGTACCAAATGAAATTTGCAGAGAGAGATAGTAAGAGAGATCAGTTTTTATTCCGCCATGTGACTGATCAGGTGGATAGAGTTTGGGGCAAACCTCCTCATAATGGAGAGAAAAAGTTTGGAGAAGCACCAGTACAGCAAGTCTAGTAACTCGTGGCTTAGAGGCAAATTACTTATTACTGTGATGTGAAAATTTTTCCCCAGATCAGTGTCAGAGCTTTCATTTCTGTAGATGGGAGGTGATACCTGTGGGAGTTCTGGCTAGGGGGAGTCTGCAAGTTGGGGCTGTGACATAAATTGAGTCAAACCCAGCCAATTCCAGTGGTCTGGAAACAAAAAAAAAAATAAATACAGAGACAGCTTCAGTCTTTAATCATCAGTAAATTGTGAAGGTTTTAAAGGCTACATGAGACAATATTCAGTAAGTGCTTAAAACCCTTGTGGAATAAGAACCACTAATTAGCTGCTGAGGAGATGGGATTTATAAAAGCTAGAATATAACAGTAGTGTTATCCACAAGAAAGACTCTGGGATGTTTCCATTTTAATTGTTGAAATTGCTTAGTATTTGTTTTAAGGATCATTGTTTCAGTCACCAGTATCTGATTTTTTTTGACTCAGCACGGGACATTTTATTTTTAACATCTTGCTCTGAAAGATGAAATAACCTTTTTTCTTAAATATTTTAATAATCAGTTGAATTTTTTATGTCTTTATATCTTCAGACATCAACCTGTCTTTCAAATATTGAATCAGCTGCAGTATTGTGAGATGTTTTGTCCCTGAAAAGAAATGCAGTGTTCATTCTTAATTATAAACATCAAGCCAAGCGCCTAGGTGGAAAATGCCTCTTTTGGCCCTTATTTGTTCCCTAAAAGTTTCCTGCCCCATTTTGAATCCAAGCATAGTGTGGATAATACATGACATTGCTAAACCCACCCTTTAACGTGCATTGTTCGTATTATGGAATTGTCTTTAATTGCTCACCAACTTGCTTATCTAAATCTTGGTATGTATTTTAAGAATTTTCTTTTTCTGTGAAGTCACATATTTTTGTGATTTGGAGTCCAAACAAAACCAAGACTCCCCTTTCTTCCTTGTGGATAAAACCTTTTTAGACCAGCCAGGAGAATTGTCACCTTTCAGAGATGTCAGCATGGTGGGACCCAGCAGGGTGATCTGCTGCCAGCAGTGGGACAGGAGGACAGAGAAAATACTACAGTTCCCCAGAGCTTTGTTTCCATTACAGATGCCAACAGCCTGGAAACCCAGACTGAAGAAGAAGTATAGCTTGGATCATATTTTTTATCACATCCCTACATAGTCTTCTGTATTTGTAGGGCCTTTGTTAAGAGAGAAAGGAGTAGAAGACTGCCTTGCTGAATGTTTCAGATACATAGTAGGCCATGCTAGAGCCAAAATTTCAGACCTAGTCTCAGTGTATATCATCCTTGGCTCCAAGCAGTTATGCCATTTCTTCTTACCAGCTCATCTCCCAGGAGAAAGCCTGCAGACATTGCTCTGCTCGTCACTACACACAGCAACTGATGCACGCTTTTATTGCTTTTTAAAAAGCCATGCAGATGTGAAGAAAGGGTTGTTAATCTGGTCATTTTTCGTAGGTTATCCCCACACAGTTATTCATAATAGAGAGACTTTCAGAGACAGATCAGACCTACCAAGTAACTTCAGTACCACTTCCATGCAGGCACTGTTGTCTTGCAAGTGGTTTCTGAGAGGATGAGGCTGGTCTTCGGTCACTTTGCTGCTCACAGCCCCAGCAGCATCTCACTGGGTGGTTGTGGGCAGTAACTCCTCTTCCTAAGGATCTGCCGAGAGCAGCATGCCATGGTTTGACTATCTATCTGTCATGCCTGCAACTTTATTCTCCCAAAGCAGTGAGTATATGGGGGCCAGAACGGTTGGTATGGGCGGCTGTAACGCAGGCTGCTGATCAGTATATTAGCTCAGTTATTCAGCCAGGGTTTGACGAAGGTGGAAACATGAAGAAGAGTGAATTGTCTGTACTGAGACATGACTGAGATGATGATGAAAGTTTGGGGTCACCAGCTGAGAAGTTGGCAGAAGCAACAGTAGTCCTTTAGACTGAACAAAGGAGTTCTTCCAGTAATAACTATAACTGACAACTAGGTCTTTAGACCCACATTTTGTGGTCAACTTATCATTCCATTCTCAATCTGGTCAGGTTTTGCCATCCACAGCTAGATAGGAAGTTACAGCTTGTTTGACATAGACAACAGGCTTGTTGTTATCTTTCCACTTTTCCTCAAGTCTGGAATTCTGTGTAACGTTAATCCCCAAAACTGGTTGGAGTCTCAAGTAAAGGTAGGGTCTCACTAAAGAAGGAAAAATACACAAAGCTCTCATTCTTGGTCTACTTGTTGGTCTCTCGTATCAATTTGCATACAAATTTATGAACAACCACCCTGCTTCTGCCCTGTAGCCTGGGACTGTCCTTTTTTCAAATATTTCCTCTTGCCTGGGCATGCTGCCACCACTGAAGTCATGCAGGCTCACTTGATTTAGGCTCCCATACCACGAAAGATGGTAGTTCCAACTGTTTTCTGAGAGGACACCAAGGCTGAATTAATTTCCCATCTTACTGTCCAACGCTTGCTAAAATTCAGAGAGCAGCAGAGTTTTGCAGTAGGGCAAAATCTATCTTCATTAGGGCTTGAGAGAAGGCTGAAGATATAACCCTTATAACAATGAAAATAACTGGTTTGTTGGAATTGTTAATTACTGAGTCATTTTTCCAATGCAATCCATCACCTTGTATTTCTGTTTGAGCAGTTAGTCTTGGGTAGAAGTTTTTAGATTATTTTAAAATTAAATATTTATTAAACACAAATAAAGGGCCTAGTTGCTGACTTGCATGCAAGTTCATGGCCTGTTCCATTTACTGCTTCACTCACAATGAGTGAGACCTTTTAATTGTAACTATTTGTCATTATTGTGTGTATGGGGGAGTTATCAATTATAGTAATACCTCATCACCAACCTGAAGCCCAGATTTTTAGGAACAGTAAAAATGAATGAGAATAAATCAGTCTCCATTCTCTTCTGAGTTACACCTTAAATGCACCTAGCGAGGGTTTGGCTCGCTATGGGTTGTTTTCTGTTGGTATGGTTAGATTTCTTTGGCTTCTTACTGAGCCTTAGAAATGGTCATAATTAGCTCTAAAAGATTCGTGCAAAGGAAATTGCATAAACCTGAGAGGATTGCACAAACCCTACAGGATTTTAATAAAACAGGGACAACCATGACCATTTACCTTAGAGAAACGATCAATTTAAGACATGTAATTTTTAATTTTAGTATTTTATTTTTAGTATTTTAACTGTTAGCAGAAGATCAAGTGGCATATCAAATTCCAATACCAGGGCTTACCATTAACCATGTTAACGTTTGCCACGTTATTTAAAATTTTGATGTCTAAGAAACTTAAAATGTAGCTAAAAAGTGGAAGGAAAAAACAACTGCTACCTCCCTATGAACGCCATGAATGGTTTATCTTTGGAGTCATCTGGGACCGCAAAGGAAAATTAACCTATCTCAGACATAATGTTTTAGAAGTGGAAAAATGCACCGATTTTCAAAACTTTATACTTAATTTAGAAAAATTACACTCCTTTTTCTACCACAGATGGTAAAAGTGGAAGAACAATGGTTGACATGCATCAAGGTTCTGCCTGTAGTATTGATAGGAAAATCAGATGCCCCATTAACATGCTACTTGTATTTCAGTGTATCGTCTGTTACAGTCTAGGCATTCAGTTCAGCGGACAGAAAAGAATGGTGTTTTTCAAATATTAAAGTACATACCGTTCATGAAGTATGTGCAGCGAGAGGAGTCTGGATCTCTAACACCACTGCTGCTTTGTTATTTTTTAAATCTCACAGGAACAAATCAGAAAGACCAAACATTCAAGCATACCAGTAGAAATACCACTGCACCTCATGATCACCGTCCCTAAAAATGGAACAGTCAATTTGCCTGTTTGCCCAAGCTGTCAGTGAAGAGTTAGGTTTGGTATCAGTGCCTTTGAGCTTGTACCATTACATTTCAAAGATCTTGATTTTTAAGTAAAGTTGTTTCCTCATCAGGAGCATAGTGCCATCAGAAGTCCAATTAATATAACATTTGTGAATTATATTTCACTTATGAATTGTATCTCAGTTGCTTTTAAGAGCACTGTTTTATCAATGGCATGAGGAAGCAAACCTGACCTTTATTTGCCAATTTTACAATGAATTCTAATTTTAGATCACAGCCCTGTCTAGTATATATCCCTTAATACCTGATATTCAAATCTTTTTAAACATGATCAGCTGCGTTTCTAACTCTAGATATCAATTAAATCTAGTATTTTATATATACACACATATATAAAAATCTGTATCATTTTTCTTTCAGTTACATAGATTTATAGGTTGTGCAGTCACCATTCTTAGAAGATCAAGCCCTGACCAATCTGGTCTGATCTCAAGCTGACCCTGCTTCGGGCAGGAGGCTCGACTAGAGACCTCCTGAGCTGCTTTCGCATCTAAATTATTCTATGACTCTGTGGTAATTATTTCACGTTTATTTACTTAGCAGCTTGTATGTGCAAATAGAAAGGCTAATAAAACACGTTGCTTATGAACTCCAAGTGTGTCTGTTTTCCCTCTGGGAATGTGAGGGAAATGTCACTTGCCAGTGCGTGACCCTGAGCTTCACGCTGCATCCAGTTTCCCAACTTCGAGAAGAATCCAGGCATTTCCCTGGGCTCTGTGGGTCCAGGTGAGCTCCCGGGGCTCAGACTGACTCTGCCTTCTAAAATGAGACTCACAGTGTAACTGTGCAGCCTCTAAAAACGCATAGCAGACTTTAGTACACGCTTTCAGAGTGCGTCAGCAGTTTGGACATATTGATTTATTGTTTATCCCTTCAGAAATAGGCTATGATGGAAATAGAACTGAGGTGTTGGTTTGGGAGGGTTTTTAAATTGTTTTCTTTTTTCCTCTCCTTAAATTTTCAACAACTCAACCATATACAAACTTAGGTGATGCTTGTGGAGCTCAAGCTGACACAATTAAATGTCACTGAGCTCTGGCAGTGACAAGGAGCTTCAGGAACTTTTCACCATTCCTTAATGCACAAGTCCTGCTCTACTGGCCACCAGTTCTGCATCTTTGGAAAGTGACTGACCTCTGGACTTTATCACAAACCACACAAGCTTAAACTTGCAAGATGATATGGATGCGTTATTTTAAAAAAATAGTGGCGGTCTCCTAGATATACCTTGGAAAGGATTAATATTTTTGACTGTATGACCAGTTTACAAGAGAACACTGGTAAAGATATATTTTTCACGTATTCTTATTTTGTTGTTTTACTTCCATCAAGATAATTATTTTTGAATCTCTTTATTTTATGTCTTACCATAGATGAAACATCTGATAAATACCGGGGGGGAAAAGGGTTATAGGTAGAAAAAATTGTTTTAAATCAGTGTTTTACTCTGTTAGGTAATATCGACTGTAGCCTTTCCCTTGCCTATGCTTCCTTCAAAAGGATGGCTGTAAGCTTTTTCTCTTTTGCTGCCTGTCTCACCCTGCTGACAGAAATGCTGTGCCTATGCCCTGTGGAAACCGCTGGCTGCAGAGCTGCTCTAGTAGCCGTCACTGTTGTGTGCTTCTGTAGAAGTTCCCGGTCAGTGTTTCATTACACCCGTGTTAGCTAAACGCTCTGTTACAAATGCAGTCATCCCAAAGTGTAATCTGGAGTGTTACTGCTTTAGGGTGCATCCTGCGCGGCCTCCTTGTAAACAAAGGTGCGTTTATCTTTTGATGATCGGTCATTAGGGAGTTAATCCGTTATGTATATAACACCTTAATAAAGCCGAAGGGTTTAGTATTTGTTATCGTGGCATGAAGTAGTGATTCTCCAGTGAAGCAGTAACCTCGGGAGCTCCGGTTCAGCAGAGGCTTCTTGTCGTCTTTCCCCTGGGTCAGGTCAATTGAGACTAAAAGCATTGCAAATGTCACATATGGAAGGCTGTTGAAGACAGAAGTGACACTTATTTACAGGCCTTTGCTGGCTGGCTTATCTTTGAAGCACTGTTGATTACCTCACGAGGAGGAAGCAGCTGTATATTCTTTCCCTTCTGCCAAAGCAAGGTAAGTTATGTGGGCACAGGTAATGGAAGCAGTGAATTTTGGGAAAAAGAGATCTATGGGTGAAGTAAAGTACAATAGATACTCCGATGTCAGGAAAGGTGCTGTGATAAAGAAGAGGGGAACAATCAAAGCCCCCAAGAATTCATCGGAGTTGACCTATGCTAGTATGGCAAGCAGCAGAGCCATTCATATGACAGATTATTATACAAGCTGTCTTGTTTTGCCTTACTAAATTATTCTACACCCACGTTTTGTGAAAAACAAGCCAATTTGCTATGACATTGTAAGTACATCACCATAGCAGAAAGGTTCTAAGGACCTGTGGGCTGTATGTCTTCTCGCAGGCTTCGCCTAGCAAACCGCTGCTTTATCACAACGTGCAGGGCAACAACATCATTAGGAAACCCAGGCATCCTGTCCCTCATCCCCTTCACCTATCTTAGTATGAAAATATCATGTTCAAGGGTAATATTCCCTAACCTAACAAGCGTAACCACAAAGACCGTCTCACACAGTACAGCGGTACAGCTTTCAACCCTGGCGCGTTAACCATGACCGAGGCCACATGCAGCCCCTGCAGCATGATGTTGATGCTACACAGTGGCATGAAGCACCCTGCCGTGGGTGGAGCTGGGGTAGGGCATCACTCGAGTCCCCTCAGCCCTCTCTGCCTCCTCTCCCCGCTCCAGGTGGGTCTGTTCCTGATGGACCCCACTGGTTCCTCTGAATTGAAATATAGGTTTCATCATCACTGGGAAGAACGCTGAGCTGACACGTGTAGGCAGCGCTTTTCAGCTTCTGTTCACTTAATATTTTTAAGTAGCATTGTTTAGATGAAGCATACCGACTCTGATTCAGCAGAGGCTGCATTCTTTCCCTAAATACTTCATATGTTCCAGGAAATCAATCTATAGATCTAGTCAAAAGCCATATATAGTCATAAACCCTTTATTCAGTGACAACCTTTTCTTTAGATCAGTACAGCGTTAGCTGCACTGTTCTGCTCATGCTTCTGAACCCAAATCTGCAAAGCCTTTTCGGAGTCGGGCTCCTCTGAAGCAGAGACAAACCTTGGTTTCATTTCTGCTAAATTCGAAGTGGTTTGCAATGCTGACGATTGTCTACACAAAATTAAGATGGCATAATGAATCGTTTCTTCTGATCCACAATAACATCTGGCCTGTGCACATAGAAACACACACAAATATATGTGTACGTGACCATTTGCTTGATTTTTACGTGTCTGTATGCCATATAAAATAATGTTTTGTTGTTAAAACTATATTACAGAGTGATTTAATTTATAGTAGGAGCTGGAACTTCACTTTGCACTTTGAAAAACTTCTTAGTTTATTAATACATTTGTCTTAATGGGGACACAGGAGCTTGGGAAAAGTCTTGGTGTTCTGCTTTTGTAGAGATGGTAAGGTAGTCTTCTAATAGTAAGAAAAACTAGCATACTTCATGACATCCTATCCAATGAGTATTCCCATTAAAAATATTTTAGAATGCGGTCAAATTACATTTATGTCATAAAATGAAGTTGTACTATGATAGAACTCTAATCAAATTACAATTATTTCCATTTGGCATAAAAAGAAATTTCAGCCTCTTGCCGTTTATCAACTTAACTTTGCTAATTGAAGGAAATGGTTTGTATGTCCTTTATAGGATATGCAAAGCACATTTGTATTGCCAAATCAACTTTTTCAAGATTGTTGCAAGGTAGAGTGTAATGGCTGTTGAATGGCTGCAGAATGATTCTTCTGCATTTAAAGACTAGTGCTTTTTATTTCTTTTCTTGTGTAAAACCTAATTTGACCTGTTGATTCAACTTCTATTTATAGCAAAGCAAGTGAATAAGAAACCTGACAACAATTTATTTTTGTAGGCTAATTATACACGGTAAGCAAAGAGGTGTATATGACTAAGGGCAGAATATACTGGCTTTCTGGCAGATTTACATATTTTTATTATGCCTGTCCATAGAGACTTTGTAGAATAATAGGACCACTGTAATGAGAAATGACATCAAGTTGTTTGCCACAGATTACAAATGTCCGGTTTATTTAGAAGATTCACAGTGCAAGAGACAAAAATGTGAGAACTTTGCTTGCTTAGGATTTTGGAGAAGCAGCGTGTGTTTCTTAGTGCGATTCTGATTTTTTTTAAAATTACTTAAAGTTTCTATTTTGATGTTAGACATTTCTTAATTGTGCCAGTCTCTACACAAAATAATTTTCATTCCCATGTGAGAGAATTCAGCAGAGACTGATTTTAATAGCATCAAGTGTTATACCCAAATATTTTGATTTCCATACTGCTACTATTTATCCCAGCAGGAAAGCTCTTAATTCTGAATTCCCCATGGAACTAGCTCTTGTACTTGCTAATTACTGTACCACTTCCCTGAAGCTTATCTTCACGAAGGTTCAGGTTTCTGGTAGAGAGCTTGACTGTAAAGGAAAGCTCAAATAAAGGACATTTTCCATTAAAAACTGGTAAGTTATAGTCCACATTCTCATAATGGCTGTTGTCCTGTAAATATGTACACATGCACACAGACTGTAATTGCACCTGAAATTGCAATAGAAATGGCACACTCAAGTGTTGCCTTCTTATTTACTTACTGCTTGGATGTTTGTTTAATGGCGTAGCATGAAGAGCCGCATTAGTGGCATACGCAAAGTACGTAGCCAGGTCTTGAAGGATGAAAATAGGTGTTTGTATTTGAATGCATGCCAGGGCAATCCATTTTTATATCGGTAACATATAACAAACCCAAATGAGTTTCCCATGTGCATAAAGTTAAGCTGTGAAGATGATTAATAATTAATTTCTGAAAGGTTTTACATCAGATCATGTGTTTAATATATAATATTAAATTGCATACATAATGGGGTTATTATATGAAATTACATCATATTTGGACTGTGACTGTGCCTTACAGCCCAGGTTCTTTTATACTGGATACTATAAAAATCACAGAATGTTTTAATTTTTGATTCATGTGGAGACCAGATATGTTTAAAAAGTACCGTACCTGCAGATGAAGGATAGCAGCATGTCCTGGTTTCAGACGGGAGGCACTCTTTAAGTCAACATAGTCACAACAAGACATGACTGGTTTACTTCATCGTTTGGATAACTACCATGGTAAGTAAAAGAAGACTTTGACAAAAAATGTAATTTTTTTACAAAGAGGAAAATAGGCTACAGGTTGCTATTACAGCAAAAAGAAGTGTTTGATTCCACCCTGAAGGGAGTGGTAAAGCAGTATATTGAATTAAAGGATTTAGTAAACTTGCTTTCATAATCTGTCTATCATCTAAGAACTCTCTTTTCAATACGGAAACACTGCATGGAAGTGGTGTATGGCTACAACTGCTGAATAATGCTGTTGGCATTCCAGTGAACTGCACCACACAGTCACATTGGCTATTCATCTTTATTTTCAACAAATAACCTTTAGGTATTCATTTTGTCATATTTAGTAAATAATATAAAGTGTTACTGCATCAGATCTCAGATTCATCCCCAAAATGTTGTCTACATTACCATGTGTATTTTATACATAAAGATAAATATTTGGGATTTTTTTCCTATGAAATTTTTAAGTATTTAAACATAATCTATTCAGGCTTGTGATTTAAGTGTATGTAACTTAGAGAATGTGAAAAAGACCTTCCCAGAAATAAGTCTCTTTTTAGGCCTGATTTTTCATTGAACAGGTTGATCCCTAATGAATTTCCAAACTAGAAATCCCCAAATTCTGAAAGCTGTTGAGCATCACAAAGTCCAGCGAGACCAGAAATATTGTGTTGTAGTCAGGCAAAACATTGCTGAGAATCACCTGTCAACTTTACTTAACTGACATGAGAGAGCTCCAGGGCTCGTGGTCCTCCGTTCCTAATTGCTGGCAGGAAGAGAGGGGACTAGGTTTCACAGCACCGTCACAGTGAATGTTGGATAATAGCTGCTCCTACTTTCAGGTTGGTTAGGATATTTCTCTTAGAAATTTGGGAATAAGAAGTTGCTGCTGGGCTACAGACTAGAACGGTAACTTAATTTAGCCTGACGGGCTTTGCTAATGACTCGGGGCGACAGGCAGCGGCCCCCTTTGCCCCGCTCTGCTCTGTGCGACTCAAGTCCCGCGTGGAGCACAGGGTGCTTCTGAAGCATTTGCTGATTCAGTTGCATGCTGTCATGTTGCTGTATGTGGCATACGATCCCATACAAGGATTTGACAAGGGAAGTATGTCTCCTGGCGTCATTACTCCCAGTAATTCTGATGGGTTTCTTCCTGGCCCCCATCAGGACTTTTTTTTTGTGTGTTTTCCCCATTAATTGTGGGTGGTCAGACACAACCTCTCTGCCATTTTGTTGTGGTCACTAATATGCTTCCCTCCCAGAAGGTAAGATTATGTGTTCCCTGTAATTTTACAGGGTCTCAGCACTTGGGTTTTGCTCAAAGTGTTGTTTACCTTATAAAATGAGATTTTCTCATTTGTGTTATTCTATTTTCTAAGAATTTCTGCTATCTTGTGAATGGATGTTAAAAGTAGAAAATTAGGGAATTTCTGTGGGCAAGTTAGATTTGAGTGCTAGTCGATGCCAGCTTTCGGGGGGTGACACCTGGACTCTTTGAAAATGACATGATGAAACATGCCAGACCTGTCCCCTGGGAAATGGTGCTTTTGATGGAGAGTTTTCTTCAGCTGTTGTAGCATCAGAGCTCTAACTGTATTTTCTCAAAGGTCAGAAAGACCAGTTGATCTGCCCTTAATGATTGATAGTAGGAGAAATCTGATGAGCTTTCTATCTGGAATATTACCACATTAAATAACAGTATATTGTGTTTGAATGATTATGAGAATTGTCCTGGTAGGTAGAAAAAATTTATTTTCTGTCCATTGTTTAATCTTAGCAATAAATTATTCCTTACTGAAAAATAAATAGAATTTTACTACTTAATTCCTCCTATCACAAGAACATTGCCATCATCTTTTTGCATGTTTCACTGATCTTTAAATGACACAAAATATTAATGAGTTTAAGGGTTATTTTGAAGGAGAGTTTTTGTACGTACTGGCTATCTTTTGTTTAACAAGGAAGCATTTTCCACTTGGAAGGCTGGACTTGCTCTACCTTTTTTCTTTCAGCTCTTTCACTACTAATGTGATCAGAAAGATGGTTAATGTGCAATTTCAGGAACAGCTATAGAAATCTTTTTCAAGTAGGTTTCATTCTTGGTCTCTGGTCATCCTGTGTACAAACTGCTGAATTGTGAAGTTATTTTTTGATGTCTGTTGAGCATGGGCACCCTTCAGTGTAGTCATATCAAATCTTTCCTCTGCTTCTGACATTGCACTGACCCGTGGCAGTTCTTTTTCATCCAGCCTTTGTAATTTTGAAAGGGTTTGCTTGGTGCTGTTTAAACTTGCTTGTATCTTGGTTGTTGTGGTGTTTCAGACTGGCTTTGAAGAACTGACGCTTACGTATCAAATAGATAAATGCTTTAATAATTGCCTAAAGTAGGCTGTGCTTTCATCCTCAGTTATTTCCAGGACTCCCCAGAGTTCCTGGTTTTGGTCTTAATTTGCTTTATTCTTAGGAGCCTTCATTGGATAACATCTAATTCACGATACAAATCACTGTACTGTGTGCTGATGGTTATATATAGGTATGGATTGGTTCCTTTTCTTCCCTCAGGGAATAAGTTGTAAGACATTCACTCATAGATATTTTGAGGCACACTGTTATCACAATTTGTTTCACTTGCCATCTTTTTTTATCCAGCTCCTGGGTATGATTGTAGGTACAGATAAATTAAATTCCTCCCCTCGTATATACAACAAATCGTTCCATTATTCCACAGACTGTCACCCCAGGCACTAGGGGTGTTTAAGCATGTGGCTCATTTTACTTACATGAATTTAACATATTGGGCTTTGTTTGATAATTGAACCCCCAAGGTGGCTCCTGGCACCTGGGGGCGTGACTGGGACCCAGAGGAAATGTATTTGGGTGATGTTTGGAGTGCTTTACCATTTGCAGGCTCCGAGCCCTCGGGCGATTTAAATGCTAAGGTTAAATAGGCAGCTAGTTAACTTAATTGCATTTTAAAAAAATTATATTAGTTTTTACAGGGCACTGATTTTGCCTATCATCTGAGTCGTCTGAGGAGTCCAATTTAACTGATCATTTGCACAGCCTTCCTAGGCTGAAGTCTTTTGAGATAACATACCTAGAAGTAAGAAGAGCTGTGTTTCCAAACAGTGGTGGCACAAAGGGGTGAGGGATTACTGTGAGTGGCCCTGCCAAGATCGTTTCAGCAGCATGAAAACCGCTGATAAACGCTGTGGAAAAAAAAACCCTGAAGTCCCCAGTTCACGGAAGCCTGCTTGTCCAGATAGGCTTGAACGGCTGCCAGTGGGTGAATCAGATGTCACTTGGGTTTGCGCTAGAGGAGACAATCTGTTCCAGCAGAGCCCATGCCTGAAAAGAGGGAATGAATCAATGGGAAGAGACTCCATACACAAAGTCCTTTTCATGTTACCAGCAAAACCAGTTTTATGCCAAATTACTCTGGGATCAGGCTTGTGCCATTTACCTTATTGGAAAGCAATAACTCCCCTTTATCAGTCGGTACAGTACTCATTTTCATTCCCATCGTTGCATTAAAGAAAGGGATATGGTTTCTTTGAGAATAGCATTGAATTGAGTTTCATTCTGTGAAGCCATGCAACTGTTGATAAATAATTCTATTTGCCGACATTTAAATCACTGTCGTTTTCACGATAAGGAGAATTTAGAATTTCTTTTGAATTAGCTGAAATTTTATGGGTTGCAGCTTCCATTCTACCCCGGGTCTCCGTCTGCCCCACTTAGAAAAATGCCAAATGAAATGAGAGCAAAATAAATTAATCTCAATTTTGTGATTTCAAGCTTTATTCCTCCACCAGAAATGCAGATGTGCACGTGAACACACACACATGCACACACACTGTCACTCTGAATGGCGTTTTTGGTCATTTGAAGGGCTGCAAATGGCTTGAATTACTTAAAATGGCCACTGAGGGACCCAGTAAGTTTTTATATTCAGCAGTGGATCCTAACTGTGTTCCCGCGTTGGCTCTCACAGTCCATCTTTTCTGTTCGGGTTTGTTTTAGCTGTTTTTCAGGACTCTTAACTATATTCATTAATTTTCCCCAAAACTGACCTTTAAATAATGACCGCTTTCTCTCAAGCTTCTTGAAAAACATTTATGTTGGATGCCGACAGAAAAGGACTTTGAATAATCTGCCCTTCCAGTCAGTGAAAAGCCATTCCCCGGTTTAAGTTTCTGAGGGGATAGATTATTGCTGAGTGATAAATTTGTACTTGATATTAACCAAGTAGTGTTTGTATGGAAGCAGCCAGGATGGCAGCTAGTGGCTCCTGAAGAGACATGACACAGCTAGAATTTATTGGCTCATTGCCGTGCTCTCTTATCCATTCCCATTGCTCATCTTTCTAAATAAATTTATTGCTTTGGGTAGCCTATTTACTAATCAGGAAAATTGCTATCAGGGCAGAAATGAATGGTATGTAGAAGAAAGGAAAGCTTAATTTAGATTTAGAATGAATCCTTTTAGATCTTTTGCAAAATACTTTTTTCTCTCTCGCAGTGTGATCACTTTTGCGGTATCTTCATTTATTGCCACTCTTTTAATAATTGTACCTCTTTCCATGCAGCACTTCTCAAATGTGTCACAAGTGTCCCCTGTGCTACCTTTTCCATGCATATTTTGTGTCTGGTGCTGATTTAAGCCATAAATATTTCAAAAGCTGTAAGTTAAAAAAAAAATCAATTATGACATATATGCAGTGTTCATAATATATAAAGACAGTGGTCTGAAATGGCCATTTGAAAGTTCTGGAAAATTAATCACCATAACATTTATTACAGAACTGTCTCCTTTATCAACATTATTATTATTGTTATTGATATTACTACAGGCATCCTATTATTGTAGCCTTGTGCTTATTAGATGGGAGCCTGTTTCATATGTGAAGGCTAAGTTTCTACAAGTTTTTTTGCCAAGCGTGTGAGATACTGAGATGTATTCACACTTAGTTGCACAGAGATGTTCCCGTGTCCTCCTAATAACTTTTGTATCCACCAGCTGTACTTTTTCCTTTGGACAGGAGCAGAAGAGCCCTTCTGCGGCATTGAACCGTGGCTACCTTCTGTTGCCCTGGACATGAAGGGTGGGACTTCAGCACCAAATAGGCTGAGCGCAGTGACCACGCTGCTCTCTAGCCTGTAGGCACAAATGCATAAAGCAATAAAAAGCATATGCTCCTCACGGCCTCCAGCCCTGAAGTGTCTGAAACACATGGGTGACATAGAGGAGGTGGTGTCAAAACAGAGCCAGAGCAGTAATTGCACGCTGTTTCTGGTTGCAGGCCTTTGGTGTCATGCTCGTGACTCCAAATGCTGCCATGAATAACTGAATCTCACCTAGAGTTGCATCTTCCCTCTGCTGACCTGTTTTAGGTGACTATGAGTTTGGAAGCGCTGGCTAAAGGGATATTGTGGGCATGTTAAAAATGGGTGTTCTTTTATTCCCTCAGCTTTTTGGTTTTTTGGTTGGTTTTGTTTTGTTTTCGTTTTAATTTTGTTTAAAGTAGGCTGCCAGGGACTATACCAGAGTTCAGAATTGAAGACATTAATTTTATGCCTCCAAATAGGCTTCCTAGTTCTGATGTGATTTCACAGTGCAGATACTGAGAGATGCCCATTGCCCAGGCCTAAAGGGCGGATTCTGCCACAACCATCTCAGTGGGTTCTGTGTGCTCTGTCTTCTGCCACCTCGGTGCCTAAGGCACTTAGCGAGTGCCTTAGAGAGCTCTAATACCTATAGCTCTGCTCAGCTGGATAACTGTCATAATTACGATAACAATAGTAATGTGGATTTTATTGTTCTGTTGGGGGCTAACCAGCCTGATTGCCAGCCCTACAAGTTTCCTCTGGATTTCCTCCAGCGTGCTCTTCATTGCCAGCAGTGAAGTCTGCCCAGCTCCAGTTATGCCCTGTCCTCTTGCCTAGAGGTTATATCCGACAGACATTCGCGGAAAGCCCATGGGGCTGTCCCCAGAACTGTCGGAGACAGTTCAAGTTCCAGGGGTACCAGGAAACCTTCTGAGTTTGACACAGAAAATTAACAGCCTATTTAGACCAGAAATATTTATGACTGTAATCAATGAATTACTGTGGATATAAAGCCTCACACTTTTCGTAGATCAGTTTTGGAAGCTTACATAGGAAGAAGTATCTGATAAGGGAATTCTGGCCCACAGAAAGGTAAGTGCTGACATTTTTGTGACTTTTTGTGCATGTCAGTGCTTTCAACTCTTAGCAGAGTTGACCAAACATGATTTTCTCTTCATAAAATGGTGAGATTGGGTAATCTGTTGTACTTTCTCAATTAGTTGTAATGAGAGACATTTGACTACATTATTGGAAAAATAATACAATTATCAGATGCTGTATTGGAAAATTCATAATGATTTGAAGCTGCTGGCAACATTTAATGAGATTTCCTGTTTTGCTTTCATTCATTCAAGTATGTCCTTTAGCAGTCAGATTGGTAAAAGTTGAGATATTTTGGCATGAAAGATTTTTACAAATGCAAAATTCTCGTATAGTGGGGACTGTTCATATCCCAAACCTTATCTGAACCTGATTATAACAGAGAACATTTTTTGGCTTCTTTTTGTCATTTTTTTCCATGATAAAGTTTCTGTCATAAACAATAAGAAAAGTAGATTTTTCATGATATCAGATTGCCACTTCATCTGCAAATGCATTATGTAAAAAAAAAATAAATTAAGGCTCTATTGGAGGGTTCAAATGCTCAGATTGTTTTTCTTGAGTAGAAAAAAGGGCAAAATTAAACAAAACAAGACCCAAGAATATTTATCATGTGCACTCTTATTTTTAGATTCTAAATACAGCTTATGACTATACAATGTTATAAGACAGACTTCAAGGCTGCATTTAAATATAAAGGTAACCCAACAAAAGTATATTTATCTTTCTCTGTTAGAAAAAATGACTTGTGAAGAATAAAAGTTGTCCGTAGTTTTAAGTAAGCTGTATCTTTTAGTATAACTTTGAAGTAATTATTTTTATGTTGTATAATATGACCCAAATATTGTATTTTTGTCAGCATGTCTAATAGGTTGCTCAATACCCTTGTTCTATACAGGTCATTGAGCCCATTCATGTTCAATGATATACAGTATGAATGTTCATGGGTAGTTTGATACATCTTTAATAGAAGGTGAAGGAAATGGCAGAAGTTTATTTTTTGACCTTCTAGAAGTGTGTTTCCAGCCAAAGTGAATTGCTCTTCTAGCCTCATCAATGGAAAGAGAAATTCTGGAGCAGAAAATGCTTAATTACTGCAGATAAACCTCTGAGAGTTGGCTAGTCATTTCCTGTGATTACCATTATAAAGCAAATTACAGGAACATTTGTTTTAGATAAATTATTGTACAAAGTGAAAGGTCATCACATGCATTTTCCTCTCACTTCTGAGTTCTTGGATTAGTTTATGCTGCTTTGATGACCTCGTCTCTGCCCTCAGTTCAAAATGCTCTGAATAAGTAGTTCTGCTCAGGGCCCTTAGCTTGAGACTACATGAAAGAACTCTGAATACTTGATCATAAGTAATATATAATGAAAACTGATGTCAGCAGATGTTAAAAAAATTAAAAGTGGACAATTTGCTTCTTAGAAAGTAATAATTTAATATGTGAAATCATGGTAAGAATTAATATGAAGATGAAAAGTCTGTTCAGTCAATAAAATGCATATTATTCAGTCAATAAAATGCATTATATTGAACAGAAAAATATGAAAAGAACCCTGAAAGCCCAGTCAAGATGACCATTAACTTTATTAATGAAGAATGAAAATGATTTGTGGTCATTCTGTCCCATTTTATTATACCAAGTTGCACAAAACCAAATTCAAGAGACCCAGGACAGGTTCAGGCGTGATCCCAGACGATGTGGCGGAGTCCCAGCATAGAGCTGGTAGAAGGTAGTTGTGGTTATCTGGAGGACTTGTCCTCTCTGACTTATCACTGAACTGATAAGTGAAAGAATTAATTGGAGCAGCTTGGTGGAGTGTGACTGTGAATTGAACAAACCGGGATAACTGTCCCCCTCTTGATGTCGGTGCAGGGAGCCTGACCTTGTGCAATGAAAGGAAAGAGGGGTAGGTGTTCCTTCAATGTGCCTCTTCCCTGGCAGATCACTGGGCTGTGTCCTCTTGCCCTGAAAATTGCTGACAGAGGAATGTGGCAAGTGCACAATGACATATTAATAAGGCGTAGGTAGTCTTTTGTATCAGTGTGTACACAGCGTAAACGAGTTTTAAAACTTAGTGGAGGTACAATGTCACATATTCTGAAAGACCACGTGGAGTGCTCATGTGGTGGAGTCTGGTAGAATAATATGATGGGAAGAAGCACAAAACCTAAGTCTGTATTTGAGTGTCTTTTAACACGGCATCCCTGAATATAAGATCCTGCGAAAGAGAAGTTTCTTTCCCACTTGATGCCAAGTGTTCCTGCCTAACACACAGCAGGTTGACGGATGGCAGATGACAGTAATACTTCTAACTTGCACATGGGGAGGTAGGAAAAGGTACAGGCAGCAGCAGCATATTGCAAATGAATAGCTGAAAAAGACTGTGAAATGGGTTAACAGTGCATCTCAGCATATAAATGTTGACAGGCCTGAGAATTAGATTTTCTTCTTTTAGCTGCGGCAGTCTGTATTGCGTGTGCCTTCTAGAAAAGCAACAGTCTAGAAAAGAAAGACTAATTTTTTTTCTTTGCGGGCAACAAACCTGAGTAAGAATGTCCATAAAATGTAGTAGCTTTGCATTAATCTGTAACAAACCCTGTGCAGCCCAAGGACGGCAGCCCATGTCCATTGGAGAAGCAGGACCTTTGTTCTCAGCTTGAGTTTGAAAGTCTGGTGTTAGGTTCAAATCACTGGTCTCCGCTACTGCTCTCTGTGACCATGACTCCAGTTTTCTTACTTTATTTAGAACGCCTATGGGAATGGCATGCTCACACCACAGTTAGATTATGGGCTTAGTTTCATTAGTTTTAAGGAAAAAAAATCAGCTAATGACCGTGTTATTTTCTCTCCCAGCTTCCCCTCCTAAGAGTCTTCAGGAAACGAAAGTGAGACTGTCATGATTTAAAGGACCAATTTACAACTGGGGGGCATTTGGTAACACTTGTGACATTGTAACGTTTGTAACAAGCGCTGTACCATTGATGAAGATGGCTTATGGGCAGTTCTGTGACATCACTGGTCAAAACATCAGCAATCAGTTTTCTTTTTATAGAGAAAGGAAGGTTATGAACAAGGAAGCGTATACATTGGGAGGAAGAGAACCTGAGAAGCTGTACTAAAATGCTAAACAGCACTTAAGAGACAGAATGAAAACGTTTAGAACAGGGTTTTTCTAATTAAAATTTCACTGAGGCTTAGAGACCAAGTACAGTGCAAAGATTGTTCTCACCTTATCTTGGTCATATTTGTGCTTGGACACGTGCTCTGCAGTTCCCAGCTTTTACACAGTTTATTTCCAACATAACTGCAAGGGAGTAGCTCTCCTTTAACTAGTTCTTTTCATTTTTAGCCCAGGCATACTTTATTAATTATGCCACAGTACATTTCAGGCATTATAAATCTTCCTATGCACATCCCAGTGTCCTCTAAATTGATCTTATGGGCATTTATGTTGGACTTTTGCCAACTCATTGGTCCAGTTTCAATCTCCAGGGTGTTTTATAATCAGTTTCACCCATGAATTTATTGTTAATTGTCTACAAATTTTAACGTAAATTTAAAAGTCTACTTATCAGCGTGCTGTTGTGTTTAACGGAGATATTTAACTGTTTGAGGTTAAAGAGATGACAAATTAATAACATTTGAAAAGCAAGTGCCACTTTGAAAAAAGTTTCGGAATGGAGAGTGAAGTGCTCTTTATGGTCGCTAGCAGTAAGACCAGGTTTTTGCCTGAGATGAGATGATGCGGTAATGCCAAGGTCTTTGCTGTAAGAGGGTGTAAGAGAAGTGACTAATTGCTTTGATACACAGTTTTGGAGAGGGAACAGGTTACCAAGGAATGCTACAAGAGAAGTACCAAAACTGCAGTGAGAGGTGGAGAGCTGCACGTAGTGCTCTGCCACCAGACACCAGGCAGCTTGGGCAGGGGAGGAGCATTTGGAGGTGAGGCTCAACAGACCCATCAGGAGAGCAATACATGAAACATAAAAAACGTGTACATCAGTGAGCGCACCAAATGAACAGGTTTCTGGGGTCCATGGTTCACAGGCCTTCTGGGGTCCATGGTTCACAGGCCCCCTCTCATCTGACACGTGGCGGGGGGACCATGGGACTGATGTTAATTCTTTTGTCTTGTCTTTATGAGACTCGTTACTGATTTGAATCAAGAGACCTTTTCTTGGCCTTGCGGATTTTACATGTATGTAACTGCACGATCATTAAATAGATGTTGGGAATGTTTTCTCTCCCTCATTCCCTTGCTTTTATTCCTATTTTCTTTCAAGAAGCAGTTTTGGTAGGCCACATGCTGAGTCTCTCACTCATAGCAGCATTTAGCAAGAACACTCTGGCAGACAGACTTGGCTTATGAATTCATTTTCATAATGTTCCAGCATCCACATCATGGCTTTTTGCCTGACAAGTGGGAGATTTAAAAAATAATAATAAAAAATAAGCACATTATAACCCAGCAGGAATGATTTTTGCAAAGTTACATCTTAATGCAAGAACTACATAGTAGGAAGCTTTTTAGGTCAGTGTAATTGAGCTCCAGAGTTGGTTTGGTTTTTGTTTTTCTCCATGTTTGTTTTTTAACGCATGCTATGGCTTGATGAACTATGCCATTTGTGCTGTTTCAGGCACACCACAAAGAATTAGCAAATGCAGGAGGAGCACAATGGTGTCAAACTGGAGCAACAGTAATTTGTGTGTGTGTATTTTGCTTGAGTGCAATGACCCTCCAGGAAGAGTCAGACATTCAAAGAACTCACTATGTAAGACCAGTTTTGTGTATACATTTTAAAAAAGCTTGCTGCTGCTATGTAGGGAAGAGAAGAGCAATCATATTAAGGGGATTTGAAGTGCCTAGGCTGAAGAGGTGTTGCAAGTTTACATGATGCCCAGAAGAAAAAGAAACCATTATCACCACAGGCAGCCTCCTAACATATGTGGCCCTCATTTTTCTGTTAGGGAATGAAGCCACATAGAAAGGGTCTAATTAAAGTTTTTCTGTGTTTAAGGAGGTTTGCAAAGGATATTACTGATTTATAGGCTCTTTCTCTTACTCAGCAAGTCATCAGAGACTCCCCCTCAACCCTGCAAAACATGGGAACCTACCAGCAAAAGCTGTGCCGCCGGCTATTCCTGCCACGGCCCGAGCGCTGCTGAGCGGCGTGTTTCTACAAATCAGCGGACGAATTTCTCACTTTTCAACAAACTAACTGGAAGCTGACGGGAACAACAGAAAACCTGTCCCCTCAGTGCCGCTGGCAGGATAAGCAGCCCAGGAAGGCATTTGCCAGGGAGATCATCACGCTGTCAGAAGGCATTAGAAGAGTTTAGGCAACTTCAGAGCCCAGTGTGCAGGACAGCATGTGCACACAAACTCATCGCTTCTTTCTTGGTATGCTCACGGTTTAAAAGACCTGTTTTAGATGGAGTTGCTTGCAGAGTATCTTCTCGTTTAGTTAACATCTCTTCCTCTTGACCTTGGGATGTGCGAAACGTATGCTGCAGAGTCTGAATATGTAGGTGTAAACGATTCATTGTGTTGTTCAGACCAAACAATGTAGTGTGGCATGTAACATCAGAATGTGTCAAATTTTTTTTGGAAAGTAGTTTTTTTGTATTTATAGAATGCCTTGCATAAGCGACCACAACTAATGAGTTATCACCTCTACTATAACTGCGTCTCCTGGGGGCTGCTTTGATGAAAATAGTAAATAATACATTTCAAGAGACAGATGGTTTTGCATTTTTGCTGAAATTAATATGTTCAGATTTGTTTTAATTGCGATTGAGGGTGTCTTAGATACAAGACACCATTATCAGCAAAAATCGTGTTCTTCAGAGTATAGATAAAGTATGAAAAAATTCACAGAAATGTTGACAGAATAAAAAATGAAATGTTTTTATGAAAAATGTTGGAAGATGTCTGGGCCTATAGACCATCCTTATTATAGATACTGTAATTTTTACTTACGCTTTGTTAAATCAATTATTTAAAATATTTAGAAGTGTTTTCATTTCCTCATTACTCATTCTCTAAAATATCTGAAATGAAATAAAAAAATGGTCAAGACAGTTTTCTCTTAGCTGGTTCCAACAAACAGGCCTGTTCAGTCTGAGATTTGAAAGGCTTTCCGCCCATCTGTTTTCTTTTCTGGTCTTTGGCGTTTTACCCACTGAGATTAAGTGATCGAAGAGGTAACATCTGTACTCTTTCCAAACCTGGATTACATCTATGGGAAATAAACATAGGAAATTTGGTGGAATTAAACTTTTATAAAAGATCTGTAACAGAGGAAACTCTTTAAGTGTGTGTGTGCTGTAAACACCGGGAAATCATCGCTTGTGCTCTGGGTTTCACACTGGCATACAGTGAAAGGCTCGACAGAAAAAAGATAGAGAGTGTTCTTGTTTATTCAAGATTATGCATTTTTCTAACAAAGAGCTGTTTCAGCTAACCTATAATACTGGTTTTCTGCTTTGCGGACTAAAAACAAAAAAGGAAATTATAGACAATAAGGGAAATTCCAATTTATAAAGTAATAACTGGAAGGAGTGCCACCGCTTTTCCTTTTGTAGCAACAAAGATGGCACTCTTAAATGGCATACTCTTAAAGCAGAGCTTTTATGCACACAGGGCTTCATTTATAGCACTCCAGCTCTTACTAAAATTAGTGACTCAGAAATAAGGCATGTAGTCTTCCTTTGAAACAAACTCCTATCGCATGAATATTTCATGAAGCTTTCTAGACAGATGGAAGTCGAAAACAAAAACTTGCCTTGGCTACCCACAATGTACCTCAGAAAGTGAGTCACTGGGCTATTTTCTAGAAATCTGACAAAGAAAGTCCTGTCCATGTTTTCTGGAAAAAAAAAAACGAGCATTGAGCATACTCCTCCAGTGACCAAAGGGAAATTACTAATACTTAATATTAGGAATTATTGCTAGGAACAACTTAAAAATAGGAGTTTCAACTTGCAAAAAACTCAACAGTTGCTACTATGGGCTTCATTGTTTGATTCTGTTCCATAATAGAGTGAAACTTTTCTTTTCTTTTCAGGTGGTGATAGTGGAAAGTCACCCACTGTTCAGGACAGTTAACTGCAGAAGTAAATAATCCAAATAACTGCTAGAATTGTGAAAGATTTAAATCCCTTCTCTGCTAATTCAGAGAAAAAATATGAAATTTGTGAGTAGCCCAAACCTGCTTAGTCATCTTTTTGTCACTATACAATGTTTGCTCACTCTGGGAGTATCCCCTACACAGCCTTGGGGAAAAATGGTATATTTCTTTTGAAACTCTTATCTAGTTGATTTGACTATTTTCTACCAGATGAAGAAATTCTGAATCAAAGTTTTTCCAGGCAAAACCTATGGTCAGCTCCAGGAACTATCTCCAGTCCAATATACAGAAAAAAAGACCACATGGTGGCACAAATCATACCTAAGTCATTCATGTGCTGCTTTGACGAGGTATGCATTTTGTCCTGTAGTGGGATACTACTGAAAGCAGAGGAATACTTGTATATAAAAAAGTTAAATGTTATAGAGGAAGCAGCTACAAAAGAGAGGTTATTTAGCAGATGAAATATTGTTAAAATAAATTAAATGTTGAAATAGTTCTCTTAGCATCTTGGAAAATCTAGAAATGTTCTGTTTAAGATTAATTAACCACATAAAACTGTGCTTTGTGCCCACCTCCATCCAACTGGGAAACATCTGGCTTTGAGCTATCAGAGATCATAACTGTGCTAATAGAGAGAAGATTCTGAGAGTGGTGAGAATTATTTAACATTTGTCTTTATGAAGGATGTAAATTGTCTGTTCTTAATGATGTTTCAGCTTCAAAAATTTTCAAAAAAAAAAAAAGTTCAACTTGATAAGACGCAAGAAATTTCAGCACACACACAGAAGGATATTCTTTGAAGTTCTTCAGTTACCAAGGACAAATTTTGTCATCAAACCATGAGCAAAAAAACCTTTTACAGCTAAAGACTCAAAAGCTTCTAAATGTTGCAAACTGCTGAGGCCATCTCAGAGCAATAGCAAAGATTTTGCATCATGTAAGTCCAAACTGGGACATAGTGAAATTGATCTCAGGAAGTCTGCAGACTCTTGAAGGTTTCAGAAATCATTTTCTACTAACACTTCACCTGTGGTCTTTATAGACATATTTTATCCATGCTTCAGCACAGTTGCTCTGTTATGATTCATTTTAGGACTAATATGAACTTATCTTTTGGTGCAAATGTTCTTTATGTAAATTATAGAATGGAGAACAAAGAAATTTTATATCCTTTTATTGCTTAATGCTTCATAATATGGAACAAAGATTTTATATTACGTTTTGGAGATGCTGATATAAGGAAAAGGATAAGAAGTCAAATGCATGTTTAACACTAGGATAATTTTTAAAAGGACAAACGATATCAATGTTTGTTTTATTGACTTTTGCTAACTAATAAGTTTTTGTGAAATTATTTAAAGTTTCCCATCAAGCATAGTCTCAACCTCTTTTCTCCTGTGTTGATACTCCGTATTCTGTGCAAGCAAAATGTTATTTTTCTTCCATAACCTCTATAGCATTTGGAGTTAAAATAATTCTTTAGGTAAAAACTCATTGATTTGTCATTATTTCAAAATATTCTGTAATCTACCATAATTCCAAATACTTCTGCAGACATTTTCTGAACTTTAATCCTTGTTATAGAATAAGACATGGGATATTTGTGGGTTAACATGGCATTCATCTGGGATGGCTTGAGTCATATGTTGTCCCAAGCAGGAGAGGTGATCTGAAATGGAGGAGAACCAGAGAATGGAAAAGGGTGCGGGAAGTCAGACAGAAATGCTGAAAATAGGAGAAATGCTACAAGGGAAAAAAAGGTTACCTCCCTTTGCTTGTTTCTGTCATTGAATGCATTGCGTCTCGGGTTCAACGTTTCAGCAGTGTTCAAACTGCTGATTGTGTCTGCAATTTTTTTTCTTTCTGCTTCATCTTTCACTGTTTCCGAAATAGACGATGCTTTGGAGTCAGTAGCTATTAGGATTTAGCTGCAAACTAGGCTGAACATTGCACCGTGTTGAAACTATTTGTTTGCGTCTTCTGCTGGGTAATCTAGTACTAATTGGCAGGTATTTCACAATGGAGTGCCTTCACTACATGAATGGAACTGGCATTGAGTCAGTCCCAGAGCATTTGCTTCCTAATCCTGACTCAAGAGTGTTTTCTCAGGGTCAGTGGTGGGATCAAGAATGGAACTGAGGAAAGGACTCAGTGATATCACTTAATACAAAGGAGGCCGAAGTCAAAAGGATGACTGAAAGTGGTATCAGATAGCAAAAACTGCCATTTTAACAGAATGGCGTTTCCTGTTATGTTGCTGCTTAATATACTGAGAGAAATTAATCTTGACGTAGGCCGGTATTTGTGTGCCTTAGGAGAGGCTTCAGAAAGTAACTGAATAAAACGTGTGGTACACAGGGAGTATACAGAGGGCAGCATAGGAGATGCATAGGCAAGCATGTAAGAAGGACATTAAAGGATGATGTTATGGTGTGCTTTATTTTTTATATTTCTGACCATACGTATATCAGTACTGAATTAACACATTTACACTGATAATTTTTGTTATTATTCCTCCTGAACAGCCAGTTACAATGTCTCTGTTTATCGTTCATACTCTGTTGTAGATGTATTGTTTGCAAGATGGTTGCTCAAACCCCTCACCCTTCTTCCCTTGAAGTATATGGTACCAAAAAACCTCTAAAAATCAAGATTTATCTTACCCATTTGAAGCTTCCACCCCAGGGAATTTTCTATCAGACATCTCAAAGAAGTTCTATTTGTTCTGCCTAGTTTAGCCTTTTTTCTAGTTTGTGGATAAAATGAAAGATGTTTCTTTTAAAAGCAATTTTCTCAAATCCTCTACAAAAGTCAAAATCAGTGGGTTTAATGATTCCCTTGGCAACTGGCTCCTTAGGCAACTCTGCAGCAATTATAAATAATACTAATGTGTTCGTCTGATGGCTTCTGATAACAAGTCAATTCAGATTTCCTCTTTCCATAACATAGGGCACTGGTTTTGAGAAAGAGGCAGAAATATTTGTATGAGCATGTGTGAGAGAGAGAGAAGCAGAATTGATTTGCATACTGAGCTACAATATGTAACTGGAAAGAGAGAATCAGGAATTCATTTTGAGACATTTACTTGTAGGGATGTTATGATCATCCTCTCCAAAACAGTATAAAACAAGGACCTAAACCTAAAAGAAGAAACAGAAGAATAAGAAGGATCCAGAGGAAGGAAGGTTGAAATTCATGTTCTTGAATCTGCAACTGTATCATGTTTGCTGTTAAAGAAAGAAGAGGTATAGATGTGCAAAACGTAATTTGTACAGAATATTGTACAAAAGGCCTTGTACTATATAACATCTGGACATTCTGAGCTATTATCTGAAGTAGAACTAACCTGCTTTCATTCTTGCAATATAGTTATGTGTTTTTTTCCAGAATTACAGAAGTACATAGAAATCTCATTTGAAATAATGTCTCAGTAATTACAGCTCTTAGAATAAATATATTTGTGTAGAATAAACATACTTTTTACTTCACAAACAGTGCCTCCATTATTAGAGATGGATGTATATTATGTAAAAAAAATGCCGGTAACAAAATGTTTGCCCACATATTTTCTCAAAGCTGCGTATACACAATCATTTCTGTATAGAAATATTGCAGAGTAGATTGGTAGGGGCAATTTTCTGTCATAAAAATAAATGTGATTTTATTGGATGCAAAGGTCGTATGAAGAGGTTTCATCTCTTTCCTAGAATTTGCATGGACTCAAACAGTAGCTGATTGACTGAATCTGATATATCAGTAATGGCTGCTCATCTAAATGACCTTCACTCTTGTTTCCCAGCACAATATTTTTTCTCATCTTTAACCTCAATAAGCAATGATTTTATATGTTTTCTAGTTAATTGCCTGAAGTTATTTAGTACTTTTTAGCCAAGAATCTAGCTGTCTGGGATGCAACTAGATAATCATTCACAATTAACAGTTAATTTATTATTACAGTAAAAATTACTGTAATTGTTCGCTTTGGTTTTTAAATTGTTTATTTTGTAATTCACAATATCAGGAAGTACCAAATCAGGCATCTGACAGAAGACCAAGGAAACTTAAAACAGTGTAAGTTAATTTTTATAAAGAGCTATTGAATAACATCCCTAAAAGCATATAGAATTGTGTTATCTTGTGCAGGTGACTTAAATGCGTAACCATTTATCTAAAACCTGCCTGATGCCCGAGATTTATTTCTGTTAACATAAAACACTGATGGAGTTTTGTAGAGTCTTAAACATTCCAAACGTCTCTTGAGCAGAAGATAGAAATTAAAAAAAAAAACAAATAAAAAAAATCCTGTAGTATAATTTCGAGGCATTCAGTGTTAGTTACATTGGAAAGTAAAACCAAAATTTTCGTGAAGATAGGAATGCCAGACCTCTGTGAAGACTATATTATCAGTGCACTGCACATAAATGAACAAGAAGCAGTCAGGGTCTGCTACATTAAATGAGTGACATGCCACAGCTTTTAGATTCTGCCTCACAGTAGTACTTCTCACAGTAATACTCCACCACCACTGGACATGTTGAAGTTCATAGAGTAACATCTCTGTATGTCGTCCCACTGTCTCAAACAGGAATCACGATGATGATTGCCTTTGTCTCGAGCACAGATATGGATGGATAAGTTTAATGCAATTTGCCAAAAATGGGCATAAATGGGATTATCCAGAATGTATAAGGAGTGTTAGAAATGTAAAACCTATGTTTCTTTATGTCAAAGAACAAAACAAGAGAGGTAAATGATTTTTCAGGCTGCAATAATATAGGAAAGCTCAGATTCAAAAATCCCTCGTATAAATGAGAACAGTTTTACCAATGGTTTTCATAGCATCTTATTTGGAAAAGAAAAGGATTTAAGAAACATCCCTGTTGCTTAATTGCCCTATCTTTTACTGTTGTACGTAGTGAAAAATCAGCAATGATGGCATTTCTTTCCATGTTTGGATTTCAAGTACTGGCCAGGAATATTTATTTACTTAAAACCCAGTGTCATCTTTTCATTGTTGAAGGTGGTGGGAAGAGAAGTAATTTTGTTGGTCTCTATGTCAGTGATAGGCACTGCAATTTCCCTGGGGAAATGACTAACTAGGTTCTGTGAAAGCTTTAATGGTTCTTTTAGTGCCAGGCAAAGGAAGATTTGAGGCTTTCAAAAGTATAAGAGATAAGAAACTGAGAAGTAATGCGTTCAGAGGTTTATTATTATTTTTTTTAACTGATTTATTACTATCTATTTTTGCAAGTCATTGCTCTCAGGAAATCGTCTCCAACCTCTCCATCTTCTCTGCCTCCATAGGCACATGCTGGTTACGTGTCATAAGCAACAGTATTCACAGGTAGGTCTGCAGAGGCTTTTGCTCTAGAGCACGACTGTGATAGAAAGGGCAGGTTGCAGGAAGAATGCCTAAGCAATGAGGAATATGAAAGGTTCAGAGAAGAGATCCGTTCCCTAGTTAAAGACAGAAAAAAGGGTATGTTCAGAAGTTGGAGGGTTTATGAGCTAAACAGCAGGTAAAATGTGTCAGTTAAGCTTAGAAAACAAAACAGTAGCATGGAAAATATGGAGATTCAGGGAGCAATGTGCTTCTGCTAAATATTTTGGAAAGCATCATCTATGTCAAGGTGCATTTCCACAGGCACATGACCTCTTGGGTTACGAGTGTGTAGGAAAGAGCCAAAAGAAACTACTGAAGAAACAAGAGGGAGTCAGAGGCTTCAGATGGAGGCCACGATTTTGGTGCTGAGGCTAGAAAAACAGTACTTGGTAGTTTGTTACCGCCTGTGCAAAGAATGTGAGAATGCGTACTTTCATATAAATAAATGTAATTGCAGAGAAGCTAACCAGCGTAATTACCATTTTCTTTCAAATTAAAATAATACCGAGTGATTGCATCTAACCAGGTTTTTTTTAAAAAGTTAAAACCAATTTATTTTTTTCATGCAAAGTTAATTTAGGTCAAATTTAAGAGGACAGACACCAGTGCAGAATATCTGTAATGAGGCAAGCCCATCATCCACATGAGGAGGCAAATATCTGTTCCACCTATAGCTGGTGGTGCTAGTTACCTGTGAGGCACAGGCTGCTGTTTGAATCCATACTTTAAAAATAGAGAAAATGTATTTGGAAACTATTGTTCTGCCAATATTAGTTCACAGTACTACTGCAGATAGACATAGCTAATATGGGCAGAACCAAATTTCTTATGAACATATTGTGTCTGAACCGTGTATGACAAGTCCTTCACATACCTTTAGTTAGGCTTGCTTTATTCAAAGGAATTAATCTGCTTCTGACACAGATTACCACCTCCTCAGAAGGTGAGGAGAACCTGCTGAACATTCCCAGATATGCACTGTGTTTTGTCTTGCAAGACACATGGCTAAAGTAGTTATAAAGTCTTATTTGCACATAATAGCCCATGTATAAAGGCTACTAACAAGAGGTGTGGTGTGTCAGTAAACACCTGGATTAAATTTGACTGCTTCAGTGGTGCGTAGCCTGTAACGGTGCTCTCAACAGGAGATGCTGAGCGCACTGGAGCACCTTCACAAATCGCAGCACACTGTCAGCCCCAGAAGGCACGTCCTTAAGATTTCTCTAGAAACAATGTTTCTCGGTTTGATAGTCTGAAGACTTTGTGTTGGTTTTGTTTTTCTTTTTAAACATGTTTCACTGCGATTAGTACATTTCAATGCCACTGTTTTCCAGACGACTCCCTGATTGAATTGGGGACCATGTTAGTTCTCCCCATGACCCGTCAGAGATAAAGAATTTGTTTACTGTAAATTGCTCACCACTCACTCCTATGCACCATCTGCCACACTTACCCAGGAAGAGCTGCATTTCTAATAATAGCTGGTTTAACTTGAGAAAAATAATACAAGAGGTTTCATGAATGTGCATGGGATATAACCACAATTTTAATCTTCCTGGTTACTTTACTCTCACTTATTAAGCTTTACGGTCAATAAATCAATTTATTTTAGATTTCAAACTTTTTGTGTAACAGTCAAAGTTTTGCACCATCAAGGAAAGCAATGAGGAGGGTGCTAATTTGCCCATAAATTCGCCTCAGCTGAACCTATCAGTATGTTTAGACTTCATTAGGAAATTAATGCCTTTTAACAAGTGATAGCCTTTTCTCATTCTGTATCTGTGAGGTTTTATTTTAGGAACAAAGAAGTAAGATACAGAGAGAGAAGCACTAGATACAGTAGAGCAAATGATCGCCTACAAACTTGGGTGCCTAATGAGTGGGCTCTTGGCCCTGAAGCAGAACCCAGACTGAGTTGGATGTTTGAGATGGGTTAGGAATGGGAGCTGAAACAGGAACTGCCATCCTACAGTTAACAAGCAAGAGAGTTTGCAAGGAGAGGAGAAGGAGTATCTGAATTCCTTGCTCACCTCTATGAACTAGACTTGAACTCAGAAATTCTTGGGGGGGTGTCTTCTCTCTATTTAGTGTCCTCAGTCTACAGTTGTTTTATACGGTAGGCTTCTCCTCATGTTCTTTAAAAAAAGCAACCCAGAGAAACCCCCCCATGAATAGGCTTTTTCTCCTTATTTAAAACGTATCCTAAAGAGGAACTGCTGCTCTCAACTTCTTATAGTCAAATTCAGGTGGTTCTTTTTTGCCTGATACCACAATCACTAGTGACAGTGAAAACCAGAAATAAGATAGAATCATAGAATCATTTAGGTTGGAAAAGACCTTTAAGACCATTGAGTCCAACCGTTAACCTAACTCTGACAAAACCCATCACTAAACCACATCTCTGACCACTATGTCTACCCATCTTTTAAATACCTCCAGGGATGGTGACTCAAGCACTTCCCTGGGCAGCCTGTTACAATGCTTGATAACCCTTTCGGTGAAGAATTTTTTCCTAATATCCATCCTAAACCTCCCCTGGCACAACTTGAGGCCATTTCCTCTTGTCCTGTCACTTGTTACTTGGGAGAAGAGGCCGAGCCCCACCTCTCTACAACCTCCTTTCAGGTAGTTGTAGAGACCAATAAGGTCTCCCCTCAGCCTCCTTTTCTCCAGAGTAAAGAACCCCAGTTCCCTCAGCTGCTCCTTGTGAGACTTGTGCTCTGGACCCTCACCAGCTTCATTGCCCTTTTTTTGGTTGCACTCCAGCACCTCAGTGTCTTTCTTTTAGTGAGGGGGCCCAAAACAGAACACAGTACTCGAAGTGTGGTCTCACTAGTGCCACTGGGGATGACAACCTCTGGCTTTACATCTGACAGCCCCTCGCTTTGAAGGTTTGGGGTTTTTTTACATTACTTTTGCCAAAAGTACCAAACCTTGGAATACATTGTTGGACCTGACGTGGGACACTTGGGTTCAAATTCTTTACTGACTCATCAGCATGGTATCTCCAGCTTTTAAGGGAGTCTTAGTAACTGTTAGGCCAGGCCAAGTGTAGACATTTTCCACTCCTTTTGAGCTTGAGGCACTGCAGCAAAGTATGCAAGGTAAGAGCGGCTGGTGAAAAGCAGCATGAGAAGGCAAATGACATTACACCAAATTTTTAAAATACTACTCCCAGCAGGTGGGGTCATTGCAATTGGAGACTATTTTGTGTGTTTCACAATACATAACCAGCCTTTAATAAAAGGACACATCCCCCTTGGCTAAGCATTTTAATCCTAAATCTCCAAAATAGCAAAAATGGAATGGGCCTTGGTGAGTTTGTGGCTGCAAGTGGTTTCTGATGCTTGGCTAGTTGCACATTTCTGTCTGTGTTTGCTGCTCATCTCACTCTGTGCATAAGACTCTGGTAATCACAGCAGTCAATGGCTTCGATGGGTGTCCAGCGGGTACCTGCTTTTAAAGGTTAAGTAGCGGATAAATGTATTAGATTTGCCACCCTCAAACCAGTTCCTGGTTTGAAGCCCATCTTTGACTATTCTAGTTGCGCCTGTGCATTATGAAAAGTTTAAATACTAGGAATTGTATATGTCACATAATGTAATGCAATTCTTACTCAGAGTTAGCAGGTGCTGCCTGAGGGAACCAAAACCCCCACATTTCTTGCAATTCAGATGAAGGAGAAAGAATGATTCACTTTTATTTATTCACTTTTGTTTTTTTCTCAATATTTAGTGTTGAGGAATGGCATGAGTAGACAACTGCACTAAAGCAGCTGGGCAATCCTGCTTCAAATTAAGCTCCTGTTTCGTAAGGTTTTTAAACTTGGGACAGATTCTGACTTCCTTTCAATTATCCATCTTTTTGCCAAGAAGTTCTACAGTTTCATAAATATCCAAGGAATATTTAATATTTGTAAACATCTTCCAGTCTTCTCTGGATTTTTGTTCCAGATTTAATGCTAAAATTGATTTTCAAAATCTCAGAGAACTAAGGCATTTTAATGTAATTTTACTTGAATTTCACACTTCTGCCATCTTTCTTAGCACTGTTCTAGGAGTGTCTGTCCAGAAGTGTCTTTCTGTCTTTTGATATTTAGGATGCTCTAGTTCACCAATTACCTTTCCTTCCTTTATTCCATGTGTCTTTTTGTTCCATGTTGTCCAGGACTTTATATTTTTTAAGTGTATTACTCCCTTACTGGAAACAATTTAATTCACTGCATATGTGTCATGAAGGAAAGTCATTCCTGTATAGTAGAAGCATTATTAAGCAAGTCTTTCTGTATTTTAGTATTTTCATAGACTCACTGCTTTCATCCTTTTAACATATTTTTTTCTCTGAAGAACCACAGATACGTGTCCTCACACAGATTATTTTAATGCTATTTTAATTCTTTACAGAATTCTGTTTTCTTATTTCAAATAATTAGTATGAGTTAAATAAAATACCATTGTTAATAAAAGTTTTGATTCTATATACATAGTGTTTAATTCTTTTTTCTTTCAGAACATCATGTTACAAGAGGTGTAGAGGCCCAAAAATTTGTCAACCTTCACATAAAATGCAAGTCAAATTCTATCACATCTCCTATTTTCAAGAGCCTAGGACCCATAAATCGAAGTAAACAAAATAAAGTCCCTAGTTTTATTGTTATCTTGTAAGGTTTTTTTTTTCTAAATATCTGTGGCGATGCTCTCTGGACTATGTACAAATGTTCCTATGTTCATCTCATGATGATTCCTTAGGGTCCCCGATTGAGAAACCTATTTCTTTATCTTAAATATCTTGTTTACAAAATATCCACTGTGATTTGCTTTTGAAAAAAATTATTGTCTTGTTTACAACAGTCCGCCAGAAATTGTCAGACATTTCTTAACAGGCAATTTTACCTTGTAAAGATGGGAAAGGTATATTCTTCAATAGTGTTGTTTTTGTAAATACTAGTGAACTAGCGGGAACACTAGTGAAAATTTTAAGGCACAGTCCTTTCTTTCCCTTTTCAATCTCTTACACATGAGTTATGACAGATCTTCACTAATTTAAAGTCACTTATTTCCACTTTTAACAAAAAATAGTAATAATACCAAACTCTCAGATTATTTACATAACCAAAAGTTACTTTAGACAAACTATTCAAGGGCGACTACTACTGACTACTAAAGTCAAACTATTTCTTAACAGGAATTTACATATGGATTAAGAAGCCTAAGAGTTTTAGCTTAGTATTTACTTTTATTCTTAATAATGAAGAAACTCATCTTCCATATCATCATTCTCATTTTTTAAGCTATTACTATTAAAAATTCAATTTTTTTCTTTTTTTTTTTTGCTGTCATGATTATTAATCTATTTGATTTTCTGATTCTGTTACTATGTTTGTTATTTGTAGTAGCATGGGTGATATGTGAAGGCTTATCCTTTTATTTTACATTTTAGCATGTAGATCTATGGATGAGTGACCACCTATAGGACACATTTTTAAGACATTTCTCTTTGGTCTTAGAAACTGTGGTCTTAGTTTGAATACATGTGGAAGACAGAAAAGCGATCTATTTAATAACAGTCAGCAAAGTTTTAGATGAAACTACCCGTTCATTTATGTAGAACTGTATAATTTCATAGCAAAAAAACCCGAAGCAATTCAATAGCAGAAGGATTCATATATACACAATCCTAATTATTTTTGTAACTCACATATTGCACCTCTATGACAATTTTCAAGGGAACAAATTCTGAGATGTGATCCTTCAGTAGATTGACAGTATGTCATTTCTTTGAGTGACAGAAAGTTCTAAAATACCAGGCTCCTGCTATAGTCTGGCATCAGTAGAAATAGAGAAAACCTGGTAAGTAATTGACAAATCAATTGATACAGATTCTTCAGAGGAAAGAGGAGGGGGATAACCTGCCCTCTCTAAACATGTCATCATAATTCATACCAGAAAAAATAGTTGAAACCATGAAGCAGGACACTGCATAACTTTTCCAATTTTTTTTTCCTACCATTAACTTATTGTTGTGGCTATGATCTACCATGATTACTCTAAGTCAAGCCTTTCCACCTTTAATGCCAAAAATCAGTGACACAGGTTCGTCACAACTACAGGTCTGCCTAACAACATACCGTGTGAAAAAACAAAAATCTTTTTCAGGTTTGAATTTTGTCATGCTTGGCTTTTGTTGACTTTCCCCCACTCTTCTGTTAATGAGGAGCTGCCATCCTCCCTTCTCTACGCTACTCGTTATCGCCTCGGCTGTCCCTGCTGCCGTGGTGGCTCAGGGTTTCCTGGGATTTGTCTCAGCTCTCTGATCATGGCAGGGGGAGGGGTTGCTTTATGCTGGCTGGAGTGCACTTGTTGCTATTCATCATGCCAGGTCCCTAAAGCTGTTTCTTCACAATTGGGAAGGAAACACTCTTCGGAGTCCAAATTCCTTCTTGGGTGGCTTCAAACACCCCGTTTGTATGAAACACTGCAGATTTGCAAGTTTCAGTCTTATCCCTACTGCCTCCAACACCAGACAGGCTTAATTGTGAAGCAAAAATTAGTTTTGTGTGTCTACAGGTCTAAATTTGGAAATTATAAGTTTTGAAAGAGAAGGTTACAAAGCGGCAAACAAAACAATTCCAGCTGTTCAGGTGCTTAACTTCTCATGGAAGTCCCCAGGGCTTATCCCCTGTCCACTTCCCTGGCTTCTTACCAGCCTGGATGTCTGTTTCTTGTCCAAAGAAACAGGCAACATTGATGAATTGCATTTCCCATCTACACTGTCTTTGCAAGACATGAATGTTCTTGGTGGCTCAGTCTTGGACCCAGATCAACTGGGTATTTATAGGTGACTTCCCAGCTCTGTCACACAGCTAATCAGACAGGCAGCCAACTGTTTCTCCCGCAATTTGGATTTTTGCCCTTTTTGTAGGGCTGCTTCCACCCTCATTTTAAATATGCTCTAGAACATCAGTTATAAATAAGTTTTGTGACCATTTTGATTTCTTTTTTTTTAATAGTTTCCTATAGAAATCACATGTGATGCTTCACTAATACATATGGCAACTTTAGCAACAAAATGTTCTTCCACGGCAACACAACACAAGCTTATGCCCTTGGTGTTCCTGGAGTTCATTGTGATAGTACCCCTTCTTTTTAGTTTTCTGTTATAAGCAATTGTGGTTTTCAGTTGCATTTAGGTGAGATTTTTCCGTGTTTCTAGTTGTTTTAGCTTCTTCTGTAGTCCTTTGTACAAAGCAGTGTGTGTCCCTCTTTGCAGTGCTCAAGAACAGGGCTCTTTCTGTATTTAGAAAAATATCATACAGCCCTTCAGCTAGATGTTACAAATACTGGATAAATAGTATTTTTTCATTTCTTTTTTTAATAAAAAGTCTCTCTCATCAGGTATCTAGCTATGAATTTGCGTCTAATTCAAGTAATAGTTTCGTCTGGACGTGAAACGAGGCTTACTTTTTTTTTTAGTATTTAAACATTTCAGGTTTTGATTTAAAATGTTCAGCTCAAACTAATTATTTAGTTTATGCATTAATTTAAAATGTTAAGAATGTTTTGTTATATAAAATAGATATATAAAATGGTAAGCGTATACAAGAGAAACATATTACAGTATTAAAATACATTATATATCTACATTTTGAATATGAATATATATGTGTATGTATGTATATATATATGCCCCTCCTCCTTCCAATCTTGATCATAACAGCTAGATTGCTTTTTACCTTCTTCCTGCCACCCCACTGTATATTGGTGTCCTGGTTTGGGGTGGAGCAAGGCCAACTTTCTGTTCGGTGAGAGGCTCTTGCTTACACTTACTGCTGTGGCAACCAGGGTCAGCTGAGTTGACTGTTTACCCTGTGGATGGGTGGCACCTGTGGGGAGGAGGGTACAGGTCAGGTGACCCAAAACTGACCAACAGGGTATTCCATTCTAGCTGCATCATACTCAGTATAAAAGCTGAGGGATCAAAGGGCTGACATTTGGCTCTTCTTCAATGGCTTGGCTTCTTCAATGGCTGATGTCTGAGGAGGACCCTGTCAGTTTGTCTATCTTCGATTGCCATCAATGTGCTCTGGAATCTAGTTCCCATTCATCACTGGGTCCAGTCTGGAACTTCCCCAGTGCCTGCCAGTGACATGTCCCTGAGAGCTTGATCTGGTTTTGTATGTATTTATATACATTGAATCTATTTTATTATTTCCTTTTTATTTTATTATTAATATTTTGTTAAAGTAGTTTAGTATTTTCTAAACTCATAGATCTCTTTATCTCTCTCCTTCATTTCCTTGGAGCGAGATTTGGGGGAGACCATCTGTCATCTTGTTATTGGCCAACTCAGCCCAAACTGTGACAAGTGGGTATATATTACCGAAACCATAGAATGGTTTCAGTTGGAAGGGACCTTAAAGACAATTTAGTTCTAACCCCTCTAGACCAGGTTGCTCAAAGTCCCATCCAACCTGGCCTTGAACACTCCCAGGGATGGGGCATCCACAGCTTCTCTGTGTTGACAATGTACAGGGGTATCTTCTCAAGAAAATACCTGGGAGATCACTGCTATTCCACTTAAAGCCAGTTGTGAGTAGTTATTGCTGTTGTGATTACAGCAGAATGTTCTGCTTTTCTTATCTTCAAAATGGTTCTTGTGAAATAAGAAGCTGTTTTTCATTAAAATACTTGCAGTGATCAAATATGAAAATTAAAACAAATAGCCTTGAAATATGTGGGGATAGGGAGAAATATTAACTATTTTTCTTTATTTTACCAAGTTCACAAAAGGAAAACTAATTTTTCTCTGAAAGAAATTATAGTATCCAAATGCTTCCAAAGGAAAGCTTATTTTTATTATGTTATTCACTTGATTTATTATTCACAAAGAACCTTTGAACAGAAACTGGCCAATGTATGAGCCAAAATATTGACTTTAAAGAGGTCCTTTGGCTGTAATTCCCTGTGAAAATCAGCAGGGAATATTGAAAGCAGGTTAACTTCATGATTGAAAGTCAAATCTGATAAAAGTATACTTAACAAAACATATTTTGTAAAATAAAACGAGGCATTTCTTTGATATTTTATGTTCTTTCTCTTCTGAGGTATAAAGAAATGCACACTACTCATTCTGTCCTGTATTTTCAGTTTTTATATCTTAGTAATTTAATTTTTAGTTTGGGAGCAAAAAAAGTAAGAAAAATACTCAGTCCAATCTAATTTCATTTTAATATGGCTCAATATAATGTTTGCCAAAGGATGGTAATTAGCCTTGCTAAAAATGTATGCAATATGAAGAGGGAGAAATGGCCTTATGAAAAAAATCTCTGGGACACTAGGAAAGCTGTATTTTTTTTTCCTAGACCTCATGGACAATTTTTGTCTCCCAAGGCAAGACATTTAGTCAGTGTCACCTCAGTCTTACAATCCTTAAGTAAAGACAACATGCTGCTCTGTTTGGGGGACTGTGAAATCAGTGCCTACAAACTCTTGGAGCATGTTGTAATTGAACGATGTTCTCTTCTGCTGTTGATAGATGATAATAACATCTGAGAGAGATGGATGGCCTAAGTACTACGTTTTCGATTGTATTATTTATAAGAATTTGTTTTTACAATGTGCTTATAAAAAGGAAGTTCTGATATCCAGACTTATTTTGTTTCAAAACTACAGAAGCCACTCTTACCCTAGCTAGAAGGGGTTTTTTTTGTTTTTTTTTTTTTTTTACCCCTGAACCTCTCACTAAGCAATTAGTGAAGAGAAGGCAAAAGGTTTTTGCTTCTCTGAGCTTATGTGCTGTTTTTCTCAAGAACTCAGTCCCTCACCACTGGCACCTCTGGAGAATACAAATTGTACGCGTGGTAGCCAAATCAGCATCAGGGAGGTGCAGCCTCAGAGGTGACTCGAGGCTCAGCCAGGAATGCAGACTTTTGTAGTCAATCCTTGTTTCAAGCTAGTTCAAGCCAGTCCTTATAGGTACTGAGAAGAGAGTTTTCTTCCTTGTTATGCTTTTTTTTTTAATACCTGCTTTCCACAGCAGGAGGTTTTAAATTGCCAGAGTTAAGCAGTTTAATAATTACTTTTGGAAAGTGAAAGTGCACATGGTTAGGCAATTTCATTTTCATTTTGAAAATACATTTTTCCTCTTGTTTCTGAAAAAGGAGGTGGAAATTATGTTTGTTTATAGCTGAAATTAGTTTGTGCAACCAGTTAGGTGTTTGATTATTTGAGCCTCTGTCTTTAACAGCTGAGATAGTTCTGTTGCCTTAAGCAGGAATCAGTGAGGTGAGAGCAGAGAGTGGGAAAGAAACAGAAATTGCTCTCGGGCTACTTGCCACACTAACAAGAAGTCTAGTTGGAGAGGACAGGAGTTGTTGGACTCAAATGGTGGACGTAATGGGAAAATCGAAGACCCACTTTAAAAACGCACATTTTTGCAAGTAGAAATAATTCCAGTTGCGAGCCAGTTGGTGCGAAATTCTTTTCTCTCCCTTACATAAAAGACTGGGATGGTAAAGTAAACCCCTGATAAAGGAAATAGCATAGACTAGTTGGAATTTCAGTAAGAGTCCTGTGTTTCCCTCCCTTGCAGTAGTCCTCTACCCCCAGGATCCCAACAGACAAGTAAGATTGAACAGAAGTTATCAAAATTCAACTGGCAGAAGAAAAAGGGGTTTTCCTGCTATTTTAAAAATAGGTCTTCATATCATTTTTCTTTTTAGGGAACACCATGATTTTTGTGTTATATCGTCCCTTCTAATTCTTCCAGTGCAGGTCACGCATCTTTTCTTGTTCTCATGTCCCACAGCTCAAAAACTAAATAGGACAGGGAAACTGAGAAGGGCGGTTAGGCAGCCTCTCCTCATAAATTAAGCCCAGAGCTCTGCTGCTAATCCAGTTTCTGACAGAGTTACCCTTGTTTGCCCTTGGCTAGGATTAGAGGTTAGATGTATGGATCAGGAGTGTGACATGGGAGGTAAGGAAACACGTAAACTGGTAGCGTATTAGATCAAATGGGAGAATACGTTGCTCTGTCAAAGGAATGAAGTAAGAGCCTAGCATATTGCTGTTGCTATTCCTAATAAAGAAGAAAAACAAAAGTTAAAGTAGATGGTGGCCATAAGATCATTAACATCTTGGGGTGTGTGGGGGGGTGGGGTGGACCCCAAAGGAACCCTTGGCCTCTTACAGGAATACTACCTTGTTCAGTAGAAAAAGGCACGTTAAAAGAGTGTGTTGTACAGCTATTCAGAAGATTTTTCTTTCAGAAGTGAAGGACAACACCCCCATGACTGAAAGGATATGCCTTCTGCCAGCCCAGCGTCTGCCTTCTGGCAGAATCCCCAGGACCTTAACTTTCAGAAGCCAAAATATCTGAGAGAGAGATAACATTCCCCGACTTTGTAAGACAGCAAGCGTATTTGAATGATAACTAAAGTTTTCTTTTACACTTCATATAACATAGCTATGCTGTACCAAGGGAAAGGACACCGTTTCTCAAAATAAAGCAAATGATGCATTAACAGAAAGTAAAATACACCGTGTTGTTTCTGTCCAAACCTGGGAATGTACCCTGCGTTGTTACACTGTGTGGCACATTTCTTTCACTCCTCTGGAAGAATGGCTAAAATGTGTAAGAAGTAGCAAAATTAGTGTCCTCAACTCCTTATCTTTCAAAAGTTCCCCAAAAATAAATGGCTTAGCTGAGACCCACTTAGAAAAAAATTTGATGCGGTATCTGTGTTATATAAAGTAGGGATATTTCTATTATTTGAAAAGCTTTTATTTGAATCTAATGATACGTTGAAAATAATAAAATGTAATATGCAGCCATTAAAGCTTTCTATTCATGAATATATGGTCCTATATATGTATGGTCCAGAGGATAATTAATTCTGGTGCCCTTTTTTCCCCATATAGTATCAGAATAATATTTTTTCCATACAGTATGATAATAATCTGTGAGTAGTGGAGGATATTTTTAAAGAAAAAAATAAACTTGATCATGGTTATGGTTAAATTATCGCCACTAATATGTATTCAGCCTATTACATGCAACAAAGGAAAGACGAAGTCATTAACCAGAAGGTACGTGTTAAGCAGAAACAAACTGTTTTACTGTCCTGGGAAGCAGATTGGAATTGATTGGAAAATAGATAGTAGGCAGGTGGGAAGTGTATCATTACCTAAAATGCAATTTCATAAGTGTCAAATACACACAACTATCCTACAACACCCTGGCTAGCTCATAGATTGTCCTGAAATGAGTGTCTACCTACCAGCCCAATATATCTCCCAAGTATCAAAGTTCTTTTGCACTCAGGTCTTTTGCAAATGTTTGCAGCTTGTAACAAATAGTAGTGTAGTGAAAGAAACTACTAATGACTGCAAAACCATGAAAACCCGTAAGATAAAGTTCCTTAGCATTTATAATGGAGGTCTTTCCCCGCCCCCCCCCCCCCAATAAAAAAAGGATTACGCAGAGCAGAGACCCCCACCAACCATAAAATCTCTAAGAGCAGTAGATTATGCTTGCAGATAAATCATTCTAGTACAAAGGGACATCTAAACGATGCTGATAAAATCTGGAACTTTATCAGATATTTAGAAAACTACATTTATAAAGAGTAATTGAAAACAAAAAAAAAATCCCTGTTTTGCTCATGAAAAATACATGAATTTTGCATCTTTAAATTGATATAAGGAATGGAGAAAGGGATTGCATGAACCATGGATATATCCTTATCATTGATGTTCTAAATACCCTGCAATTATAATGAAAAAAAGAATTTCAATTTTTTGACTGAATTGTACCCAAAGGCCCTATTGGTAAATGTGGGCTTTTTTTCTAATGCTTATCTTTGGTCAACTCCTGTGGCCTAATAACCCACAGGGCTGGGGACTAACATGAATCCTCCAGATCATGTTGGTGATCTTGGACTGATGCAGTTTTGGCATTCAGGGGAGTTGCGAGTCCAAAATGTTTAGTGTATAGCAAGAAAACAATACCATACGTAAGGCTATTTAACTGTCCATTTATAAGGCTGCTCTGGCACAGCTCAATGCCATCTTTAGACTGGAAGATGCAAATTACAGTTGTTTGCATCATCGGTTTCTTTAAAAAGATTATATGTGACAGACTTTCTGCTGGAGTATCGATCTTGCTCCAAATTTCTTTGATGGGATTGTCTCTGAGGCTCTGAGACTTAGCCTCAGAAAGACAAAAAGCTAGTCAAACAGCTAGAGCAGCCAGATGGCTGCTTCTTTATTGATGACCCACCTCTCGTAGCACAATTCCTCTGCTGCTTTTGGAAAACAAAAAGATCAGAAATCCCTGTTTTGTTTCCTATATGGTTCTCCCTTAAAAGTTCTTTTCATTATTCTGGAAATTGATATCAAAGAGAGAATCTGAAAGACACGTAGAACAGAAGGTTTGTCTCCACAGATGCAGGGGCAGGAGGGAGGGGAATACAAGCATCATGCCCAAATAATGATAAATACTGTGATTTCCAAATGCGATGAAGTGAAGGAAGAGCCCGTGTGTCATCTGCAGATGTTTTACAACTGATTTGATGTTAATTGACATCCATAATAGCTAACTCTTTTCTAAATCTCTTTCGAAATTGAACAAATCTCCTAGTTCACCAAGCACTGCTAGTATTTAAATATTTGTCTGATGTTTTTTTCTGTTCTTTTGGCCTCCCAGCATATTTCTAAATCTCTGTGGAATGGGGCCTGTCTTCCACACAACATGATAGTGGTGAAACCCAGCATTCAGCACAGCAGTTCATTAGCAAGAAATGCTAATGGGAGCGGTCAGACATTTTGGCTGCTTCAGTAAAAATCGAAAGAATTTCAGCCTAATGCTCGCCGTGGCCCCTTTCAACAGGATCAGCCAAACTAAAGTCTCTGTGTTAGACACAAACTTCTCCGCTCAGTGAGGGGGATTTAATTGGACTTTTTAACCTAAAGAATGAAAGATGTCCTCCCAAACACATGCGGTTTTGTTTTGTTTTTTTCCTCAATTCTTTTGCAAGGATTAGGGTGTGGAATTTTTTTTCTTCTGCATTGACACGGACAATTCTTTTCTCCCTTTTTCCAGTGTGACTCGGCTGAACTTCTGCTGTTCTGCTTGGCACTGGAGAGGTTATGATTGTTTCTGTACAGACCAGTAATGTCCTCACCTGAATTACAGGATTTATGGAAGTGTGGAAGGCAGGCAGCTAAAGGCATCCATAAAACTGTTTCAAGGTTTTTTTTTCTGGGATTTTCAGAAAAAAATCTCCGATGTCTGAGATGTTTAAAATCCCTTTTCCTGTAGGAATACAAACCTATAGAAATACTGGTTTTGTGTGGTATTAATATAAAACTCATAGCATAGTAAAATGGCAAAACCATCTTTCTGTACAAACTGAAAAAAAATTCTTTTTCCTACTCATGCGTAGTTTTTCCACTGCTCTTGAAATGATTACTGAATTATTCCACATAAAATATTTGCACATTTTCATATGCCTAAACATGGATTTAAGTGTTCCATAATATATCTGTGATACATTAATAAAAATACATTCCTTTCCTACACGGTGAAATATATTTCATAATTTTTAATATAGCCTGTCTTAATAGCTATGGTGTGTTTCATGTGTCCACCTTCTATTTTGTCAGCCTGGAGCAACACCACAATCCTCATGAGATTCAGGATCTGCGGTTTTACCAACCATCTGGGCATGTTTGCATTCGTTACCTTTTCACAGTGGAATAATAATAATGGAAGAGGGAAAAGGATGGGAAAAGAGCAGGCTCATGTCTTTTCTTTCTCAAAGTCAAGTATATGCTGCTCTCTTGTGGAACTTGTAAGGTAGTTACCAGCCCTGGATAAAGGTGTCCTTGACTTTCTGACTGTTTTATTTTGTTCCATTGAATATTACTAAGGGAGATGTAGTGCATACGATGTAGCAGTTTTTTTGAACTCTGCAATATAAATGCCAATCTTTCCTATTAATATACTTTATTGTATTTTTTTCTTTGACTGTCAGCACCCATTGTTGACATAGCTGTGTATGCTGCTTTTGGAATTAGATTTGTGCTCTTTTTTCAAAAACCATACATTTATTATTATTGGAAAATTGCCTTTTCTTCTCTTTAAGTGACACTGAGATACGTCTGTAGTTTGCTCTGGTTCAATCTCTTAATTAGCCTAAATAAGAATTTAAGTGATTTTAAAAAAGGAATGAAAACTTGGGTATTTGTTTGCATGATACTTGTGTTGAGGGGGTGTGCTGTCCAAATGCGGGGCTCTAAAATCTTTTCTCATGTGTTATGAAACTGAGTGCCGAATGGAATTTTTAGAATAATTTTGCAAATTATATCACTGTCTAGTCAAAGAACGGAGGTGTTTCAGTCACAGAGCCATCTTCACTGGGCCCCTGGGAAGAAAAACACTCCACGAGCAGGAGAACTTCTGATGCGTGGTTTCGTGAGGATGTCTTCTGGGTGAGAATCTCTGCTTTCCTAGGAATACGTGTCCTGGAGTTTACGCGGCAGTTGCTCTGTTGTTAGGAGCACCTCTCTACCTTGACATCTGTTTTCATTACAAGATAGAAGTATTTGAGGCTGTTGTCCTTCTGTCAGATGCGGTCGAAAATGCTATTTGTGATTGAGCGATAGAGAGGCAGAGCAATTTTATTACCTTTTTTAACCTGGAAAACATAAGACAGATCTATTTGTGCCTGAACATGCCCCACATCTTACATGTTTTATGGAATGTTTTATCCAGCAGGATCTAAAGGAATATACAGGCTACAGACTAAACTTCCTTCTTTGGGCTCACTCTGAGAATTTCTACTGCAAACTTTATATTCAATCTGTTTCTGGAGAAAGCTTGAGCTCATTGATATAACACATACACAGCAAAATGCTCGACTGGAGAGAAACACTTCATTCTCCTGATATAAATTCTTGCTGCCACCTCTGCTGAGGAAACAATTCTCCTTAATGCAAGTACTTATCCCTGTGAGCACCGCCGATTTTGAGGATAAGTTATGTCAGAGTATCACCATCATTAAAACCACACAGGCAGCTTTAAGGAGGCTGAATTTACTCTTGCCAAGTAAACCCTGTTCAGTAGGCTGCGGTAGGAATTAGACGTTTGGTCCACTCTGACCCTTGGAGGAGCACAGCCCATTTTCAAAGGGGAGTAAACAAGGTCCTAGAGGTATCTTTAGTGCAAGCCATGCTTCCATGAGGAATTACCGCAATGGTTAATGCGTTATAAACAGCCTCTAGCTCCCTGCACGACAGCTTCTCTGTGCAGCCAAGCCTTGTATTCTCTTGCTTGTAGACAGGATATTCACCGGTGAAAAGAGGGGGTCTAGAGAATCAAATCATAATCAGTGTGCTTTTGTGAGTCCTGTGAAATAGAGTGAGAGTCACAAAGGAAAAGCAAGTAGATTTTGAGTGTACAATACTTTAGGAGAGATTGCGAGAGGGCGTTTTTACGATATTCTATTATGTCTCCTCTTTAGAGAGAGGCTAAGCCAGTGCCAAAGGAATAGTTTCCTGAAGTGCTATTTGTTCACAGGATGGATAGGAGCTGACAAGCCAACCATCAGAACAGCTTCTTTGTCCTTGGAGCTCCAGGTGGTTTAACAGTGTAAAGAAGTTATGTGTTTTTACCAAAATGACTGTTCATTCCTTTTTAGATGGCTTTTCAGCCCTTTCCAGTGTATTTTCAAGGACTTTTAAAGGAAAAAAAAAAAAACCTGAAGCAGTGTATAAAGGGGAGGGAGATGGGGAGATGAGGGTGAGGTAAGACTGGACGTACACATGATGTGGAGAAGGTCTCTCTTGCCTTGTCTAGAAATACATTCATCCAGAGAAGGCTCAGAGGTAGAAGTAGTATTATGCTACATAAATAAGAATCATGGCAGAATCATGGCTATAATAAGCTTTTCTAGCAGCAGGGTTAACATCGCTGTATTGCATCCTGTGCATTTTCTGAAAGCATATTTAAGCATGTAAACAGCAGTATTAAAATTATGCTAAAGAGACACAATTTTTTTTAATATAACATTTTATTATTTATTTTTAAAAATAAAATATTTGAAAGCTCATCCCTTTATGACAGGTAAAGATAATACGATAGTTACCTGATGTAGATAGCAAATAGCATTGTTTCATTCATGTTTATACCCTGTTTTAGTCCATGTAGATTAGGACAGGATAAGATAGAATAGAATAGATTTATTACTATTAAAGCAAGAGGAGTTATTCTTGTTTACTGCTTTTGGTTCTGATTCTGACCTGTCTGTAAAGATATAAATTCAGGGCTGAGCAGAGGGGACTGATGACCTCTTTCAAGCTGTTCTAGTGCAGCCCTGTGTACAGTTGATTCCCTCACTGCCAGGGTCTGCAGCTGAGTCACGGTCAGCCTGTTGTCCACCAGGAGCCACCTCCAGGCCTGCGAGCTATCTCGGCACCTCTGCAATCTCTCTGTAATGTTTGTAAGCACATATTTCTTTTTGTAATGTATCTTTTCATGATTATCATTAAATTCTTAACACCTTCCAAAATAATCAAGAGAAGTATATCACTATTTTAGCAAGTGTTGACGCTTAATTTTGCCCGGAAAGGGATAGGAATAGAGAAAAGCAACTGCATCTGTTTCTCTATTGGAAAAAATGCTGACTTTCATACGCAGTAGTTACATCGTAAGATTTTCAGGCAAGAAATAGGGAAGAGAATTGGCTCATGTTGCACAAATTGGGCTAGAGACCTCTAATCCATTAACTCTCAGAACTACACTGACTTGGCTGAGGTCTGGGGACCATTGGGATAAACTGGGGAATGGCACTGGCCACCCTGAATTTCTGATAAAACTACATTGGCAGTTCATCCAACGAGGGAAAATTATCCCCATGCAGGGCTTAATGGAGTGATTATATCTTATTTGTATCATCCCTAGGAGCCAAAAGATGGCTGTGAGATTTGACAGAAACTAAGGCCCTTGTTTGGAAAGGTTTCACTGTTATGTGTATAGCAAATGGTTGTGCACGAGATGCTTTCCTGCGGAGCCTGCCCTCTTTGCTGAGCTTCTGCAGGGAGTAAGAATGGCAAAATCCCTCTGCAGATTTTAGTTTCTGCAAGAATGCTGCTCCCTTTATAAGACTGATCTCTTTAACCAGGATTCACTTTTGCCTTTGCAAATCAGTTTTCCCAAAATGTTTAATAAACTTATTAAACTTCTCATCCTTACACCTTTCTTCCATTTATTTACAGAAACTGTTCATTAGCACATATGATTGTACCTGCTCTTCATCAGTAGTGTGAACGGCTGTGCTTTGTACTATCTCTTCAGAAAATTGCATTGTATCGTTTCCTTCGGACTTCCTTCCTTCGGAAGTTCCTTAGGACTTCACTTCCACCTTCTTTTTAAAGCATATTCATAGTACTGAAGTCTTTCCTAGAAGTTGTGTGTTCACTCGGCTTTTACCATGTGTGCTAATCTGATTTCAGAAAGGAGGGAGATCTATATACTACTGATTTACATCTCAATGTTTCTAGGGGTGCTGAATCTGCAAAAAGGTGCACAAAGGGCTGGGGCAGTGGCAATGGGGAGAGATAAAGCCAAAGAAAACACTGGCAGAGCAGGGATTTGCCAGATGTACTGTAGTGGATAGTGCAAGGCTGTATTCGAAGACATGTAAATAAGAGCAGCAATAGAAAAAGGCAATTTTGGTCTCTGATGGGATCTTCCCAGTGCGGTAATCTGTCTCTAAACCTCCACCTTGCCTCGGTTTTATTTCTGCATCTGCTACAAAGACAACATCTTGGGAGAATTTACAGGATATAGATCTCCAAAATCTAACTGCATGTTTATTTTCGGCTGAAAAATGTTAATTTGCTGTGTTCGGTTTTATACAGTGGTATTGAATGAGCAGAAAACACAGTTTTTTTTTTAACTTGTGCTGGTAAGGAAAAGGTTGAGAAATTTGGCAGCAGTGCCACCGTGTGGAAGCAGAGCCGCCTCGCCGGGCGTGTCGCCTCCCTCCTCCGGGGACGGTCCTGTCCTCTCGGGCTGCCCCGTGGCGGTGTAAGGGGCAGCGGTTACTGACCCTGTGGGTGGTTTTCCCTGAGGTACTGATACACTGGACAAAAACCTGAGCATAGTTTAAAACCGACAAGGTTTGATTTTGCGAAGGGCGGTGCTCTCGTTAAGAAGTTGCTAGCTCATACCTCCTTACACTTCTCCTCCCTCCTTGCCCCCCACAATGACTTTTTTTCTTTCCCCCCCTCTGCATCTTGCCTTCCATAGTTAACTGCAGACCTGTCATCTTACCATAGCAGAGAGTATCCCTGTATCAGACAGGGGATAGTTCCCTGGAGAGCCAGGCGAAGGCAGTTGTTCTTGCCGGACCTCCAGCTTTGCCATTTACGCTAAAGCTCGGGGTTGTAAAAACTCCAGTATTGTGGTTAGACGGGAAGAACAGGTCAGACTGGAGGGATATCTTGCCAGGGAAACAATTAAAATATCATTTTATCCCATCCAAAATATTCATCACCCAGATCTAGTGATGAATACAGTAATAGGATTTTTCAGATGCAGCCAAGGTGTTTTCATAATGGAAACCTCAATATTTTTCAGCTAACGAAGCCCTCTGATAACCAAATGTGAGATATTTGCACTACCCTTGTGTTTGTTTTCCACTCATTTTCCACTTTTTTCCTTCTCAAAACACATCAGCTCACCTTGCTTGGAGTCTCATGAGCGTTGCCTCTTCATTTTATTATCTACTGCCAAATACTCTTCTCTCCTCCTATTTAAGTCCAGTGCACATCTCATCATCAGTGCTGCTAGGCATTACCAGCTTGGCAATGTTCATCTTAGCAGCTATTTACTGCAGTTTTTGAGGGAGATTGGAGGCACTTCGGTTGTCTCACAGCTGCTTTGCAGTCAATCAAAAGCAGAGACATAATTTAATTCCAGCGTTCTCTCCAGAGTAATCCTTTGAAAGCACTTCTGTAAAGTGGGAATAGCATGGACAACAGAAAGAAACAGAGGACGGGACAGACGTCTCAGTGGTGTAGTTTCATCCAAATATGTGCCTAGCTCATTATTCGTGTATTCAGTGCAGGAGCTCTGATACCCATCTGTTACTGAGGAAGGAATCGGAAATAGCTGTTGTGTTGTTTCAGGAACACTGGCATGAAGAAAGAGTAACAAAAACTCTGGTTATAGTGTTAATAACTGTAGATCCCATATGTAAAAATTGGGCAGAACTTAGTTTTCTAAACAAGTTATCAAAGTTATTGTCCTATGTGCATTTCTCTGTTGCAAGCCCACCATTAACTTTCCTAGGTCTAACCTCTGTTAAAAGGCAAGTTTAACCTGCCTAGACCCGTGAGAATATTCATCCTTCCGGGACAGCGCAGTGACCACCTCACACCTCACTGCTTGTTCCAAGGGAGGTCACTCCTTGTTCTTCACTTTAACCTAGTACACATGAGGGTTTTGAACGCGTCCAGCTTCATTGTCATGGGTTTCACCCTGAGTTCTGCTGTGCTCCACACTGATAGTAAAAAGTAATGTTACTTTTCTTGGTAGTGATTGCGTTTTCATTTCTGAGAGACACACTGTTTGATTTGTAAGATAAGGGAAAGCTGACTATAAACACGGGCAGAGCTCTTCACTGATCATGTCAAACTTAAAAATGAATAATGATCTTTCTGTCACTTCAGCAAATGAGTAGCTGCTTTTCCAGAGAGCGTAGCTACTTTTGCAGGCCCTCCAAAAAGACAAGCCAGAGCACTGGACACCTGGCTACCTCCTGGGGACTCCTAGGTACTGTATGCTTTCTCTGACTCTGGGAGAGTGGAAATGTGGCTGTTACAGTTAGATAATGAGGAAGAAAATGCCTTTAAAAATTTATTGCCATCCACATATCCAAGTTCAGGCCTTAAATACTCAAAAACTGCCTTGGGCTTAGGCGTATGTCTTGGCTCACTAGCACCATGCTCAGATAGCTGGTACCCTGTTTGCAATTGCTTGTATATACATTTATCATTCATTAATAGCATTATTAATATGGTTTCTATCTAGAGATAGCGTCCTTTCAATAGGTGCTGGACACATACAGACTAAAACCAGCTTATATATGCAGAAAGGTTTCTGATAAACCACTTTGTTCTTCCTCCCCTGTCTAGTACCAAACATTATAACACACTAGTAGTTCCAGTGTCTTAAGACATATATAGGTGCATATATATACACACAAGCAGATCAGTTTTAAAGTATAAGTAAATTTTTCATGATTCCAAAGTTTGTGATAATTAGAACTTGGAAAATTCTGTAAAGTTTTTCACAATTCATATTTTGATGTGTAAAGCCTAATGTTTATACTAAAAGCTCTGCTAGAGATTCATTGCTTTCATTTGCACCTCTATTTGATTAATCTTTTTTCTTGGACCATCACTTTTTTTCAGCAGTGATGGTTCTGTGCTCTTAATCTAACATCTTTGATGTCCCTCTTTGATTCAAAGAAATGAAAGTTGGATGGTAATGTTTGAAAAGGCGCTATTGCTGTTAAATGATGAAGACATTCTGGTTCAGTTTATTCACTGATAGGTCTCCTTTTGGCTAATTGGTCTGATGACACGTAAAAGTGGCTAGCAGACATCACAAAAGTGACAGAAAAAAACATGCCCCCAATTTGTTTTAGTGTTCTGGTAAACTTTTCTGAAGGTTCTCCTTTCTTCTTTTTAGAGCTGTAAACATCAGAAGGAGGCTTTATTAAATTGCTTTTACCTCAGACTACAGGGGGGTTTAATGGAAAAGGGAAAAATGTTTGAAACTGTTGAGTCTTTGTTCTTTTTTATAAGGCAAGAACATTGAGAGTCCACACAACAGGATTTTAATAATTTGGCTTATTATGTTCACAGCAGTAAAAAAGACTGGGTTACCTGGGTTTACCGAACTGGTTAAAAGGATACTGAGCAATTCCATACATTATGTACTTGAAAAAGAACACAGAAGTATAAATATGTTTTTGTGAAAATGTTAATCAGTCCTATAGAACATATCTGTGAAGTCTAAGAAGATGTCACAGACTGTCTCTGTTTTGCAGACTTGAATGTGTGAATGTATGTTGTGCGTAGCTAGGATAACTTTTCCGTAAAAGTGAGCAGGAGAGCAAGGGTATTTACAGTATATGTTACCATATGTATATGGCAAGGAGGGTATGTTCCACTTTTTTTTTTTTAATCTTTTAAGAATTGCAATTTACGGTGTTATGAAATCAGGCATAGCACATCCTCCGTGACCTTGATTTTTCTGTCTATTTCTTCCCTTGTAATTGAAATAAATGCTTCATTTATTGCCTTCGAAATTAAACAGTTGTCAAGATACCATGGTATTCTCTGTGGACTCTGTGTTGTAATCACAACTGATGAATCTGAAATTCTCTGGTATTGCCTCTGGGAGGAGACGGTTGTGGTTTTTTGAACAAGTCGGTCCATGTTCTGTGGGTACTGTTCATTTCTTCCTACTTTCTACTGTTTCTTCCTGAACAATCATTAGCGTTGGACAAGAAAAACAAGCAATATTGAGAGTTCTCTGTGTCAGGCTTTCTGCCTGGCTGGCTTTCCTTGGTCTTGCTGCAGGATCTCATAATGCTGTTGCAGCTCTCTGCTCTTCATAGTACAGTATTCACTGGAACTGCAATTTCTAGTGCAAGCTGTAAGATCAAAGCAGATATTGCGAACAAGTCAATTTTCTGTTGCTTTGTTTCTCGTATCATCTATCAACTGATCTCCTGAACCATTTAAAGTTTTCCCAAACTGGCATTGCTTTGGTAATCTCTGTTGTTTTGCCGTGTAATCAAGCATTATATTTTTATTTTTAAACTTTCATTTATGAAACAGAAGAAACCTGCAATAACTAGTGAGTTTAGTGCTAGAAGGTTTTGTAAAGTTTCTGGTTACCTAAGTGCCTTGTCTGCTAGTTTAGTAGAAGTCAGCTGAACAGTGAGTTCTTTTCATCCTTAATTCACTGAAGCTGGTGTCTTTTTCATCCTTGAGTCATTAGCTGTTACATGCTTCCAGCATATTTGCATTGCTGCTCTGGCCCTCTGCTGTGCAAATAAGCAAAGCAGTTTCCCCCTAATTTTTTTACACATTTCCTACCTACATGATACATCATAAATTGTTCCAGTGTTGTGGCTGTAGTTTATTTTCCATAGACTCGCACGTTTATATTCCGTACCACTGTACACCTTTACCAACCTTGGTGGCCAGCTGTTGTGTCGTTGCCCTGTGCTCACCAGGCTGTAGGGGAGTTAGTTCTTCTGAGAACCAAAATTGAGTGGACCTATTCTGTAGCTTCAGACTTTATTTCACCTCAAGGTACGCTTTACGTTGCCTGTGAGTCCAACGCATGAGAATCCTGAATATTAAAGAAGGTTTTGGCAAGCCACCCAGGCCATTGTTATAGGTGGTATGAGGGTTAAACCAAACCTGGTAATTTATTCATCTTGCAGCACTACAGTGCTTTTCTGTGGAGAAGAAACAGAAACAGGCCTCTGAGTGTTTGCCATTGAAAGATTATGAAATAGATATTTGTTTTTCCAGAGAAGTCATTCAGGTGTAGCTACATACTCCTCCACTGAAGTCTATGTAAAATTTATATCACCCTCTTAGATAAAGATAAGGGCCTACAACTGGAAAATTAACAACGTCGGCTGAATTTGTTAGCATACTTATTACTGCATCAGCTTCCCCATCCCAGAAATCTCACATATGTTTGTTATAAAACCAGTGTGCAGTGTGTGAAATAGCCTGCTCTAATTATAATCTAGACAATGCCAGGAAAGTAAAGCTAATTCAAATATGGTCTATTAAGTCATCTAACATGGCAGTATATGCCATGAGGTAAAATTGCTTGGATGCAGACTGGCAACAAGGGAAATATTATGTGGCAGATCATGCGGGTTCTTTTTTTTCATTCTTTCAGCCAACAAATTAGAAACTCATTTGAAAAGTCAGCTTAATTTGATATACTGACGTGATGATGCCAACTTGGACAGCGTTAAACTCCCAGGAAGCAACTCTTGTAAAAGCAAAGACCAAAATCTTCAGTGATGGAATGTAGTCATTTCACAATCTTATTTGGTTTTGGTACCTAAAAATCTGCTGGTGATAAGTTAATATCTCTGGGATGTGCTTTCACTATATTTTAGGTCCATTTAACAAGTAGTGAATAAATATGCTTCTATTAGACAAATAGTGTACCAAGGAAGATGACCTCTTTGGTTAATTGGGAACCTGGCAATTGGTTATATGAGTGATATACCAAATGCAAATAAGCTGAAAGAGAGAAAGCCTTTACTGAGGCACTTGTTGGCTTTTAAAATATGGAAAAGTTGATGACAAAATTATTTTATTTTTCCCTTTTTACTCATTTTTTTCCCCTTAGAGATTACTAGCTGTAGTAAGGGGGACTTCACTTGTCTATGATTAATTCATTAGTTTTATATCATAATTGTTAATATTTTCCAGGCCCCAGAAGCCCACTCTGGAGTACTTGTGGGTGTGAGAAATAAGGATACTGCCTGTGTTTGTGCCTACAAGGATTAGAACCTATAAAAACCCCCACCTTGTTACTTGTTAATCCCATCAAGTCTTATATGAATCCTAAACCATTATCTGCCTCAGTGTCCAAACAAAACACGGTCATGCATGGAAGCAAAAATGTATATGTTTTACAATACTATCAGTTATATAAGCACATGGTACTTTTTTCTCAACAGGTCCAATCTTCAGTCTTCCAATCACTTCAGTCAACGGTTACACTTCACTTTTCTGCGTCTGTTCCTCAAATTTCATCCCCATCCTGCTCCCAAATTCATCTTTCTTCTTGTCGGTAAATCCCTTAATCTTCTGCTGACTCCTTAGTGTGCCATGCCAAAGAAATCTTGGGGGAGTTCAGCTTCCAATCTTCCACGAAGTTTCTATGGGACAAGGGGGAAATGAAGGACTTTGAAAGATTTGTAATTTTTCCTGATTTGAAAGACTGTAGAAAGGTTGGTTTTGACTTTACAGACATCTCCTCCTCACAGTTCCCAAAGGATTGTCATATTTTTTTAAGTGAGAAAGTCAATGTATGTTATCCAATTTTAGCTGAAGCTTTAAAACAATATTAAATTGCATAAAGATTAATCAAGTTAAAAGTAATTGAAAGGAGTTTCTGTAAAGGTAAATATTGCAGAACTATCACCGTAGGCTACCAGGCCAATCAGCAAGGTAGCACTCCCTAAAGATGGGGACCTGGGTGCCTTCCTCTGGCTAGCAGGATTGTTTGGCTCAGCAAATGTTCCACTGCTGTAGGCAGTTTATTTTGAATGTTTCACCAGATGGGACTTCTACTGCTTACCTGGAGAGAGTATGCTTTAGTCTTACAAATCATGAATATTCAAGCTGAAATTTGCCTGGGGAATTTTCAAGGCCATATATCTCGGCCTTATATCAAAGTCTATTTTTGTCCACGTGCACTTCAGTTACATGTTTTTTGCTTGCTTTATTCTCAAGGTACACTGGATATCTGAATGTGCTGGAATTTAATTCTGTTCTTATTTCATCTCCCTATGACATTCCCATTCCCTCAACCCCTCCTTTGAAAAGAATTTTGTCCCACTGTCTTGAGCTCAAGACTCTTTCAACCATGCTATTGGTGGGCATGCACATTTCAGGCACTTGCCTGTGCACTGAGCTAAGCTGGCTGCCCAAGGAAGAATCACGGTCTAAGGAAAACGAAGGTTGCCAGGCACTCCTGCTTCTCACCTTTCATGAATTTTCAGCAACAGTACCTGCCATAGACTGTATCTCAGATCTACTTCTTACTTGAGCACCCCAGAACCATGAGAAGAGTAGCGGATAGAAGAGGTGGCATAGATTCCAAAGCAAATTTGTCCCCGTCATAGAAGAAAAAGCCACCTAAGTCTGCCAGATACAGTGGCTGGTGGACAACTGCTGGCCTAGGGAGTCCTGAGACAAATGATACTTTGCTGGATAGTGTAAATGCAAGAGAAAGCCCTCTGGGATGTTATGAAAAGTTCGGATTTTTTTGTTATTTAAACATTAATTTCAAATTTTCCATTCATTAATATCTTTTGCTAATAAGTTGTTTTGTAAGAAGAGATGCTGTGCTACTACTAATTCCTTGCTTACGCTGTCTTCACCGGTTCTTAGGTGAGCTATAGTTAAAGCCACTATTTGCCAATTTATTATTACAAATGTAAGTTATTTTGAAATAATTCTACGCTGCTCTTCAGGGAGAGAAGCCTCACAGCACATGCTTTGTTATGTCTTTGATCATATCAGATTTTGCTGTGGCTCATTGCTTTATGGCATATTTTCCCATGCTCTTTTTTGTCCCCCACTGCTATCTTGCGGTGTTTTACAGTTAATCCTAGCTGCTCTTTAGTTCACTCTAGGCACTTTTTTGTTCCAGTTGCTCATAATTTTACTACTTTCAGTAACTAGCCCATAGGCTTCTTTACCATGTCTGCTCAGTCAGTATTTTTTTTTTTTTTTTTTTTAGCATTAGCAAGTTCTATGTCCTTATTGAACAGTTTTCTAGATCATTGGTATGTTAGTCAGATAAAATTAGTTCAACTGGTTACCTTTTTGACACATCATCTGCCATCGTGATCCAGATAAAAGCCTTGCTTATGGTGAGAAATACTTTAAATACTTCCTACATAAAATGTCATTGTTGGGTTTGGGGGGGTTTTTATGTTTTTTTGTTGTTGTTGGTTTGGGGTTTTTTTTGGTTGGGTTTTGGGTTTTTTGGTTTTTTTGGTGTTTTTTTTCTGCCATCACATTGTTTTGCCCATAGTGCAGATTTGGTAAATTTAGGATTTTTTGTTCAGTTCTGAATTAAAAGATCCTACTAAAGTAGCTTGAATTTTTCTATTAAAAATTAAAAATAAGGGCACTTAAGATGTGCCCTTAAGGTAAGGACAACATTTGCTTTCATTTCTACACATTCCTCTAATGCTTTGAAGCCAGAGTGTACCTAGCTTTCAAGTTTTTCTGTTTCTCCTTTAAATTTGCTGTACCAAGAGAGGATTACTGTATCTATATTCATATAACTCAAAAATTCATTTATCCTTTTTTCTCATCCATCTGTCCCAGATTTCTCTCTGCTGCTGCAGAGTTGTTACACTCAAAATCTTGCTTATGGGCACAGAGGAAGCACACCTTTTATATAAGGAAAGCTAAAAATTTATCGTTAGTATAAATGAAAGCGAAGCAGTCTAACCATTATTTGTCCAGATCTAATTATTTAAAAAAGAATGATGATGTAGTTAAAATTGTTATACACGCACCTCCTGGTGCCTACCCCTTCTCCCAGTGTTACGCTCACGTCTCCACTGCTCCTCTGGGTGCCGAGCTTGGTGGTTCCGTGCTGGTGGCACCGGTGGGGTATTACTGGTGAATCGTCAGCATCTGGAGTCCTTCACTGTGAGGAATATGATGTTCATGTTGATGGTTTCTTCTTCCTCACTCTAGGATCAACTTGGGGTCATTTTTATATGTCTGCCAACACCCTTTTATACCTTTGCTCTGTCTCCATTGTCTGCAGTTCCATATTACACACATATTTACTCTATATGGTGTCATCTATGTATATTAGATACTATTTTTTTGTTTTCTTTGTTACCTCTAAAATCAGTTCTGGCCAGCTCCAGGTCTGCACTTCTTTACCTGGACATGGGTCAGTTATAGCCAAGGGGTCTCCAATGCCAGCCTGTGCCCCTTCCTCCAGCATCCTCTGCTCGCGGCCCTTGTCACCGCATCCTGTCTTCACTGCTCAAGGCTCTGCCGTTGTACCGGGCCTGCCTTTCTCTGCACTGCGTCATCGTGTTAGAGTCATAAACACTAGTTTGCATAGAATAGCTGCTTGTTACTGCTAGCTGTGTAAAACTATGGTTGTACTATACAAAGACAAACATAACTAACTGTAGACCGCTGGTACCCTTCCTGATATTCCAACTTGTTCTCCTCTGTTGGTGCTCTTCTCAGCAGCTGGTTCAGCTGGGTCAAAAGACTTCCACGACATGAGAGAATGAAACATGGACATTAGATATATGTGGCTGATGATCAAATATATACAACGTTGACAACAAGACAAAAGGGGCAAGATGATTGTTGTTTTTTTCCCTCGGAACAGCTATGGAAATATGAAGAAATGCACAGACAATGTAGTGTGCAAACTTTCCACTGAGAAACTGAGAGCACAATGAACAAATTCTCTTCCTTGTCCTTAGGGACTGCATGGTAAATGGAAAATTCTGGGGTTTTTTAGAAAAAGCAATGAGAATGAAAATCCAGAAATTTGCATGCAGTGATTTTCAGAATTCTTTAAAATAATATTTTTCCCCTCTTCGAAAGCAATTTAACGTCATTTACTTTTATTTAATTGTCCTGTGATTCTGCTCGAAAAAAAGCAAACCCTCCCAATCCTGTTGCGTATGTGTTTTCTTCTTATATATGTATTTCAATACAGTTTGTGTGGGGAATGCCCAGGATGTCTTGTACAGTAATTGACAACTACTGAAGTAGGACTTAAAAGCTCTAAACAATGTAAATGAAGTAATAATAAATGTTATTATCCCTTATATTATTTTCTTATTATCTCTGTAGTGTTATTATAGGTATATAAAGCCTTACATAATAGCAGAAACCTTTATAGCTTATAAGAAATTGTTAAACATAAGGACAATTTTTAATACATGACAGTAAGGCTTTTTGATGAGAACCATAAAGTATTCCAGAGAAACACATTGTACTGCTGTTTCAGTGATCTAAGGTGGTAGATGGAAGTCTTGTCATCTGCAGTACCACCTCATTTCAAAAAGAATGAATTAACAGAGGAGTAGTGCAGCAATTTTTAACGTAAATAATGTTTTGCCTTTCTGAAAGCACCCATTTACAATTTTGAGGCCATTAGATTCCTGCCCTGTCCTCTTTAGCACTGTAATTCTGCAACAGGATTGGAGAGCCAGTCTGAGATTGACAATTAACTTCTCGCTTATGCTTCAAAGCTTCCTTTTATATTTCTGTAAAACTGAACAAATGACTGCTACTAATGTTTTGCTCATCAACTAGTAAGTGGAGGCCATTTAAGGCAGAAATGTAGGGTTTAGCTCCAGCTGCTGTTCTAATGTTGCAGAAAGCTTTTGCTGCAGTTCATTAAATTCAACTTCAGGCAGTCACAAAACTGCCAGCTAATTATTTTTTTTTCTTTCCTCGGCTGAGCGGAACCTGGTGTCACCAATTTCCACTCATAAAATGGAGCTACAGAATTCCTCATTCTTGGAGACTGAAGAAACAAAGCAGTGAGGAAGACACCAACGTAATCCTTAAAGTAACAGGTAACATTGAGCCAGTGAAACTTTATTTTCTACCAGTTTGTCAGATTATCTTGGGAGTCCAGCTTTGTGCAGGACATCAGTTCTTTGCTAGTAGGTCACGGGGCCAGTATTGATAACTGGTAGGTTATGCTCTGGGGACTAACAACCCAGAGGAATGCCTGTCATGGTGTCAGCTGGGATGGAGTTAACTTGCTTGTTACCAGCTGACGTGGGGCTATGTTTTGGATTCAGGATGAGAGTGGTGTTGATAACGCGCTGATGCTTTTCATTGTTGCGAAGCATTTTTCTGTTCCTCATACAACCCCACCAGCAAGTATCATGGGAGCGCACAAAAAGTTGCGAGGAGACACAGCCAGGACAGCTGACCAAAGGGGTGTTCCATGCTATATGACATCATGCTCAGTATATAAATCTTGGGGAAGAAGAAGGAAGGGGGAATATTTGGAGTTATGGCGTTTTGTCTTCCCAAGTAACCACTACGTGTGATGGAGCCCTGCTTTCCTGGAAATGGCTGAACACCTGCCTGCCGATGGGCAGTGGTGAGTGAATTCCTTGTTTTGCTTTGCTTGCGACTTTTCCTTTACTCTATTAAATTGTCTTTATCTCAATCCATGAGTTTTCTCACTTTTACTATTCTGTTTTTCTCCCCCGTCTCAATTTGGGGGGAGTGAGCGAACAGCTGCGTGGTCCTAGTTGCTGGCGGTGGTTAAACCATGACAGTGCCTAAAAGAGCCTGGTCATTGCAGAAGAAATCAGTGAGGGAAAGATGCAAGGACTTGCATGGCCTGCTCACCCCCCTGGAGATGCAGGTTGTGTGTTTTCAGCCCTCTGGTTGAAAAGGAGCAGAGCTGCTTCTGAGAAGAATTATTCTTCAATACCGAGTATGTGGGGTGTCTTAGTCTCTATTATGTTGGTTCAAATCAAATTGAGGGCTGAAAATTTCTTTTGTGGAATATCATAACTAAAAATGAGATCCAAAGCTGAAACTCAGCTCTGTGTTATCATCACATGTATAATGCTACACATCTCTGATAAATTGTTTTAAATACACCTTGATATCAACTGTACTACCGATGATTTTAAGTTGTTAGTAGAGCTTATAAATCCCTGTGTGTTTAGGGTAACATTCAGAAATAAGAAATATGAATACATAACCTCCTGCCATGGAGCTGCTCGTGGGAAGAGAGCTTTTGTTTGACTTCTGTGATCATTTACTCTTCAGCGACTTCACAAATAGAGAATATTTCCAAGCTAGTCCGCCAAGCTTTTATCCCAGAATTCTTGGAAAAATAATAGATACTGAGTATTTGAGCTTCTGTTAATAATTGTTTATTGTCATATCACAGTCAGGTTCTGTACACACAGAGGAGACAGCCCTTACTATGTTTGTACAATGAAAATTAAAACAAAATGAGTATAGCAAGGGAACGGTAGAGAAAAGTGTAAAGTAACAGCAGTAGAATGGTGTGACTGAACCTGAAATATGTAGAATTAGTTATTTTCAAGGTTTCCAAATATATAGCTGCAGCTCTGGTTGCATGAAGAGAGGAAACAAATTATTTCAGTCTCAAAATTAACATTTTAAGTATGCATATTTTTGCTTTTGACAGCATGCCTTCAAATACCTGTAAGTTGTCAACTGGTAACTATTGTTGTCTAACCATGATCTTAAGAGACACATCAAAAGAGAATTAAGGCTATGACAGCAGTCAGTGCAAATCGGAAAAGTTCCAGGTAAGGATAAAATCTGGCATTTGCTTCAAACACCAAGACACAATGGGGGCACAAGAAGAAAGCTATTAAGGGAATCAGGTTTAGAGTATGAAAGCAAGACACAAAGTCTCACCCTTCCTTTGTTTTTCTGTGACAGTTTTAATATTTTTTTCTTTGATACAAGTTGTGTAAATAAGTTTGGGTTCAGTTTGGGATAGGTTTTTGTAGGACTTCATTAGGAAGCACGTTAAAAAGAATCTGTCAATACTGGACATTCACAGAACTCTTAACTGAATTCTGATCATGGATTCAAATTATGTTGCTATTTCTACGTAAGCATCTCAATGAACAGCACTGGGAACAATGAAAAAGCTGAGATTTAAGTCACATTTTGACATGTATAGGTAAGAAAGGACTTAAGTTTTTATAATTGTTAAAGGAAGGAAAAAAATATAGACTTGCTTTCAAATCCAACACTCAATTCGTGATGACACATTTTTTTATTCGTAATCTAAGCAAAACTGATCTGATATTTATTGAGAATCAAACAAGTAAAATTCTGTCATTTTAAAGAAATATAATGACACTATGAAGGGTATTTTTGAAAATAAAAAAACCTCATTATTTTTATAATCTCAATTTCAGAATATGATTCTAATAGACTTAGAATTCAGGACTAGGTTCTGAATACAACCCACAAAATATTAAATCATATGTGCCACCAACCCCTCATGTATAAAAAGACGTTCTTATTTTCTTATCTTATTTTCTTATCTTATTTTCTCTAAAAATAAAAAAAAAATCTTATTTTCTCTAAAAAGACAAAGGATTTCTAAATACATAAATGCACAGTAATAATTAAACAGGTTCAAACTTGAACTGTTTGAAATGTGATTTCTTTGAATGTGGAAAACAACAGTAGCTACGATCATGGATTATGATCCTGTGGCTAGGTTTTAGCTTCACCAGAGTGGCAAATTGAAGGCCTTTTTCCCTTACCCAAAGGGAAAAGCAAACCAGACATAGAGCTCCCAACAGAGCCTTATGAGGGCTTGGGAGGGGACTAACCACGTCCTTCAAGCTTTCGCCAATGCAGCCCTGCATGTGGTTGCCTCCCTCATTGCCAGGGTCTGCAGCTGAGTCACGGTCAGTGTGTTGTCCACCAGGATCCACACCCCCACCTCCTTTTCGGCAGAGCCGTTACCTAACCAGACCGGGACCAGCAGGATTAGGTAGCATCCAAGGCATGTCAAGGCAAGTCAGACTATTAATACCAGAAATGGTTTATACATCAGGCTGGAAGGGTCCACTTAAAGCACTGCCACGTGTGGGTACCAGCAGATTGGTGTTAACAATCCGCCGCTCTGAGACCACCGTGTTCTTACAAGGCTCAATCCTCTCCCAGTGCAAAGTTGCCTGATGGCAAACAGAAAGAGCAATGGCACCTGCCAAACGTCACTGACGGTGGTGTGCCTCACAGTAAGCCTTGCAACCTTTCAGATCAAGCAGGACTTAGCAAAGATGTCAGTTTTCAAAAGGGTGTAGGAGATGCTTCACCAGCCTGTCACCACAGGACAAGCTCGTCCATGGCCAGGGGCACTGCCCAAATGAAGGCAGGCAAAATGAGTCACCTGCTCCCTCTGCTGCAAAATAAACAATCAGGCTAGCAGATACTGAGAGCTCCACACTCCAGACCTCCACCCCCCTGAAAAAAGTGCAAATTATTTGTTCATCTGCCTGGTCATTAGCTGCTTTTGGATTGACATTTGGCTTTACTGTGTCAAAGAAAACAACCAGAAGATTCAGAAATAACCATTTCTGTAGCCAGATTGTGCTCAGTGATGCCAAGCAGATCCTGAATGGCTGCTTAAGCTCACTACCATTTCAGCACGATAATTTTCTAGACCTAATACTGTGGATCTTCACATTACTAGGCGGCTAAAATATTTACAAGGCTTGTCTAAGCCTCTTGATTTACCGCTCTGTTTATCTCCTTTCATTATACTTGTGTTGGAAAATCATATTCTCCTAATATTTTTTTTAAATAAAGACTATATTTCCCAATCTGTAAGCCATTGCTCTAGAAGTTTCACAACCAATTGCCAAAGTCCTACCGTAAGTTTTCTTTACTGAATGCAAATATGATATGGTCTTCATTAGCGTACCATAGGTAATTCTCTTCTGCAGAGTTTAAATAAGAATTTTAATTTTATTATCTCAAGTATCTTTTTTAACAGTTTGTAGAATTCTGCCTGTACTGAATTAAACAACTTTAAATGATCTAAAAAATTTCTCTATTAAATTGCAGGTGGGAAGACAAATCCAATGCTTCTGTTACTTTACTGTGGATTCCAGGAGGAGAAAACGTAGGTAGGAGGTACCTCTGAAATTCCTGAAATGCCTCTAAAATAGAGTTGTGTGCTCTCAAAATTGGGTTTAAACCTTTTAAGGGTTAGCCTGGAAGCGTTACTGGGGCGGTAATAATTACTGAAGTTGGACAAAACCCTATGAACTGGTGTGTAAATATACACTGCAGAAAAGGACATGAAAAAATAAGTTTTGAAGAGCACAGAGACAGAACACAAGCAGTTATGAAAAAACTGTGGAGTCACTTTTTTTTCTTAGGTAGAACAAATTATTGATTCTAGAAGAAATTAGAGTAAGTTTGATAATGCTTATTCAACAACTGGGATGTAAATGACAATTTTATTGATTGCATTGGGCATGGTTGTTTATTATTTGGAGGATTTGCTCCCTGTTTCTTCTCGTTTAGGGACAGGGACAGACTCAACTTCACTGAAGTGAACAGGTGTATTTCAGTGGGATCTTGATCCACCCCTTATTCTCCACAAATGGGTTGGCTTTTCTGACCTAAAAATGGCAACCAAGGAAGAAAATTTAAAATACCCTTGATATATTGCATTTATTGGATATTTATCAATCAATTAAATACACATTGTAAACTTCTATGTAAACAAGGGCTGTAGCAACAGACTTTGAGAGTAACCATCATATCAGAAAGTATTTTTATTTCTTTTTAAAGAGAAATACTAACTTTTAACAATAATATGTTTGCTAATTTCTTTCCAAAAAAGAGACTAATTAAAAGGTTGTCATATTTTAGGGATCTGGCTTTTATTGTTACTCTATCCCATCATAGTATACTACATCTATTAAAAAAAGACATTAAATGATTTTGTGTTTATATTTATTGTCAGCAGTACATCAGTTATGTAAAAATAACCCAGATGAAAATGTAAGATTTGTTACATTTTCACGTCATCTGTATTAACTCAATAAAGCTTAGTGACAATATACACAAATCTGCGGTAGTTGTACGTAAACATTTTGTGCATTAAAAAAGAAATATACATAATTTAAAAAATAAAAATGCATTACACAATTTACAAATTAACATTAACAAAAAAAAGGTAAACATTCCTCAAACAGCTGCCTCCTCGTTCTACAAAATAAATATTCAAGTAAATTAAGTTAGGCAAAATAAACTCTTAACTTTGGGTGAGCACAATTTACATAAAGGTAAAAAGACAGATTTCCATTTCATTCAAGGTATATTTTACAGTGATTTATACACAGAGTTTTTAAATTGGTCTCTTCGGATTGTAATATTGGAAAACAAACTTTATCACATTTTCGCAGGAGGAAGGGAGTTTCAAAATTGATGCTTTATACCAAATATAGACAAGCTTGTGCCGTTGCATCAAAGCTTCAAAAAGGAACTGCTCCAGGACTCAAAGCAGACACAGTAATCTAGAAACTACAGATTTAAAAAGGAAAATACAAACCACCACATCAACAGGAAAATGTCTACCTTGCTATTTTCTGAATGGTTTATTTGATCACTGGAAACGTTACTTTCACAAACTAACCATCTACGGTAGTGGCTGCTTTAGGCACTGGATTTGTAGAAGCACTCTGATTTTTAAAGCAAAAGGCTTTTCATTCTATGCCGGTAATTCACCTATTATTTTTTTTCTGTTTCAATGCTAAAGGGCTTAATGACCTTTGCAACTTTTAGCTTTACATAAAATTTCAGCCCTCCTTATAGCCTAGTATTTTTTTCTTAATAACGAGGGAAGCCATTCTGGCTTCAAATTTCCGTGCACTTTGTTCATAAAAAAAATAATAATGAAAATGCACTCTCGATTTTAAACGCAGCATTAGCATGATGCCGATGTGCACCAGCAGAATTCACTGACTGGCTATGAAGTGTAACGCACACTAAAATACTTGCATGGATTGCAAAGGCCAAATATACTTTAAAATCCCTCCTATTTCTTTCTTCGTTTGTCCATTTTCTATAGGGAGAAAAAGGAGATGGCATACCTTTAACTTCAACTCATTAAATTCTTAGATTTAGGACATAAAAGTCTTCAAGGCAAGAACTAGGCAACAGTTCCTGCTGTTATTATACCAGCCAGTATAATAAATAAAGTTGACTCATTGCCAATGAAAGAAACCCTGTTCCCTCAATTCCCTATTGGCCAATACTATTTGACAACACAGAATCAGACTTTTAAAAGTACACAAATTGTGACTAAACTTTATGTATCCACATGAGTTATCATGCTTTAAAACTTTATGACTTTTCCACATTACTTTTTGTATGTCTGACAAAATAGGAATCAACTAGGTTTTCCTTGTTTTCTACCCAAGAATGCTGAAGTAATTAAAATCATCAAGATTTGTTTTTTTCCTATGGATCTTTACAAAACGATGTAAGACTGAAGCCCCCAGTCCGGCAACACATATATGAATGAACCACTGCTGTAGCAGGAGGCCATGGCACTTCACCAGCTGTGGCCAGATCAAGGAATAAAATGAGAAACTAAACCTGTACAAAAGATTGTTACAATTGTTCCTCTCTGCCATCACTCCCATCTGGGGAATACTTACGCAGTGGGAGGGAAGGTCATTTTCTTGATGCAGTAACACCACACTGGTAATATAAGATAGCTAAGCTAAAGTAGGACCATAACCTTCTCTTGAACATTCACAAAATGCACATTGGTTCCAAGAATTATTCTACATGGAAAAAAGTAGGTATTCTGAAGAACTGTTGTTACCTATTGATGTCCGTGAGAGGCTTGTCGCCGATTTCAGTGGATCTGGGCCAAAGATTGCAAAGCTACAGTTTTATTCAGAGTGCAAAAACTGGTGCTTCTTGAGTAAATAGCATGATGAATAGGCAGAAATGGTTTAGGTTATAAAAAAGACCTGAGAACCTAATATTGAATTTTATATAACAATTAATTTTTGAGAGGTTGCCTGATAAAGTTTTGTATTGCTTAGTAGTGGCACAGTCACTTATATGTTCAGGCTACACACAGAAGCCATTTGATGAGAATAACCCTTCTCAGGTCATGAATCACATCTGTAACAGGCATGTAGATACACTGGCAAGTCAATGAGCTTCAAGTGTAACACTGAAAAGCCATAAGCACGGAAAGAGGTTAACAGTGAGTTTTATAATGCCAGAATTTTTTAAAAAGTCATGAGTATTAAAATGGCAGAACTATTGATCATATTGTTTACTTGCCAGCACACTCAAGAGTTTAACTGAATAATTAAAAGAGTCTATCCAATTATCCTAATTAAAAAAGACAGAAGGGCTCTGAGTATTGCACTGTCAGCAACAGTGAAAAAGCTCTCACTAGCAGAAGGGAAAAAAGAAAAAGCAAAACCATTTCATTTTAGTTGAACAAACAATCAGAATACCTTTTTAGACAGTAAATATGTCACTCAGGATTACAGGGCAACCACTTTTCTTTTTCTTTTCTTTTTTTTTTCTAGCAAAGTTAACAAATATAAAAAATCTAGTCATAAACAGCCTTCAAAGTACAATTAGAAACCAGCAGGACAATCTATACCAGTATAGGTAGACGGGGCGAGAAACTAGACACTTGTATTACTGCCATGATATAGACTACAAATGGCCGCTGTGACAAGGAACGGTGCGTACAGTACACGTCGTTAGCCGATTCCATCCAGCCGCAGTCCAAACCGAACGCTACTCTCTTCAGGATTCAAGACCTGTCTGCTTGACTTGACACTCCTTGTACAAGATACATCATCATCCTTTCTGAAAAGAGGCAGTTTCTATGGCAATACTAGTTAAGTGCATATCATGCTGCACTAATATAGTGCAAAAATTTGCCTTACATGTAGCAAAAAAGATGCAGGCAACAGTTTTGAGTTAGAGAAAGTAGAAACGTATTGTAACATTTACAATGGGTATTCTTTTTCCAGACAGCAACCGCTAGAAAATACTGAATCTGAGAATGCCTCCTTTCTGGATGTACGCGAGGCCTTTATACTTTGGAGAGATAACAGGACAGAATTTTGCAAGTGAGTCATTGCCCTCTGAAATGCAGGTTAACACAAGTTATCATCAACTGGCAAACTGTTGAACTTGCTCAGTAGGTTAATCCCAGTTAAATGTTAATATTGTACTAAGCGCTAAAATGCTCTTTAACAAGTATATAATCTGATAGAGTAATACATATGGTTCAACTGAGTATATATGTTGTTATGCTTGGATGTAAAGAGTCATAGACAGCTTGGTACAAACTCTTCATGCGTACTGATTATACTTGGTTAATGTTGCAGGGGCTTCCAACTGTTAATATTACGTCAGCTACAGTATTCTGAAGACAGAAGTGGTGCTTATAGTTTGTAAGATTGAGGAAAGACCACAAATCTCCAGCTGCAGCTTCCATTAATGTGATTCTGCCAGATTTCTCAGTGTTGATGGTCTAAAGTAAAGCAATAATACCTTGAATATCTGTAGGCATTATGAAATCCATCCTTCTTTATCTATGGTGCAGTTACAAAAAAGAAAAAGTCAAAACACTTAATCCACTCCATAGAAAATCCCTGTGGCTTTGGGTACCTTCTGATTTCAATCCATTAATTTAGACTCCATTTGTCACCATCAGAAGTTATAGTTTACATATCTGCATCTCCATCATAAGCCAAGGTTAAAGGTTTCAGTCGGTTGTTCTGCCTTCTCTGGGGCTTCTTTGGCTTTTTGCTGAAACAATAAGATAATTTGTAAATAGAACAAGGAACTAATAAGATAGCAAAGATGGATTTCAGACTTAAATGAGAGATGAGTGTGGTTTTTTTTAAGAATGCATTTGGGTGTTCATTTGTAAAAGCTATAAGCCTAAAACCTTCACTTGGATCAGTAATTGTCTCTTTACCAACCCAAAGCAACATCTAATTCAAAGCTCAGTTGTTCAGAAATAGGCTGTTACGGCACTGATGTGACTTGATGAAATCCTTGGCAGGTAATTCTGCAAGATCAGTCAGTTTTCAGAAGAACCCAGAGCCTGCAGTGCAGTATTTGGTCATGTATCAAAGCTGCAATCAGGTTCTTTTAAATTATATGACTCAAATCTTAACCTCTTTTGACACATCAAGGGTTTCCACAAGAAAGTTCCATCTTTTGATTAGTTTTATGTCATTACACTTTCTGGAATGACTACCATTAATTCTAGATGTTATAATCAAACCAGTCATAAATAGCAGTGATATGGTTGTTAGCCATAACCATTCCCTGTCTAGCCTTGAATTAGATTTTAATCCACCAGTATTTCCAATCCATTTGATATAACTTTAAAAAATTAGCAAGCCAAAGGAAAATGCATGTTTATGCATGCTTTAGTTCTTGTCTTCTTTCGGAGTGTAATATAAGCATTTCTTTAAATGAGGCCTGTTCATCCTCAGTCTCGTCCAAAATCTTCTCTCAGCTATGTCACTCAGGCTTCCCAAATCTAATTCATTGTTACCAAACCAGTTGTTACAGTGGCTTGCAGTGGCCACAGATTCCAGTCCGAAGAATCTGTGGTGGAGTTGTATGCTAATGGATTTTCTTTTCCTTAAAAAAAAAAGATTTTATTCCTTACTTGTACAGAAGTGAGATTGTGGGGAAAGTATACTAAAACCCAAACAAATCCAGAAGCCCCCTAAATGTTTACTAATGCAGTACAGCCAAGAGACTGATGCGTGTGACCACTCGTCCCTCACCTTCCACCCACGCAGCCATTTGGATCAGAAATTCCAAACAGGACCTAGAAAACTTCAGGGAGAGCATTCTCAAAGGTGACTTGTTCTTGCAAAAAAATCTTTGTTTTCACATGCACTAAGATTTTTCAATGAAACATTATTTCACGTATGAAAAACAAGAAAGTTTTTCAGACTTTTTTTGGTTCTGTCTCTCTATATGCTGCCAAATATAAAATCTAATTTGCCTGATTGCTCAATTTCCTTCTTGCCGTTTCTCTCTGTATTTTGTGCTACAAACGCAATGAGATTTATAATGGACACAGTAAATTCTTAACAGAGATAAACTGAGTAAAAATGAACTATACACTAAACTACCCCCTATGTATAAGAAGTTCTTCTAACCTCAGGAGAGGGCGTGTTTAGCCATTGTCTAGACTACAACCAGAGTCCAATAATCTGAGCTTGGACAAAAGGACATGGAAAATTAAATACTGCAGTTCACACAAGTGCCTGCAGTTTCTACAGCGGCATATGTAAACTCTTGCATTACAGTCTGTGTGGGACTGCTTGTTTGTAAATAATTAAAGAACTCACCAGGCTAGATAGATCATAGAAACAATAAAGATGAGTAAAACAAATGCACCAGCAGCTACACCATAAACCCAGGTCTTCAGCCTCCCATCTAAAAGGAATGAATGTTAGTCAGTAGTGTTTGAGTTAGTCTTGTTGATTAGTTCTGATATACTAAAGAAATACTTTTATAATCCAAAATAAATATATTGACTAGCAATTACAGCTTAGTAAGAGTAAATAGTATTAAACAACTGAGCAATAGCTTCTCTGTGCGCTTGTGTTCTTCTATTCAGACGAAGTCTGGATAATCTGAATGGAGCCGAGATGTGGGGCAGAGGCAGCAAGTAAGACCCCCAGAAACCCAGCCCCTGGGCCCGCTGGTGGCGGACAATCCGTCAGTGTGATCACAGGGCAGTTTATCAGCCTGGGACTCATTTATGCTCTTAGCATCACTTTTCATTCTAGCTCCAGTAAATTTTCATTCAATTTTTCATTCTTGTTGCTATTTAAATTTATGCTTTTAAATGCCTTTAGCCTGTTTTAGCTCATCCATACCTTAACTGCGCATACACAAACTTTACTATTGCATAAAGCAATAATTTTTCAATTTCTTCCCCTGCCAAATGCAAGTTGTGTTGTTATAAATCAGCTTCCCCTCACAGAAAAAGCAGAAATACACGCCCCCCCCCCCCAAAAAAAAAAAAGACAACCCACGCTTATAGATAGAATACTGTTTGTTGTTGATAAGGACTGTATTTATGTGCAACCTGTGCAGTTTGGATTTTGGACATGATGTCCCAGCAGGCTGAGGTATACATCCCATCTCCTGCTTGCCTTGATCCTAGATGCACCTGCTTCTCCCAGGAAAAACAGCATGACTTTGTGGGGTTTTGCTCTGAACCCCAAACGAGCATGTCACAACCCAAGGTCAGTGCATTCTGTTGGATTCATTACTTTTACCTGACTCATTTTGCTAATTTCTAAATGGCTTTTCAAAAACATTCTTTTACAGGAAGTTAGCTAGCCTCGTTGCACCTCCTTAACAGTGAAAATTATATATATGTATATATATAAAAAGCTGAATTATTTAATTTACAAGGGGAAATATTTTATATCATGAATCCATGTATATTTTCAATGTAATCAAACACAGCAAAAAGTTTTCTGACCAAATACTTATTGTTTCCTGATACCTCTGTAGAACAAAAAGGCATTATTGATGCAGTTGATGTTTCTACGATGTATTAATAACAAAAATCAGTCAGACTGACTTTGCTCACGTTCACAGCAGCCCTCTGTATTGCTATGCAGCTAAGTTCAGGCTTTCTGTTCTCTAGAAATGCAAAGTCTTGCAGTCATGTGGACAACTTGTTCAAGACTAATTAATATCAAAACATTTTAGCTTCATTACATTAATCAACCTAATGAAACATTATAACTGATAATAACTCATATAACTGAAATAACTGATCCATTAAAGGTGGACTGAACAGTAGATTTGACCTGACGTATCCAGTGATATGATAGTAGGAATGAGAGGAATTCAGACTTCGGTACTGCTAAATAGGTTAGCTTCTTCTCTCCTTGGTTTATTTCCATTGGTAAATGTAAGGGGATTTGGGTTGTTTATTTTAAAATAGCATTATCTCCTTGAAAAAAAGACTGGCATTACCTTGTGTATGGATTTATTTATTTTTGTCACAGCAGGGAACTCTGTTAATGAGGTCATTCATATTTTGCAACTACAGGCATCTAACTCAGGCTTTCTGAATTCCCCCAGACAGATTATTTCTACATATACAAGGGAACTGGCATCTCAAATGCATCTGTTTTGGGTAATACATCAGCACAGATACATGAAGAGTGTAGTTTAAATGCCTTTCTTTCTGGAACTGCAATAAAATTTGTTGAAGACAGTGAAAGAACTATTTTAAATCTAGACTCAGGAACTGTGAGGAAAGGAATAATTGTGCTAAAGTAAATCAAAACCTTTCCAGTAGTCACACAATTCTAGAATTCAAAAAAATCAAGCATAAATCTCATCTCAAGTGCAAAATGTTCACTTTCTTCCACATTTGCTCATACCGTCACTGAATGAATTATTAGTTCTATTGGATGCAGTTGTTTTTATCTGAGCTGAGCTATGTTTCCTTCCTAACTTGAATTACTGGAAGATTGGTGAGTTTTCATGAAATCTCTCAGCTGTTCCCTGCTCCAAATAGCATGTCTGAGCTCATATGAACATTCACTTTCCTAAATAGCTGAAGGTGACTGACATTTGCTTATTCTCTCCACTCTGGCTGTTACAACCCTCCCTCTGGCATTATCAGGTGGAGTGAGCTAGAATGAGTAAAAGATAACACATTTGGTAAGATGCTGTTTTTTAAAGGAGGACCAGAAAAGCTTAATTTTCTTTTTTTATTGTGAATTAAAGTATTAACTTATTAGAGTAAAGATAATTTTATTGCAGGTATCAAATATAGTATCACAGTACAAATAACGGTTAATAGGACTAATGGGATCTAACATAAGTATTTCTAACCCAAACATGATTTAATCTGCAGAAGTACTGCTGTAGTTCTCAATTTGCAGCATTTTATGGATTATGCACGTAAGGATACTGTTTTCAATTTTCAGATTAAAAACATTCATAAAAGCTTTAGAAAGAAAAGAACACTCTAAGACACAAGTGTATCAGAATATTTAGCTCTATGTGATTTAAAAGACACTTATGAAGATAATCAATTGCCCTCTTAAAATAATTAGCATTTTGGACAAGCGTCGTATCTCTTTACGTGAAAGTAATTTGTTACTTAAAGTTTTATTTATCTCAATGCTTAATAGTACCATGAAATATTTACTGAAATCTGATTACATGACGGACTTTATAGTATTTTTGATGGATAACTGTCTTCTATTTCTTGCCACTCTTGCACATAAGTCCTTGCTCAGCACTAAAGAACATGGTCCATCATAAAAGCAAATATTGCCTATAGAGACTTAGAGCATGTCTATACTAAATATCAATAATGTGGTTAGCTCTTGTGTAACATGAATTAGTTTCAATGTGGATATGGCAGAAAAGCATTAGCATATCTATACTGATTATTTTCCTACAATTTATGCTATGGCTGCAAATTTTAAGCAGCCCTTACCCTCTGCAGTCTTCAGCGCTACCTTTTCACTCCTCGGTCAATGGCATTACTAGTTGAGACAGCGTAATCTAATATCCTGGCTTGCAACTTTGCAGCCATCTCCCTTCTAAAGTTACATTTCAAATAGCTTCTGTGAGTTTTAATAGGTGGAAGGGATTAAAAGGAAATGTGCAATACAAGCTTTCATTAAACATACTGATGGAGGAGCTGAGAAGGCTACAGGTTTGCTTATGTCTCTTCCATTGTTTTCAGTCAGGGCAGATGCCCGTCTTCTTAAATGAACACTTAAGGGTTTTTCTTTTCTTCCTCGGCATCACAAAAATGTAAATGCCAGACCCTGCAGCAGTACTTAGCATTAAGAACTGCTCATTGCATGACTTCACCTGGCCCAAAAGGCTGTAGAAACCAAGTCCTTCCTCGTCCTGACTGGTTACTGGAGGGCTGGGTGGGGTTCACAGCTCGACTGGTTTTCACATCTCCCTTTTTGTCCTCCATGGTGGGGATCACCACCACTGGGATGAGAGTGCACTGTTCGAGTGTGCCATCGGAGGACATAACTTCAGTGTATCCATCTTCGCAACTGCACGTTCTAGTCTGTAGGGAACAAGTGTTTTACACTGTGTAGCAGAAAAACACGGTTTTCCATGAGCCATAAAGCATAACAACATGGATGACTGGAAAAGAAGACTGTTTTGACGAGTGCTAGCCTGGAGAGTACCTCTTCATATATTTTTATGCAGGTTTGTACCGAGTCAACAGAGATTATTCAACATGTAATTGAAAGGTAGAAAATGGTCTGAAGTTGATTTTAACAGATTAACATTTAGGAAAATCTCTGAAACTACTTTTTGCTGGCAGAATCTTTGTAATGCAGAGAGATGTGTGGGAAGCCCTGACGGGGGTGTTTTATGCTCCAATGCAGTAGCACATACCTCACTGCAGTAAGCGTGGGGTTGGCTGCACGGTGGGTTACATGACCTGTCAGCGTCTGGTTGGCGCATCACTAAACAGCCCCCTGTAGGACAGAAAATCATATTTTGACATGGTAATACCTCACCACTGATGAAGTTACTGATGTCATTACTTGCTACAGTATGCCATGGATGATAATTTTATTGCTAATTTGAATTTAAGAGTCCTTCTCTTATTCCAAGGGGAAGGATAATTGGTATCAAGTATTTTCTTATAGGTAGAGTAAGGATACAGCACATGTATTTGCATTCATGTGCATTTTAGAGAACTAATATTTGGCAAGTGAATCTTTTGCTTTTCCCTTTGGTGGACTGCTCAAAACATTCAAAATGTTTTGTTGTGCTTGAAGGAATGGATTTTGGTTCTCTAGGGCCCTCCTTATGACTTATATATTAAAACTGTGACCACAAAGAAAATAAAAGCATTTTTTTTATTTGTATCTTTGACTGTTAAACTGAAAACAAACTACTCATCCGGTTTATGAACGGATGCCTGTTTTCTGCTGCTCCTCAGCTTTGCCTCTTATGAAGCCAGGCTTCATGCTAGTCTAAGACAGACTTTTTGAAAGGAAAGTAGTATTATCAGTAAAGCATGTACTGAAATGCCATGATACTGGTGATATAGTGGGCTTCAGTCTTTTTCCTTTTTATACAGTCCTAGTTCTCATTTCTACAGCTTTATGTACAGTGCAGTTATTGTTATGGACCAAAACACACAATCAGGCTTTCACTATCATTTCAGCCAGAATGACTTTGAAATATATTTAGAATCAGTTTGAATCTATCTTGGTTTCCTTCCAGCTTACGGAAGAGGGATATGCATCACGTAGTTTAACATTTATACTGCTACAGGATGACTTATCTTGCATCTCCCAAATTAATAACATTTTTATACTGGTGTGATATGATGATGAAATCCTGATAGCTGAGGTTGGTCACTGTAGCAGATGCAGTTAGATGTGGTTACGTAGATCCAAGTGTTAACGGGGTGGCCGATGAAAAACAAAGAAAACCCTGCTGGTTGCCATAACTTTTCCCCACCCCCAAAACGGAAAATCATACATCCTAGCATACAAAGCACATGCCTGTGGGAATCTATGTAATAAAATATCAGTCATCCAAGGAAGCTGCAGAAGGAAAGAGCTGCCTCATCGCCCATGGGAAACAACACCTTCAAGTAAAAAAGAACTATTCAGCACAATAATATTATGCAAGTAAATAAATAAAGGCCTTAATATACCAACAGGACACATAATAAATTTCTGAATTAAAATACATTAAGTTAGAGACAAATACGCAGCAATAAGGCAGCAAAGAAACACAGTTATCAGAGATATGGGTTGATTCTAGATCAAAATAGGTATTCTCTATTTAAATCTATTGTGTATGTGCATCTATCAGTTTGAGCTCTTAAATACTGTAGTTTATACAAACCACTTTCAAAAAAATTTTCAAATGTAAATAACAATCTGGTTCATGACTGTATACTACATGCAGAGAAGTTCTTGCAGAATGTTATACATAAGTGCTTTGCTTGAAAACTATCAGGAGCATATAAAAAAAATACAGGTTTGCATTTCATGGAAACTGGTGATTACATTCTCTGGAATTTTCCAGTAGTCTTCATTTCAAATTAGAAAGTTACCACAGCTTTAAAAACCCATACAAACAAACTTTGAAAAAAGAGATACAATACAGGTCTGAGGTTAGTCTGCCTAGGAGGTCCCGTCATGAAAAATCTGCCACAAATACATATTCACACACTTGTCTTTTCTGGAATTCATTGCATGGCTGTATTCAGTTGCATCAGAACAAACTATTATTTTTATGTGACTGACTGTGATTTATGAATATATTCTGATTTTAACACCTCAGAGCCCTAATCACCAAGACCCTATTTATTTTGAAATATTTATTTTGAAATCCTGTAGGACCTTTAACAGATATCATATATTAATTTCAATAACAATTCTTACTTAGAGTTTTACCTACCATACAAGCATCTTTGCTAAGCAGAAAGCAATCAAGGTGCATAGATAATGCCCTGTTGCATTCGTTGTAAAGACGATGCATTTTAATATTCTTACAGGACAAGGTCACACTTGCAAAAGAGACTTTGGGCTACTAAGTATTATTTCAAAATACTTGTAAAAATAACACTGATGTTTTAGATCTACGGTTACAACAGACAGTAGTGGTGGATTCCACCATCCAGCAGTATCGCATTGGCAGTCCATGAATTGGCAGTCCAGGCTCTCCTCCAGTGACCGACCTGACAGTGGCTGGCATTAAGGACGTGCTTTGGTTTGCCCCAAACCCAAACTTAGCCCATAGCTGTTCACTGAAGTATCCTGCTATAGGTTTACATCATTGAAGTGAAGAAATAAACCTATATTAGCACTTTTATTAAAATGTGATATTTTGTGATTTTAAGGAGATATATAATATATGCATGATAGTATCAATCATGCATATATCAATCATTGCATCTCTCTGCCTCTGTATAGGCACTGAAATGAACTTTAATACACACAAGTTCTATTTGTTGTAAGGCTTGAAATCTTAAACCCTAGATTTAGAAGTGTAAAGATGTTTATGGTACAAAAAAACCACAACGTAGATCATTCCAGGTCCAGTAGAGAAGATAAATACTTATGTTTACTTTTTGCATTACGTGCTGCATAATTCTGGAAAAGAAATGGTGTGATGATTCAAGACAGCATGTTGATTCATATATCAGGAACAAGTGGTTTTGGCAGATTCTTTAAAAAAACATAATTTCCATTTGCTAGGGAAAGACGTTATCCACCTATTTTCCAGGCTTTTCTGTGTATATAAAAAGAGTAGTTACCTGTGACGTTTAAACCATCTGACCTTTGGCACCACACGGTTCGAGATGATCCCTTCCATGGACTAGCCATCCACTTGTATTCATAGCACTGTCCATCTACACAGAGAACATTCACTTTTCAAGAAATCTGATTACAAGACTTTAGGCTACCACTGGTGGCAGCCACACTCGTCAGTAGACCATACACATTAGGTTTAATGGCTTTTATGGCTAAGTAGGCCCCTCCCACCTTCACCCAGAAACTTAGAAGGGTGCATTACACACATGGAGGCTCCAAGGTTTCCTCCACTTACTGGATACATACAGAATAGACCAGATGTGTCCCAGACACAAACTAGAGTGGTTGTACACCCTGCATGTGGAGTAAGCCTAATGCAGTTAATAGGCAAAACAGATGTTTCCAATAACCTCATAATGGTTGTGGCCCATCTGTTGCACAAAACTCATTCAGGAGTCAGGTTCCTTTCCTGGTAACACTGAGCTTCAGCCAATGCTCCAGCGCTTGGTGAAGTGGCCCAGGCTGCATCTGGCTTCATGTCTCAGCTCTGATGTACATCTCTCATATGATCTGGGATAAATCACGGAGTCCTTCTGCACCTTACTTCCCTTATAAATACAAAGTTCCTTTTTGCCTGATCTGTCTGGCATTGTACAGGAAGTGACATTTCTAAGATACTTTGTCCAGTACCAGCAGTATGCGTGACTGAGATTTTTTAATGTCATTGTCGTGCAATAACAACAATTCAAAGAGAAGAGAAAAATCTAAATCTGGTTATGTATAAAAACTTAAAGATTTCTTTTTATTAATGTTATTAAGCAAATAAGGCAACTATTTTTTCCCATATTATAAATAGAAATTTCATTATTAAAAAAGGATCATCAGTTCTCCAAAGATTGTGTTTAAAGTGGTAACCTATGACGGTTAGCACCTGGAAGGCTTTCTGTTTACAGTTGATATCTGTAAAACAAGAAGTTAAGGGCATTTCTACGTCTATCAAATCTGTATTTGCCTAAATTTGATACCATGAACAGAAAGAAAACAAAACTATTATTTTGTATTTTTTTCTTACAGGAAGTGACCTTATGAGTATTTTGGTGCTTACCATTGCATGGTCTTGTTTCCAAAGCCTGTTCTGGACAGAGATGCTGATTCTCTAACTCCTGAATGATCACAGCCCGAGATCGGACTTGTATCCCTCCAAAACCAAGATCCTCACCATTAACACAGGTTAATTGACAAAGGCTCCATTCTGACCACTCTCTCAAGTAACAGTCCCCTGTCAAACAGCAATTTGATAAGATAAATGACCATCATATGTGAAGAGTTTTTTGCACTGAATATGTCTTAGAAAAACTGTACAAATCTGGTTTCTTAATTTTCCCTCTTTATAGTTCCTTTCATTCTCTTTTTAAACATGACTTATACTGAAGAGAATATAATATTTTGACACTCTCGAATGTCTGTGCAGTAGAAAATAGTAATAAAAAGATTATACAAAAGCCTATTTGTTCTAAAGCAGGGTAGTTTCCCGTAGCATTCCCATGGGATCACTCTCATTTTGAATTTCTGAATAACACCACCCAATGTTTGGATTTTTGTAAATTTTAGGGTATTGTTCACTGTATGCCTTACACCAAATTTATGTCTCTTGTTCACAATGCTTTGATCTTAGAAAGAGAAAACATTCTCTAGTTTTAAAAAGATTAATTGTTGCTTATCCTCATGCAGAATTTCTCTAAACAGACAGTAGAAGCAACTGCTGGAACATTGTTTGCAAGAAAGAGAAATGGGAAGGTGATTAAAATGTCTGCTCTGGCTATTTCAAGTTAGGATAATAGAGATTTGTGGAATGTTTTCTTATAGTGTAAAACTGAAAAATAAAATTATACTAATGACACTAATTAGCACGACTGGCTAAAGAACATTTAAGGAAGATCTGAGGCACAACACAAAGAGGCCATTTTGTTAAAAGTGCAGTAGAAAATGGGATTAGACTGTGCACAGACTCATAAATAAAACTCTTAGTTCTCATTATTTCAGTGAAAGAGCTATTAAAAATTCATGCTACCTTGCATTATACTGATGACAGATATAATCAGTACTGTGTTGACCAGATGTCTGATTAATGAAGGAATTTTATTTGCCAACGTTAGGAAAGCATGCGAAGAAATGAATAATTGAAGAACTGATGTATACATAATAGGAAAACAAGTAGTGATTTTTGGAAACATTAGTAGGAGCACATCATTAGCACATCCCCACAGGGCAGTTATTCTTGCTGGCTAAATGCGAGATTGTTGAAGAACAGGTTCCTGCTCAGCAAAATTTTAAAAGCGACCAGTAAGCTGCTATATTTTTTGTATAAGTTTGACTAACAAGAAAACAACTACAAGCTTTTTATTCTTCCAATTTTAATTTAATAAGTAAAAATATGGGAAAATCATGCAATTGGAATGCTGTGCACAAAGCAGTGGTGGAAGCCTCTCTGTTTTTGATTATTTTCTATTTATTGAGGCAACTACCTTCAGTCCAATCTGAAATGAACTGGAAAAAATTCTGAGAAAGAGGAGAGTTGCAAGAGAGCAAAAAGAGAGTACTGGTGTGGAATGAGACCTACATTAGAACTGAAGGAGTTAATCACTACTTCTGAAGATATGTCACTAATGACTCTACTGAACAACAGCAATATACTTCACATTCTACAAATAAGTGTTTGAAATGAACTTGAGGGGTTTTACTGGAAATTAAACAGCTGTTATAGGCTCTTAATCCTTCTCAGTAAGAGGGTCATGGATCCTATCATTTATAACAGTTCCTTCGGATTAAGCCTACGAGGTCAACGATAGTGCATGTCACATCCAGCAAGTTAGACAGCTAGATGCACATTTCTCAGACACCAAAATACTAGTTTCCTTTGGAATAGCCCCTTTAAACAAAAAAATAAGACTTCCTAGCTTAGCCTCCTTAGACACCCGTAAAAGGCATCAAGTTCTTAGCCACTCTTAAAAGTATTAATAAACATGTTAGATGATCTAAGCACTTAAAGAAAATATTTAGCTGCAAACCAACACCCTTTCTTATAGAGTTAAACACAAATTTTATTGCAAAAGATTTTGTGAAAAAATATATTCTTATTAGGTACAATCTGTGACTGAGACATGCCTTTTATAAAATTTAAAACCTGATATTTTTTCTAATTGATTTATTGTCATGAAGCCCCTACCAAAAAGTAACTCTGTTGGTCATTTGATGGATTAATCCAACCAGTAAAGCACATGAAAAAGATTTAATTGCCTGTGGCTAATGCTAGGCACTGATAAATGTAATGATACCCAACCGATCTTGAAATACAACACTTATTCAAATAGCTTTGTTACCTGGACAAGGGACAGTGCAGGTTTCCTCAAGTATCATCTTTTTATTACCATCTATAATAGGCTCTATTTCTCCACAGAATTCCTCATCTACTACTTTGCCAACATCTTCAATGGATCCATCAAAAACCACACAGGAGATGTTCCTTACTCGTGTTCCCTCTCCACATTGAGCATCCTGGGGAAGGAGGACATACATGGATGCTGGACCGAAGCAAGCGCCAAAAGACTAGATCTGACCTACAAGTTACTCTGTTTCTCATTACTTTTTGCTTAATGATGTATTCACTCCAGTAGGGGAAAAATAAAAATAAAAAAAAAATTAAATAAAAAAGACTTTGTTCTTTACTTCTGAAAGAAACAAACAAAATCAAAACAAAAACTCTGCTGGCTGCTATGACTATTTCTTAAAGTATGGAGTTAATTATGCCTTTGAATTGCAACTACAACAGTATCTCAAGCGGAGATCTCTTCTAGGATGCCAATCTATTTCCACAGATATTCTTTTACAACAGAAGTATTTCAATTATTAGCAAAGATGCTGCTCAGGCAGCAAATTTTACGTTTATACTTTGAATATCTGTAGGACATTGTTATATCGGTTTACAAATATAAAATCTAAGAATAAATCTTTAGTTTTTGTATAAGAGAGGTCGAAGCAATTTTTTACAGTGTTTTTACACAGGTATCTGAGCACGTCACAAGTAGATATACAAGCTCCGTACTTCAACATCCCATACAGCTTTTACCTCTACTTTGCATGCAGACCATTGACCATATTGCCATCGATAACAGGGTTTTACTGGACAGGGTTTGAATTGCTCCATCTGAGACGGACAAGGCCTCCCATCACCCTGAAATGGCTGATTTATGGTCCTTCTTCTGATCATTTTTCCTGTAAATGAGAAACAGCAATATAACTAACAAGAAAGTGGTTAAACTGATTTATTCCTCAAGATGGTTCTATTTTGGTGAAAGCCATTGTGTTTGAATAAAGTAATTTTTTCCACATTTGACAACTTGAATTGTAAAGCAGATCTGTTGCCTCTCGAAAAATGTAAATTGATATAACAGACACTTTATATTCTAACATTTCAAGTGCAGGAGGATGTCTGATTAGGATTTCAGATTGCTCCTGTAACAGCAAACAAAATTAGTAATTTCCTAGTTCAGAAGGCTGGGGAAAATTACCCTTTCTGAATGTGACAATATGTTTGTGGCACTTCAGTGGAGATTCCAGCTCCTCATCTGGAGTTTGCTGGTAGAAGAAACCAACATGTTCTGTTCTTCCCTAAGTTAATACAGAATCCTCTGTCCCATGATTGTCTAATTCCCATGACCTGGAACAGCTTGCATCTTTCCCTCACTGTCTGTCTGGATAACGTAACATGTAGATTTTGCAGGGGATGGAGGATTCCTCACTCAGGCCCAAAGAAAATTAAAATACAATAGGCTTATCCAACATTAATCTTCTCTTCAATCATGAGTAGCATGCTACCAGGCATCATTGAGATACAGGTTCTATTTCAAATACTTACATAAACAGAAAGACATTTTTATCCTTTCGGCAACTCTTGCTGCTTTCATCTTGCAGTGAAAATTAGACTTTCATGCTTTATTACAGAGAGGTCATGTCATGTAACCAAAATAATGTTTGTGTGCCAGGAGTAGTGGTAAATTGGCTGCTCTAGACTTGGCACCTTACAAATGTTTTCACAAAACCAAGACAGCTGTGGAATTTTATTTTATAAATAGATAAATGTATGAACCAGGTCTGAAATAAGACGTACATATTTAAATTTGTATACTGAGGCTTATCATAAACTAAGGCATCACATAGATTTACATACATAACACCCAGTGTTAGCAGGCCAAAAAAATTAATCTTTAATTCTGCATTTCAATCTGATGCATTTGGAATTGAACAACCTAATGATCATGACACAAATCTTTTGCTGAGAGCAAGCTACAGAAGCCACAAGGGAGCAGCAGAACTGTATCAGTCTCCCAGACAGCTGTGTTCACTGCAGCTAGCTAGAAAGACATTTGCCAAGTGGAGCCTCATCATTCTTGGATTTGCAGTTGCTCCAACTGAGATGTCACAGGAGGAAAAAAAAAGGTTTTCTTGAAAAGTACTGGAGAAAAAAACCCAAAGAACAACAACGACCCAAATCCTTACATACAGAATTCTTCCTCCACTTTATGGGTATTTGGATGGGCACACACGAGTAATTCAGCTTTGTGGTCACTGGGTTTCTTAGATGGTTATTACTTATTGAAAAACAGCAGTTACTTCCAACTTCATAACTAATAGGAAAATTACAGCTTTGAGACTTACATGTGAGGTTGCCATAATCCGTTAAAAACACTGAAAATTTGAAAGCTATTTCAGCTACATTACCATTTAAAATAATGTTTCTCATTTCTACAAATAAATTCTATACTTGGAAAGCACAGGGATTTCAGAGAGTGATCTACCTTCATATTTTGAAAAAATATGGCAACCCTAATTCTCATTCAGAAAAATATCAGGTCAATTGTTCAGGTCTTGTATAGAAACAGAACCATGTAAAGGAAAATCGGTCAACATATTTAAGCCTTCAACAGAGCTGTTAGTTCAATTCTCACTCTATAAGGGTTATTTTGAACATAGAAGTGTATCATAGAACCATAGAGAATCATAGAATCACAGGGTTGGAAGGGACCTCTGGAGATCAACTAGTCCAACCCCCCTGCCAGGGCAGGGTCACCTACAGCAGGCTGCACAGGAACGCGTCCAGGCGGGTTTTGAATGTCTCCAGAGACGGAGACTCCACCACATCTCTGGGCAGCCTGTGCCAGTGCTCTGCTACCCTCAAAGTAAGGAAGTTCTTCCTCATGTTCAGGTGGGACTTCCTATGCTCAAGTTCGTGCCCATTACCTCTTGTCCTGTCCCCGGGCACCACTGAAAAGATCCTGGTCCCACCCTCCTGACACCCACCCTTTAAGTATTTATAAGTGTTGATAAGGTCCCCCCTCACTCATCTTTTTTCCAGACTGAAGAGACCCAAATCCCTCAGTCTTTCTTCATGAGAGAGGTGCTCCAGTCCCCTAATCATCTTTGTAGCCCTTTGCTGCACCATCTCCAGCAGTTCCCTGTCCTTCTTGAGCCGAGGAGCCCAGAACTGGACACAGTACTCCAGGTGCAGCCTCACTAAGGCAGAGTAGAGGGGGAGGATGACCTCCCTTGACCTGCTGGCCACACTCTTCTTGATGCACCCCAGGATGCCATTGGCCTTCTTGGCCACAGGGTCCCATTGCTGGCTCATGGTCATCCTGTTGTCCACCAGGACTCCCAGGTCTCTTTGCACCGAGCTGCTCTCCAGCAGGTCAGCCCCCAGCCTGTACTGGGGCATGGGGTTATTCCTCCCCAGGTGCAGCACCCTACACTTGCCCTTGTTGAATTTTATAAAGTTCCTCTCTGCCCAAATCTCCAACCTGTCCAGGTCTCTCTGTATGGCAGCACAGCCTTCCGATGTGTCAGCCACCCCCCCCAGCTTTGTGTACATTATTTGAATGAAGAAATCATGCTTTGGGAGGCAATGTCAAGAATGGAAACATTATTACATTATTAGATACAGCAGTATCAAATTATTAACTGTTATCATTAAAAAATCCACAGATCTGTCTGTTGGGGTCCTGAGGTGGCCAGAGCTTTCAGATGTTTTTGCCTAGACTTTTCCTTTCAGTGTACTTCCCAGGGAACACAAAAAGATGCAATATCCTTTTACTCTGAGCCCAGCAGTTGAAACTGAATTCGACACACTGGTAGCCATCCGATATCTGTAGTGACATATTCCAGACCAGATTAAAGAACAAAGAGACAGGGTAGAACGGCTTCTATCCTTTATCAGTAGTCTGTACGCCTTAGTTGCCTGGCACGATGCTACTTTCAGGTTCTTATTCTGAGATGTATCAGTACAAATAAACAGGAGTTCCCTCATAACTAGAATGTGCTTTGATATCCATTCTCTGACATAGATTTGATTCTAAAAAACTTAGATAGTTGTTTGCAGCATTTTGGAAAACACCCATGAATGTGTACACAGTGAAAGTAACTTGTGCCCCTGTCCTTGTTCTGTTTTTAAAAATAAGGAATTCTGTGTTGAGTAAATTTGTCAGTTTTAATCACTGTGCTCTTCTACAAGTTTAGTTGTTCCAGACTTACCACTAATGAAACTTAAAAGGAAACCCCTCCCTCCTTTTCCTCCCCCCACCCGCTGAAAAACAAATATTCACATCAATGTTTTTTTTTCTCAATATGTCATTCTCCATGTCTCACTTTCTTCCCGAGACAGAAACTATTCTGGGCTAAACTCTCCTTATCTTCAGTGAGTACAGTCTCACTGAAGCATATTATTTCCACGAATAAGGCTGATTTAGATCTCCAACACTCTTCCTAGCTAGCTAGATTTACTAGTTCTGTGAAAAGAGATATTGCTTTTCTCAAAGAAAAGAAAAAAAGGAAAAAAAAAAAAAAAGCTCAGTCTTTAAAATTAGCCAAAGGTATATACTGACCTGTAAGGCCACATGTTTGAGAGCACTCAGACCAGGGGGACCAGTCAGAGAGCTGGCAGTTCACAGGACATTCCACCACACAGGACATATTCATTTGCCATGTCTTCTCCAAACCAAGCTAAAAGGAAATATTCAATGGTCAGCACTTAACACTCAGTCTGTGTCATCGGTGCAGGGTATGCATTTGGACACAGTGAGTCTGAGACAACTAAAGCTTTAAGCCAGCATGAAGTCATTACTAAATAAAAAGTAAAGCAATCAGAACATTTAAAAATAAAAAAGTAAATGTTGCAGGTGCTGGAAGAGCATGAAAGTAGATGCCACAGAAAATAGCCAGACTCACATGTTTTCCCAAAAAATACATTCTGTACTGAGCTCTTCTCTGGGCAGGACACCAACACTAACACTAACAAATGATGGAACCCCCATAGGGAAGGAAGAGTTTTATGGCCACGCTTGGAGACAGCACATTTGGTCTGATCCTGTAAAGCCATTTCTATGTTCTTATAAACTGCCATGGTCCAGATTTTCACCATCCAAGGAAGAAAAGAGATATTGTCACCAACACACGTGAAAATACATGATGCAAGATTGAATACAACTGATGGCATAAATATTAGCATGACAATAATAATTCCTGCAGCCTGCATGGATTCAGAATGAGCTAAAAGGATAGATTGATTATAGGGTGTACAATATAAAACATGAAAGAAAATCAATCTGCCAATATGAACAGATCTGCAGCTTCCCAGCATAAAAGACTGCCCTCTTCATTGGCCCTCACCATTGGACCTTGATCATCATTGAGGCCTTTCAGAATCCCAGGAGGTTGTGGATATCTTTAAGTACATAAAATGCCCACATAGTTTAAAAAAAAAAGAAGCAAACCAGACATTTCAAAACCTATTAATTTTAACGACTGGAAAGGTTAATGACATAAAACCAGCAGTTAAGACTTTAAAAAGGAAATAATACCACTATTTTCCACTAAATGCAAGCACAGAGCAATAATTAGGCACAACATTAACATGTCCTCCATAAATAAACTAACACAAGCACTGGAAATGTCTCACCCTGATAGACTCACCAAGTCTTAAATTTGCATTTGCAGTACCATTTATTGAGACAAATCATAAAATCATAGAACCGTAGAATTGTTAGGGTTGGAAGGGACCTTAAAGATCATCTAGTTCCAACCCCCTTGCCGTGGGCAGGGACACCTCCCACTAGATCAGGTTGCTCAGAGCCCTGTCCAGCCTGGCCTTAAAAACTTCCAGGGATGGGGCTTCCACCACCTCTCTGGGCAACCTGTTCCAGTGTCTCACCACCCTCATTGTGAAGAACTTCTTCCTAATGTCCAGTCTGAATCGACCCATCTCTAGTTTTAATCCGTTCCCTCTAGTCCTACCATTACCAGACATCCTAAAAAGTCCCTCTCCAGCTTTCTTGTAGGCCCCCTTAAGATACTGGTAGGCCACTATAAGGTCTGCTCGGAGCCTTCTTTTCTCCAGACTGAACAACCCCAACTCTCTCAGTCTGTCCTCATAGGAGAGGTGCTCCAGCCCTCTGATCATCCTCATGGCCCTTCTCTGGACACGTGCCAGCATGTCCATCTTTCTTGTAGTAGGGGCTCCAGAATTGGATGCAGTACTCCAGGTGGGGTCTCACGAGAGTGGAATAGAGGGGCAGAATCACCTCCCTCGACCTGCTGGCCATGCTTCTCCTGATGCAGCCCAGGATACAATTGGCCTTCTGGGCTGCTAGTGCACACTGATGGCTCATGTTGAGCCCCTCATCTACCAGCACCCCCAAGTCTTTTTCTTTAGGGCTGCTCTCAAGCCAGTCACTGCCCAGCCTATATTGGTGCTTGGGATTGCCCCGACCCAGATGGAGAACCTTGCATCTGGGTCAAATGAGGTTTTTGACCTCTGTTCTGTTTTATACATCAAAGAATGAGTTTTTGCCTTTTCTCTGTTGTACAGTATAACCTCGATTATCCAGCTATCGCACACAGGCAACACCTGAAACCTTTGGATAATCTGGAATTTAGATAATTAGGACACTACAGAACCATCTTTGAAGTCTATATGTGGGTCAAATCTTCTGAGCAAAGGCTTTAATGCCTGCTGAATTGATTCCTGCCAATTATAGAAACACGACTGCTCTCTTTCAAGACTGGCCTTCTCAGCTCGACTTTGGCAGCTAGAGAAGGTAAAGCCCAAGAGAGATATTGAAGGTGAAGAGGAGAAAGCTGAAGGCCAGATTACCCACAGTGATCTGCCATTTGCATGTCTTAGATACTGAAATGCTGCTGAAATAGACTTGGGGAACAGTTGGCAGGCTGCAATTTGATATTAATCACATGTCCTTTTCTCATCCGTCTCGTTCCTTCAATTGATGAACCACAATTCACCTTGAAGAGCTTAGAAAACATTTGGAAAAGTGTTCAGTAGCTCCCTTACCTGAAAGAACCTCTGCTCTGGAGGAGTTGTGGTTTCTGATTCAAGAATGGCAAGCACTGGAGGAGTTGCACTGGAAGCTACCGCTGAGCGCCCTCTACTCCTGGTTGCACACACCAGGGGCAGCAGGCGGCCAGACCAGCATGCTCTATAAACCCTGGGATCCACAAGAATTATCTCTATTTGTTTACAGGAATGTTTGGCACCACAGATTAACGTCTGCTGGAGGTTAATCATGTAATCTGACAAGCAGACTATTTGCCAATAAAGCAGAAAAATTTGCTTTCTAATGCAAACAAAACTGCTGGTTTCTAGGCTTTTCTGATCTTTAATTGAAGGTAAATAAATACGTCCATAAATATGAATATGACCAGGACCAGCTTGCTTTAGGTGATTTGATTTTCAAATACACAAGGAAAAGACAAGCCAAGTTCTTGTGATGTGCTAATTTTGTAGAGTTAGAGACCAAGTAATCCAGTATTACTGTGCCTTGAGAGTTTGAAGGGAACTAAGTTAACATAACGAGGACTTGGAAATAAGCTCTAGAAATTGATTTATCCTGGCAGTAATCAGGATGACTGGCTAGCTTCTTTAGCTGATTGACTGAAACAAGCACAAGATCATATGGACACATTAGGAAAGAACATGGGGGCTTGGAAGAAATGTTAGCATTTAACTAGGCTGATGCTCATACATGGAGATGGTGACAGTCAAAAGGCAGCGTGAAGGGTGTTTTTATATATGGCTTTTATTAGTTTCTTGAAACATGTATTATATATAGGAAGTCAGACATTGCAACTAGACATCTTTTCTTAGGAATCAGGATAGGTTTAACTATTCTGATCTCTCCTCTTTGTATCTACACAAAAATTAAAAAGAACTTTTTCTTTATTCATACATCTAGTATAAAGTTTTATGATGGCCCAGGGGAAATTCCATTAGCTAAGTCACTACAAAAATATTTCATCTTTGTCTTATAAACTTTTCTAACCACATGCACTCTATTTTGAATTTCACTTAATTTTCTGCACTGCCCTTATGATGCAAAAACACAGCAAAAAACCCACCCTGAAGGATCATCTGTGATTAGATTAGTAAGTGCATAGTGTGTATTCACCTTTTGATAATTTCTTGAATACTATCCTTGCATGACCTGGAAGGTCACAGAGTTGGCTTTCACATCTTTACAGTGAAGGGTCTGGTAAGATCTGAACAGCTTGGTTTTCTTGTTAATCAGGTTAACAGCTTTTACTCCTCACAGTTATTGGATCAGCCTTTGACCTTGTTGTACCACTGCTTACACATCCATAATTCAAGAAATGGCCTTAACAGTATGACTGGGGAGTGGATCAGGGCTTTCTACAGGAAGATGTATCTCTGTATGGTCTCGCAAATCAAAAGAGCAAATAAGACTGTATCACAGTGGTTGCTGATAAAGCCAAGACCCCACTGCAGTGACGTCTGTTGGCCAGTCATTCATTTACAGTGAGTTGCTTTTGAGATATTATCTTGTTGCCCTAATTATTTCTCTGAGTAATAAACTTTCATTTCTTAAATGCAGGAAAACTCCACAGGTTTACTGTCATGAGATCTCATTGTAAAATGTAGTATTTTGTTCTAAATGTTGCTCAAAATCTTTGGTTAACAACAGGAACAATTTCTTGACTTTATGGTAAGATAAATATATTTCCCCCTGAAATCTAATAAAGCATCTATTTTTCTATTGAAATATTCATGTGGATGGACATTTTATATCATGTCTTGGTATGAATTAATCAATATTGCAGTCTCTTACAAATAACCCGAGTCAATTATTATTTTTTTTTTTTACTTTTAACGCATTAAAACACTAACAGACTGCATTAAAACATTCCTCTAGTCACATCAGAGAAACTTGCTGGTAGGTAGACAGATCCTGACTTTTTTTCTGAGACATAAATGGTCAAATTATTAGATTTGGTTATAAATATAAGAGGGGTGAAGGAGGAACTTGGGACAAAAGTCATGTGCCAGCTTCGGCTGAAACTTCCTACCTTTGCTAAGAGCTTACGGATTCAGGAATGCAAGATGTTGGAGGGGGTCGGAGAAGCCTAAGTAGGTCTGATGCATCATTACTAAACTATAGTCACAGAATCATAGAATGGTAGGGGTTGGAAGGGACTTCTGGAGATCATCTAGTCCAACCCCCCTGCCAAAGCAGGGTCACCTAGAGGAGGTTGCACAGGAACACATCCAGGCAGGTTTTGTCCAGGGTATACGATGGTTTCCTGACTCCCTCCAGCTCTGATGAGACTGTTCTCTATGAGCACATCCTGAAGAGCAGCTACCAGCCAGGAAGGTCCAACAGAAAAGGTGTTGGTACCAAAGCTGCTATGGAGGCCGCTCCACCTTAGTCTCCCGTTGCAAGTGGTTTTGTTTCTGATCTGGTGGGGCAATGGCAGCTGAAACAAGTTCAGTTACTTTCCATGAGAAATGCATGCAGGGTTGCCCTTAATGCAACACTTGTTTTGTCTTCCCATTTTCCTTCACATTCCTGTCTCCATGCAATTGAAAACATTAAGACCAACACACCAAATGCCAGAAAACCATTGCTTTCAAATTTGAAGTTAGTTTGAACATTTGCAAAACAGCACTTTCAAAATTTAAGGGCTCACGCCTGCTGATTAGTTCTCCATATATACTTCTATTTAATATTTCATTCATGCTGCACATTTTTTCACACTATCTTGGGCATCTTTTGCATTGCACAGCTGGGTACAAGAAGTTAGCATTCAGCCCAGCTGCAGAATGGCACATGAGAAACATTTTCCCACACATTGAGTAAATGATTGATACTGGCAGCTGTCCAAGGCTCCATGCAGGAATTGTATCAAATTAGAATGATGATTAGTGTTGTGATTAAGATTTATTACCTTTATTCTACTTTATTAATTATTGTTTCTAAGCCATTTCCTTCAGGACATAATAATTAGCATACATTCACAGTGGCACTTAAAAGTAACCAAAGGAAATTGTATAAGAATCACTGTTGATGGCACAGGTTATTTCAGAGGTACTTAACAATCCATGAATAATGTTGCGAAACATCTGGCGAAGATGATTTACGTGCGGTATAGCTCAGTTGGCTCAGCATTAATTAGCACTGTTAGAAGGGAGCTTACTCACAGGTACCCACTCACCTCTTCACAGTACTTCAGGTCAACCGATTTGCCATCGCTGCGAACACAATCGAGCATCCGTGTTTTGATACCATTACCACAGACAGCCTTCTCGCTGAGCTGACACGTGCTCCAGTCTGGAAACAAGGAAATCGGTAGCGTAGCAGATATTCTAGATAAAACTCATAATGATCCAATCTCCCACCTAATGCTAATTCTGATGGCCTAAAATAATCTTCACAAGCAACTTTTACACAGGCAAAGGCTCATAGAACCCAGCTGCTACTCATTTTTGGAAACAACCACTGTTCCTGCAAATAGTCAGTGCCATGATGCCATCCTGAAAAGTTCATATTAGGTCTCATCTGCATGGATCTTGAGCAAATCACAAAATGATCACAGAAATACATTTCCTGGAGTTGTAGCATGCATGCTACACCCCGGTTGCAAAGTCTCCAATGATATTTTATCTGGATCAAATAGTCTGAACCAGTTTTCAGTACAAGCTCTTCAGCTCCCTCCAGATAAGAACAGAAAGCTGAAAAATCTGTCCTGTTAGGTGAATGGAATTAAGCCGTCGTCCCAAGCTGTCACTGGGTCATAGCATCACAAATACCTGTCACATTGTAGTCATAGTGGTAGCAGTTTTTGTTCAACGTGCAGATTTCTGTTTCAGTGGCAGCAGGACAAGACTTTCCATCATCGGGTTGTCTCAGGGATTCAGCTGACCTTTCACGGACACTACTTCCGTTGCATGGCTTGAAAGGGAGATTGGAAACAGCTTTGATATTTCAGCATCCTGATGCCTTTTCATGCAACATTATAACACCCTTTCAAGTAACCTCTTCACAGACACAAACGTAAAATAGCAGGCTCACACTGTTGCCTGTGAGAAACCATTTCCATGCTATTTCAAAGAGAATTTAGTCTGTTGTTCGACCTTGGTACCACTGAAGATGAAATATCCTCTAACTTAGTGAAACCCTGGTACTTTCCTAACTAGTTCACATTTCAGCACTAGCACTTTGAAACCATTTTGCTCATAAACTGGATATCCAGATGCTCTCTTTCCAAATGCCACACTGCAGTGCACCAGAGCCCAAATACTCAGAGGTCCTGAGATATTTTTTTGTCTTTGGTTTGGTGTTTTTTGACATTTCTTTTTGAAATTGCTGGCAGGAAGGGGAGAGGAGACCCAAAATTATCTTTCTATGCTCAGTCTTGATCTACATACTTTGCTCTTTACAAGATAGTGACATTTTAGTGCAGTGACTGCACTGGTATGGAAAGGCTCACAGCTAGGCTCAAAGATGGACTCACAAACCACTGCTGAAGCTATTTCACCACACAGAAGCCACCCCACCCCAAAGAATGATCATTGGTGACTGTATTTTGTGTTTTCAAACAATTTCACTCAATGGATAATACCGGCACTCTTTATTTGCAACCAACTATCAACGACCCTAAAGGTGACCGTAAATATAGATATTTACATGTGTAATCGCTGCTCAGCATCTTTGCACAATATGTCATATATACATTTATCCTGAAATGATAAACATTCACTATACTTCTTACCAAAGAACATCGAGACCACGATCCCCATTCAGACATAACACAGTCCTCAGGACACGGTAACGTGCATTTTCTAGCACCAAGTGGCATCTCTTCAGGATCACATAGATAGTCCTCAACAGTGTCAGAAGGACCATCCACAGTGTTTAACATGCACCTGGAAAAAACAACTGCACATAAACTGCATTTGCCGTGGATTTTGTACAGTAACCATGTTCCACAGTATTCTGAAGCATTTTAACGTTTTGGCAGCAAATAACAATCATGAAGTAATTGAAGTAACAAAACTAAGTATTGATCTATGAATATCCAAGAAAAGCTGAAGAGCCAAAAATAATCCTCACTTTTACAGATGACAGCCACATAATGAAATGCACAGAATTTAGACATTCCCTATCAGTGATTTGCTAAGAGTTTCTGGGCAGGTAATTTATTTGACATTAGCTTACGAGTAAGCCAGAATCATGTGAACCAGCCATCATGTAGAGGTATTTTGTGCATGCTTCAACTGATAATTTTAAATGTAGAAATATTAGAACTTTTAAAATTTTATATTCTTAGTATTAATCTCTAATTTACACAGATGTTTTTAAATTATCATTATATGAAATTAGCAGCTGGAGGCCCAGTTAAGATAAGAAATTAATATGCTCAGTTTTGCAGAGCTGAAGGTGACAGTCTTTGTTCCACAATGTTTCCACTGCTGTGGATTCTGCTCCTAATTTATCCTTTCCACCTGTCAACAGAAGACCAACTAGTACATGACTAGGATCATTCAAATTAAGAGTCCTGAGTTTGTTTTCCAGAATTGCAAGAGAAAAACTCATATCAATATGAAGCCTTTCACACTCATGGAAATATTCTGAGTGTCTTTCATTTGACTACATTGTTTTCTCACAAATATCTTATGTTATCAGACTAAACTAACTTTGGAAACATTCTTTTATCTGTGGTAAACATAAGAGATACAGCATGAGCATGTATTTGCTTTGTGGAATTAGTACTCTATGTGATAACAAATGAAAGATGCTTTTAGTCAGAAAGGGCTGAAATCACTTTCTTTGATGGTAGTGTTAAAGTTTATCTTTCAGCATAAACACTGATTACTTCTTATTTTTCATATTAGAATTTTTAAGAGAACTCTTACGGCATTATGTTTAGATGCTACTGTGTGAAAACAATTGTGCATAGTCTTTCTAACTTTGATGAAGCAAAGAATAATACTGTGACCTTCTTGAAGTCAACGGTTACACTGAAGAAACAGTGCTATTGTGAACACAACTTTGTAAATGTTCCTGTTTCTAAGTACTTGTGTCAGGGAAAAGAGAACTTTTAGCCTTTCACTGCACACAATTCCCATTTTGGTCCTTCAAACTGAATTCATATTATGCTTTATTATTCAAATTTATAATCTCAAATTGTGTGTTGTTTTGCAGTAAGCAAACAAAAAATTTAAACCAGAACCCCCTCAAAAAACCCAGCCAACCCCAAGCCCCCCATGCTGTGTACCACATCATGTGAGGCTGATTTTAATTAACCTGTGATTAGAGCTCTAGGATGATGAACATGCCTACAAGATGCTTAGATCAGGTTCAATAAACAACAGACTATTTCTGGACTCTTCTATTTCAAGTCATTCACTTTTGACACTTTTTTCTGTAATAAGTATAACTATTATTCCCAAAGGTATATGTACTTAGAAGGGCTTTTTAAAAATCGTAGTTTCATATAGAAAGAGGATCATTTTACCTTTCAGAAAAGTGCTAAAATCATATGTTGCAGTGTTTGAAGTAGTATAAGAAATACAACATACATTAGTTTATAAACTAGGAATTAAGATCTATATCCATAACCAATAGACAGAGTCATATTGCACTCACTGAAGCTATTCTGATTGACATCAGCCAGGGTTCTGATCCAGTATACTATGGCTGGACTTACCACTATTCTTTACACAAAATTACATCAAATTAAACACAGCCACGACTGAAAGTGAAGGTTCTGTAAAGTGAAGGAGCAATAGTGTTTTACCTGACTTTCCTCGTTTGAACACCTTCTCCGCAGTTCTCTCTTAAGTCCACATTGGTCACCTTGCAGACGCTCCAGGGCTCGGTAACCCATATATACTGGCTGCAGTCACTGTGGCAGGGAACTACCTCATATACCTGGAATCCACAGCAGGCACCAGTTTTGTTGCACGTAAGTAAGATAAACATGCAACAGTGATCACGCAAAAAAAGGTTATTGCTTTTTTTTGGTAAGAATAACAAATATGAGTGACGATTTGGAGGCTGTAGTAATAATACAGATAAAATATTTGATAGAAAACTATAGAAATAACAAAAAGTCAGAAGCTATACATCTAATGACAGATTCCCTGGTTCTCTCTGCCACTAAGCCCACACTATGCCATTTCCACCAAAAACATCAACACAACTAGCATAAAATCTTCAACTGGGCTAGCTCACGAGTATACATTTCAGAAAAATGCTGCTAAAACTCTGCTAAAACTTTACTTCTACCCTTTACATCTCTCCTCAACCACTCTGTCCCACTGTTACTGGTTGTGGGGTTTTTGTATTTCTAAAGAGAGGTGAGCTCAAGGCAAATTATACCTATATATACCAGTTTATTTTATTTTCATTGTGAATACTTAAAATCACTCTAATATAAACTTTAGTATTATGTTTAGATTTGAATGCATATTTGAAATAATGTCTTTTATAGTACCTTATACAACGTTCCATATATGTTTTCAAACATACGTTACAAAAAAACGACAGACAACGTAAACATCGGAGCACAATCAGGAAGCACATGTTATGGTTATATCTCTGTTTTATAAAATCTTACCTGAGCCTGAAGAAAGTATTTTCATGAATCAAAAGGAAAAACCAAAGACAAAAAGAAAGAATGATTAGCGTGAAGCATAGTTATTTAAATAGCGTTCATTTAGCTTTTATTACAAACAATATTCTATGACTTCTGCCAAGCAAAAGATATTGAATATTTCCTCTTGCATCTCACTTGCTGTCACGAGGCATTTTTACAAGAATTTTGCCCTTGGAAGAAAAGAAAAGTTTATAAATCACAACTAGTGGGAAAACACTAGCTAGTAAATTAGGTAGTCTCTTTCTCAGTCTCTAACACATGATAAAACTGTTTTCCCTTTTTTCCTATAATGAGCATCAACTCTTCACACAGTAGGGAATCCAGTTTCCCTAAGACAAGAGAAAATCCTCAGTGTTTTTGTAGAGGATACTGGACTTCTCTGTTAATTGAAATTGTTCTGACAGCATTAAGTGCAATAGGTTCAGGGGAATAAGAGGAACTGGCAGTTCTCACCCTTCCAAAGCTCCTAAGTCCTTCACTGAGTATCTTAATTATGCATAGGTTACTTAAAGCCCATTGCCTCAAAATTATCTTATACCAGCTAACTTCACATATCATTCTGGGTATCAAGTCAGCAGACATAATATTTCTAGACAATCTAAGACATTGTCTTATACAAGTCCTTGATTTCATTCAGCAACACTGCTTGGGTAGAAAAAGAGGGCTAATTGTTTGATATTTTATCAGTTAACCTGCAACAAATTACTATCAGTCACAAAAAAAAAAAATTATTACTTGAACAATGAATGAGTACAGAGCCTGATATATCAGTAGAGAGTCTGATATATCAGTAGAGAGTCACTACGCAGCTGATCAGCCCATGCAAAAGAAGACCAGCATAGCCAGCGTATTTGGGCCTTCTTTGAAGTACAGAAGCATTAACTCAGGTGTAAAGATGGGTGGTGTAAATGCGCGTTAAGGAAGGTACTGGACCCGGTGCACAATTCGTAGCCATGTGAGAAGTAGCACTTTGTTTATTCTTGTCCAGGATTTCCAAAATGAGAATAGGGAAGCCTTAATTTATGGAAATGTCTCTATATGTCTCACCCTGGCTGGCAAAAGAAGAAATACATAAGCCCTGAATACTCAACAGCCTTTCCAGTAACATAAACATTTCTTGCCAGAAAGCCAAAGGAGAACTCTGTATTATGTTGCATGTGTTAAGTGGTGTTCTCCTGTCCCTACTGGCATTTTTGTAGCTATAACTGCAGGCCATGGCAGTTGGGTGGTGTAAGGATTGCATACCCATCTGCTGGATAAGGGGGCAAATAATGCCTGGAGCCAATGAAGAGAGGGATCTCCTTATCTTCTCTAACAGTCTCAGATTAGGCTCATCCTTTGGAATACTCTGAAGGCCATTAACATAATTTTATAATAGACCTGACACTATTATTATCGTAATTATGAAGACTTTTAGCCTAGTGAAGTGAGTACTGAACAAGCTTCATTCAGTTGGAGTGTGGTTTGGGAGTCTCCCTGGCACGCGTGGTCCATGAGGAAAGACGCTCAATGGGACATCTAGCCTTCACTGTGTTCCGTCCTCCTCCAAAATACAGTCATACATGTCAGCACTGAGAGACATTGGGCAACTTAGTCTTAAAACTTGACAGATGTCTTAAAACTTGACAGATGTCTTAAGCACTTCCTTTCAATGTTTCACTAGCCTTACCATTAGAAAGTTTCCCCAAGGCTTAACCCAAATCTGCTTGCATCAGTCTAAGCCTACTGCTTTTTATCCTATCCACGATGGACATGGCAAAGGGATTATTTCCTCCTTCTTTACAACAGCCTTTTATGTACATGCTAGCAGACTGCCAGCATCCACCCTTTCATCTTCTCTTCCATGGGCTGCGCATCGCAGTCTTTCCTCAGAGTTCATAATTCCTAGATCTCATCTTACAGCATAGCCCCTCTGTACATCACCTTTCACATGCTTATTGGCATCAAAGACCCAGTCTAACCATTACGCTTTATATGTATGCAAATAAGCATGTTACATATATAAGTATTTAATACATAAATAAAACAAATTACATTTAACAATTGAAATAAATATTTTGAAGAGTCAGTAGTTTTCAAGCTGAATGAATGGTGTATCACATTTAGATTAAATAATTAACTCAAAATTAGAATGCAGGTGTATTCCCTGCATGTTTCTGAATTGACAGTGAATGTATTTAAAATTGAAAGACACAGCCTCCATATTCTTCGACGCTCCTATCTTACCTGTAGAGCTCCTTTCTCATGAAAGTACTAGATTTATATTTTATTTTTACAATAATTACATTTTGAATCATCTATTACTATTTGGCAAGTACCATGGTAACATTGCAACAAATCAAATTCGGTTCAAACAACCAGTAGAGGGCAATAGTGTTGCATGTAAGCGGCTAACAGACCTCCAGCAAAACCACCTTTGATGCAGAAAAATACGAGCCTATTATGTACTACATGAATATTAAAGAAGGAAAAAGACTTCTGTATAGACTCTAATTTGCTCCTATTGAAACACATTCCTCCTCATTTAAAGCATCTTTACATGCTGACCCAAATCCAGCAACCCTCATTCTAGTCTGTATTTTGTTACAGTAGATCACAAACTTAGTTTATTAGCTGCAGTTTAACACTTATTATTTTCTAAATTAGAACTAATTACATTCCCTAAAGTAGAAAATTAGATCAACAAGCCATTTCACTCGGTGCTAGCAAAATGTCAATAGGATAATATTAAGTACATGCATTTTTATTCAAATGTAAATTGACAGCACATTTTTTTTCAATCTTTGAATATTTACAAAGACGACCATGTGGCTGTTTAACATGCCTCTGCAGACTAAATGAAATTCAACAGTAATATGAATATAAATCAATTCTGAAGAGCATAAGTTAATTGACATAGAAGGTTTTTCTTTCTAAAACTCTCCAAGCAAACAGGAGCAAACAAGCTCCGGGGGTTTGACTTGGACTAGTGCTGAACTTGATCCTAAAGACTAAATGTTCATTAGTGGTCAAAGAAGTCCCAGTGTGCTTTTGGATCACATTTTCTGGCTTAGTTACACTACAAGAGGATTCAGACTGTGCAGCCAGACTGAAAAATCAAGTGCGGTTAGTGAGACCACTGGGAAATCGACTTCAGAAGCACATTCCGGATTGGAACTGCAGTGCCAGGGCAAGTGTACCTGAAGGTCAAGCTTCAGCTTGACTAAACCCACTAAGGGACACTGAGATGACATTGTGTGACTGTTTGAGAAGTTTTAATTTGCTTTCTGATCTCAGATGGTCGGGGAACAACACTAAGAATCTTACCAGTTTAAAACATTTAGCCTGTTATAAGAGAAGATCTTCAGAAACATGGTCTTCACAATGTGCATGGTAGAATGTTTTATTGTCTGCGGTTCAGATAATGTGCTAAGTTCTTGCAGATGAAGAATTAATGAAGGCAGATCCTATGCTGACTGAGGAAATCTAAGCCGTCACATATTCCTCCTTCTACCTGCATCTGCCCCTTATGTTCTATAGTTTTTCTACATGAACAAACAATACAGCTGAAAGGGTTATCTGAGGTATGGAAAAAGCTATATCAAAAATGTAAATTTAAATCAAATTACCTGATTGACGTGATCTAGCTTTGGACAAGGTCTTCCACCATTGTAGGGTTTTTCACGGAGCCATTTAGACCGAACTTTTACCCCACTCCCACAGGATTTACTACAACGAGACCAGTTGGACCACTCACTGAGCTTGCAGTCTGAGGGACATGGAATAATACAGGCTTCCTCAATATAACCTGTGGGAATGGAAAAGAAAGTGAAATCTCTTCAGCATGTCACACTGCCACTTCTCCCTGAAGCCCTCGTCTACTTCATTTAGATTGTCCAAAGTTTGACTTGACAGGACTGTGTGAATAGAGAGATTTCTTCATCATTAGGGCTAAATTAAATTCTGCAGAAAATTGACACATATAGCTGGAGACCGTGTTAGAGGAGCAGCTGAGCATCCTCACTGCTATCTGATTATGGATTCACACTCACCAGATTTCAGCATTCAAACTTTCTGACAGCTACAGTGTAATTGACACTAACCCATCTCTTGGTTGCATCATCCTTACGCTGTGAAAACAATGGGGTTTTTTTAAGGAAAAAGGGTTTAATTAAAAGCTGCTCCATAATCATATCGAGTAATTGAATTGCAGTTATACTCAAAAATCCAACTGAATCAAAAGATATGCATCTTACCAGCCTGGAGCAAGGGAACTTAACACCTTGTGACCTTTCTAAGGCTAGAAAGAGAGAGTGGCCTGCCACGTTAATGATCTGTCGATTAACAACCATCTGCCCCCAGTAGCACACTGAATAATTGCACTGAATGGAAAAGCAGATGTTTGGTTTGGATAAGTCATCGGTCCTGAGAGGTTGGAAAGGAGTATGACACGGTCTGCTGGGAGTAACATAAGGCCTCAATTCACTGAATAAGTGAAAATGTCTTTCTTTCAAAAGCAACATATGCCCTATCTCTACAGTATGTGTCATTTACGCCGATATTTACGGCTGAAGCTATAAAACCTCAAATAAAAAGCTGGCCTTTACTGCAATTTTACTACAACTATACCCTAAACCTATATGAACTCTCCTCTCCCCTTTCCTGTGTCAGATCAGCAACGCAATTACTGTTGGCAATTGTTCACTTTAAAGAAACCTCGGTGTATTTAAAAGTGAGTTAAAATATTTGATGAACACAGTTGCAAAATTAACACATACTTGGGTAAGATCATTCTCAAATGCTTGGCACAGTTTGCTAGGCATTGTTTCAAATGTTTCTCACATATCTTAAATTTTTTTTAGTTTAAAAACAATCACTGCCATTTTCTTTAGAGCTGATGCTAGCAGCTTTATGTTTTTAACCTCTACTCATAAGTAAAGCTATTCTGTCTCTTCTAAAAGCAACCAATACCAAAGAATCACAAGTTGTGTAAAGAATAAAATTACTTAAAGATTTCAATTCTATATACTTATTTCTAGTTGCTTCCACTAATTTGTTTTAGATATAAAGAACAGAAATGTGTTTTTTCTAAACATACAGTAACATTCAGAATATTTTATGGTCAAATTTAGGTGATGTTTTTACCCTATATAGCTTTCCTCTGGAAGTGTTAAATAGTTAAATAAATATACAGAGCACATCCTGAATTTGAGCACCGTGGAACTTCTGTTGACCAAATGTATGTTCCTTAAAATGGCTAGAATGTTATTATCTTGAATTATAAGCATGTTTATTAAATATCTGTCCCCATTTGATTGGTCAGCTTAGTAATATTGTATGAAAGGTACACTGTGTTAGACAAAATATATTTTTGAAGATCATATCACTGCGTATCAGAGGTGGTGACATAGATTGCCCTGCAGTAGTAAATGCTAAATTGATTACATTTCACCTTACCTGACATCTCTGAGGGAGCCTTAGAAATCAGATGCACCCGAGCTCAGAGCCCCATCCTACACTGAACTTTGATTGCATAAATATCAAACTCTGTCTTCACCAGAAATGAGTTTTTAACAAGCCTTCTTAGGTGCTATAGAAAACCATATACTCATACAATCAAGAAACTACTGAATGAAAATGGACAATAACAAAAACATTAAAAGAAACAATTCCCTCCAAGCAATAAAATTAAAGAAGTGTTTAGTGATATTTATTGTCTGATAGAAGTGAAAATTTTACTGCTCTTTATGATTTATTTTTTTTTAGATTCTGAAATGCTGCCTTTACTTTCAAAATAACTTCTAAGTAATATTTTTCTGTAGAAACCTTTCTACTATAATAAAATTATGCCATTTAGCTTTTGTTGAATTTCTGCCACTGTGATTAATGTCTGGAAGAAACCAATTTAAGTTGCTTTAAATATATTGTACATTCTTAAGTTGGTAACTTTAAATGGTACAGGCTGCTTCAGGAAGACTTTATTTTAAGGACTGCCATAAACCTCTGAGCTATTTTAAATTTGTCTTAATTAATCTCAAAGGGATCTTCCCTTTGGCCCAGTCATAGAAAAAGATCTCCAGGATGTCACGATATTTTGGGACTTGGATAACTATAGCACGGGAATACATAGCCAACCAAAAGGAATCTGTGTGGAACATACTAAACTAAAATGATTGACAAATTAGAAACTATTTTGATTTATTTCCCTTCAGCCCATCCAAACGAGAACAGTGGAGACATATTTTTTTTGAGATAATGAAAATGTTAGCCAAAAAGTTAAGAAGCTTTTCAGAATCTTGCAAACGGACATGGCATGAAATAGATTATTATATAAGCAGGTGACATTTTAATTACACTCATCTGTAGTTCAAGTGATTCCATAAAATATCAAATGAAACCATACCACTACAGCAACATTTTTTCTCACACTGTCTACGAAATATCTACATTAAAGTTAGTCACTAAAACTCCTTTAGCATAGAATGCAATAAAGCCAGAACAGTATCATATTACAGGTATAGTGTCTTAGTAAGAGTTATAACGTGGAAAATTACAAACCTGTTTGTTAACATATTTGGAAAGGATGCAGTGGACCAGCTGACATTTCCCACCTACTTTATAATGAAAAATATACTGAACTGCAATTTTATATTGGGTCCTTAATCCTACAAGCTTCTGCTCACCATATAGCTCTTTCCTATGCCACCCCTGGGTTATCTGGCCTATGATCCCCTCCTCTCCCTCCTTCCTATTTCCTCAGAAAAGCTGGCATCAAGACCCAAACTCCACATGTGAAAAGTAACCAGTGGAAGAAGAATGGAAGAAAACACATGAAGAAGAGAACAAGAATGGAGTCAATCGCTGAAGGCATGAAAAGAAGCTCTACAAGGTAGGAAGGTTTGGGGCCACTGGAAATGTGGACCATTTTTGGAGAGCAGAGAGAAAAACAGTTATTATTATGCAAAAAACATAAAAAACTCCCAAGTACTGTTAACACTAAGAACACTGGATAAAAAATAGGTCAAGGACATGAACAGAACAAAGGGATCCAGAAAGGAGTTTCACAGCTTCCAAGCCTTCTCCAAACAGAAGGAAAAGAAAACAAATAAGTGAAGTCACTTTTCATGGCGAAGAGTCAAAAGTCAGAACAACAGAGGAGACACAAGACAAAAGAGATGCTGAGGAGAATAGAAAGGGTAAGAAAGGACAGGGGGAGGGAAGGAAAAAAAATGGCTCAGAACATAGAGTCAAGAGAATTGTAAAGACATACTGTGTAGGGATAGAAAACAAAGAAAGAGGAGAAAAGAAATAAACAGCCTGCCAAAAGTAATATCTTGGTGTAGCACCATCAGAATGTGATGCCCTCAAAGAGCCTACTCTGATATATCTTAACCAGACAGCGAAATATAATGAAGAATGTGCCCACAAATAAAAAGGGAAGCATTAAAAAGACTGCAGTCTCTGATTTTAATTCTATAGGTAATTTGTGTGTAGAATGAGAATGACCCTGTTATATCTGACATTAAAAAGTTTTTGGCATCTTCATCCCTTGGCATCTGCTTTTCCTCTCAGGCACCTCACTACTTCTCTCGACAGACTATTGAACATTTAGCTGTGCCACTGGACTCCCTTAGAACCCAGGCAGAAGCAGACTTCAAGATGCTTGCAAATATTTCTGTAGCCAAGAAAGAAGACTGAATTGAAAAAAAATATAAATTACTTGTTCAAATGACTTGTTCCACTCCACTTACTACCCATCTAATGGTACTTTTCAGAAAAAGCTTCTCTGAAGCATGTCATCACCTCAGATGCCTTTCTGTGTGTATGATGTCAACGTAGCTTTTAGAGTGACTAAGGATGATAATCTCCAGAAGTTCATAGGAATCGCCCCTCCCCTCAAATCCAAGAAAGTAGGTTTTCAGGAACTTTGAAAAGCTTATAATCTTTTTTTTTTCCTTTTTTTTTTTGTTATTTTTGTTAAATTTCAGGTGCTTGTATTTGTAAACTTTGTTCATGCTGTAAAAATTTTAGCAAGTGAGAAGAGAGTGAATTGTGATATAGAAAAATTACTTAGAAAACAAAGAAGCACAGAAACCAGACATACGACATGCAAATGGGACTGGTGATGCAGATACATAGTTTCTGACATATAAAGGACATGAATGAGCCATTTTTCACTTTTCAGTCTTGTTTCCACTCTGATCTAATCATCCTTGCAAGGGTGCCCCTTGTGTTAGACAGTGTAAAATCTTATTAAAGAAACAGTCCTCTAACTGGAGGTGTTAGGTGGTGTGGAGGTGGGTGTCTGTATGGCGGAATATCACACAATTATATCACACAGACAAGTTATGGAATATAATTGCAGCAAATGGAATGCTAGAGCCTTGAGGTTTACAGAACAAGAAAGAAATTACCAAGGTAGAAATACGATAGATGCAGAGAGAAGGAAAGAAAGAGAGCAGAGAAATGACTATGAAGAAGAGCTGAGGAAAGGAGTGTGACGGTTGGGGAGGGACAGTGAAATAGAAGACCAACACTGTAAAGGCTGAAAATACGTTCTCTGGACATCAGCAGTTCTTGTTTTGTCTGCTCTTCATCCTCCTGACTAAAGTCTTTCATTGCATGCTTCCTGCAGCTCTCCTCCCTAAAACATCTAAGGGTTGGAGAGGTGAGATCTTGGGATACTGTGGTACACAGCATTGGCCCTGCATGGTCCAGAAGGGTACTGGAAAGAGACGCCCATCTTTTAAGGCCTATTCCTTTTCCCAGTGGAGTAGTTCTTCAATTATTTCAGCACCTATCAGCTGAACTTCACAAGGCTGTGAAATGGGCAGTTGTCTGCTATAAGCAAGAACATGGTTATTCTATCATTAAAGATTTATTACTGAACCACAATTTAACAAATGGCTCTGAACCACTAGGAGTAGGGACTGAACTCATTATTAAAAGGGAAAGGTTTACTGTCCCATTGCTAATTGGCTATAAAATCTGGACTCCTAGAACAAAGTCATTAACAGATGTGATGGATAATTTATAATGGAGGACTTTAATGGACTTCACACTTTGTCTAATGACAAAGCAGGTTAAGGATATAAGATTTTTCCCCACAAACTGCACCAGCAATGTGTAAGAACAGACTGACTACTTAAGTTGAAGGGTGCAGACATAATGAACGTCTTAGAAAGTGTTTACATGAGTTCTTTTGTCCTTAGGACTGACAGTTATGCTCCTGCTTTCATGACTAAAATGTCATGCTAAGTTTCCAAGAAAAAAATCGCAATGTCAGAACAGTTTATGTTCTATAACACAGATTTTTTAATTATTTTTTTTTTCAAGGAAATACAAAGTTTTTGGATCTCATCTTCCAGAGCAAAGAAAAGTACAGTTACTTGCATTTCACTTGTAACAGAATGTATGTATTTCTTGAGACTATTAGTATTTCTGCTTAGCCTTGGAAACATAGATTAAACTCCATGAGATTTTTTTCTTTTTTTTTTTTTTTTCAGGACTACCCTTCAAAGCCTCAAAATCTGAGAGCAATTGTTAATGCTTAACTGTCTTCTGCATCAGCAGTTCTGTCTCGGATGAACTGACTACAGGTCTTTGGGTTGATGTATGACTGCTCCATGACTGATGTCCTGTTGACAGGGCAGACACGGTGGCACCATAATGCAGAGAACTAAGCTAGTATTTCTGGTTCAGGGTGATAGGTAGCACATTCCTTGAGAACACACAAGAGGACACATATGACACCTTGTATATATTAAAAAAAAGTATTAGAAAAGATACAAGCTACGAAACAGCAAAGTAGCCTAATAACAATTTGAGAACCTAAACACACTACCATGCTAGATTAGAATCTCTTATGAAATATATTTATTTTAGAATAAACATGTGGCAGAAAGTCTCAATTAAATTTTAACACTTTGTTATTTTTTGTTGGTAAATTTGCATTGCTTCAGGTTAGAATACTGAAAGTGAAAAAAAAATTAAAAAATCTTAATACAAGTGGATGCAGCAAGTTCTAACTGACATCTTGGACTCTGTAGACTCTGTTAAAACATATGAGATTTTTACTATCGAATACATAAGGAATTAAACACAAAATTCCTTGATTCATATTGCTACTCCTAGCAGCTGTTGTAAAAGTATCCACTGATACGCAGATATTCCTCTCTAATCCCCCACATAAGCCTTGTAGCCATGGAGAGCTTTGTGGAGTCAGCACAAATCAATGCATCTCATTTAATTAATGCTAAAGGGGGAAATAATCTCACACTAATAAGGCAGCAGACAAACTATCCTGGACTGGTTGAATGTGCCTAAGGTCTTAACAGTAAACTGACATGAATTAAGAAGGGTAATACGACCTATATAAAAATGCTGCATCTGTCTGCCATGCTACTGTGTTTGCCTTCACTACACACACACAAACACAAGCACCGCTTAGCTTATGTGGGTCATGATTCACAACTGATATATAATGGAGGAAAACTAAATATTGAAGAGTAAACAGTGTATTTCATAAGCGTGACAGTGGCCTGCTTTTGATTTTTTTGTGATGAAAATTCCAAGGTACAGTTTAAAGAGAGACTTTCTTTCAATTTTGTTCACAAATACGCTGAAACAGATTGGCGGCAGACATATGTCATTATCCACAGAGCTCTAAGTATACTAGTGATGACAGGGGTAAAGCTATGAAAAACAACTGCTGCTTTTCTGATGGGGAAAAAAAAAACAAAAACAAACCTCTCACACTTGACTATCAACCGAACTATACATTTTTGTATTTCTCCAGTATAATTTCCTATGTAGTACTGAAACAAAGCAGGAACCAAAAAAGGGGCAATTTATGTGACTTCCATTAAGGAAATCAGGTAAAAACAGCTCAGTTCCCACTCCTAGCTGACATTACCGCATCTGCTGATAACTGTCAGCTGTTAGCTCCTGCCCACACTCCGCAGAACTGGAATGGCTGAAACATACCAGCGGCAGAATATTTCAAATGGCTGCTGAATGGAGCTAACTCTTTCATCACTACATTTAGCTCAAATTTGAAAGAAAATCTTTTGAAAAGAAAAACCAAAATATTAGGCACATCTAACACTGAAAAAAAAAAAAACCCAGATAAAAAAGAAACTAAGAAAAAAATCACCGCGTCCCTCCGCAGCTGAAGTTTGAGAAATCTTTTGAAGTACCTGTTAAGCTACACAAAGCTAAGGACCCTCTCAAAACGACTCTGCCCTCTGCTTATCCAGTGTTCTCATCTAGCAGTAACAACAGATTTACTTAAACTTATTTTGCCTTTTCTTTTTTTCAGACCTATGATCACTCCTGTCCTTCTGAGAAACTTGTTCGTACTGGGGACTTTATCCCTGCCCCCAAAATTTCAAAGATTATTGCAGATTAATAGACCCATCTTCTTATGGGTCCATGAATTTAGGTGCCTGCCTTGTGTTGCATCATTCCTTTAGCTCCATGGTGCCTAGGAAACTGTTAGTTAACTATTCTCAAATCTTTTGAAAAACAGATGTATCAAGTAGTAAAAAGAGCTCTGAAGTATTTATTCTTCTGCGTCTGTTTACCTTTTCTTTCCTGAGTAAGTCAACAGAATCGTGATTATAAACACACAGCATTTAGCAAAACAAACAGCTTATGAATTTTTTGGCACTGTGGAGCAGGTCTGTCTTCTCATTCCTCCCACGCAAAACAGCATGACTTGCAACACTGACCTGCTCATAGCCTCATAAATTTACACAGCAGTATTTATACAAAACTTCTGACAGTCTCACAATTTGAGTTTCATGTGGCGTTTTAGTATATCACACAGCATATCCCATGATATATTAATAACATCAGTGTGGGTGTAGTTTGTCCTGCTTGTCAGATTTAGAGGATGTTGTCACAGGTGAAGAAGTACAGCTATCCTCATTTCCCACTTCACGATTTCATAGTGTCAGAAGACAACAAAAGTGCAAGTAAAATTTCGACACCGCACAGGAAACATCTTCCCTTAAGTAATGGTCTTGATTTCTCTCCTAGTCCAAGCTACTTCACCTAATCATACCCCATAAAACCTGCAATTACATACTGTACTACTTGGAAAAGAAATATCAGACTCACAGGAACTAAAACAGAGTTTTGAATAAAGGAGATAACATAGCAGACACACATGACTCTTCCTCTTTGGATCAGTTACAAAATTAGCGAAAAATCCAATGCTATCATTTCCGTAGGGAAATAAGCAACTCTGCTAGAATTTAAAAAAATAACCCAAGCAGGCTTGAATTATGAGTCCTGTCAAGTTTAGCTTGAAAAACTAAAAGCAGATTGATGGGAAGCTATGAGGCACTTCTATTTGCTAGCAGGTGGGGTACCTATTGTGATACCACAAAAGTCCCTTGTTGATTTGGCATAATATAGCTTTTATGCTTGTTCTTAAAGACAAAAACAAACAGCACACTGAAATCCAGAGATGATGCCAAACTGAAGAACTGTCATACACCAAGGGCATGAAAATAACAAGAAAAACATCATAAATACTGGTAAGATATAAAATAAGATTTAACTGGCAAAACAGCAGCTTATACGTGTTGAGAAAAATAAAACAAATCATCAGAACGTAATCCATGAATACAAAGCAGATATTCAGAAAAGGCAGCAAATATATACTGAAATTAGATTGAAACATCTACATCATCTATTCTAGCCCCCTTGTATCTGCAAAACTGTGCTAAACCTGGAGAAATGCTGAAGGCAGACAATAAATTAGGTAAGCCTTAGAAATATTCTGTACTATGTGTGTGTACAACACTCACCAGTTATAGATTTTTGTTCCAGAAGAGCTACTGGAAAGGAAACCATAATTTTAGTGACGTATTCCTTAGCATCAGTTTAATTCCTTACCACCAAAGTCAGTTTAGATACCTCATTCCTTGTACACCTGAAATTCCTGTCAAACAATTTTAGGAAGTGCTAGGAATGCAGGGTTAGTTCAACCGCACTTCCAAGCTTCATCGGCCCATGCACCGCACCATGGACCAAGATAAAGGCACTCTCCCTCAAATGGAACTGATGAGAAAACACACAGAATCAGAGCCAGACACCTTAATAAACAGATCTAGAGAGAAAGAATTCAAAACAAAACTGAAACAAAACCCCAAAGGATTCAGGCTTCCCACCCTATAGTAAATACAGTAATGACTCACAAACATTTACAGTTTACAAAGGAAGCTAAAAGAGACTCATCTCCAGTGAGAAAAGTGGGACAGAACTGTAGAAAGAAAAAACAAAACAAAGCAAAGCTATGTTGTGTTTTGGGAAGGTTGCCTGCTAGTGTTAATAGCATGTAAACAGTCATCCTGGGCATAGTAGGCATAATAACAATACACTGTTAGTAGCTTTTCCACTGGATTATTATTCATTGTGGTCACTCTGAGTGTACGTGACATTCACTGATAAAATCCATTAGATTTGAAATTGCTATCATGAAGGGCTACAGGGTAAACAAAGATGGTTGAGAATATCCTTTTCCCCCCATTTTTAATTCCTCTTTTATATGTCTCTGATTCTTACAATGGAGCTACACCTCAACGTGCACTGCCAGGGCTTGAAAGCAGCTACATCCATGCTTGTTCTACACAAAGAAAGAGTTCCCACCTCTTTTTGCAAGCTACTCCAAGCAGCACATTACCTACCACATACAACTCCTATAATTTGCTTTTGCACAGGCAGCTTCTCCCCTCCCTCGTGGCTGTTGACACAAAACCTGACAGTCGCCATTCTTCAAGTCAACAAAAACTGACTGGCAGTAGGCCATCAGACACTCTAGTTTCCCCTGCACTTAAGTTCTTTTATTATTTTCCACTTTTGAAAGGTCACTCCGGACCTAATGCTGAAAGAATACTAATTCCTAACATAGTGTCACGTATAGTTAAAGTTTTAAAAAAATCAACAATGAAATAGGAAAAAGTTTCAGTTCTGTATTTTATAACAATGTGTTCTGAATAATTCAGATTGTTCCATGACTCTTTTTTTCAGTGTTCGCTACCAGATTTCTGAGGAGCTTTCCAATTCCCTCAGGACAAATCCGAAGCCAGGCAGATCGACTGCTGGTCGTTAGAGGTAGCTGCATCTTTTGGTAAATGGTCCTGGTCAGGCTAAGCAAGTGTGGCACATCCTCGTTAAACTACACAAAAGAACGAAACAAAATCTTTCTGCGCCTCAACGCAGAGCAAACAGCTGAGAACAGAGTTAAAGAACATTCTCAGAGTAGAATGAGAGATTTCCTGTCCCATAAGAATTTGGGATTTAGACTTTGACATTCTGATGTATTTATACAAACTTATCTTTCAGTATGAGTTAACTACAGCAAAAGATGATTCTGAATAAAAATAAACATGAGAGAAAATTCTTCACAAAATTATCTTCCGACTTTGCTTTGAGGTATTAAGCTGAGTGCTCACTTTGTCATTGAATCACAAAGATATGCCCCAGCTCGGCTTGATACATTCAGTTTCTTAGTTATCGTAGATCTAAAGAGGAATTAATAGTGCTAATTAAAATACCCTTAAGTCATTCAATGTCTTTGATTAGCTATTTTAACTTTATCTAAGTAATAAATAAAACTTCTGTTATCTTAATTTAACATTATAAAGTAGAATAGATATACAAATTAAACTTAGATTGACCTTCTAATGGCACTGAGACTAACATCCAGCTTTTCATACCAATATCTCAGATGATACAATTTTGCACTGCAAACAGGAAAACAAATGAACACAAAAATTCCAGTGACATAAACTAACACAATTTTTGCTCACTGAAAATCAGAAAGTGCCAGTTTTGATCCTAACACAATAGATGTATCCACTTTAGGAAGGCAAGGATCGTATCGATATATTCACATTGCTCCTATTCCCCCCCCCGGAGCAATGCAAACACAAAGAATATAAAGTCTTTAAACATTCTAGTTTTACACATGACAGAATTACACAAAGTGTTGTGTGCCGTAGATGTCAGGTCAATGCATGCCTATTAAGGTGCTAAAAAGCAAATGGTAGAGATAAGGCTATTTAAGAAGATTAAAGCTATCTGAAGAATCTGTGGAAATGATTTCAGCCTTTCCAAAATAGTCCTGTGCTGTCCCTGTTTCTTTTTTGAGCATCTGACCCTCCTAAATGGCTTTATTCTCAAATTTGCAGGTGCAGTTATCAGGAAAAACACCAAAATTTTACTTTTATCTGTTAAAATACCTAGTTAGCAATTTGCCATGATTTTACTTTTAAACTTTGCACCGTAGTAATCATAAAAATTAAGTTTACTATTTTCCAAGTCAGCAAAAACATGTGCTGGGTTTAAAGGCATCTTGGGACAAAACAGAGCCTAACCAATAAATATTAATCTGCTAATTCTACCTGTACAGTTATTCTGTTAAATGAAATAAAGCAGATAAGTAAACAGATGAAAGAAAAGAGGTCTATAAATACCGTGACTGTTGCATCGTGATGTTTCCACAAGTCTATTGTTTTGGTCGTAGCACGCCATGGCCTGGTAACGATAGCCTTGTCCACATTCCTTAATGTCTCCTTGTACTTTCATTCCCAGCAATACTTCCAGCTTTCCCTCTGGTAAAATACAGTCTGACCAATTTCCCACAGGCTGAGCACTGTACTTGTCACATGGACAAAACTGATTCTCAATCAGAGGATATAACTGAGAATTTTTGCATTTCTCTCTTTTCTTACTTTTTCCTAGAAAGAAGAAATAATTACTTTAGAAAGTTCGTATCAGTTTACATCTCCCAAAAAATTAATTTAGACTGCTGTAACAAGTGCTTGCACTCAAATACATATGCCTAAAACTAATTACATTAGTCTTTATTCATTTAGGTCAATGACTTGAATTTCTAAATTAATGGATGCCTACAATTTGCACAAAGACAGCATCTTTTAAAATAAAGCCATATATTTGTATTTACTTTGGATAAAGGTGCCTGGGGAGTACAATTTGAAAAAGTTAGTAATTAAACAAATATACACTTTTTCCTCTGTTACTTCAGCAGTGTACAGTCCAATAAAAAAAAATCATCTCTCGATAAAACTCTCTCAAGTTGAAGGAAATTGCAGAAGGAAGTAACATGGATCTTTGCTACAGTAGCACCTTCTTTCAAAATGTCAGAATCCTTTAATTTCATCACCTGTTATCATACATTTGTAAATAATTACCATTCTTCCCCTCTAATAGAATAAGTTCCTTCTGTGAATTTGTCTCTTTTCAAATCTCTCCTCGTTTTCCTTCCCCAACTGGAGCATAGCCTTGCGCTCACCTTCTACTTCCTATTAAATCTATTTTAAATCTTCTCTTTGGTAAAGTTTGCTCAATTTTCCTTTCCCTAATGGACAGATCATATATATTAAGGCAGTAGTCTTTGCAAAAATCTTTCTTTTGACAGCACAACTTCATACTAAAAATGCTTCTTCCTCATTTTCACCATAAATAGTTATGAATTTACTGCAAGGGAGCTTTATGTGTCAGCCTGGGTAGCGCATTGCCACAGAGAATACACTACTGCAGATATCACTGTTTTTGCAAGTTTGAAGAGATAACTCAACTCAGGCAGGGAAGTATCTCAGTGTTAATAGAATCTGTTCTTTCTTACTTTGTTTTTAAAATGAATAAAAAAATTGTTAGTCAGGGTTTTTTTTCTCTTGTGGAAGCAAACCTGGCATAAAGTTCACTGGAGTTATAAGACAGTCACAGTGAGCTTTCTTGAAGATCATGAATTATTCACTGTCCACAGGTTTTCTGATTTACAGAAGGATTAGGGGATAGGGTTTGGATCCTATCACATTCTTTCTGAGGCTGCTAATGGGCACCCCCCTTAGCTAGCCTGCCTCCACCACAGACAATGCAGATTAATTGGCAAATAGCGCTCTGACAGAGGCCGAGTCTCACTCTTGAGGTTTCAGTTATAATTTAGAAGCAGAGCATGGTTTTTTTTCTTTTCATTTCATGCAGAATAAAGAAAAAAAAACAGATTAAAAAAAAGTTGAAGAAGAAAGTGGAAGGGTGGCCATCACATGTCACATGGAAAAGTTTGTGGCAAAGGGTGGGACATCCCTGGAAAAACTTTTTATTCTGTTAACTAAAACCTCAAGAGTTTTCAAGGGACACAAATTAATCGAGTGTCACAAGACAGAACAAAATTAAGTAACATATTGAGCCAGCAGTGTGCCCAGGTGGCCAAGAAGGCCGACAGCATTCTGGCTTGTATCAGGAATAGCGTGGCCAGCAGGAGCAGGGAAGTGATCGTGCCTGTGTGCTCGGCACTGGTGAGGCCTCACCTCGAGCGCTGTGTTCAGTTCTGGGCCCCTCTGTACAAGAGGGACATGGAAGTGCTGGAGCGTGTCCAGAGGAGAGCTACCAGGCTGGTGAGGGGTCTGGAGACCAGGTCATGTGAGGAGAGGCTGAGGGAGCTGGGCATGTTTAGCTTGGAGAAGAGGAGGCTGAGGGGAGACCTCATTGCCCTCTACAACTACCTGAAAGGAGGTCGTAGAGAGGTGGGTGTTGGCCTCTTCTCCCAGGTGAATAATGACAGGACCAGAGGAAATGGTCTGAAGTTGCGGCAGGGGAGGTTTAGATTAGATATTAGGAGGAATTACTTTACTGAAAGAGTGGTCAGGCCCTGGAACAGCCTGCCCAGGGAGGTGGTTGAGTCACCATCCCTAGAGGTGTTTAAGAAATGTCTAGATGTGGCACTTCAGGGCCTGCTCTAGTGACAGAGATTGTAGGTTGTTAGTTTGTGATTTTTTGTGGTTTTTTTTTTTTTTTTTGGTGTGTGTATGGTTGGACTCAATGATCTCAAAGGGCCTTTCCAACCATGAAGATTCTACGATTCTATGATTCTATTGCCTCATGCAGTGATATGAGCTGCTGGATGAAGGCAATGGAAGAGCGGAGAGCACAAAGAACTTGGAGAGCAAACATTCAGACAGGGAAAGGACTGGCTTAATCATAAATCTGACATTCAAGACTGCAGCTAAGAAGTTCAAAAGAGGTAAACCAAAGCTTAAGGCTGAAAAACACTCAGCTGCCGTAGTAATTCTAATGCACCAAAACACCATCTAAGAGGCATGTGAGCGGGTTAACATCTGAACCTGTTAAAGAGAGATGATTGTTGATTGGTCTGTCACCGATTTAAAAAAAAATAAAAAAAAATCCACTTTCACTAGGTTTTCTATTAAAAGGTTTTCTATTGGAAGCTCCAGGGAAATTTCAACAAGATTTTTTTTCTCAATTACAGTTCAGTGCGAAAAAAAAGACAATGAAAGAAAACAGACCCAATTCAATCTGGTAAGAATTCAGTCTGGTTAGCCAATGCCAGCAAGGTACAGCTTGTGCACAGAATCATGCTTGAAGAGGAATCAAAACAAATTGCAGACCTGCTCCCTAAAGTCTTAGCTGAGAAAGTGCACATAAACCAAGAAAATGCAAATCATTAACAGCGTCTGCGGCCACTCTGCTTTTCATTATCAGTTTTCCAAATCTAGTTTCTTGTCTAAGTAAAATTGAACTTGTTTAACCTTGTTTGGGACTGAAAGTGATTTGAGAGTGATGTGAAGAGAGAGTCTTCCTTTGCCAGAGCAAACGATCAGTCAAATAAATTTTAAGAGGAAAAAAATAAGAAAAGCTCTTGAAAAAATATTTTTGTATTTTAAGCTGTAACTCAGAGAAATGTCTTGAGAAAGTGTAACCACAAAGGCCGGTCTCTTATATTTGTTAAATGCTTAGCACAAATAGATAATCTCAAGGACATAATTCTGTACGAATGATAAACCTCCCTGACCTCTTTATGCACAGAAGCAGGCTGCAGAATCAGGACTGGGAATACATATGGTATGAAAACCTTTCGAATAGCAAATAATTCTGCCCCTTTTGGTGAAAAGATAACACAGAGCTCAATAAAACCGCAGGTTTTCACCTCCCTGGAACTACAGCCAACGCTGACTTGCCTGTCAGAAAAAGAAATGGTCTGGTTTGCGGTTTACTATGTGCGCTCCATTTAGAAGAAACCCTCACCTCCTCTGTCCTCCTCTCTGTTCTTCTCTCTAGCCACTTCCCCATGATCAAGAGTCTGACACATTTGTCAGGAGTTTGTTCTCCTGAGGGATTTTTTCTGTTTTTTCCCACCAACAGTGTACAGAGCACGACAGTAACATTGGGTCAGCTTTCTGCCAAGAGGACAAACATTGCTTGCTTTTCGTAGGGGAACAGAGCAACGCAGGTTTTAATCAAGACAGTAGCAATAATTAATACAATATATATTCTTTTTCTTGTTACTCTTACCGACAAGAGTGCGTTTTCTTGTCCTGACTCCTCCACAGTCCCCATTACAGGAAGAAAACTTTGACCAGTTCGTAAACTGGCAATCATCTTGGCAGGGAATCTGGCACGTCTGTGTTAAGGATGGTAATGGGCCAGAGTACTTAAGGCACTCGCTGATGTCAGCCTGTCCTCCGTCTTGTCTGCGACAAGTAATTGCTGGAAGCAAAAAGGGATGGAGTTTAATTCAGCGTTTTTTTCAGGAATGTCTGTATTCAATTGAGGAAGTCCACAAAATCACATCGAAAGCCCAAACTAGCTATAAAACAACCTAATATTTGCAAACAGTTATATCTTGGATTAATACATTTGACATCTCTGCTTTTTTTGAGATTCTGTTTAAACTTCTATTTATCAGGACTTACCAGGAAAAAAAAATAAAACTTACAGACAACTGTTACTATTATAAAGGTTGCACCATGTTATCCACACCTGTTATACCACTTTTCACATTATCATTTTTCCTACAGATATAGCCTATAACTCAGACATAAAGAAAACTTGCAATGCCATTTTAAGTAGCTGAATATTGTGTAAGCTATAAAGTTTTATCGGCAGCATATATTTTAGAAAAAGGGGCAGACATAAAAATTTAGAAACATATTTGAGTTCTGGATACCACTTAACCACCCACAACAGTATGGCTGCCTGGTGTTCTTCAGCAATTTTTAGTCTTGAAAAAGGATTGAAGGACAAAGTATGTTTGCTAGGGATGGAGTATCAGCCAAGAGGGGTACAATGTTTTATAACAGGATAGCCATACCCTGAATAAAAGCTTCTTACTATTAAATTTAAAAAAAAAAAAAAAAACAACTTTCTTAAGAAAACTTCAGGTGGCTCATAAGGAAGAAGTTGGAACATGACAATTTACAAAACATACGGCTGTCTCATTAATATAGTCTTTAATGATACTCTATTGTTGTTCCTCATGGACCAACTTTTTTAACATGGTTGCTTATCTATTATTCTAACCTAAGCCTCAGTAAATCTTATTTTATTTCCTTGCCTAAAACCACATAAAACTTATTACACAGTAACAAGATTGGAAACTTCTAGCTGTTTGTTTACACAATAGAATCATATTTACGCTTCTTGGCACCTGACAGCCCACAGTATAGGCAGTATACCATAATGACAGTGAAAGTAATTTGGGTCACCAATTGCCACAATAACATTGCATCTGAACACAATATATCATTCTGTACACATATGAGGGAATATCATGGTTTATATTACACTCCACTCCATAATTTAAGCACAGCACTTCAATTGTAGTGACAATACTTGGTTTATTGGTATGTGAATCGAAAAAAAATGTAAATTTTACTAACCGAACTATTAAGGCATAATCAAGTTCAACCGTTGGAGAAAAATGGGGTTTGAATGCAGAGTTTCAAAATAAAACAGAAAACTGGCTATGAGTAATTGAGTAATTGTTTCCTCCTGGAGGAAGGTGGAAGAATACTTGAGGAAACTTTCTTTTTTTTTTTAGGTTATTGTAATGCAATTCTAACATATGATTTCTGACAAAAGCTTTTGTGTCTGAAAGTTCTAAACTGAATTTCTACCCCATAATTACTGTAGGAAGCTGAACGTTGAGGATCCATATGGTCCGTTTCAAGTCTGTGAACATATCCAAAGTTCCCAAGTGAACTGTTTTTGCCACAAGTCTGTGGTAAAACACTTTGAAAGGCGGGGGGCGGGGTGTTTTTCCAGAGCAAACAACCTCCCTGATCCTTGACTGCCCTTTGGAGCAGGGATGCCAGCACTGTTTGTAATAGGCTCAGTACTGCATTAAGTTGTGCTTACTGGGGGACTGACCAGCTGTACGTTGTCTAATACAATTATTCCATCAAATCCTATTATGATTGGTGTAGTTTACATGAGGAAACCCTTTTTTCTTCAGATATAATTATAGTGATTCGATGAGCAAAACCAAATATCTAAAAATTGAAAATCCATTCAACAACTATTTTAACTGTACCTACTCTAGGATTTCTAAAATTAGACAAATATTTTGGAAAAACACAAATCAAACCAGTACCTTCCCATACAAGCCTAGGTTATGGTTTTGGGTTCTTTTGAGATACTCTCCTCTGCAAATAACACGCACTGATTTCCCCGAGGTAAGAACACAGTTCAGACTAGTTCTACCACGTGGAAATTCACAGAGGCCAAACCTAAACCCTCTGTCTTGAGTGTGACATTGGCACGTTCATGCATCAGCAAAACTAATTGCATTATCTTCACTATGTTCTCAGGAAGATATGGCCACCATTTTTAGCAATTAAAACTATACCTAGCCAAGGGCTAAAAAATGGTCCACTGATTAACCCAATAACTTTTAATAACCTTCTTCACAATTTTAATACCCATTTTAGGTACTGCCTCTCCATCTAGTTCTTTGATAGGCCATAAACACTGTCCATTAAAGAACACTCTTTCTTTCTAGATAAATTGTTTTTCTAAAGACTATATTTATTCCTTCATCTTTCTTGGTTATTAAACATTACTCCGTGGGCAGATATCCACTCTGTCATAAATATGTTCAGACTCGTATTAGTGCATCTAATTTACATCAAGCAGACCCAGGTGAGAAGCTCCCCTGCAGATTAACATTTTGGGTTTTTTCCAGATTAACTGTCAGTTGTACTGTAGCAATCAAAGCAGGAAAACTCTTCATTCTTGAGACCTAAATATTTCACCTTAATAACAACACAAATTAGAGGACAGCTTGGCATGCTACATCAGTTCCTGAATCTTAATTTTCACAGTGCCTGTCCATAACTATTCATGTTACTTATAGTTGACAAGACCTGGATGATTCGCTCTATATTCCACTTTCCTAATGTTATTCTACAGGTTCAAGTATCAATCTGAAAGCTTTATACTCCTTATGACTGTTGAAGAGTGGGTATTTTTCCATTACTTAAAGCAGGGATTTTGACAACGGCATACATTCCATTAATACATTGTTTTGGCCAGGTAAATGACAGACTTGACATCTGAAATGCTCTTACTGTTAGTGGAGTTACTTTTTCCACTCACAACCTAATTTGGGGAAACTCATCACTGCCTCTCTGATCAAACCCATAGTAATTTAATTACATTCTGAAAAAGTCACGGAGATCGATGATTAACTCACTATACAGAGAAGTGTCTTCAAGTACTATAAAACCATGCAGTGCCAGACTAACTGTTTAACCTATACAACCATGTTATATTTACGACAGACATCAGCAGTAAGTGGAAAGAGCATGGTTCTTCTGTTACCAAATTAAGCCCAAGCTATTGTTACATGAAAACATAAAGCAGGAGTACGGCTAACAGAAAAATCAAATTTAACATGGAACCCTTTCACTTACAAAATTGTTTCGGTATTTAACAATTATTATCTCCCAGAAGAAAGGTGTGAAATAAATGGCAATCTAAATTTTCTAGACAAGGGACTTCGGTGTAATTAAAACTTTATCTGACAACATTGTTTCTACCAAGCCACAGGGGACTACAGGTTAATATATTTGTTGTTGGCATAATGAAACACCAAGACTGTATCTTAACAAGACTTGTTACGTGTGGGTTTATACAAAAACCTTGCCAGTGCTACTATCATTTGTATACTTCATGAAGATTTCAGAGATGTGAGATTCAGTGTCCCCGATGCCTAAGAATCATTTTATAAATGAATGTGCTCTACGGCCTTTGTTTTACAGCACATTTGTGACACCGTTTTTTCAATTGTTAAGTATTTTTAACAACAAAAATATTCTAATTCATTTCTAGGAAGGCAAGAATTATTTCAGCACACTAACGTTTCTTACACCTTCTATCAATGCTGCCTAGGCTGTGGTTTCATCTATGTTTATTTCTTTCTCTGTGGGACACAGAATGCATGAAATGTTTCTAACACGAAGTATCTTAAGCAGGAGCACGCACCAATAATATCATGAAAATACAAGCCTGAGTGTTCTTTATGTGCCAAAGAGAGTAACAATGTGTTTCTGCTGAATAAAGTTATATGGAGATTCTCGCTCTTGTTTTGTTAATAAAAAAATAATTTCTCATGTAAATACTGCTCTTGAGCACTGTTGTCCAAATTCTTACTTCAGTACAAAACCTGAAGCTGGCCATTAACCAATGCAGTGACTAAAATATGAACTAGGCAATAGTAGTTGTACCTCCATGAAGGAGTAGCACTTCTTTATGATTTTATCTCCTTTCTCGTGCTTTCAAATGAGGGCACGAAACCCCCCCAAGAGCAAATCCCCCCTCCCCCACAAGCGATGCCCAGAGAGGGAGGCTGCTCTCCCTGCTTAGCCACAGCGAGAGGAAAGGGCTTCTGAACACCGGTTCTGCCTCGGAGCCTCCCCGCGGCGCAGACAAGCCTGCAAGGCCTCCTCGTGTGCTCACGGCCATCCTGGGAAGCTTCCTCCAATTCCCCCGCCTCACTGTCTTTCAAATAACGCTACATACACCCTGCGAATGAAAAATAGCGAGAGCTCGGGATCAGCTCTTTAATAATGGCCAATTCCCAGTGACATCAAGTACAGCTATTCAGATATTTCCTCTGACAGCCAGGTTACTCAAGTTTCTGCTTAAAGTTTATAAATAACCTTCCTCTTGCTATTACAGAACGTGCTGACAGATTTCACAATTTTCATCCCATTCCTCCTACAAAACTCTGAGGAAGATTTATGGTGGCAAGGACTGCAGGCTGTGCATCCTTTTGCAAATCTCTTTTCGGTCACTGGGATAGCCCTTACCATGTGCATCCATCCATATACATCATGATGTGATTAGGCTATTGCAGTTTGGGCACTCGAGCTTCTCATCTGCTGCATGTCCTCTTCACTAGCACTGGGATGCAGTCCAACAAGCCCTACTTAAATGTGCAGATTTAAGCCAGAAGCTACTGGCAAAACAAGCCTTTTTAGTAAGTAAGTTTCCTAGGCCTTCCTATACAATTCTAAGGGGATTTGAACTGTATTTCTAAATTCTTTCAGAAGTCTCTGGAGCTGAGGTTTACTGACACAGATTTGATATGAGCATAACATAGCACATACCTGCCTAACATAACACAAACCTGCCTAAGTTGTTCACAATTTCGGACTTCATACATTAATTTATCTCACTGAGCAGACCACTATTTTCAAGTTATCTATGTGCTCATAAATGTCAGCCTTAAGAATACAAAGTAGTATCTCAGCACACCCTAGCTGGAGCAGGTTCCTCTCACAGTGAGTATTATAGCCCACATCTCCATCAAATACTACTAGCCTGGTTTTGTCAAGCATTTACTCTTTTGTTCTAGTTTTGGGTTTGTTTTTTTTTTGGTATTTTGTATTTGCTAACAGCCTGTGCCTTTCCCTTCTGGGTTTCAGGTGACTCATCAAGACATCTGGTCAATTTAGTCTTGTTAATTGAGAAACAGCTTATCAAAATAAACATAACATAAATGCTGTGGTGGTAAAATATGGCTTTTCTCTACATTTCTTTTTCCTATTGGATAGGGTCAAAAAGGAAGTTTCAAACTCCTCGCTGATGCACCCATAATATCCTCTCTTGAGGGTTTTGAACAGGAGACAGAAGTCTTGTTACTGCAATTCTATGATACGTTTGTCCCCTGCTTATCCACTGTTAAAAGGCATTTTAATGGTGATATGACTGTAAATTTTCATTCATCATGGAAATTCAAGACAAGTCATGACTATCTGCCTTGTCCAAATAAGGTTCATGACTACAACAATGAATTTGCTGCTTGGGTATTAAATGCTATGTTACTGTGCTTAGATTTAGATATAAACATCTGTCCATCATTTGCATGAATAATTAGCAAGCTTTTTTCTTTAAAAAATCTGTTCTTAAAACAAAAACCAAAACAACACCAATCTCTTTTATTCTCTTCCCTCTGCATTCACCCAAGTTCTAATTTTGTGTCATTTAAACTGACACGATTTGTAACAAAACCTTCATTATACAAGACAGCTAGAAACAGAGCTGTCTTTAACAATGAATCACAACTCTAAACTTTATGATTCACCCAAGTCTCTCTTCTGCCAGAGAAGGCCAATGTGATTAAAAAGCTAAAGAATGAAAATGTAAATAGTAAAGCTGTGATAGAAAGCAAGGCATGCATATGCTTTCGTTACTCATAGACTCTTAAGATCAGACACCTAACTTCTGGTTTTTCCTTCAGATTTAATTGTCTTCTAACTGAAATATGAACAGTACAGACTATTTTGTTCAAAATAAACCACTAATGAATGCACAGTCAGATGTGCCTTTTCCCCGGTGTACATTCCTATTCTATCTATCTTACTTAACACGTTTGCTGATACATTACGTGTTACCGTGTGCGTAGGCAATCAGATCAGAAATGGGACAAACTAATAGCGTTGGCAACACTGAAAAAGAGTAACAGATAACTATTCTCACATACAAGAATGCAATTACTTGCTCTGCTGAGTATCGACACAAAATGAAACGACAATCCACAGGAAACTAAAAGGCTGAGATTACTCCTATAAGACGATCGTTTCGCTTTGTCATCAAAACTAAATTAGGACAAACAGATGAATGAATGTGTGATTTCTGCATTCATGAGCACAGAAATTTGAGAGTTAACTCATTTTCAATTGAAAAAGACATGCTGCTATGTTTACGTTTTCAGAGTATGGTAAACATTTGTACAGAAATCACCAACAAACAGTTAAATGATCTGTTCAAAGTATCTTTAGTCCAGTATGACATTATAAATGCAGTATCAGATTGTAATACCACATGGGTTTCAGATTTCAGTATTGAGCATTTCCTGATTTTGGGGTGGTTAAAAGGACTTGCACAATATAGCTCAGTCTTTTCTGTATCTACATCACAAAATAATCTTTAAATAAATGATTTACGGTACAGAACTTTTAATAACATGTTGTCACGCAAAGTTTTCCGCAGCCTGTAGAAACTTTATTTATGACAAGCCAAGTATGCAGGAAGGAGCCAAGAATTAGCAGGGGAAGGGACAAACCCTCTTCCAGAGTCTTCCTTCAGAAACTGGTGAAATCTTGCTAATATTGTCCAGGGTAGAGCTCAGCCAGCCAGATGCTTACTTTCTGGTCAGCCTCCTTTCGGTGAGGACCTTGCATGAAATCAACTGTTGTGCAGGCGACCAAACAAAATAATGCACCACTGAAAATTCACACGTGGATATTTTCATGTCAGAATTTGAAATGTAAGAGTGGAAAAGGAGTATGTTAATGCCCCATGTAGGAGATAACATATATACAACAAATAAAACACACTATCGGTGTTCAAAATGCAATTTTCTGAGGTGCAAAGTAATTAAAACTTCAACCAATAATCTCTAGAATTGCAGAAGTAAGTTTTCCAAAGTGAAAGTTACTTTTGTGCAAAAATTCTACTTTTATTTCCAAGTCATATTTATTGTAAAAGTGTTCAAGAAAACAGAAAATATTTTACTTTTCTCAATCAAAAGAAAAGCTGTACTAGTTTATTTATCTCCTACAGAATATCAGTTTACAACACTGAGCACAAAAGTAAAAGATATATTCAACGCACTGTCAGGTATTAAAACACTGCAACATGATACATAATATACCTGTGCTTGAAACTTACATCTTATGTTAATTCACATAATTTGCATTAATGGGCAAAATATTGGGCCAAAAAAGACTCTTTCATGCCTGTAACTTTCACCACTGCAACAGGCTAGACAATATTTAGATTCATACATAGATACTTGGAATGAGGCATAAATAATCTTGTGCCTAAACCACAACAGTTATCCAATTTAAATAACGTCCTCTGTGAGTTCTACAATAAAATATTTACGTTGGATAGACTTAATAAAAAGCAAGAGCAAACAAAAGTCTCCCTTTCTAACGGTTGATCTCAGAAACATTTACAGAATTCTGCCAAAACCACCCACTTCTTCAGGCTTAGCTGCTCCCAGCATTCTTAATTAACAATTGCTCATCCTACCACTCGACCACATTACACTAGAGAGCTACTTCCATTATATCTGCTTGTAGGAACAAGGCTACTGCTCGAATACATCATCCTTTGCAAGATCAAACTCTGTGTAGTACCAGAGGGAAATTCTGCCCGTCTATTTTACCAGATTTGAAAACTGTATGCCCAGTTACTCCAAAATAATGTGTTACTCTGCATGTGTGTGTGTACCACACATGACTGAAATTACAGCTTAAAAAAAGGAAAGTTTCATGAAGCACAAGAATAATAAGAAACAATTTGCATGCAGTACAGTTTGCTATTTTTCTTTATTAACTGACTTTGAGGCAAAGTCAAGAGATTTAGGTACTACCGTGCAAGTACAGAAGACAACATTTTATACCGTCTGAACTCCTACTGTCAAAGACAGAAATCTTATTTTCTCAGTATGTAATCTGAATGTATCCTCCAGAGTGGCTAGAAATAGACAGCATTAGTGACAGACCTTCAAAAGAATCACCACAGCCAGAGCCTTTGTATTCGCAGGCAATACCTTCAGGTTTCATTTTGTGGTAAGCCCTAAATTGACCTCCTGTAACGCTTTCTGAGTAAGCAGTAGGAGTTACTAGCTTAATATTTACTCTGTGACTTTTTAAAGTATGCCATAACCTCCTCTAATACTGCAAGGAAGTTAATGACCAGAACATTTCGCTTCTGCAGTTAGCAGTGTCCTTGCTCAGGAATTCCACAATCTGCTGAGCCAATATTGTTTTAATGTATAGAAGCTTGCACTCAAAAAGGCAAAAGAAAAAAAAACCTTCTTGGAATTCAAGGTTGACTAATAGTTCAAAGCAATTCAATTACTGTAACACCGTAAGCAGGAACCGCAATTATTTTCATACTGAATTTATTTAATGCACCTAAAAAACTTTCTCCTGACTGTACTTGTAACAGTCACACATACACAGTTCTATTTAATCCATAAAACTCTGTATGAAGACAGGTGACAGTAAGGCTGGATAGGGACGCTAAAATTATTTGTTATCAACTGGAAACGGTGGAAAAATGTCTGAATGACTGGGTTGGAAGGGTCAGCGGTTTTAAAGTCCAAGCAGCAACTGGTTAAATGCGCTGCACCTCAGTGTTTAATTCCAGGGCCAATTCTGTTTAGCGTTTTTAACAACCTGTACAGAAAGCATCCTCAGCAAGTCTGGGGGCAACGCCAGTTTGAGAGGAGCAGTTAATACCTACCTGGAGGGTAGGGCTGCCATTCAGAGGACCCTGACAGCCTGGAGAAATGGGCTGACACTGAACTTCAACAGCCTAAATGCAAAGTCCAGCATCTCTTATGCTCCCATTGCTCTATACAACTACTTAATTTGAAGGGATAGAAAAGAGAGTGCCAGACTGTTCTCAGAGATATATAGTGAAAGGATAAGAGGACACAGACACAAATTGCAGCAAAAGAAATTTTGGCTTAGGTATTAGGGAGAAAAAAAAAAAAAAGCAGTGCTAGGCTGGACAAGCACTGGAGCAAATGGCCAGAGAGGCTGTAGGATCTCCATCCTGGGACATACTCCAAACACGTTGACACGTGGCCCTGAGCAACCTGCTCTACTCTGTGTGGGAGCTAACTTTGAAACTGGCCCTGATCCGCATGGAAGGTTGGACCAAGGGACCTCCAGAGCATCCTTCCAACTCAAAATTATTGTACGGTTCTCCGATTCTAAATTTTCAAACAAACAGAAGCAGCAAAAGTCTTACTTTTGGTCTAATGGATATACCCATAAACATGTCTTCACATCCCCACCACATGAAAAATGTCGCATTTTCACAGGCAAATTTATACAACCTTTTTCACAAAAAGAAGCTTGTAAAGTCAGCCATCCCTTTGGGTTTTTTGTTTGTTTCTTTTGTTTTTTCTTTTTGAAAACATACTTTCCACAAACACCTCTGCAAACTTGCTTCAGGTAAGGATGGTGAAATAAACTGAACAAACAATACCATAAATTAGTCACTCATGTGGTATCTATACTTCAAAATAAATTAATACTGATATGTTATGAATAAAAAAATTGCCAGATACCTGTTAGGGTGCACCCTACCATACTAGAGTTCAGTATTTTCCTTTGCCGACGCATATAAAGATAGATAAAATTGATGTTAAGTTATAACGACTAAAATTTTAGGCATTTCCCACACCAGTGTGGCTATAGATTTCTGAGGAATAAATAGCACAAAAAAAGGGTCTAACCTCTTGCTTGTAGCCCAGGTCCGCAAGTCTCGTGTGCTCCTGGGCTGTCTTGGCGCACATACCATGGTACTAGCTGGCACCTACGCCACTTGTGGGTCTTCCACCTGAAATGAGGGGGGAAGAAATCAACTTCGAACAATCCATCTAAACTTGTAGCAATCAAAACCGAGGCAGCGCAAGTGCTAGATAGTATTAGGGACCACCGTAAGCTATTGTTTACTATTACTAACTGGTCACAACCAATTCACAACAGTAACAATACCGTAAACTTTTCCCACTTTCCTGTTAACTTTTTCGCTGCTTTTAGGATTAGGCCACCATTAAGAACACAGGGGAGGAAGGAGGAGGCGGAGGAAGGAAGAGAAAGCGAACCATATATCTTTTCAGAGACAAAGGTACATTAACTCTACCTAACAAATACACAAACAACACAAACCACAACATGGAGATTATACATTAATACAAAGCATTAACACACTTATATAAAATGTGAGAAAGAAATTTCAAAAAAGAATACTCTACAAAATAAAAAAATGATGTGACTTGAATACCCAATTTTTGATCTGGATATACATCTGAGCATGCTCAGAGTATTTTACCAGCCAACAAAATGACATAATAAAATTTGAAAAGTGGATTTAGTGAAGTGACAGTAACGTCTCATAAAAACAACATGGTCTCGTTAAATAATGATGAGTTCTAAATACTAGCACGACCTAATAAACCTCCTCTCTTTCTCACTTTCCCTTCTTTCCTTTCTTTTTTTCACCTATCTCAGTGAAGCAAAGATGTGTTGAAGTTTCCCAAATACACTCCAAAGACTCCAGGGCTGATTTCAGGTTCACGCAGTATTGGGCATGCCTTTTAGCGGTAAATACTGTCACATATAGGTAGTAGTGCATTTCTTTCTCTTTTCCTTCTTTCCTCTTCCCCAGGTCTTTTCGTCCCCTCCCCTAGGCACGTCTTGCAACACAAGAACAAGGAGCAATTCTGCCTTGCTTGAAGCACAAACAAATCGTGGAGTTACAGACAAAGATGAGGTCAGATGAGCAAAGTCTTAGGATCTTTGTTTCAAGTTTTCTCAAATTTCGAATGATACGATTACCAGGGTAAAGTTTTCACAACAAACAAATTCCTTTGCTAAGCTTCATCTTCCAAACACTATCCCAAAAGGAGAAATCAGAAGCAAAAAGGGACCCCAGCTACATAAAGCATTGGGACAGTGGGTTTAAATGACTGTCAGGGTGCCTCAGGCAACCCCAGAGCACCTGGGGTCTTGGTAGCACCTTACAAATGTGGAACCAACCAAGAGATTCAACACAACATGAATACAGGCCCAGACCTTATCAAAATAAAACACAGACAAAAAGAACTTGCAAAAATCATTGATAAGAAATGCAATATTTTGCTGCTTAAATTATTATATCATTAATATAAACTGCTATGAAACTTTTACAAAGTTCCCTTCTAGTGCTGCAGAATACCTTAGGCATTAAATATAACAAATCTAGGCAAGTCTGGTCATTGTCACATCTCTGAAATAATCCACAGTTGTTTGAATTACTCAGAGTGGGAGGAAAAAAAAATGCTACATCCACAGCTCAAACCATCGACTGCTCTCACGTTTAAAATTATCTCAATGGTTTTGCACCTCAAGTTTCATTGTAACTTGCCTCTGTAGGCCAGTATCTAAACTAAGGCATGAGCCAAACTGAGTGTGTGACTCCATCTGTTACATCATGTCTATAGGCCAGAAAGATGCTAAAGGAAATATAAAGAAAATGGTTTTAGTATTAGTTTGTACCATGAAATTTAAATAACCTCAGCTACCACTCCCTAGTAACTATTCTGCTCAGCACACCATCATGCACTATCTCAGGTAAAATTTGATATTGAAGATATTAAAGAGATGAGGAGCAGCCAGCATTTTAAAAGACAAAACTCTTACTTGTATTGACTAGAAAAGGTTGTCGAGCTATATTTCTCCAATATTTGGAGTACTGCTTTTGGTAGCTTCCCAATGCTGTTTTACATCCTTTCATATCTTTCAGTTATATACAGTGTGATCTCCTAATGAATTTGCGAAGGTAATTCTTACCAGATGATGAAAGCAATACATTTCTTTAATCTCAATTTGTTTTGCTGAAACAGACTTAAATGATATTTGCACCACTGCAACAGAGAGGGATTTCATGGGAACTAGCAGGTGTTCTTTAGCCACTGGAGAAACAGAACATTGGCTTCCAATTCAAACATATTTATCATTCATCAAAAAATATCGTCTTTATTATTATTATTATTTGATCAAGTAAATCATAGAATCATAGAATCATAGGGTTGGAAGGGACCTCTGGAGATCATCTAGTCCAACCCCCCTGCCAGAGCAGGGTCACCTACAGCAGGTTGCACAGGAACGCGTCCAGGCGGGTTTTGAATGTCTCCAGAGACGGAGACTCCACCGCCTCTCTGGGCAGCCTGTGTCAGTGCTCTGCCACCCTCAAAGGAAAGAAGTTCCTCCTCATGTTCAGGTGGAACTTCCTATGCTCAAGTTTGTGCCCATTACCTCTTGTCCTGTCCCTGGGCACCACTGAAAAGAGCCTGGTCCCATCCTCCTGACACCCACCCTTTAAGTATTTATAAGTGTTGATGAGGTCGCCCCTCACCCATCTTTTTTCCAGACTGAAGAGACCCAAATCCTTCAGCCTTTCTTCATAAGAGAGGTGTTCCAGTCCTCTAATCTTCTTGGTAGCCCTTTGCTGCACTCTCTCCAGCAGTTCCCTGTCCTTCTTGAACCGGGAAGCCCAGAACTGGACACAGTACTCCAGGTGCAGCCTCACTAAGGCAGAGTAGAGGGGGAGGATGACCTCCCTCGACCTGCTGGCCACACTCTTCTTGATGCACCCCAGGATGCCATTGGCCTTCTTGGCTACAAGGTCCCATTGCTGGCTCATGGTCATCCTGTTGTCCACCAGGACTCCCAGGTCTCTTTCAACTGCATCAGAATTTTCTAAACTTTGTCTGTATCAACAGCTAGATCTTTCACACATCTAGACTTTCCCATGCCACTCAGATAGATACTATAAAATCGCCTGAAAATTTTCTTGAGCAGTTATGGTGGAGATCCCCAGCTCCTCAACATTCCATGGAATGGTCCTCAACATTCTCTGGTGAAGATTAGGTCAACACAGAGAATTTTGTACGTTAGGTGATATATCATCTGTGGACTATCTCAGGTCTGCTGGGGATGGAAAGATGGAGGACACGCTGCAATGGTACGGCGTGGCAGCAGAACTCAGCTCTCCTAAACAGATGAGGCTGCATTTCAGTGCTTTGGATAATTTAGAAAGGAAGATTTTTTTAAATCATCTAGAATTTCAAAATAGAAGATTTTGAAAGATTTGTCCTGGAAAGTCTTTCTCAGTGGTTGCAATGTTCCTGCAAAGGAACTGGAACAAAATGAACTAGTGATTCGCTATGGGCCCAACTGAGTCTATATATCCATTCTGAAACCTTGATTTAGGTACGTGTCCTATATTTCTTAATAAGTGGAATTCAACATGCTTTTGAGGTAGTACAAGTTGAGAAAACATGTCTGAGCTGCCTTTGGTTGATTTAGAGTACCTGTAGCTATAGCAGACAGGAGAAACTTCACATTCTTTTTCCTCGAACAAGGAGTCGGGGCACTCCCGACCACCGTTGGCGGGGAGCTGGATGATGACTCGATGACGGGACTGTTTCTTTACTGTGACACCTCCTGCAAAGAGTAGAAGAACTTGTTTCTCCTGCTACTACAGAAGAATGTCAGTAATTAGGGGAAAAATAAGATTTAACTTAACAGGTATTTGAGTAGATTGCTATAATAGTGACAGGCTTCTTTGTCCATAAGCAGCAAATTAAGCCTAATAGATAAAATACTTTAATCTCAGCTAAAGGCCACGAAGCAGAACTAAACAGAAAGAAACAGTAGCAATACTGTACAAATGAACATACAGATGAAGTGAACACACAGTTGAAGTGAAAAAAATATTAAACCAGCTCAGTTTGCGGCTACATTTTACAGTTTCAAAGTGTAAATTTGCCCTCATCATTTGCATGCAGAACCAGAAAGATAAATTAATAGGAAGAAATTATTATAGTTCACAATTTTTCCACTCCATAAATGACTCAATCAGAAAATGTGCTTGGCTTTTGCTTATCTCCACAGCCAGGAATATAACAAATTTAATTTACAGTCTTGGTTCTCTCCAGGCCAGGCTTTAATTCTGCTCGCTATGCCCTCGTTTCCCACCTGGGACTAGCGTTACACTATCTAGATACTCAAAAAATATTTCCAAAAGAGCATGCCTTACATTTAAATGCGAAGTTTTATTTCCCACTCTGGAATTAATTTACAGTTTACAGTTTTTAATTATTAAGGTCGTTCATTATTAATGATAAACAGTAAGCAGTTCCTGTAGGAATTTTGATTCCAGTCATCTTCAGATATCAGTTGTTCAGGCAGAAAATTAAGAGAAATGCCAAAAATCTACATTAATTCCATAGCGATACCTAACACACAAATATTGTTAGGTAAGAATCTTGGAATTTTTTTATTTATTTTTTTTTTTCTTCCCAGAGAGCTGCAGCACCGACATTCGGCTGACCGGGTTGATCTCAGCTTTGGGTGGGTTATTACAGCAGCTGCAGCTTGTCTGAACACAGAAGCGTGCTGGACCACGGCCAAACAATTGTAATTAGGAGCAAACAGTAGGAGAATCCCGGCGGTGGCTCTCCACCACCTGGCCGCTTTTCAACGCAGAGGAAACCCTCCGCTCCCAAGTCAATCAGCTCCAGGAGATGCCAGGAGCTGGCACGAGGGGCGAGACAGACGTGCAGCCCAGCAAAGCTGCTGACCAGCTTGCTGACACAAATGGGTAAAACCCATGAAATAAAAATTGGTTGTATAGTATAAAAAGAGTTTGATTCACTGAATAGACAAAAGGCCTGTATTGGTTCACAAATATACTGTTTCTCAGCAGCATACATGCTAGTTTGGAGTTAATATTCATGAAGATATATTCATTGCATCAAGACCTTTCCTAAAACCCACAGGAATAAGAACAGAAGAGGATGGCATTTTTGTCCAAGATGATCTGCCCCAACAAAAATATTTCAGAAAGAACTATTAATATTGCTGTAAAATAACACAGTATTTAATAATGAATAACTATTTCATAGATTCAGATTCGATGGTCTTACTTCACTTCACTGTTCTTTTTCAAAGGTTAATCTTCCTAACCCTTCGTTTATTTGTTAGAATGCACTAAGCACTAATAGGAATTACTGCAAAAATGACTTTCTATTTGTCCTTTATAAAACATGAAGAATTGGCCACGACATTCAAAGTGCGTGTACTTGATGTAACAATTTCTTACATTCTGATAATATGGTAGCTGTGAGTAATCACCACGTCCCTACATGGGGATTAGCACCCCATGGAACTCAGGATATTACAGAGTCTGTCCATAATAGTACATATTATAAAAATACCTCCTGCTAAGCTTAAAAGAGAAAAAGAGATAACGCAGAAAAATGTGGGCAATATTAATCTACTCATCACTTTAACTTCATGTATGATTTCAATGTAATAAAAATTCAAGGGATATCTGCACTGTTTTCAAGAGCTTTGCCAAGTGTATTAACATGGTATTGCAACGTGTATTTAAGTCAGGCCATTAATATCAACTTAAAGTCTGCTGATTTTCATTAACTTCACTTTTCATTAGGGTAGAATAAACCAGCACAGGCAAAAGTGAAAGAGTTTTGCCAGAATTATATACCTGTGGACAACTCTGTTTCTCTCTTCAAGCACAGTTGCTGTACTTGTACAACTATGTATCTGCTCTGTGACTAGTTATCTCTTTATCAGCAGAAGACGCAAAAGGCAGTTTGTAACATAAAAGCAGGCAAAATGGGAAAAAAGACCCCACAAACAGATGCTTACAGACAATATATAAAAATAATGATTCTATTCAGCAAAACCACTATGTCCTCCTTGCAGCTGCTCTACCAGCTATTACATGTCCTCTGTCAGAAAGAGATGTGTATAAGTATTCTGCCAAAAGTGACTGCTAGTCTGACTCTTTTTTTTTTTTTGTCTTAAAAATCTGTCTACTAGCACACAATGGGTAAAATTACCTTCTTGACATGAAGATGGACACAATGTCCAGTCACTGAATGGAGTCACAATACAGTCCTTCCTACAGGGAAGCAGACAAGGCCTCACTGTTTCTGGTCGGAGGCTCTCAGGGCATCTAAAAAAAAACATGAAAAAGAAGCATTATCAAATAAACAATCATTCTGCAGTGAACTGGTGAATTATGAGAGGTACTGAATGCCTGCAGGCACACGAGGGGAGTGATAGTTGCCCAGAATTCACCAGGATTGAGCTCAGAAAGAAAAACTGTTAGAATTTAAATAGAGCTGGTGGAAGCAAGCCAAAACCGGTGCATTCTACACCTGGGGATTTAGCTAAAAAAATCATGATTTCTCACTCACCATTCCAGACTCTGCCTTTCCAGTGTTGTTTTCAAGTTTCCAAATGATTATGAAGAAAAGCCATTTAGTTTACCTTAGCAAAACACATTTTTAGCTTTTCATAAATTTACCAGAAACATAAACTCTGGAAGGAGGCACATTTAAAACAAATAACATTGCTCACCCAGGAACAAATAGGTATAAACTGGCCACGATTATGACAGAAACCAGAAAAAGGTTTGAAACTGCCCGATCAATGAGACTGTGAAAGACTATCTGAAAGGACAGAAAACCTTGCTTGTTTTCGGAAGAGGCTTGATCAGCATATAAAAGGGATTGTTGGACTGCCACATATGGGACTCATTAACCCAGGTCATTTTCCCCCACTTCGTGTTCCTATTTTTTCATCAAGGACAAACAACTCCCTGTGCTGCAATACTTGTTTTCAGAATGATGCAATAACTCTTGCAGAAGTATTGCAAGTCTTTAAAATAATTTCAAAATTACTATTGCCCTACGTGGACTGTCGGAGTAAAATGTAAAGACAGAAGAAAAACATCACTTCTATGTATTGGAGCTTTTGGCTCATAGCAGGAAAAACGTTACTATGACAAGCTTTTCCTCTTGTGACTGCTGGGCATCTTGGACCAGAGAGATGAGAAACGAGTTTGATATTTGGATTGGATCAGTTGGGGAAGGTTGGCTTGCATGAGGCATCTTTCTTGCCAGGCTGAAGGGAGCACAGGCAAGTCTAACAATGAACTACCGAGAAAACGTGGTCTCTCTGGCCAGTGGAGAACTGCACCTGTGCCGCTGTGGGAGGAGAAGCAGGGGGAAAGGAGAAGAAAAGTTGAGTTGCAGCTTTACAGGAACATGTTCTTCAGCAATAACAATTGCTAGTTCCTTATTTCCATTGGTTGTCTCTGCATTTTCCTGTCAATTCATGTAAACTCTTCGGAATATGATCCATTACCGTGAACCAGCACCAATTTCTTGGTGCCCTCTTATGATGACATCTCTACCCTTTCTCTTTTCTCCCCTAAAATAGCAATGTGAAAGGCCATGAAATATTATAGCTATAGCAACATAAATCTCCATCATCTCTCCATAAGCTCTTTCTACATTTTTAAGTAAAATTGTGCCTTGTTTCTATGTAGTTCATAAAATCGTCTTATGTATGCATGGCTGTATTATATATGGACAGGTACACTTTAAAAACACATTTGCCACCAATCACATACATTGACTATGTTTTCTGAAATTTTCTATAAAGTTAAAATTCAAAATGCTTCTGAAAAGTACTGAACATTGGCTTACTAATGCCTTTTTTCATAAAGAACAACAGAATTACAAGCATACAAGAAAAGTCTGAATTATAGACATTCACTGTTTCACTGAGAACTTAATCTTTCAGGAGCACTGAACATTACAGCTCCTCTTCAGATCCCTGGGCAAGGCAATTAGTTCAATTAGAACACCATTTCTATCTTTTATATTGTTTGTATTTAGTATATGTGGCTTAAAGCGAAGTATTGATTTTTTTGCAGTCCTTACTCAAGGTCAAATTAAACAGAAGAGATACAAGCTGAAGTCTGTAACTTGTGAGGTAGATAAGGCCAATAATATTGACTGTATCATACCACAGTAATCCTTTTTATTAAGGGGAGTTTAAAACAAGGTTCCTATTTACGTTTTCGTGTTAAATGTCTGGTTCTTTAAAAAGGATTCCGTGATTTTAATGTGACAATTTGAAGGATCAACTAAGACTTTTTTTCTCATTTCACAGGACGCATTTATGACATAATAAAGAGCCCTCCTGCCAAAAATTTAAGATCAAATCAAAGGCAGACACATTAACAGTAGATTTAAAAAGGAAGATAAATCATTAGAGGTTTTTTTTTCAATGTAAAATGAATACCAAATAAAAAATATAATGGTATCATGACCAAATAGAACAGCAACTTAATGCAGATACACAACAATTTAGATTACTGAATGTGCTGACATTATTCCCCATATTTCCATTTAAAGTAAATTAGGAATATGTCTACCGCTGAATAAAGCAACAAATGACAGGCACCATGCAAATAGTGTGAGAATAGCTGCCTCATGAACTTTCTAAATGACCTCTGCTATCAGCTCTTGCAGCTCTGAATCTGTCCTGAGTGGGAAAATTTATGGACTGCCAAACTGTACGAAGATATTATCAAATGTATTTTACTAGCAGCTAATCTGTATTTAACCCTGGTTATATATTAAATTGCAAAATAAAATCATTGGGCCAAAGAGATCTCTTAAAAACCCCACGTATATGGGAAAAATCCCTTACAAAGGTTGTCAAACCAATGTTCAAACTAATGCCCTGTCAGAACCGCACTACTCTTGACCTCCCCTTGGTCTGCGCCTGAGAAGATGCACTTACATGGGCTGTACTGTATTTAGACACAAAGCAGTATTTTTGCATGGAACTGCACTAATTCAGGTAATGCACTGCTTCCTTGGAGGTACCACAAGGATCTTGGAAATGGTGCTCCACTGCACATCCCACACTTGCCTCAAGAATTTTATCTCGACTCAACTTGATGATGGCCATGGGACATGGACACGAGGGACACAGTTTAGTAGTGGTTTTGTCAGAGTTAGGTTGATGGTTGGACTTGGTGATCTTAAAGGTTCCCTTCCAACTTAGATGATTCTATGATTCTGTGATTCTGTTGCAAGGAGCCAACTGGATTTTGCAGTCAGTCAGCTGTCAGCAAAACCACCACTGTAAATATCACCCATAAAAATCAATAGTGAGAAATGTATTTTATAATCCTTCTGTAGCTTCAGTTTTGTATTTCTAAAAGATGAATTGTTCCCCCATGAGAACACAAAGATGGGAGTCTTTTTATCTTTGCATGTAGTCATAGGTGATATAAATATAGAGTAGTAAAATCCAAAAATATTTACATCATGAAGGTATTTTTTAAGATCTTTACTTTTTTGGTCCCACTTGTCCCACGTTGACTCTCACACAGATGACCTTTCTTGTCTGCATCCCCACGGAACAGGTGGCCTCCCCGTTCCAGCTGGCAGAGGAGTTGAAAGCAGAGACAGACGTATCCTCTATGCACTGTCCCCACGGGCCGGTCTGCCAATGATACACAGTGCAAGAGTGTTCGTTACAGCTGCGCGTTTCCTGCAGAGCACTACTATTTGGGCACTGTATTCCTCCTGGAACAATAAAACAGGGCAAGAGTTCATGCAGTGGAAGGAAATAAAGTGTTTTATTAAAAAAAAAACCAAAACAACCAAACAACAATACTTCGAAATGCTATTAGTTATATATTATCACTTTGATTACATGAAAGAAATGTTGTTCCTTTTTCCTCCTCTTCATGTGCCCAATATGGACTTCGACAAACTTCAGTCAACAGATTACACAGAACAGAACGGACATGGAGAGTAAATGTAAATGATTAAGAAAAAGATACCAAAATAATCCTAACTTAGGTAACACACTACTTTTATGTGCTTGGAGTAATCTATAGCCTTTTTATTTTGGGGTTCTCGAAAAGAGACTAGATCACATAAAGAAGTATGAAGGCTCTAGGCAGAAGAAATGGTTAAATGTTCTAGTTATGCATGTGTAGAGACCACTGTTTATGTCTAAGTCACGGATCAATTAAAAAGATTTTTGGAGCTCTTGTCCTAGCTCCCAGTGGATATTTATCCATGTTACGTAATTACCAAAGAGGATGGCACAGCTGGCAATTTCAGGTCCAGATTGAGATAACAAAGGCTGGTGCAGGTTAAGATTAAAATGCATTCATGTGTCAATAATTGTGAAGAAAAGCTCAGACAATGCTATCTTTGTTGCGTCCGGTTTCAGGTAGTTATGTTCAGTTTCTTATATTCAAGCACTTCAAAGCTAATCTCGCCTTCTAATCCTCCATGAGTAAAGAGGAGGTCTTTCCTACCAGAGTTGATCACAGGCTACTACGTGTCTAGCCGTGTGAGTAGGCAGCACGTCTGCTACATCTCTGGTGTATACTAGATATACAGAATCCAGAATCTAGGTTTCAGAATTGATTTAAAGATTCATGGCCTACACAGGAACAATAGGACTCCTATCTCCAGATGACAGAAAGCCAAGGAAAATGTAAATAACATTTTAGTCTTTCCTAAAAGACAAGAACAATAAGAAAGATAACTGAAAGAGGAGCTTTTTATTAGTTACTGTAGATGACCATACAATGCTTTTCTCTAAAGAGAAAAATGTATGCTCACACCAAGCACATGTCAGAGAGTGTATTAGCTTTTATATCCCACTGCTGAGCTGTAGGTTGATCTCCTGCTCTACAGACGTGCAAAAAGAAAGGGGTTTTAAGCACTTATTGTTGAGAGAAATTAAACAAATAAATAAATGTAATCAAAGAAACAATGGATCCTTCAAGTACTCCAACACAATTCAGTCAAGTATGACAAGCATGAAAATACTTTATATCCCAAGGTGCTTTTATAGGATGTCTAGATCTGCAGCAAAAGTGAAGAAAGGGCCATTCTAATGAAAACACAGGACAACATCCAAATTCCCAAATTAATTCCATAGATATTTTTAACTTCTGACTTTGGGCTAAAAATATTGATGCAACCAAGCAACAGTAAACATCATATTATCGGAGATGTCATGCCAAAGACTAGCTAATCTTAAATTTTGCAAAGGGGGATACGAAAAACCTAAAAATGTGTCAATGTAATTAAATGACTGGAATGAAATTGGTTTTGGCTCAGAATGGATGCAACTCAAGTCTATCAGACTTGCTTAAAATACATGTCAATATGCAAAGCATTACGACAAAATATGTCATAAGCATGTTCCTAAAAAAGGAAATAAAAAACCAAATGGTAAAATAAAATTATATTATGTAATAAGTTTCCAAAAGTTATCCAAGCAGCTTCATTTAGGAAAAAAATATCTTCCAGCTAACACCAGCAGGTAGGAATATAAGCAAGGAAATTAAGAAAGGGAACGTATTTCAAAAATTAAAAAAAATCAAAGATAGTAAAGTCATAAATTATTTGGCATGGGAGAGAAAATTGAGTCATATGAGGACTAGACATGTTCCCCCAGTAAAGGGGTTAAAAAAAGGAGAATTTAGAAGAGATAAGGAAGATTACTAAAACAATTATTTCCATCTGATGTTAGTTTAAGAAGAAACACAAGGGAAAAATTTCAGCAAATTCATCAATTAAAGGGGCATCTGTGGAAAGAAATGTTTCCCCAGGAATGTATGCCATAACCACCAGTTCCTAAGGCATTTGAGAATAAAGTGACAACTTAGATTTAGCGTTGACAGCAATGCGAGAAAGTATATTCAGGGAAAAAATGAGAGTGACATTGACTTGTAAATGAAAAACATTGGGGCATGAATGTCGGCAGCTCAGTGGGAATCCAGTTCTGTTCAGATTAAACCAGTAGTAAAAAACTATGTAAAGAATGAACAAAATGTGGAAATAATGAAAAACTGAAATATGAAACAACTATCACTAGTACCAAATCTTTGTAATATTAAAAAATATACTATTTATTTATAGTGTGCTATTCTCTCCATTCGCTTGTGCTCCTTCAAATTAAAGTAGATACAGAAAAAGCAGAAGGGGTTGGAGATACTCTTTACAACATCTGCATAAGGGTAACAAGATCAGCGCTGCTCAACTTTCAAAGCATTTCACCAAATCAGGACAGGTTTGACAGGAATATATAAATTAATGAGTATCACGGAAAAAAATAAAATAGACAATTTTATCAGAATACATGTAAAAGGGACATACAATACTAACTCCATTTTATATAATACATGATCAGATGACTGTAAATAACTGCTTGGCAGTAGTGAAAATAAGCATTTTGAGGTACAAAAACCAGTTGAAGTGTGTCATTTGGGATACTTAAGCAAAGCACACTTGGAAATGAATGGCTGGCTTTACAGAGGGACCTGCATATTACTCATAAAATAGCAGTGATGCGAGGGTAGTTTCCTCAAATGCTTTAACAGAATTGTCATATGCTTAGATTGCTTTTCTGCCCAGTTTGGAGCTGGTAGTGCGTAAGACACCTTGCTCTAGGATATTCAAGGATTGGATTTTGTAAGTCTTTTTTTGTGACGCTCTCTTGATAACTTCCAAATTTCAAAACGCTTAACATTTTTTAAGGCTTTGAATTAGTCATTTTGATATCACTCATTTTACAAATGCATGCAATATTATATATGCATTTCAAAACAGCTGGAATAATCTTAAAGGTTGAGAAAACAGATGCGACTGAAGTGCCTCTTGTAAGCTAGAGAGTGAGGTGCTAGTCATTCTTTCTTTGCCTTAGGAACGAGGTAGGCACTCCTCCAGGCAGCTGCACTTCCCACAGCCAGACGTGGTCAGTACGTGCAGACCGCTAACAAAAGGTCACAGATTGCCCTGTTGGTGCACATCTCCTGTTCCGGTTCCGCAAACGTTCATGCTTCCTCACCCGGTGCGTATCGGTTATACGAACCAAGCAGACCTCTCCCAGAATACACAAGAGGACTGGAGTCTGACTGGGAGATGAGAGGTCTGCCCTCAAGTCCTTTCTCAGACAGGAGTTGAATCCCAGACCCCACGCTCCAGGCAAGCTCAGCTGAGGGGCTCCTGAGCAAAAGGGGAAGCACGGTAACGTCCTCTCCCCTGGCTCGCCTTTACACGCCGGTGGCAGGTCACTTTGCAAGTCTGGCCTGAAAATTCAGGTTCCCCAGTTGCAAAACTAAGTGGCTTTTTATTCCTGTTTCAGCTGAAATCAGTTAAAACTCATGAAAATCCCTGTCTTCTCCCAAATTCATCGTTTGGTGAATAAGCAGTTTGCTATGAAAACAAATACTCAATTCTATGCTTTCAGATTTAATTACCAAGCACTATTATTTCAAGCCAGGAAAATGCAAAAATTAAAAACAAACATCCTGAGCAAGTGTACGAAGAGTGAACACATAAAAAAGCCATAAGCATAACTCCTCTTTTGCAACTATGAAGTCAAAGTGCACTGGAATTTTAACAGGAATAAAATTTTAAAGCATATCAACCATGATTTGCCTAGAGTTAAGAAGAAACTCCTTTGATCCAGCTATTCCTTACATGTTCGGTAAATCAATCTTGCAGATGCATGAGAAGTATGAGCTACTGGCCCCTGTCAAACAGAATACCTGATGAGACGGAAAACTGATATTCTATACTACCTAACTCAGCGATGTTTAATAGTCTCTGATATATGAGGTCACACTAAATAGTCCTTCTGACATTATACTTTGCTAATCTATGAACATACTGTAGCCACAGTAAGATATTGCCATGCATATGCGTCCCTGCCCTAAGAGAATATTTAAAAAAAAATCGTCCTTCACTCTCATGTTATTAAATTAAGCTTTTTAATCAGATTGTTTTCTTCTTTACACTTGACTTGTGTGGGGTTTTTTTTTTGATTTTTACTTTTCCAAAATCAGTAATCAGTCATTTACTACTGATAAAACCTGGAATGTATCCACTATATTGGTGTTACACTGTATGACACTGATTTGGCAGTGTCAGTCAAAGGCAGTATATAATCAATACAGACTCAATCTGCATATTTACTGTTTACTAAAAAATTAAGATGCATTTAGTACGTTTTAGTCTCAGGTTATGGCCTATGTAAAGTAGCATTAGTGCTTATTGCTAATTATATAAGTTTTATTGCAAGCAGGAAATAAAAAAAATAACAGAAATAGTAATCAGAAAATAAAACAAAAATAGGAAACCCTACATTCAATAGGGATAGGCTGAGCTGTATACGATGCCTTTACTTGACTTATGCAGAACAACTATATGGTGTATCAGGTAACATCATTATGTCCTCTGCTGTCATTTTAAATTTTGACACAGTGACTTTCCTGAGTTTCTTATTGTACCATGAAGATGTATTTGACAGTGACACAAATGAGGTACCACTATAGGCAGGCTCACAGACAGGCAAATTTATAAATCACTTCACCTTTCAAACATTCAAGCTGAGGACAATGATCTCAGAAAAGATATCAAAAATGGTTATTGTGACACCAGTTTCCACATGGAGTCATCTCACACGTTCACAGAAAGTCTTTATCTTAAGGAAAGAGACCTCTCTCTCTCTGTCTCTCTCCATTGAATACAAGGAAATAAGCCCATCCCAGATGTGCACAACCACTCTGTGCTGGAGGCTCTGCATGGTTTGACCATGCGGAAGAGGTGTTGTTCTGAACAAGGAAATGCTGCTGAGAGGGTGTATGGCCAAGGTCAGCTCCTGGCTCAAGCAGAAGTCAGCGTGGTGCCGGAGGGCCAGTCGTATCCCAGAGCTCATTAGAAAACTTTGTCACTACTGTAATTTACATACGGCTTCACTTTTTCCTGTGAAGCTATTCTTGTCACCAAGGAATTATTATAATACTACTGAATTATTCCTATTCTAACTCATCCAAGAAAATCGATTATACTGTGGCTGTTTCCCGGTGGCCAGTTATGCTAACTTGATGGTTTCTTCAAACCAATTCAGCAGCATATACAGCTGGGAACTAAGAAGAAAAATAAGGTCTTAAGTGTGAAATGAAATAGCTCTATCACAGACAGTCATCTGCCACCATTAACAGGTAAAATGAGAGGATACAGTATTTTTTATTTCAAAGAGGAGAGAAAGTGAACAATCACAAACAATACTTTGATAAGAAGCCATCTGAGATCCAGATAAAAGAACCTATTTCATATGTATTTACAGACCCTCAAGAATTTCAATAGGGTGCTCACGTTTAAGTACTGCAGTGAACAAGAATTAAGCATTTGAGATACTTTGAGGGAATGCAGTATTCCTTGTGAGTGTAATGCCTTCAACACTTTTGGTCTTGCCAGGCTTGTAGGCAGAATTCTCCATGGCTAGCAGGAGGATGCATGTGATCAAGGACTCAGTGATAAACCCGGACTCTTTATGTCATTTTAGAATCCAAGTTCAACCTTATTCATAGATTGGCAGCAGACTTGCACATTCTTTCACTAATTAATGTCCCATCCTGATATCATAGGAATTGTATATATTTATGTACAATATATTTGAGCTATTGTGTTCTGAATAAAACCTCTCAAATATCATAGCTATATTATATAGGAATTACTATGAAATGTCTTAACTAACCTGGTCTGTCTCTTATACCAATAGTTCAAGGAAAGGTTCAAAGATCCAAAAGGGAACACCTGTGGGACCACTCACCTGAACAAAACTGATAGCTATTTTCAGAACTCAGTTTTAATGTGTAAATGGAATTATTGGTCTTTCATTTATGAGACTTGGGATGTTTACGGAGTCTTCATCAACAGTAATGTGCATTTTTATAAGCTCTGAATAGAACTGAGAAGTGCATGTTTCCCCAAAAAGGTTCACATGGAGCTTCCTTTTTTTAGCAGCAGAATACAGACTTTCAGATACACGAATATATTCTGTGCCCCCAGAGCATAAAATGACCTTCCAGCACTGACTACATAATCAGTGTTTCATGTTTTGGGAATGCTGCTGATCCCTGTCATCGAGTTCTGGAGGTGAAAAGTCATTCAGTGATTTGTCACACAGCAAATGACTAAAAGGCATAAGAGATGTATGAGGAGAAAGATGACAATAACTCTAATTGCAGTGAAGCATAAAGTATAAAAGCCAAACTGATACATTTTGAACATAACACAAGCAAAGGTGTAAACTACCTTCCAGCTAGAGTTATAACGACACGCTAAGCCTTGGAAGGTTCTTTTATTTATTTATATATTTTTATTCTCTGGAGTTTGTACACAGTGCAAAGGAGCATGGTGTTGAAGACACCTGACCAAGATGCAAGGGAATTGCTATAAGCTAGGTAGACACACCAGCTTGTATGCTTAAAAAAAGTAGAGAAAAATCTCATCTCAGAATAGTGGTAAAGAGGCCAGGGTTTGAGCAAAGATACTACAACATCTAGGCAATGAGTTGGCTTCTCAGCAGTAATTTAGGGTTCTCTTCGCTACTACCTGTGTAGTTTGAGACCTGTCAGTATTTGTGATCACTCAGTGCTGCTTCTGATCATAGAGCAACAGACATAAATAAAATTCATAGATACAAAATCCAACCTACGCTTAACTGCTTTGCTTCATCTGCAGCCTTGTAAATTATCCCTAGACATGTTAAGTACCAAAGTCAGAATAAAATGAGTACTTTTTAAAAAAGAAGCATAATAAAGTGGAATAATTTTCTGGAGTAATTTAGGTTTCCACTTCTGTGGCACATTTGCCAGAATGTTAAATTTCTGTCTCCTGTAAAACCTCATAAGCCTAAGGAAAATCTATTATCTTGACCTACAAGAAAAGCAAGAAGCACATTAATATATGCTTATTTGAATTATCATCTGAAAATGTGACTGTTTCCCTCAAAATGAGTCTATTTGACACACTGTAAAAAAAGGGACAACATAAAACCAAATTTGTTTCTAATTTTAAGAGCATTTCTAATTTGTTACACAGATCCATCTAAGTAATTTACTATTTTAATCATTGATTAAAGTGAGTATAGTTCCTATTGCTCTTACACTTGTAGCAAAGGTTTCTTTCGAGGAAAAGGTTGAAAGTGTCCTCTCCACTACATGTTATTTTGCAATTTTCCAACCTATGTCAAATACACCGAATACTTTTAGCAATTAAATTAACTGTATTTGCAAACAAAGAAGTGTCTTGGCACCAAGCTGCATGGTGTGGTCAACACACGGGAGGGAAGGGATAACATCCAGAGGGACCTAGACAGGCTTGAGAGGTGGGTCTGTGAGAACCTCATAAAGTTCAACAAGGCCAAGTGCAAGATCCTGCATGTGGCTTGGGGCAACCCCAAGCACAAATACCATCTGGGCGGAGAATGGATTGAGAACATCCCTGAGGAGGACTTGGGGGTGTTGGTTGATGAGAAGCTCAACATAGTCAGCAATATGTGCTTGCAGCCCAGAGACCCAACCATATCCTGGGCTACATCAAAAGAAGCATGGCCAGCAGGTCAAGGGAGGTGATTCTGCCCCTCTACTCTGCTCTAGTGAGATGTCACCTGGAGTACTGCATCCAGCTCTGGGGCCCCCAACATAAGAAGGACATGGACCTGTTGGAGCAAGTCCAGAGGAGCGCACCTCTCCTATGAAGACAAGCTGAGAGACTTGGGTGGGTTTGTTTAGCCTGGAGAAGAGAAGGCTCTGGGGAGACCTTATAGCAGCCTTCCAGTACTTAAAGGGGACCTACAGAAAAGATGGGGAAGGACTCTTTATCAGGCAGTGTAGTGATAGGACAAGGGGTAATGGTTTTAAACTGAAAGAGGGGAGATTTAGATTAGGTGTTAGGAAGAAATTCTTTACTGTGAGGGTGGTGAAACACTGGAACAGGTTGCCCAGGGAAGCTGTGGATGTCCCATCCCTGGAAGTGTTCAAGGCCAGGCTGGATGGGGCTTTGAGCAGCCTGGTCTAGTGGGAGGTGTCCCTGCCCATGGCACGGGGGTTGGAACTAGGTGATCTTTAAGGTCCCTTCCAACCAAACCATTCCATGATTATATGATATGATGAAGCCTGTCCCTTTATTTTTCCATTTCTCAGAATGGGCATTCTGTTTCACTACTTCCATACTTCACAAGTTTCATTTTTCAGCTAAATTTCACCTTAACTCTGAAGTAATAAAATGCTTAACAGCTTTAAAGAAGAACTAAAACAACCATATATCCTTTTATATTGGAGGCATTTAACTTTACTGTCAGTAACCCACGTGAGTAAACGTTTTCCAAGAACTCTTTGGTGAGTACGTCTCCTTGCTGCCAGTCCTGCACAAGGCATTTTACCAGTTGGACCCCCGCACACCTGACATGGCCATTTTAGAACCATGTTACATATAGAATACATTTGCTCTATTACTCCCCAAAATACTTAAGAACAAAAGAATACAAAACCATTTATAGGAAGCATGAAAAATCATCAAAGAATAGAAATGAACCTGTATCCAAAACCTTGTTCTTCTTCTTCTCCTTTATATTCCAGTTGTGTGTTCTCTTTGTATTTGCTGCAGATGCTGCACAAGGACCATTTGCGTGACTGGAAACTATTCACATGAGTGAGGATTTGTAGAGTAAAACCAAAGTCTTACTATGAATAATAATGTCAATAGGGTAACATTAGTTACCAATGTGAGCTAAGAAGTTACAAAAGCCATTTCTTAGCATTTGAACTCATTAAAACTCTCACCTTTTCAGCATTCTTACTCATATCCTTCTAAATTGGACCTAAATTATAGCTAGAGTTACTAACAATCCTCTATAAATATCTTTTATAGAGCTCTGTATAGGATAAATTGTTTGCGTTGTTTAATTTAATAGAAAACTGGAAAGCCATATATTCAAAATCAAAATAGTAACATTATGCAGAATAAAAAAAAGCAACACTATCTGAAATAAGCAAAATAAAATCTCCTCTTTAATACAGCTTTAGGTACCATCAGTAAATGTAGGAAAAGCATTTGCATATTTTTCTATATTTAAAAAAAAGCACAACTCCATCTAATAATTTGCTTCTGTTGATCAATAAATGACTTTGGCATTGCAAAGACAATTGAGAATTCACAATCAAACAAGATTCTGCAAGAGTATGCGCCCTTACCTTCACCTGCATAGGCCAGAATGGAGCGGGCACGCATCTGCTTCCCTTCTGTGGTTTTGCCGGAGCAGGTGTGTGAGCAGGAGGACCATGCGGACCACATGCTGAGCACACAGTCCTTTGGGCACGGAGCTTCGCAGACAACCGGGATTGGGTAGATAGCATCTCTACACAGCTGTCTGTCAACTTCTTCTCCTGGGAAAGAAAAGGCCAGTAGCAGTCTATCATTTGTTAAATTAACTTAAAATGAGCAATTTAGTCCAGATGGGCACACAGATAAATTAGATTCTGTTCTTCTATATAAACAAGGTAAATAGATTTTTTATTAAAATGACTTGTCTCCTCTGCCTTGATTCTAGAAGAACATGCTTAAACCTAGTTTAATTTGATATTCTGCTGAAGCGAATGCCAGCCTGGGTGGTCTTTAGGCTTTCATTTTGTTAATACATATTTGATTCCACAGAAATGAATGACAAAGTATAAAATACACCCATACAAAACTGTATACATGGAAATGCACATATATTAATCAACTAGTCTTCATCAATGCTTGTGGGAGAAGGGGAAAAGTAGCCTAAATTCCAGCTCAGCCAGTTTTACAACCTACAATTCATCCTTTGAAGTGCAGCTATGCATCAAAATATGAAGTGTTGTAGTAAGCTGCAGAGTGTCTTGTTTGGTTAGAAAGATCTTTATTTGTTAGCCAAGCCAGTAACACATCACGCTTTGTGTCATGGAAGTATAAAAAGATCTATGCATTTGTATTCTGTCACATCAATGTACACATTTTATTATAATAAAAAGATCCAGGCTGGTATAAATTGTTTAATGAAATACTAGCTAGTGTTAAAGTAGCAGGGCTGCTTTTGTTTTCAGTAAGCAAATCGTGGGAGCACTGTGAGTGAGATTTGTCTGCACAGCACCCAAATCACAAAGTGGTTAGTTTTGTAAGGTAACATGATTTCCGGATCAAATCAGTTAACATTCATTAAGTGAGGAATGAACAAATGACCACATATTCAAAGGTCAGTAAGTCTCATGGACAGTGGAAAAAGCCTCAGGATAAATCTTCGCTTTGAAAAAGAACAAAGGAGGGAGAGGTTTGGAGTCACTGTTTTAGAGTTATAGCTTTGTTGTCACACAACCGATTACAGAAAGTGCTTGCAACGAAAAGCACCAGGAACTGAGCAGTAGCCCAATGTGTAAAGCCAGTAACAAGAAACTGAAAAAGCTGCATCTAAGAGCACACTGGACTTCCAAGGCCTTGTAAATCACATACAATAAAGGCATGGAAAGAGTCAGTCTCATTCATAAACATGAAACTTTTTTTTAAAAAGTTTTCTAAAAAGCATAACATTTCAAAAGCATATGAATGCCTCTTGTGTTATATGATCCTTGCTGCACCTTCATAAAACCTTCTGTTGAATTACGATTAATCTACTGAAATGTTATTGAAGCATTATGTGACCTTGACGGGACTGAACGGGAGTGTCTATAGCATTGCACTTGCTATGACCCATCATGTCAACCCTTTTCCTTTAATAGCTAAAGTCAACAAAATAGGGTCTCATCAGGATTTGCAATGAACATAAGTCTTGGATGCAACAACACTTTTGTTAGAAATAATCATTAAATTCTCTATAATTTAACAATAAAGACATAAGCCAGTGTTAATAACCACCACCTGGATTCTGAAAAGCTAATTCAGTGAACACTCTGAATGTTGTAAACGAAGCCAAAGATCTATAAACACTGCTTTACCCAAGCCTCAAATTAGACTTTTATTGCTTAATAGAATAATAATACAATGAATCAAGCACTAATCTAAACAGAAACTAAATTTTTGTCATTCAAGGTTTACAGTCTTAAAACTTCTCGAGTAAGAATCTCTGACACATCGAGTTCCTGAAAACAAGAGGTTCTTTAGGACTAGCGACATATCATGAGTCCCGGAATTATTAATGACCAAATTCTTTATAAAAAGAGGGAAAGATGAGGGCCATCCATCCAATATTATATCCCTTTAACCACTGTCAAATATTTTATTCATATGGAATCTTTCAGCACAACAGAGCTGCAAACATCAATCTTCCTTGTCTCTGCAAACCAGGGGCAGTCCTGCAGCTCATGCTTTTAAAATAGCCTAAAGAAGTCATAATCATCTGAATTATAAAGACCTTTGAGATCAAGTCAGTCTCAATAGCTGTATTTTCTCATATTAAAAATACAAATTTGAGCCCTGCCAAAGGCTTCATAGATCTCCCACATCAAGTTCTGCTTCCCTCACTGGACTCAATCTTTGCATCAATTGCTCCTTCTCTTGTACCACAGGTCATCACATCCTGACACCAGTGCAGGAGGGATTCCTGCCCGCTTCATCAGAATGGCATGCGTTCAGGTCGAAGGACAAGATGGAGGAGCAGAATGCAAACTTCCTTTCCAAAGAACAGAAAAAAAAGCTAGAAAAGGAGTGAACCTTACTCTCAAATTGTTCCATCATGAGGTAATACTTAATGAGATAAACTGCTGGGATACTTTCATACTTTGCAAGAAATACTACCATTACAGTAAAGTAATGTAAACATGGTGTAAACATACAATACTATATCATGCTTATTTATTGCCTGTCAACAAATGTCCTATTAACATCAAATTCAAGCTAAATTTGGGGTCACATTGAGAAATTGTGTTAAATTTGTTTCAGTCCAAGTTTTATATTTCAAATAAAAAAACCCCTTCACTCTCTCCCAGAATCTAAGTCCTCTTTCATCCTTTGCTTTTACAGAGAAATTATTCTCGAAATACGTATTTTCCATAACACCATTTAGTTTTTGTCAACTGTCCAATTCTTATCTGATGAATTCAACAGCATAAATATGCAGTTGGAAGGAAATTTTTATAATGGGTACTTCTTATCTTCAGGGAGATATTTTATTTAGACTAAATTGTTTCTGACATTTCACTAATGATTTTATGAACAACTTGACCTTTGTTGTCTTCCTCTTTAAAGTGCATAGTGTAGTCAACTACCAGGAACCACTCAACCATATGCTGGGAACAATGCCAGTGTAAAGACTAATGCTACTTAGAAAAAGTCCGATTTGAAAAAGTTTGTCATGTGTAGTCTAATATTTTATTTGAAATTTATAGATATACATTTATGTTGCACAAAAGTCAAAGCCAGAACTCCAAAAACTCGAGTCAAAGGTCTCTGCACTGAATTATTTACACTCTAAGCAACAGAATGACAAAAAGTAAAAACCAGAAAGATAAAAACTCTTCACTGTTTATCAGTTGATTTGTTCATTAAAATCTGGGATATAGCAAAAATCCACATTCAGAAACAGGACCTATGTAGTTGAATGATATTTCTCTCTTATGCAACAGATGCACATTTTGAGCTAAATTATCCAAATTGCACTGAAGGGAGAGACTGCAAGTAGAAATGGCAGGAGGCAAAAGAGGTTTTCTTTTTCAAGGACTTAAAATGTCAAAAACTCTTTAAACCTTTGCTGGGATATTTACAGACTTATATCATCAGTAAAGACCGCCAAGGAGATAGCCTTTCAAATCCACATCCTTCCTTGAACTGTTACACGGGATCCAGCTAAACAATCAGCAAAGTGAGCCACTACTTTAAAACCTCCTTGTGGCCACCGCCTTGGTGTGAAGAACTTCTAGTATGCGTGCGCACACCAGTGCCTTTAGTGAACTACTAAACGATTTAATTACTTTAAAGCAAAAAAACAAACAAAAACCCCCCAAATAACCCCCCCCAAACCTACTGAATAGGCAAATTTTTACAGATTACAGAGAGGTGGCGTGTGAATAGCATGCAGAAGGAACTGGCTAACTGTTAGCAACTATCAGACTGTATTCATATCACCATTCTTGTTTTATTACATTCACAAAGCAGATACGGTGTCCATAAAAATTTGGTATAGATACTAAGGGTTGGGCTAGACTGCAGAAGACCTATGTTCTGTGTTTAACGTAGTTGAATCATGTCACTCCTTTGTGATTTTGTTTACTCATCTGTAAAATGTGTCTGATCCTTAAGTTTCTTGTAAAATGCTTTAAGAACTTTCCGATGGGAAGCATTCCCAGAGCTGGTATCACTAGAGAGACATGGCAAGGAAACCCCTTGCTTATTGCGCATCTTTTAACACAATGCATGCTTCAATGCACAGTGAAAAATTGCTGTCAAATTCTGACCTGTAGTAAATGGAAAAGCAAGTGCTTAACAGAGGGCAAAATTTTTTTAAAGCCTTAAATTGAACAGTAAAATCACTGCAAGATCCAATGAGGCATAGAGAACAACTGAAAAAAAACCCAACATAAAATAAAAATGCTGCTGGGATCCTACGCAATAAGGCAAAGAACTTGGTCTCAATCCTGTACCTGGAAACCAGCCTCTGAAAGGCTGAACTATAACCTGATACAAACTAAGTAAAAAATGTACAATAAAATCACAATAAATGGGATCAAATCAAGACAGTGCTTTGAACATTAATATTGAACATTTTTTTTAAATGCCTGTGTAATCAGTAAAGGACAGGAATATCACAGAACGGCAAAACAAATCATACAGTTGTATTTCAAAGTCCATAAAGAAGTTAATGACAACAACTAAGCCTAAATGCTAAAACTGCAGACTTCAGACTTTGTACTGCTGATGTGTTGAATGTGTTCAAATTTACTAGAATATCTGCAATTCTAAGAAAAAAAAGGCTCAGTTATGCCAATATCTTCTTTTTGTGGCTGCTGGTAGCCACATATGATAGTCTGCTTTTAAATACAAGAGACCACAGGAAATTACAGTGTATCACTCAAGCGTTTTTTAAGCCTGCATGTTTAAAATGACGACGTAAAAATACGAAAGGATGGAAAAGACTGACAGGTCAAAGCACTGCATGATCTGGATGTACTGGTTATATATAGTAGGGTACATACTGTGTTGTATGTATGTGACTCTATCAGTTACAAGGCATCGCTTGCTCAGTGGATGCCTTTTCAGTGAAGCTGAAAAGGAGGCACACAATATGTCATGTGTTGGGAAACCACTGGGCACCTGAAATACTTGCTAAGGCACCCCAGAGCCCACTTTTTTAAAGGGCTCTGTGTTTGTGGGTGACGAAGGCCTTTTTCTTATCCAATTACCTTCAGTGATGTCTCTAAGCATGGAGGCTGCAGGAAAAAAAATGCAGTTCACACGATGTTAAAATCTGTGAGCTGTGTGGTTGCCATTTACTGTTTCCTTCCTTCTCTGTGTAGAAAAATAATCAACAGGAAAGTATTACACTGCCTCCTGTAAGGGTTGTAAAGGCTGAAATGGCCGAGACTGTTCTTTATCTGGAATTCCCATGCACTTTCCCATACGCATCCCTCCCACATGAGGACCTACACTTGTCCTTACGCTGACTCCCTTCTCAGCCTTTGAGTGTACTGAATGACCTTCTCAGACTGGCTCAGGAGCCAAAACTGCTGTGTGGGCTCCGCCCATCAAGAGCAAAATATGCCTATCTATACTCAAAACTCAGTAAAACCAGGTCTGTGGTATGTGCTTAGTCCCATTTTTCATACGGAAATAACTCTAACCAGTCTCCATACCCAAAGTTAGTAAAGCACATGCTTCTCCTCAAACAAGTTTTTGTGTGCTACAGTTTTACAATTTTTGTGTTATTCCTGTAGATATACGAATATAATTTGACTAGAAGAGGGGGATATTTACTATTTTATTTTTTTTTTATTTTCTTACAATTCTGAAGTGCCTAAATGTCTGTCTTAATTATAACTCAGGACAGAAAATAAGCAAGAAGATATTAGTCTAAAATGTAATTGCCTCAAAGGTACAAGAGAAAACATACATATCCAAATTATCCAAATTTGAAGTTTTACACTAGACTTTCATTTGTAATAACCTTTTCTATGCATTGGCTGATTAGTTTAATGCCAAATGGGCAATTCTTCACATTACAGAAAAGCTATTAAAAATATCATGAAACCATACATTTTCCAGATGCTAGGACACCTTATATCTGCTAATAAGCAGATAGTAATCAATCTCCAGGATAAACTAACATTATCATTTTCATTTCCAGTACTATTGCATTTCTTTCAAATCACTAAGCAATTACTAGTCCCCAAAGTTCCCCACTAAAGGAAAACTCCTGCCTGCCTAGCATGAACCGTCACAGCAAATTAACTTCTCCTTCCAAACCACGATGCTGCAGCAGTAGTGTGGATTTTTCTTTTTCAAATGATCAGAAGAGGTAGAGAACCACGTTGTGAACTATGCACAGGGAAAAGTGGAGGCCCATAACACTTTCATTCAACTTCTGCCCTTTTGCATAATCGGGCACTTGCGATCTTGTCTTCCTCAAACCTCCTCATCTTACTTCAACTCTATCAGAACTGCTGATTGGAAATTCAGTCTCATACCATGACTGATTTTTTTTTTTTTTTTTGGCAATTCTTTTTGTTTCACTGTTTGGTTGTGTGGGTTGTTTTTTTTTTCTTATACAAGAGGAACTCTCTGAGGAAAGCTGTCTTTCTCATAGCACACGTCTCTAATTAAAATGCGTACACAACTGCGAAAGGCTGACCCAGATTTTTCAGTAGGGAGAATTTAGAAGTTAATTTCTGAAAACCTAATCAAATAAGACCCAGAAAGGGGAAACAATAATATTTTCATGCAATTCATCATTTACCATCTTGTTTAGCCCAACAGCCTTCAGAGTATTTGGAGGGAAAAAAAGTGCAACAGTATCTGACAGACCAATTTTTGTTCTTGAACCCGTTCAATACTTGTATATAACAAAAATACTTTGATAGACATTAGGAAACTTTAAATGTTTTATTAATCCCAGCAGCCTTCATAACATCTTGACAGTGTTTATTCATGTCTGCTCCAAAGATAAAGGCTGTCAACGTAAGCTTTAATGTTAGTAAAATGGCAGTGCCCTTGAAAACAGTAGCAACACTATGGTATGTTGTATGTAATTATTTTCTGTTCTAGCTCCTGAATGACCAGCTGTCAAAAAATCTCTCTGCATGAGGTAGGTTGAAAAATTTTCAGCATTTTGAATAATTTTTAACCTCTCTAATTATTGAACATGAAGCAGCATTAACATACAATTTATGTTCTCAATATATTCTACTTCGTTGGCTCCGAAGCTTTTCAACAAACACAATATGAAAAGGTGTTTTTTTCCCTTGTATTATTCTTATCAAGTGAAGTTTCTGCTTTCATTTCCATCGCTTAGGTGCCTAGCTGGTAGCTCAAAGTGTTAAATCAGTTGCTAATTCCCTAATCACATGCCTTTCTCTCAATTGCTTTTGCTAAGTAGCATCTGCATTTAATTAAGTACATCTTAATTAGTTGATGGTTAATATTCGTGAAGTCATTTTCTTCTAAGAAGCCTAAGCAGAAATGGCACTGATTTCAATGAAGACAAATGCACTAGTTTCTCACATCTGCTCATTATGCAAAAATGAAAGAAAGTTGGTCTAATAGTTTAATGATATGAAAACATTGTAGGATTGTAAACTGTTTGATTTGGAGATTGGTGTGTGAAAATTTACTGTGGTTTGGGTTTCACTGTAGACTTTCAAGTAGTATCATACAGCCTGTTCCGTACTAAAAGGAAAATGATAAACATACCTTGGCCACTTACTCAAAAAAACACCATGGATCTCAAACGTGGACGGATTTTTTTTTTTTTTAAATGAGAAACTTGCTAACACAAGCGCATATACCTTCATCGTATTTACACGTTTACCATGACTGCACACACAAAACAGTGACCTGTAGAAAAGGCCACTGACTACTCACTTTCCCTATGCAAACACTGGAAGAGATGAATACCTTTTAAAATGTGGGTTTGCTTTTTTTTTAAGCAAACATTTACAATGAAAAATGACTGATGATGGAAGGAACAAACATTATACAAAAGAAAAACAGCAGGAGCTTAGAAACCCACCATATCCAGTGTTTCTCAAATCAAATATAATAGCATGTCAACATACTTAAGCAAAAATCATGATCTTTTTAAGATTTACTATTCCTTAAGGAGATGAAACAATTTTCCTAATGTATTCACCTTATGGGAAAAGAAATTTTGATGAGTAGGAAGTTAGTGGCTTCAAGAACTCCCACATTCACGAAGAAATCGAATTCCAACCATGGTACCTGAGTGCTTCTGCTGCTCCTCTGTAGCCAAACCAGTAAATGCTACTACCACACTTCGGCTACAGCTCAAAGAGTGGCAGCTATGTAGAAAGAATGCAGAAGCAAGTAACCCTCTGCGAGGGGTTTATAGGAAAGCTAATTGATGTGAAAGGCATTCTGCTACAGAGGTTAGGACAGTTCTGTCTTCCCTGTCCTTAAGCTCATCCAAAGTTTCATTCGTGCAAATTTCAAGAAAAGTGAGTCGCTTCTAAGAAATCCAGTCCACTATTCCTTAATGCATCAGGTAAAGGTAAAGCTTTGCACCATACGCAAAACAGCTATAGGAATTAACAAAACCCAAAATAATGCTCCTTACTTTGAAACAACGACAGCAATAAAGGGACAACTCTGAAACAAAAATGAAGCACGTATTTTAAAGATGTATATTTCTTTCTAAAACTGCTTCAGATGGGAAAAGTCTTTGGATGTTCTTTGGATGTAACTGGTTAAAAATAATGAACTCACACCTTCAGATATTATATTAATGCTTCCAGTAATCTCATTTTCACGTCTGGTAATAGAAGAACATATGTACCTCCATTAATATTAGAGTCATCTATCAGAATTACAGTCATGTAGATACAGTCTAAATTTGACAGAGGAAAATAAAAACAGAGAAAGGAATATTATTTCTTTATCCAAATAATATTTTTTCAGTGTAAAATGCAGTGTAATCTGTCATATATGTAAGAAGGCCAGATGAAACAACAGTATGAAAAAATAATATTCCATAACTATGTTAACTCAGAAATATACTGTAACCTGAGGTATATGGTCGGGGAAAAAAACACCTTATTTTTTTTTCATTAAAGTGTAAACTTCTTATTTATGCTTTAATTCTTTATAAGCATGAGAAAAGTGGAAGAAACAGTTCTGCTCACTTTGTCATCTTAACAAAAAGAACATTTTGTGCTATCCACTTTCAAACTTAACCTCTTATTCCTTTATACCCTCTCCAATTTTTCACTATTCTTTGCTAGTTTTACTCAGGTTGAAAAACTAAATTACATACATTTCACCCAGAAAATATGGAAAAAGGTTTTCCAATTCTCCCTGTATTTATTTACATAAATTTGTAAGTGGTAGCCACAGTATCAGTTCCCCCAAGCATAATAATTAAAAAAAATATACATGAGGTCAGTTCCTTCACTACACACAGAGAGGCACACTGAGGATGTCTTGCAGCACCAGCTGTGGCTTAAAAAGTAATACAGCCTTTTTATCCCTAACACAACACTGTAAGTTACTGAATGCATATTTTGTGTTATGCATCAAAGACTAAAGGAAAATTCTTCTTGCAGATGATACTTTCTTTCAATTTTTGCTACTTCTGATGCCACTGAATATCCACCAGCATGAAAGAGGCTGTATCTGAACTATTAGTGATAATGTGAGTATCACTGAAAAAGAGTGATCTAAATAGGAATACTGAAGAATTAATCCCAATTAATTAAAATCGGACTTTGAAGGAGATTAGTTAAACTGTATTAACATTTTGTATGGCTCTCCTTATTCAGAATGAAAGAGAAAATACTTAACAAATAGAATTAAGGCCACCTTAATTCTGCATAAGAAGATTCACATACACTTTTAATAAAGTTTAACTAATATTATTTTTGCAGTTAATTTGGATCAGCTTTCCTAAGTGTCTCCATGCAGACAAGACAAAGTAAACAAAAACGGAAACGTGGTATGCCTTTAGCCAAAAAAATCTGCTATGCTTTAACTTCATGCCATATTAAACTTGTACCACAGGAACAGTAGTCCAATATTTCTAATAAAAAGCCCAGCAGAGTACCTACACATAGCCTAACCACAGGAGTAAGATTTTTCTACTCCTTGACAGGTAGTTGAAGCGTTTTCACGGTTCATTTGCTAATGTAGTCTTACTGAGAATGATAAGGAACAGAGAATACAAGTGTATTGATCATAACCAAGCGCAGTTGCCTTCTAGTGTCAAATAAGCCAATCAAACGTCCTCTTGATATGAAAGAAAAAGTAAGTTTGATGACAGGCTGAGGTCCTATTGAGAATAAAATCAATATTAGTCATGGGACCAAGTGGGATCAATACGTCAGACCGATAGGCCATTTTAAGCAGAATGGGGAAAGGAGGGGAAAAGTGCTGACAGAGCTCTAAGGAAACAAGAAGACACAGTGCAGGAGGGTGAGATCACTTGAAAATTCACAGGGCATCTCGAAGAACACTTGGTCAAAGCACCAACGCGCCTTAAAAAGATATTGTTGATCCCAAGTTCAACCGGACATTCTCACAAACTTTTCCCAAGCAAGCCACAATTTATTCAGTGATAAAAAGGTATAAAAGTATGACTTCGAAAATAAAATAAAAAAACGCTTTCTCTTTTTTTTTTTTTTTTTTTAAATGTCACAGAAACTCTATGGTGTTTATTGGTAAGAGTAGGATTTAAAATACACGGATTTGAAAATGCAACATGTATCTATTTTAGCATTGAACGATGTCTTTTTGTTTATTTCAAACCCATGAAGTTTTATTACTCACTGGGAATTATATTACTACTTTTTTAACTGCTGGGTATTCTCACCAAATTTTTGAGCTCATCAGATACGGACAAATAGAGTGTTGTAGCCTTTAACAAGGTTTCACAGGTATTTTACCATAACTACTATTTTAGACATTTCCCTCTGCCCTCCAATAAGCAAAACATTAAGTGGAGAACAAGTCCAGGAAGGGTAACGGAATGTCAGCGATTTCAAACAGGTTCCATTAGAAATGATAATTCTGATGTGCTGATCTGAACTAGATTAACATTCAGGAATATAAGTTAGGAATAGAAGCATAAAAAGGAAATAATAGGCAAGACTACAAAAACAGTAGCATGAAAACAATGTGACAGCTCCACTAACATCAGTAGAACAACAGCGCTCGCCACAGTCAATCTTTTCAGCAATTCCCTACACTGAGGTACCAATCAGCATATTTTAAACAGCTGCCATAAATGGCCTGGTTTTCAAGAAACACTAAATATCCATCACTTTCATGAACTTCAAGCTTCTCATTTTCTGCATAAATATGAGGTTTGGAGGATAACTTTATAAATTTAAGCTCAGAAGTTCACAAAGTCGCATCATAAATTGATTCATAAATACTCCAGCACTGCAGTTTCATCACCAAGTATTTTCCTAGAATTTGGCCACCGACACTTTAATGTTATTCCTCTCTCTAATGCAAAAGCGTTACCCACAGCTGAAGGGAATGACTAACGGCATGCAGCTGACAGAATATTAGATGAATTTTTCAGTTTCTCAATTAACGAGTATTTCACTACTATAAAGTGAATTTGCAGCAAGTTTACAGCCATACTTTCATAAATATCTGTGATACCTCTTGCCACACAAACATACCTGTAACTCAAGAGTGATTTTAAAAGAATAAGAAAAATTATTTTTTATAGTAAAAGATGATTGCAAACATTTTCTTTGCATTATTCATCCAGCTGCCGCTAGTACAGAGTTGTCACTCTATATGTAATCTGACAGCTCAATTCAATCACAGTTAAAACACAGGACCCAAGAGGTGTAAAAGAGATCACTGCTACTGTCATGTTTACACATTTCTGAGAAACAGTTTTATAATTAATTTCATGGATGCTTCTGTCTGTGTCCTACTATTGGCAGATAAAATGCAGTCCTTGGAGAACATCTTTTTATCCATCTTGCAATGAATATCTTCTCATCATTACAAGTGGAAGGCACAGCATGCCTTTGGAGAGCTCAGGCTGCGAATTAATCTTGTCTTTTGGAAACATTTTCATAACTGATGCCTCTCTAGAAGACTAAAACCAACCCATCCTTTTCACTTTTCCTTTTTCCTGTCCTCTCAGGTTCATGGATTCAGAGAAAGAGCTCTCAGGAAAGCAACCAGAGGTAAACACCACTGCGTTTCATAAACCTATGCTAAATTAAGGAAATACAATAACACTGTCACACAACAAAACCAAAAGTAGCAGGAACACATCTGCTAGTATAGGTACATTATAACTTTTCTGCTTGGTTAATAAATTATACAGGCTAATGTCCTAAAGTCACAGGAATCTGACAGGTTTCACTGCACTTTTGCACTTGGTCAGAGAGATCAGCTGTAGCCTGGATATAAGGCTCCCTTCCCCTACTAGGAGAACATCACTGTTTTTCTGGAAGCCTCCCACAAGATTTAAGAAGCTTCTAGCTGGCATTCTTCTTCTTTTTCTCCTCTTAAAAAAAATAAAAATATTTCCATTCTGAGACATTTAGAATGAGAGATTTGAGGTAGTTTCTACTGAATATCTTTTCTCTGTAAAATACTAATGGAGCAATTTGCTAATTATAAAATAATAACAGTACCAATAAAGGATGTCTCAAATCAGTAAAATTAAAATGAAACATCTGATAATTCCTAGGGCAAGATTTACATAGCTAATCCATATATTACGCCCCAGTTTAAGTCAAGAAAGCAAACAGCAGTAAATGCCAGAATTAAAGTTGCCTTTGTATAACACAGTTTTTTAAACTGCAAAATCACAGGCTTATTATTTTTCCACTGGGTCCCTTCCTCCTTCAGTTCACAGATTGGAAACTCCTTAATGAGTAGCTTTTTGGTATTTTTAGTTTTATTCTCTTTGTTCAAGGCATGAGCCTATGTTTTATTTACCACACATTAATTAAAAGTGTTATTAAAACAGAATTGGTAATTTTTCTAAGATCTTTCTGTCATGGCTATCAGACTCCCACTAATACATTTATTTTCAAAACACTGAAGATGTGACAGGTCAGTATTACTCGTATTTTGCTGATGCTGAACAAAAGCAGAGCAAAATTAAACCCTGAAGAATGAGACAACTAAGGCTAGTTGTCTCAAAGACAAAGCATTCATTACTACAAAATGCCCACTTAATCCCCAAAGGACATATATCTGTTTCACAAATAAGTAGCAGGTTCTGTGGGGAAAATGTTATGAAGGCACAATTAAATAATTAAAGACTTCCATCTGATACATCCACATAAAGACCAGACAAACAACCTTAATTTCCTAATGTCTGAGGGTTTGGCTTTGCAACTTAAGATACTTAATTTTGACATAATGTTTCTTTCCAATTTTCTATTTTAAAACAGAAGCTGAATGACAAATATTATTTCTGCCGTGGCTATTACACTGGCTCTGGACACCTACGGCTCTGCCGGGTGATCTCATGGGACAAAAGCAGGAGCCGACTATAATGTGCTGCGTTTCAGCTCTAGAAGTGACAAATTTCCTTCTCTCTTCCCCTTCTCCGGCTTCTTATCCAGCCTTATTTTCTCCAGACACTAATCCCAGTCTGTCACCTCGCTGTCCCTTTCACCCAGCCCCGCCAAGTTCACTTCAGCTGCTGGTCAAATCCTCCCTTGGGCTGACCGTCACCAGACCGAATCCCTCCCCAAATTCGTTCCTAATCCCTGACATCTAGAGACACTTTATAACTTCCTCTGTGTTCCTCACTTGCTCTCAGTAAGCTGTCCTGGAGGAAACCGGCGTCAAATCCTACCTTTCCCCAGCTGTTAACCTCATTGCTTGGTCAGTACCAGTTTCTTCCTCTTGTCTGCCATCCCCCTTTTCACAAAATCCTAGGTACAAATCTATTCCATCTGCAAGGGGTCTGTGACTCTATGTAGCTGAAACCCTGCCAAAAGCTACCTGCACCCAAAACCTTCAACAGATCACTAGGAACACTGGAGAGACTGAGATCCTCAGCTATTCGCTCAGATTTGGAGCGATCATTGTGGCCGACTATGCTTTAATCTTAGTTTGAAGTTTTCTGAAGTTTGCAGTGGAGATGGTGCTTGTGAGGTGCACAGGAGTTAACAAGAATTGCAAAATGACACAAATTATCTTAAGGCTCTTAAAGTGGCCACTAGAAGAGTGAATCATCTTGTGAAATCAAATATTTCTTGGCAGATAAGAATGGTTTTACATTAATCAGTACTCAACACAAATTATGGTCTGAAAGAAAGTTCAGACAATGGGCTGCTTAAAGCTGGAGGTACTGAGAAAAAAAATCTTATTTATTCTGGCTCAATGTGACTGCATAATGAAGATGCTTTTTGAAGTTTGATAACATTTATGAAGAAAGTTTACAATTACTATGCAGGTTGTCAGAAAATAAAACAAGTTCTGTGCATCCTTTTTCTCTTGGATGGAAAATTGAGTCCTATCAATCTAATGAGAGGATACTGTCCTAGAACATGTTATCATAAAGATTAATCATTAGTACTGTGTAATATAATCTTCCAAGAAAGTAGTATTTAGTTTATAAATAAGTAGCATTATTATTATATATAACACTATTAAATGTTATCTATTTAATATATACATTATCTCTTCTGAGCATGTTTTATAAGAATATTTAAAGTATTTTCTGAGTCCATTCTAGGGATTTAACACGACACACAAATCCAAAACCAAAGAAGTTCAACATTGGGTCTATATCCTGGTTTCAGCTAGGATAGAGTTCATTTTCTTCCTAGTAGCTGCTGTGTTTTTTATTTAGCATGAAAATAATGTTGATAGAACGTATTGTTTTAGTTGTTGCTAAGTAATGTTTATATCAAGTCAAGGACTTTTTCGGCTTCCCATAGAAGCTGAGAGGAAGCATAAACAGCACAAGCCAGCCAAAGGAATATTCCATACCACAGATGTCGTACTTAGTATATAAACGGGGGTAGGCTGGGGGCAGGAATCCACGATCGCTGCTCGGGTCGGGCTGGGTAATTGATCATCAGGTCGTGAGAGCAATTTTGTATTTTCTTGGATATTCTTTTACCATTATTATCATTATTATTATCATCATTATTATTATTATTATTATTATTCTCTTCCATTTCTGTTGCATTACTCTGTATTTATCTCAGCCCACAGGTTTTTCTTTTCTCCTTCTTCTCCCTTTTCTCCCTGCCCTACTTGAGGGATGGGGCAGGGAGGGCAGGAAGCGAGTGAATGGCTGCGTGGTTCTAGTTGCTGCCTGGGGTTAAACCATGACAGTCTATAAATCCAGTTTTGTAATCCATCCCTAAGTCTATAAACACAGTTTTTTCTTGTTTCATAACAGCATATTTGAAGTAACAAACAAATGGAAAGATTGTAAAGCATTAAACTGACCATCCTAAAAAAAACCAAGTGGAGTCTAATCAGGATTGAGCTCCTCCTTTGTAGGCTCGTGCATTAAAATCCCTCCTCCTAATTTACCAAGCAGTTCTTCCAATACCCTATTTTTCCATGTGGTTGTGCTATCCAAAAGAAAAGCAGGTTACTAACAGCGTGCATCATACGAAACCTGTAGTTCCACTCTCTAACTTATATTTCCAAAATATTTTTCCTTCCCACTACAGCAACTGCTATTCCTAGATGTCCAATAAATTTTAAGAAAGTGAGTACACCTTCTCTGCAAAGATGTTATAGTACATTTTAAAAGTAAACATGTCAAAACCCAGGAAGCTCATCTCACTAGACAGACAAATTATGATCTAAGGCACAAGGAAAAGATTTTGGTAATTAATTTGGCCGACCCATTTTTATCTTAACTATATTCATTATGCACATTAATATCTCTGCAGGCATTGTCCATACCAAGTGCAACTCTGTCTTCAAACATACATGATAAATTGGAAAAAAGGGTCTATTGCACTGTCATAAGTGATAACTGTTTATTGCATATACGGATGAAACTCTGGTTTTGCGGTACTTATCCCTTTAATTTAAGTCATTGCATCACATTCCAGGCCAACTATAAAAGACACTGAAAAAATAAATGACATATTTAAGTGATCCCATATAATGAAATTACTTCATGTTATACAAACACTAAAAGTATCCATTCTTATATAGAATTTAGTGGGGGTATGTCCACTTTCCCAATGTCAAGGTAAGAGACAAAAAGGAATCGGTATGACATATTAAAATGTGACTTTTACTGACAGAAGAATTATCAATTATCAGGCTTCCTGAGAACTGAAATGGGATAGTTTAAGCAGTACTGTGCACTGATTTTTCCTTATATTCCTTTATAATAAATAAAGCAAATCTTGTTAAAAAGAAATGCCCTAAAAATACAATGCTCTGAAAAAATGGCCTGAGAATATCAACTTTAAGGTCCTTTAAACTGGTTGTATTTTACCTTAGTAACAAATTCTTCCAATAAACATATTCAATACTTTTTATGTAACCAGACAAATCAAAGGAAAAAATGGATGGGGTTATAAATTTCATATCCTATGTGTTTACAGTGAAGAACAAAGGATACATCTTACATTTGATTTAAATACCTCAGATGGTCAGCCAAAAAGCTGTCAGGCAGAAAAGAACAGTTTCAATCAATTCTGTAATGACATTAGCTAGGAAATTAATATTGGGAAATGATGACTAATGCCCATATAACCAAGTTCCTGTAAGCATAAAGCAGTACGCGCTGAAAGAAACTGTCATTAGCAACTGTATTTTTCTGCTAATTGAGTGCTGAGCATTGGCCAGATTTTGATCTGGGTTCTTTTGCAGGATTAACTCAATAATTCAATGTAATTTGAATTTGAATCTGGCTCTTCATTCTTTTTAAAGAACTAAGTCAAAGTGATACAAAGTAGGTATTTTCTTTGTAAGTAATCATCAAAATCCTACTAGTCTGATGGTTTCTTAATTCAATGCATATAGCCACATAATACAAAAGGCAGAATAAGTAGAGTCTTTATACCTGGGTATACCTATAAAGCTCCCATTGATTCTTTTATTGTTTGCCATTCTGGAAATGAATGTAGACCAGCAGCTACTCATGTAGCATAAATTTGATTCAAACCATGAATATACAGAAAGAGCCAATTCTTAACCCAGCAAAAACATTTAAAGTGAAATTTTAAGTGAAAATGCACCCGTAAACTCAGTTTCTCTCCTGAAGTTTATTCTAAATAAATTCTTCCTCAGTACAGGAAGGACGTGAACCTGTTGGAACATGGTCCAGAGGAGGGCCACAAAGATGATCAGAGGGCTGGAGCACCTCTCCTATGAAGACCGGCTGAGAGAGTTGGAGTTGTTCAGCTTGGAGAAGAGAAGGCTTTGGGGAGACCTTATAGCCCCTTCCAGTACTTAAAGGGGGCCTACAGGAAAGATGGGGAGGGACTCTTTATCAGGCAGTGTAGTGATAGGACGAGGGATAACGGTTTTTAAACTGAAAGAGGATAGTTTTAGATTAGGTGTTAGGAAGAAATTCTTTACTGTGAGGGTGGTGAGGCACTGGAACAGGTTGCCCAGAGGAGTTGTGTATGTCCCATCCCTGGAAGTGTTCAAGGCCAGGTTGGATGGGGCTTTGAGCAGCCTGGTCTAGTGGGAGGTGTCCCTGCCTATGGCAGGGGGGTTGGAACTAGATGATCTTCAGTCCTCTACAACCCAAACCATTCTATTATTCTATTTCAGAAATAAATATTTCTGAATCTAGAGAAAAATAGTAAAGCAATTAAATTCTCTAGTATTGTCATGTAGCTGAAGGACGGTGACTTCGGGCAGTCACACTAGCTGAGAATAAGCACAGGTAGAGGAAACGTACACTGTTCCTCTTTGGACAGTACAGTGTTTGAGCCACCCCTTACAATGTAGCTAAACTAATCAGTTTGAAATGTTTACGTATGAGTATCTTAACCAAACAGACTAGTTTGCCCTCTATGTCTTTTACTTACCTACCAACACCATTGTTTTGCACACCAATATTGCAAACAGGGCACAGCCCACACACGTTACATCAGGGTACAATGATCTTGATGGTGGTTTGAATTCTCACTCCACTCTCAGGAAGACCAGACCTGCATCACCTGCGTGCATCCAGGTGACAGAAGAGAACTCGTGGCACTCGGCTACATGAACACACATCTCTGTCTAGACAACTTCAGGAAAAATTTTGCTACTTCAAAGAGTCGCAGGAATATGCATATATACGAAGATCCTTGCTGTTGCCATGGTTCCCTCTTCTAAGGCTAGTCATCTCTCACATCTGTGAGGCAGGAGATGGCAATGACTCCATCCTTTTCCCCTGTGGAGCTAACTGTAACCCAACAACTAGTGAGCTTGAACAAAGTCCAGAAGAAATTTCCCCTTCAAAAGTGAGATCTGTTTTATCCAGAGTAACGCATGCAGCGGAACAAGGCCCATTACATTATAAAGGCTTTAAATCAATGTATTCTTTACACATTCCTACAAAATAAACAAGTAATTTCAGCCTTCTGCCTGAAGATCAGAAGCACGCTACTGACACCACAGCCACTGCCGGTACCTGTGCTACAGAGTTCAGCACAAAGGTAAAAACCTTAAAAAAACCATAATTAATGAACCAGCATTTTGTAGGTATTTTCAGCAGTAGTTAATTTTGCAGATTTTTATGTCAGAAATTATTTTTCCATATTTACATATGAGTAGTACGAATATATCTGTCATGGAGTGGAGAAATGGACAGGTCTCCTACTATAGACTGAATCTTTAAATAATACATAAGTATTTCTGAAACAGTATTCTTCATAGATTGCCACAAGTACAGAAAAATAGAGCAAATTCAACTACTGCAAAATCACTTTTCTAAACTGTATTGAAGAACTTAATAACAGATAATATATACATAGCCCTGTGTGTGCATGCGAGTATGCCTTATAAATATGCTATGTATACATATAAATAGGTAAATTACAATTTATTTTTAAAAAAATCCATTCTATCATTAGCAAAAGAAAGAGTCTGTAGCATGGGACATTAGCCACAAACCTCTAATTATTAAAATAATTTATACGTAGAGTAATTCTGGTCAGCTTCTGTCCAATCTTTGAGTTTCCACAACTGAAAGGAGGTTTTTTCACCTAAAGGAGCTCCTTTGTAAAATTCCTTGGAAGATTGACTAAGAATATTTATTCTGAAAAGGTTCTTTCCACAGTAGAAGGCTGAAGTTCCATTTATATAATAAAATACATCAAAGTTCATTATAGCCTCTGCAATGACAACCTGGGGTACTGACTGTCATATTTTTTTCAGCCTGAATGAAAATTCTGATTACCGCAATCCGCTGTGGAAAGAGAATGACAATCATAAGCCTCCAGCAATAACACAGGAGGATAATCTATTGTTTGCTATTGTCTCAAAGGCTGTAATGACTCTTATCTTTACACCAAATTGAAGAGAGAAGCTCATTCCAGTTATATAAAACACTCTCTCAAACACTGATTCTTGATTCTAACTGTAAAGTAAAACACCCAAGACACGCTATCCCAACTAATTGTGCTCTAAACATATATAACGATGCAACAGTCCGCAGAAAGAGAAGATACTCATCAGTGTGGGGTCTATCTTACATTAAAGCAGTACATTTACAGTACAATATTTATTCTGAAAATTACAATCCCAGCCTTTCTCATTTGATAAAGCAGAAGTCAAGGGGAAAATACTCTTTTGTTTTAATACACTTAAGTCCCTTTGATCCAACCTCTTCTATCCAAGCAATGATTTAAGATTGGCTAATTAATGCAGAAGAATGAAAAAAAACATAATAAAAAGCTCTTGAAGAGACTGAAAAGAGTATTGTTAAGTACAGGTTATTTCAGTTTAAATAACATAGCAAACTTAGGTGATAATTAATGCCTTCCACACATTGTTTCCCTTCACAGTCATTTTTACCAGTAAAACTGAACGAAACTCCCCGTGTGCCATTTAGATAAAAATTATAGTAACACATGATTATTATGCATATTATGTATCCTGTTAATTGAATCACAGCCTTTAACTGCCAGTTAATGTAGTCTTCTCCAAGAAGTTCTCAAACAACAATGAATATTACAAATTTCATACGATGATTAATTTAAACTGTGAGGCTTAGACAAAGGAAGAGTAGCATTCTCCAAACTTTATTTCACTGCAAACTATCTTGCAGCTGTGGGGCTTGGTGTAAAAACTGCCTGATTGCAAGGTGCGGCTCTCCTAGATTTTGTGAAGCAGAATCTGGACGCACGCAAGTGTTTGGTGAAGAAGGATACCAGGGGTATCCTGTGCCAGGGCAGGAGGCCAGAGTACTGGATGGGAGCTACCTGGGAAGAGGTGCTGGCGGGTGTTTAGGGGAGCGTTTAGGAGTTGCCTACGGGATTTTCAGTGGGTTGGTGCAGTGGGAGGCACAGGAAGGAGATGCTTGAGTAGAGTTAGCTCGGAGGGAGAGGCTATAAAAGTTGGTGGATCCTTCCTTTGTACTTTGTTTTCTTCTACTGTATCATGATAATCTTTCTCAGGAGAGACCTAAGCAAAAGCCGCTTGGTATTACTGGTGAAGATCACAGAAGGCTGTTTGCTAAGAGAAGGAAGGGATTTCACGTAAGAGCTGAGGCAACCCACTACATTACTCTCCATTGGGTTTGCACTCTGTCAAAAGATATTGAACACGTATCTTTGTGGGTGATTGGATCTTTGCAAAACAAACCATAATTGCAATTTGTTTTCTCCTTTCTTTGAAGCTGTGCCCACAACTCTTTAATCTTAAAGACTGACAGTCACACGGCCAAAGCCTAACTTCTCACTCCTTCTGGGACAGATTACTGATACAGGCAATGTATAATACCATCTAATTACAGCAATATATAACGCCATATAATTCAGAAAGACAAAGATTAATACTGTGGGTAAAAAGGTTAATCACAAGTCTTCCAAGTCAAATTTGGCCTAAACCAAAGCCCATGCAATGCAGAGAGCAAATCCTGTGAGTTTGAAACAGAGCAATAGAAAATATCACATACATAAAACATACCTCAAAGTTTAGTAGCTCAATTGCATGCTCCAAATGTATTGTGGTCACAATAAATTATAGTCAATATAAATGTCTATATTACGATTTAGTAAGAAATTAGGCTAATCAGAAGTTAGATGTGAGCAAATACTTCTCAAATCTGAAGGTAAGCCAAATTATCCAAAATCTATTAAAGAAAAAAAATACATTATTTTTGTCTTACAGGTTTTTTTTGTTATTAAAAAAAAGAGAAAAATTCAGAATTATTTAGGAAACAATTTTATTTATGAGGGTAAAGCCATTTTTCATCTGAAAATGTATGCAAACAAAATTTCAAGTAGTTTCAGTATTTGTTGCCAAGCAATTATTACACTGTGAAGGCAATTTTTTTCAAAAAGGGGCATAAAATGTGTTAGATTCAATATTGTAATTCTAAGCTAATTAATCTCTTTCTGAGCTGTAAAAATGGTTACCAGTTCTCTTAGGTGTATGCAGAAAATAAAGTTTACACTCTAGCTCTAAGGTTTTCAATTTAAGACCCAAACTCAATTATGACCCAAATTCTTGAGAATGAAAGCTCAAGATTTAAATCTCTCTATAATGAGTTGTTATTATTTCTGACTAATTTAATTACAAAATATTTTGTGCAGCTGTTAAACACTCATCAGAGGTGTCCTTTTATTTAATCCTCTATAGGGAGTTAGAAGTCTCTTACCATAACTGTGCTGTAGTCAGTACAATTATTTTAATTCATATGCTGCTCTATACTATAATATTACTAATAGAATAAAGAATATTCTTGCAACAGTAATTCATGAGTCTTCCGTAGACTAAAGCACTTTGTAGGCAGCTTTCAAAATTGACTTTTATTACTGTGTCATGCAAAATCTCTTTTCTCTCACAAAGGATAACTGAATAATGGGGGTATTTTTTTGACCTTTTGAAGAAGCAAGACAGCCTGGACTGTCAAACCAACTCTATAACACACATCAAACCATGCTTTTTATTAAACACATTATTATTTTTCTTCCAGCTATACTTACTGCAATGTGTGTTACTTTACTCACACTTTATTTGGTTTTGGACTCAGCGGATCAGATTTGTTAGAGGGATTACATCAGGGAATTCAGTCAAGTCGTCGTAGGCATTAGTCACCTACTGAAAAACAATAGCTGTTTTCTATTTACTTTTCTCAAACTCTCTTCTGAAACCTTTGAAAACATAAGGTGTGTAGGTGAAGGAGCTTGATCCTAGAGAAACTAGAGGGCCTATCCTACCTAACCAATACTAAAGGGTATTTCTCTCTATTCCAGACAGCTTTGTCTTCAGGACTGAGAAAGCTGACAACGACAAAACCTGCTACCCTTTTGGACTACATTTTAGCATCTCCACGCTACTTGGTGTGGACTGGAGGAAAAAGCATCTTACCATCACTGTTGACGCAGACGACGATAGGAACCTGCGTACCAGGGCCACATGGCTTCTCATTGTCGGGAATGCACTCCTCCAGCCCCACGATTCTCCAGTCATAGCAGGAGGGCTCTTCACACGGGATGGCTTCCAGCAGGTGAGGGCAGTTCCCTGTTCCTCCTGTAGGCTCATTGGTGATGCGTCGTTTCCTTAGTTTAAAGCCTGAAATGTCCATGAAAATAATTGAATTCTAAAACGCAAAGTAAAGAGATTTTTATCTATCTACACCTGAGTGAACAGTTCTGTTCACTTGTTTGTTTTCGCCTCAGGTATCTTCCAACAGGGATGAATTATCAAGTGAAATCAGCTTGTAAACACTCCCCTTCCCCAAAAAATAAAATAAAAAAAAGGACTACATTGCCAGAAGAGGCAAGGCATGGGAATAAACCCAAGGATTCCTATGAACAAATTTTCAGTAATTACCATCGTGATACTCCCTTGCAAGCATTTACAAATTTCCTTAAGACTACCTAAACTCATTTTGGATCAGAGAAACTGATGGGCCTTTATACAGCTTGTCATCTGCCAGGTCGATGTCAGTCAGTCTAAGAGTAACCCTCTCTCTCACACTTTCAGGATGGCATCTTGAAACAGCCAGACTAAATCTATGGTCAGAACAACTGGATTCAGGAAACAGTTTCTCATGTAATATTTTTCTATAGTTTCTGGTATATCTGATCAGAATATTTTAACTTTGGCAAGGGTTTGTTTCTTTTCACATCTCTTCACAGTCTCTTTTGGTTTATCTCAATATTCAGGCAGGCTAGTAATACACAGATATTTATTTATAAAATGCGACATAAAACTCTTCAATATCTATCAGGACACAAACTAAATAGAGGAGAGTTTTCAAACACATACGTGCAAGAATAGATTCTTTGATTGAAGACCTGCCTCTTAATTCAATTATAATAAATATTACTTTAAAAACACATTTCCATGTATCTTTAATTGTTTTTGTCTAAATTGAAGAGGTCAGACAAATTATCTCCAAATGGTTTACTGAGCCTGTCACAAAAGGCTAATATAATTTCAGAAAAAAAACTCCAGTGTCTACTGCAACAAAGGAGGCAAACGATTCCCACTAAAAGGCCATTTCTGAAACATGTAGAGAGACTTGCTGCTAAAACTGTACAACTGTTTTGTACAACTGTACAACTGAGCCTATACAACTTTTACATTATTCTCTCAGAAGAATTGTCAATGAAATTAAGAAAATAATTTATAAGAATTTCCAGGTAAGGGGAAAACGTTGGCAGCTGAGAAAAGATCCCTGCTCATGTGTACACAAATAAGGACTTGCATAAAGTACATCCTAATATGTTTCCATTAGACAGGTGTCCAAATCAGTCTCACAAACCTCAACATTACCCCTGAAAATGCAGCAAATCTTTCAGTGGTGAAACAGCAACCGAAAAAACAGACTACTTGACAGCTGTACTCAGAGTAATTAATCCAATAGGCTTACACGCTGAACTGCTTTTTCCTTCTGGAATTGAACAAGGTTGGGTCACATTACTGTGAGATAGCATTGTAAAACTTGAATTATTGCTGCCCAGACTGAAGTGCAGCTAGCAGTATACCAGGAAGAAGCAGCTAAGCTAATGTGGTAATTACAGTTGCTCCTTCAAGTGGACATATGTGACTGCCCTTTCTTATGAGTGTTTTCAATCGTGGAACCAAGTCTGTATTTTCAACTTTTGTCAGATAATCACGTCGCAGCAGGGATTAGGCCAGTTTTTCTCATTTTCAGCCAGAAACCTGCAGAATTCTTACATGGACCTCATGTATTTGTTGAAGACAGTTGTCACTGTATTCTTGCTTTCCTGTTTTGATGCCAGGTTACTACAATCTATTCTGCATAGGAATAAACTGTAAAACGTGAAAATTGAAACCAGCACATGTGTCATCAGTAAAACAGTGTCACCTATCAACAGTGAATGGTCCCAGTTCCTTGCCAGAGAATGCTTTATGGTCTGTGATGAATTCTCAAACTATTACTGAACTGTAAATATTTGAGTGACCTGGAAACTATACACCTCAAGGGCTGCTTCTGTTCTCCTTTCAAGACAGTGACGGAATTGTGATTGGAACACGTGTACAAACTGTATCCCTTTCAGATTGAGAGTAAGGTTTGAAACTGGAATTGACCTGTAATAACCCAAATTGACCTTGAGGGCCTAGTAAACAGCCTATGTTTTTGCCAACTTTGGTGCAGCAGTAATGCTAAATTTAGTCCTCATTCAATGACCTTTTTTTGATGCTTAGAGGCACTGGATATACTCTTCTTGGTACAAAATTCAGTGTGCTTGCATAGCCAGACATGCCTAGTGACTTAGGGGTATGAAATAATGACCATTAAAAGGCTTTGCTGAATTTTTACATACCTTTCTTGGCCTGAGGGTCCTCACAGCTTTCATAGGTGCAGGGTCCCCAGGCTGACCACGCTGAGGTCTCACACTCTGTAGGACACGGGATATGGCATAGCTGGGAGGTGCTGGGAAGAGGTCCCGTACACAGACTACGGTCCACTGGCCTCGAGGCTGTCAAAACAAAGTCAACACATTTCTCACATGTCACTTGTCACGATCCTCAGCTCTAAGTGGACAGAACCATCCTTCATTCAGAAAGGCTGCTATATCATCATTGTAATCTGATGAAGTGATGGAAAAATGCCTGTCCTGAAAAAATGAAACAGAAGTCAGTTTACCCTCTGCTGAACAGAGCCAAATCCAATTACGTGGAGTCAGTAGATATTGTAGCTCCTTCTCGGACCTAGTCCTTTCATTTAATGCGTAGAGTATGTTACTACAACAGTTCTTCACATTGCACTCTGTCTAAGTCAGTGTCCTGGTGTCTTATTGAGCATGTCTTCACTTAAGAAACTGAACAATAAGCTGTATAATTCCCTTTGCTCTTGTATGATACTAAAACTTCAAAAGCCTGGTTAGTTAATATTTAGAAGATTATTTTTAAGCTATAACCTGAAACACAGTTAAAACTATGACAAATTTATTTTTTTTTCTTTTACATTAAAAACCTTCAAGTGCACACTCAGCAATAAGATGTGTGCTGTAGCAGCTTTAGTTCAAGAAAGGCTATGTTTCAGATACATGTATGGTTTGCATATAATATAAATATATATAAAAATGGTTGGATGGTTGCACTCAAAGAGTTGTGGTCAATGACTGGATGCCCAACTGGAGACCAGTGATGAGTGACGTTCCTCAGGGGTCGGTATTGAGACTGGCGCTGTTTAACATCTTTGCTGGCAACACAGATAGTGGGATTGAGTGCACCCTCAGCAAATTTGCCACCAGTTGACATACTGGAAGGAAGGGATACCATCCAGAGGGACCTGGACAGGCTTGAGAGGTGGGCCCATGCAAACCTAATGAAGTTCAACAAGGCCAAGTGCAAGGTCCCGCACATGGGTTGGGGCAATCCCAAGCACAAATACTGGCTGGGCGGAGAATGGATTGAGAGCATCCATGAGGAGAAGAACTTGGGGCTTTTGGTTGACAAGAAACTCAACACGAGCCAGCAATACGTGCTCGCAGCCCAGAAAGCCAACCGTATCCTGGGCTGCATCAAAAGAAGCATGGCCAGCAGGTCGAGGGAGGTGATTCTGCCCCTCTACTCCGCTCTTGTGAGACCCCACCTGGAATACTTTGTCCAGATCTGGAGCCCCCAACATAAGAAGGACATGGACCTGTTGGAACAGGTCCAGAGGAGAACTATGAAGATGATTGGAGGGCTGGACTGCCTCTCCTATGAAGGCAAGATGAGAGATTTGGGGCTGTCTAGCCTGGAGAAGAGAAAGCTCCAGGGAGACCTTGTAGTTGCCTTCCAGTACTTAAAGGGGACCTACAGGAAAGATGGGGAGGGGCTCTTTATCAGGCAGTGTAGTGATAGGACAAGGGGTAACAGTTTTAAACTGAAAGAGGGGAAATTTAGATTAGGTGTTAGGAAGAAATTCTTTACTGTGAGTGTGGTGAGACACTGGATCAGGTTGCCCAGGGAAGCTGTGCATGTCCCATCCCTGGAAGTGTTCAAGGCCAGGCCGGATGGGGCTTTGAACAACCTGGTCTAGTGGGAGGTGTCCCTGCCCATGGCAGGGGGGTTGGAACTAGGCAACCTTTAAGGTCCCTTCCAACGCAAACCATTCCATGATTCTATGCGCATAATATATTTTAAATAATTAAAACTGCACAGGAGAACTGGTTTTTTTTTCATTAAAGTATTATTAATCTATAAAGACATATGTGAAGGCATATTCTACTGATCTTTAGAGATCGATAAGCCCTGGAATAGGACAAAATCACCCTGCTCCTTCCATACTTTACCCTTTTGAATTCCCAGGTTACACAAATAGGACAATTCTACAAGGTGCCAGAATAAGGCACAGAGCTCTGAAGTAAGAAGTACCATTTTTTACAAGCAAGATTTTAATTGTCTTTCATAATACAGGACTTAACAAAATATTAAACCAAGCAGAGAACATCTGCTAGAAGGCAAAGTGAATTCTGCCCTATTCATTCACTCTGGTTGATTGAAGAAACATGCAATTCCTTAACTTAAAAAACACTCTCATCCTACTCCCTCAGCATTTTTTCATAGGAAAGTTACCTCATTAATTTTCCGCCACCACTACAAATAATCTCTTTTCATGGAAAGGGCTTTCTGATGAAACACACTCTCAGATAAGTTCAGAATATGACAAAATATCCTTCTGAAAGATGACATCAGTAACCACGGACATAACGTTAAAGTAAACATCAGGTTGTTAAAGTATGGTCTTATTTGTATACAAGTGTGTATCTTTCCAGTTACAGAAAAGTAGATGATCTTTCCAGTTATAGAAAAAGCATTCAATTCTCACTTTTTAAGGGGAAAAGAGAATGAAAAATCATCACCCTATTCTGGTTTCCCATGTCACCTCCTTTGGCACAGTTTTACACTGTGTTACTCCACATAATGAAGGCATGAAGATGGCAGATAGTCATTCAACATTACTGCCTGCAGTTCACCAATCTCTTAACAGAAAATAATATATGAACAAATAGTCCAACATTTGCATAATGCTATGTTAGAATTAAATTTTATGACAGAACATTGAATTTTACAATAAGTTTGACATGCACACTTAATGTGCATGATAATCAACATAATGCGCATATCTTGTGTAGAACATGGATATAAACAAACATAATTTGCCTGTAATTGAATTCGTATTGAATAGTTTCTTAAAAAAAAGAAAAACAGTAAGTAATTGCTAGCCATACTTTTTTAACCTTGATTTAATCGGGGAATTGCCCAAGTGAGACAGTTGAAATTAAGGGTCAATTACACCCCTGAGACAAAGCCTCGCTTCAGGGAACAGAGAAAGTGTTCTGAGGAATGCCGTACTTATCTCCGGCCTGCATCTTACCATCACACTAGTTCGTGGGATGTTACTCAAAAAAGTAACAAAGACCTTTCACCAGGAAGCTTCAAACAGCAGATTTTGATATCACAGCTGTGCCATATCTCAACCAGATTGTTTTAAGAGTCTGCCAATAGAAGGTACTACTGTGCTACTGTCACAATCCATTTGGCTTCCAGCTAAATTTGTGATGGTCCTGAAATTCTAAAATATGAGCAATTGTGACTGTGTTTGGCTTTAAAGAGACTGACTTAAGTAATAGGAATGCTTTTTCAATTTTTTGGGAGGTATTTGTCCAGTAAGAATTCTAGGTCTTGTCAGCAAACATTGTTAAATACACTTACCATAAAAAAACATACTAAAAATATCTGCCTTTTCCATCACTCATTAGAGTGTAAGGGAAGAAAAAAGTGCTTTGGGGACAGGTAAGTGGTATCAACAAATCTTTCAATACACCAAGAAGCTTTTGAAATTCTGTTCTTAGAACATAAGTGATGGACAAATATCTGCTATCAGATATGTTATATATTGCTTTTAAAACAAAAGAATTCAATAGTAGGATAGATAATTTATATTCCAGATTATTAAAAAATATTTTCATCATTGAACACTCAGGGTGTATTTCACCCAGGATTACTCAAGAATTGTCTCTTTGAGGTGACAGTAAAATAAGAAAACTTAGCCTTGCCTGGGTATCTTATGATCATCTTGCTCTCATTAATTTAAACGGATTTCTTTCAGCATCAAAAAAGTATAAATTATCTCAGCTTTTGCTGCCTATTGTTTAGCAAGGACAATTTGAGAGAAGATGATGCTGGAAGCAGAAACCTACAGTTTAAAACCTTGTCTTATCTCTATCCTTTCATACTTTCTTGTGTCAGCAATAAAGATTGTTCTTTATTCCTCGGCAGTGATGCTGAGTGCTGATTAGACTGTGTGTAATACTACAAGCTCTGTGCAGAAATTTAACCAAATTTTGTGACAAAAATGGAAATAAAAGTGAATGCATTTTGATAATCTCTTCTTCTCCTTCAGTCTAACTAAAAAATTAGACTTAGGTTTGAATGGATTTCAGGTTTGAGTTAGTGACCCAAATACTAAAATGAGTCCTCAAATCATCTATGAGATTACAAAATTTTAGCTGAATATATTTTATACCCTTGTAGAACAACTTCACAAATGACTGCATTTTAAAAAGAACTGAAAAAACCCAACATATTTCTGTTCTTAAGCTTTTACTATATTTACTGGCATCTCAACCTCCCCTTTCTTCTCCAGGAACCCTCAACAGACTAGTGCCCAGTAATGACTAGGCTGGCAAAGAGAGTGAATTTGTATGTGGCTCCATCAGCATAAGCAGACACAACTTCATATTCTTCCTTCTGGTCATTTGTTGCACTGGTTTCACAGCAAACAGTGGAAGGGAATTTGTCCAACTAAAGTGCTCTTACTTGAAAAAAGCAAGAAAAACCCAAGCCCAAAACACATTATGACCACTAATGAAAGAATACATATTCTTCCCCCGTTTTCTACAATGCTGAATGCTGTCATCAAAAGACAGCAGATAATTCAGGACCCGATCCTCTAAGCAACTGCACAACTCCATGCATGTAAGCAGTTGCTCTGTGTTCGACAGGGAAATGAGTGTGTGTTTGCCCGTAAAGGAACTTTCCTCCCACTGTCATTCTGCATGGAGGTTTTTAAAGGTACTTGGAAAAAGATGACACAATCTACTTCATAAGCTTACCATGAGAGAAACTTCATTCCCAAACCTGTTAAATAGGTGAATAGAGATGAAGGAATTTACGTCAGTGGCAAGTAAATGGCAGAATGACAACGGCCTCCAGGAATCTTGATTGTCAGCTGCCTAATTACTACACCCAATACCTCCCTTCTTGCTCAAGTCTAAATTTATGAGTTCTGATAGGAGATAATACAGACCTGAACACTGCGAGGGATTCAGGTTCAGCTAAGTATTAAAAGTCCAAATTTTTACTGGAGCACTAACTCGGTGTTTTAAATCTACAAAAGGGACTCAAAAGAGCAGCTGTGACGAACGCAATGAAGCAATTCCCACTGCTCAGAATCGAGAGGAAAATCAGTCACTTGCGCAGGTGTGGAACAGGGTGTCCTAGCATCCTGGCTAGCTCATGAACTTCATTAGTTTGAGTTTAGGCCTGTCACTTTCAAACTGATCTGAAATTTCCTAAGAACGCACAAATCCACTGAACTATTTCAGAGCTACATATACACGTTAGTTATACACATACAGCCAACGAAGTTCCCCCGAAAGGGACGTCGCCTCCTTTGCACGCTTTTGATTGAAAGGCCAGGTCAGGGGCCTTAATTTACCTACCTGTTATTTCAAAAGTGATCGATAGCAGAGGTGCAGCACTAGCCTTCGACTTGCTCTGTGACTGACTTTCTGAAATAACAGGGAAACGCCACCGTGAGTATATGAGAACGGAGGTCTTCAAAGCAGCCTTACCGAGACAGCATTCACTCCAACCAACAGCAAACTACACTGAAATGAAGGCGTTTCCCTGCAGCTAAAACTGGTAGGTGTCTCCCTTGTCTTCTTCCAATCCTCAACTCATAGTTTTCAAATGGTATTGTTTTTATAGGCATTGATTTACTTGTTCCTAGGAGGGTCTGGGGAGCAGCTCTTGCCTACACGGAATCCAAGGTGGGAGGGGAGAGAGAGGGAGGATGAGTGGAGAAGCAGCTCTTCTGAAAATCTGTCCCCTAACGTGGAAACACCCCAGAGCTCCTTTTTAAACTAAGACCCACTTCACCCCTAGTTTGAGCTCTTGAAAAATTGTTCTCATGTTTATGCATTCAAAGACTAGTTACATTTTAATCAGCTTTTCCGGGGCCTGCAGAGATTACCTCCTGATGGGCTCCGCGTATTCCTGTCACAGTCTGATAAGGGCAGATTTCACACCCGCCTAAGCCGGCGAGACTTCACAGCCTACCAAAATCCTAATCATCATTCTGAACAGTAAGCTGCCACTGATTTTATTGTTACCTCTCCTTAGCTGGGAGGTTTTACTCCTTTACTCTGAGGCAGGGGCATCTAAACTTTGTTCGGCAGAGGCGATTTACTAAAAGCCCTTGAGTGGAAGCTGATTTGCATTAAACAAAGAGGCTTGAAAGCTTCTTCTTTAATAAATACAGATGTGGGGCCCACAGAGCACACAAGTCACACCCTACTGATCCAAGCAGTCATGCTGAAATGGATGTTGGCATTAATATTCCCCACAAACTGTACTTCTACAGCAAGTTTCAGAGTACCTTTAACCCACGGCAGAAACCTCATTAGCCGGCAGTTTGGTCAGCTCTGCTCTAACTGTTGTATTACATGACATGTATAATATGTCGCTTCTCCTGAAGTATGTGGCTGTATTTATTTATTTTTTAATAATGATGTGTGTTTGTATGAAACAGCGACAGAAGAGGATAAAATTTAATTAACAAGCTAAATGCATTTAGCTTAATTCACTAATTACCAAAACTATAGTGCTGCGTTAGTATGCAGAAGTAGACGTAATGTAAAATACTCAAGTGCTGTTCTTAAGAATGTATATTACCAAATGAATTAAAGATTTGTCTCCTAAGCTATTTTCTCTTTTTTTAAGAAGCTGTACAAGCTGTAACAGTGACAAGGAATAATCTCTTTACTCTTTCAGTTAGGAAAACAAACCCATGACATTATATTGCCTTGAACTCCTGAAAGCCACTTAAGAACTTGACCAAATCGAGAAAAGGAGGAAAAAAAAAGAATCAATTCCCTGAGAATGAAATCTAGTCATATTTTTGCATATTTCTATATTGAGCTTACATGCCAGAACTGACATATTCCATCTGCATACCAAACTGCACAGGTTCATCACCCAGCTGAAGGATACATAGGAAATTCACATTAGAGGAAGGAACCGAATCTAGGATTTCTGACCCACCTTCTCATGCACTTTCTTCTTGAGAGACGTCCTTTGCATAAGACAATATTTTTCAGTAGATATTAAGAAATAGTAATTTGTAGCTAGGAAACTGCTACTGCAATTAAGTATTTTCGTCTGAACTAGAAAATAACGGTAAGCTGCAAGGTAAGAAGGCATTCATGCCAGAAGACAATGGCTGTCAATGAGCTCTGGAATGCTGAAGTGCACTGATGTCACAGTAATTCAATTGCGAGCAAATCAGATTTACCTTCTTTTTCCTTGAGGGTATTTAAATAGGAGAGGAGATTTTCATTAGCTTGCACACAGTACATTTCCCGGGTTTGAACGCCACCTCCACACAGCGCAGTCTGATTTCCCCGCCTCTTGTCCTGTTGGCTAAGGAGAGGATCAACACGGCATTCTGTCCACTCTGTGGTCCGCCAACCATACCTGGATCAAATTTGGTTAATTGGGTCTTTAGAAATCATGAAGCCATTCTACACAGCATTAAATGATACAAGCTGAAACACCTTAATACCTTTATTTATTTTCTAAAAGGCATGAGCCCCACAATTTCTTGTACACAGAGGTGCGTTAAGTCTGATATTTAATGTGGGTGGAAACTTTTCCTCTATTATTTCACTTCTGAAATCATTATTTTTTGGGGGAAGATCTTTTCTGTTCAATTCCTGAAACATACTGTGTGTGTATAATTTATTGGAGGGATGAAAAACCTGGTATACAGAGACATATAGCCTATGTTCAGGTAAGCTAACTTTCAAGATTGTGACTCTCGGCATTTGTTTATAGCTAGACAATTTATATGAACCAAAGCCAAAATATCAAAGAAATGTGCACACTGAGAAACATAAGAGCCAGAAAAGGAGAGGGAAAAAAACCCACAACAAACCAACTCCAAAAAAAAAAACCCAAAAGCTGCTTGTTCACCTTTGATAAGAAAGACAGCGGTTTCTCCTGAATATCAAGGTAAAGCTATAATTGTATATTTTTATTATTACTTCAGAAAAACCTTTCAGTAAGTTCCTTTTTCACTGTCAAGAGGAAGATGGCTCTGCAGTACTGAAGCGTCCCTGCTGGGTACTGATGAATGATGAGAGGCTGTGAGCTTTCTAATCAGTGAATGCACAGGAAGGAAGATCTGTGTCTCCCAGTTAAAACCCCAATCGGAATTACGAACTGCAAGAAATGCCACAGAATTCTCTACCCAGTGAATACTTTAAGGCTGAATCAAACAAACTGCTTCCCAATGTGGTTGGAAATGGGGAAAGACGACATTTCAACTCTTAAATGAAAAATATGTACCGCAGTCAAAGATGCTTAACATCAAATGACATTTCCCCAAACCCTCTTCTCAGTCCGATAAAGAAAAAGCACAGTTGGGACTTTAATATTAATCTCGATTACTTGATAAGGATTACAGGAATCTCTTGAATCCTAAAGTGCTTGCTGTCATTTCTCCTAAAGTTTAAGGAGGGTTAATTTATTCACTGTCACTGTGAGCCTCTCCCACTTTCCATTTGGGGCCCAGTCCTGCCTTTGTTGTGCCGAATACGAGTCTCACTAAAAAAGTCTGGTTGCTAAACAGATGTTTATCACCTCTTTCCTGTGGTCAGAATTTTATCTGCAAACAGACAAGTACTTCAGAAAGCAATGATTCTGGCGGAAATGTTATGTAGGGGAAAGATCACCAACAAATTAACACAATTAATTTACTTTTGTCTTAACTGAACCTGCATACACAGAAATGATCTCTTTAAAAGTTAACACTAATGAAAAAATATGTATTTGTTATTTTTCCTGTATTTAGAGGAGGAAGTGATTTCACTATAATAGCATCTACTTGCAGGCTTCAGGCTTTTAAGAAGAGCACTAAATAAGCAAGGCACTGAAAAAAAAAACCAAACCAAACCTATTACTTCTTTAATAATCATTTGATTGATATTCCGTCACCAGCCCTGTACGCTTAATTGAAATTCTTCATTTTAGTATAGGGAGAACTGAAATGAACCAACTCACGTAATGCACGGTGCCACACCATCTCCTTGAGAAACACACTGCTCTGTTTCTTCTAATTGCGGGCATTCACTTTCACTGCCAATAGGGAGCTGTTTAATGGTCCGTGATCTTGTACGATTCCCTTTAGGGGTTGTCATGTCAAAGCAGGTTTTGGAGCAGGGGGTCCATTCCGACCACTCTGACACCTGGCACTCCTTCGTGATCACACAGGACTGGAACGTAATGGGCAACTTGTCTTGTTTGCAGAAGCTGTAATAAGAGAGCATTACAATTTTCAGCACACAGATTCACAGACAGGAACAGAAAAGTGATGTCCATTGCAACATGCAAAGTCAGTAAATATTTGTAAAGCTGTTAAGTTCCAGCCCACGTGTATTTGATCCCAAAAAGTCAGGCAAAAGGGCTTTGGGTTAAAGTGACTCAAACCAGACACATAAGATTTGCTATCATTAGAAGTGACAAGTATTGCCACATATGTGACCAAAATTAAAATACAAATCTTCATACATATTTAGAAGTACAAAAGAGGAAATAAATCAATTTTTCACTGCTTATCTTTTATTTTTAGGCATACTCAATTATTTCCCTTGTAACAAAAAGGAAGTGAAGAATCAATAACAGAGATGGCTATCCAATGTTTTTGAAGAGAACCAAGTGCTCAGTGTCATCTTCTCCTCGTTTCCAGACTACAAACTGCAATGTCAAATATATTGAATACTTGGTCACTAATAATTTGCTTTGTAAACAGCTGGTATGTTGCCACAGTGATGCCTCATGGTCTAAAAGGTCTAAAATGCCTCATGATCTCTCCCTTAAAATAGAGCCTTCCCTGCTACCATGAATCCATAGCCTTCATCTCCTGTTCATCATTTAATTTCCATTCTCCATCTGATTTTTCTGACAACCTATGTAATATGTGAATGAAGCAGATTTTCTCCCTCTAAATGTGTCTGCCTTTTGAAACATTATATTCTACCTAGAAACTAAATTTTCTATTTTAAAGCTTGATTCACAATAGGAAAATGAGCAATAGAGAAGTTAAACTACAATTAAAGTGAACATAACTTTAACTCCTTAATTATAATTACAACATAAATATATTTATCATGTCTGCTTTGGAAAAAAATTCTGGCTTCTGAAGTAGTTAAACAGCCAGGAAAAAGATTTATTGGGACTGCAGATGGCACAATGAGATGCTCTGTTCGGTACCAGTCCCACAAACAACACAACAAAGGCTCATTTTTTCCCTTATAATACAATGAAAAATAATACAGAATAATGAACATTTACGACAATTTTGTTGCTGTACAAAATTTTACCCTACCCATATATCCAACATGATGTTGAACTGCTATTAACAAATTTTTGTAATACTAGAAGTAGGGATGCTTTTTGAGACTAATAAGAGATTTAAAAACACAATAAATGAAGCTATTTCTTCTATACACAAGAGGCGGAGCAATTCTACATCTTGCTAAAAGAAGATCCTGGTTGTGGAGACAGACAGTGTCAGCAGGTTCAGAAAGAAGTTGGATGAATTTGCGGGAATGGGTCTATATATGGATACTAAAATGACTAGGCAGCAGTATACTGACCAACATCCCTAATACATTGACTTTGGATACTGGAGAAATACAAAGGGAATGGACTGCAAAAGGCAGCCAGGCCTCATATTCTAGGTCTTTAAATAGCATCTGAGACACTACTGGGCTTAGCAGACCATAGAGGATTCCTCAGTAGGGGATTTCTCATGTTCTTATTATGTGAAAGGTGGTGGTTGGGAGAAAATCCTAACACATAACAGACAACATTTATTCTGCTTAAGAACAGAAAATATACCTTGTTTGGGGGAAAAGACACTCAAAGCTTTTGAGAAAATTCTTTAATAATGGACTTTTTTCACCTTCATGTAGCCCCATCCAGCACAGGATGTCAGTACTGTCAAATTAAATATAGCAGTTTCTGTACCTTTGACAAAACATATAGATTCATTTATCCCACAAAGACACACATTTTAATGACTAGAGAAAAGATCTATTCCTTATGGATTCTAACATGGTCAGTATTTGCAAATCCTGCTAGGGAACAAATGACATATCATCACCTTCCAAGTTCCTTTCCGATGTGACTCCTTTGAGAGCAGACAAAAACAACCTCTTCACTCATATTGCGATGGGGCTGAGGTTAATTATAGACACATACTGCCGGGGAACATGCACAAAATTGTCACCACAAAGTAGCTTTGGTGCAGAGTGAAGAGATCAATTAATAAATAATAGGTTTTTCATCTGCTTCAAAATTTCTTTGGGAGAAGTGTTACAGCAGAAAGACTAATACTCCTTCTCAGAAGTTGTTTTACTAAATAAATAATCTTTCTTCACTGAAGCTATCTCCAACCTGCCTGTATCCCCTAACTGTCATGAACCCTAAAGATGTCCCCAGCTGTGACTGGCTGCGATTCCTACATAGCTTCATGCAGAGATCGCTTCCTTCCCTGATAAGGGAAACCTCCACTGCAACACAAAGGGTTCAGGTTCTTTAGGATGATTGATGCCTAGGAGAAATGAGAACTTGAGCTGCAACTGAGCTCAAAAATAACGGACTTACCAGTTTTTTAAAAAATAACATTCTGAGCTAGTTAAATTCAAAAGGATTTTTTGTCACAGGTTTTCTGAACAAAGTGGAAAAAATTGACAAAATTGAGCCAGTGTACTGAGAAAAAAAAAGTTTTCCCATAACCATAATTGAAAAAAAAAAACAAACACTGTAACAGAAAGTTGCCAATCAGCTCCCCTTAAAAATTAAGGCCAGCCCTGCAAGTTAATTATATTTACTAATTTCTAAATTATATACTCTCTTCCTGAAAGATAACTAAAGAACCCGGGTACTTTTCAGATTCTGAGTGCTAGTAGAGTTCACTCTACTAGCTAGTAGAATTCACAAAGTATTCAACATAGGCATTACTGCAACTTTACATAACAAATTTTCATTTCACAGATCCTTAAACTGTAACTGCTAAATATGCAAAAAGACCACCTGAAGTTTCTTGCTTTTCAATACCCCTGTAATCTTGAATGACATGACGCTGAAGTCCCTCTCTGGATCATGACACAAAATGTTTCTAAAATTTAGGCCTAGATTTGTTCAGAGGACTCAACTGAAGAGTTGTTTGGTCAATGACATAGATTCAGCAGGCTAGTATCTTACACTGCATGATCATTTTATTTATGAAAACCTGTTATTGATATAGCTTATATAATTAGAATAGTAATTTTATCTTGTTTGTTATTATTTTCATATTCAGGTATGAAGAGGACCCAAACAGAATTGTACCACGTTACTAATCCTGTTGTTTATTTATGATCCTTGATAGAAGAAAAGCAATAGAGTTAAAGCATGCCTAACTTCAAATATTTACTTATAAAATTGATGAATTTTAAATCAAATATAAAACAATTAAGCTCTTAAATTCTTGTAACCAGAACATAAATATTACTAGGGAGACAAACAAGAGGCAAAGTGAATTATCCATTTATTTTCTTGCTTACTTCTTAAAACCATGCACCACTTGCAGTATTACATATGTATTGACACGTAACTGATATTGGTGTGAGTCACCAGCAAACAGTCTCTTCACTGTTGTACATACTGTCATACTATTTTTGTGAGAGGCAGAGACAGTTACAATTAGCAAACGAAATGTCAGACAAGCAAATCAGCTGCTGTTTCTTCTTTTAACACTTGGTTTTCTTTGAACAAGTGAGAGAAACTGTGAGAGCTAATTGCAAATGACCATTATCAAGAGTTTTCCTTCATGACACTGCCCTTTGAATGTATTCACTGTACTTTTCTTTGAGCCAAACCACTAGAAGTTCTGCATCAAACATCTCCATGCTCTGTGTACTTTCAGTAACACCCAAACATATGCTATATGCGAAGTTAGGCTTCAAAAGGCCCAAGGAGTGCACAAATAAGTCCTCACTATCAACCCACAGAGTTGTGTCCAGATAGTTGCTTGGGAAGCTCAAAGAAAAGTACATGAATTGCATTAAAAAGCTGTTATAAATCAACAGAGCAGACTGGATACAAGAAGAGGTAGCACAGGGGTAACGTAAAGTCTGCAGGAACTTGCTCTCGATCCAGTGAATACATTCAAAGGACAGTGTCCTAAGGGCAGGGAAGAGGTCATGATGCAATTTGAAGGAAGATTTGAGAAAGTACCATTTCAGACAATAAATAGATATCGTGGGGAACTGAAGCTTACGATATATAAGCATGTAGATGACATAGTGGAAAGAGAAAGCAAAAGACATATAAGCACACAGATGACACAGCAGAAAGAGAAAGCAATACCAAGAAAAACAAAACATCACAGGCGATGAATGAGCCCTATTGCTATTAAGCTAACATCAAACCTATTCCTGACCTGAAAAACTTAAATTAGATAAATGAACTAAAGAAAAAGCCAGTGCTGTTTCAAAGGGCAAAATACAGAACATAATTGCTGCTCAACCTCTTTTGGAGATGTGTGGTCAGGAATTTGTGTCTACTCACGTTCCATAGGCTCATTTTTGCTCTTACAGCTATAAATAAAAACTAAACATTGCTTTGGATAGGAAGGTTTCCCCTAGGGATTTCAAAGTCATTTTGTGGGATAATTAAGGCTACAGACACATAGAGAGTGAAGCTTGAGGCCTAAACCTGGAGCAAATTGCACCGTAGTACCTGTGTACAAATGAGCAAGCTGTGTAGTTGAAAGCAGTCTCTTCATCGGAAGATAAGCTTTTCAATGTGTGATAAAGTTAGATTAGTCAAGAGGTAAAACAATTCTTTCTGAGGTATCCTAAATTTCTATTAGAGAGTGAATCGTGCTTTTGCAATATTTAAAAATCAGGACAACTTGATTTTATATACCAGTGACCTGCTTGAGTGTCTGTAATCTCAGTCTCAAAATTTAAGTTGTGTAGAAAAGTCATGGAAGAGACCGTTGGAATCTCCTCCTCTATAAGCTCACCTGATCTCTAAATTTAATGCAGAATGAATAGGACAAACAAATAGGTTTTAAGCAAGGCAGTAAGACTTGCTATGCAAGTAAGTGAAGCTATGCATAACTTGTAGAGCTAAGAGATTTCCTACTTTTGCTGGTGTTTCCTCCATAATATATTGGACTGATAACTATAAAGAAGAGTTAATGAGAAAAGACCAACAGCAGCATGACAATGGCTGAGTGGTTCTAACTAATAATCCATGCAGTCTGACACCTGCCTTGGCAGTAGCAAATGGAGGGCAAAAACGGAAAGAACAGCAAGTATTCGGTCACTCTTTTCCAACATACCCTCTGGTTTTCCAGCAAACTGTGGCTTAAAGACTTGTGATCACAACTTGTACCTTTGCACTGAAGAGCCCTTTACAGAGTTTTCTTCCATGAATTAGTCTAAACACTTTCTGAACCCAGACAAGATTTTGGCATCTACATCATTCTGGAAACAATGAGTTACACACCTTTTTTACCCACCAATAAGAGTAAATAGGTAATTTTGCTTTAAAATTGCTCTGTTAATTTAATTTTCTGGCTTCAGGCTTTGCATAGCTGTACTCTATTCACTTTCTCTGTATCCTTTGTGAGTTTAGAGACTTCTATAAGCTCCCTCCTTGACTATCTCTTTGTTAGGTACAAGAGTTCTCTTTCACTTAGTTCCATTTTATTTGAACATTGCTATGTCCTGCAATTACAGACCCTTTCTACTGCATGTACAACCCTGAGATGTAAAACTGGCCTGGATTTGAGGGCTGTTCAAGATTCATTCTGAGGACACTCCCACAATATCTGCACATTACTATATCTAGGCAATTTATAAGTTAATGTAAATAAGAGTCCACATATCCAACGTATTAAGGGGAGACACATTCAATTTGGTGCTTTTCCCAATACAGCTGCTCTTCGTGTTCAAATGCAACAGAGCTCCAATGTGAGGTTTGTAATTTAAATCTAAAATTGTACAGTGGAGAATATATCCTCTACAATAAATTAAATTCATTCACCCAGTGCTGATATTTAACAAGAACTGCTATTTACTGGTTTTACCTATAGTGTAAAGTAATAGAGCCTGATTGACAAGGTTAATGCAAGCCAAATAGTCTCTTCAATAATTTTTTTCTGCACTATTTTGCTATATTTTCTCTATTGCTTCACTGTCACCAACTTCCAGCTTTGGTTTTCTTAAAGTTTTGCAGCTATTATTCATTGTTTTCATTCACTGTATACATTCTCCTGTAATTTTGATATATTTATTTTTTCTCTGATTTCCCATTTGACTACATGCAGAGATTTCCATTCTTCTGAAATGAATAACATGGCTACGGTTCAGGAGGGAGACTGAGACATAAACTTTTGGCACTCATGGGAAACAAAAAGCCATGGGTTAGAGCTGGACTGAAAGGACTTAAGTAGAATTTTACCTGGAAATTGAAAACTGTGATCTTTCAAGCCTGGATCAGTATTTGATGTGGTAGCAGATTATGTCCACAGGCTCTTTGCTCCTGTGGCTCTAAAGTTTCCCGTAGGTGCACCTACAGGTCTGCCCAGCCTGCTCCAGTCCTGCCACGGCTGACCTACCCTCAATCCTGGTGTGGAAAGCAGACACTCCAATGTCTTAAATACGCTCATGAGAGCTTAGCACAGCAGGCATTATTAAGAGACACTCAACAGACATCCACATTGTCAGACACCACATGAAAGACCAAGGAAAAAATGGTCTTCTCTCTCCCCTTGCCTCTCTCATACTACATAGTATCACAGGGATTAGATATCACGTGCCCTTTGTGATCATGAAGGGCTGCGGGGTCAGAATCCGCTCTGTCTGCTGAGGAGTTCAACCCCGGCACCTTTGGGGAAGGAACTTTACCATTCTCTTTGAAGAAGGCTACTCCATTTTCATCAAAAAATACAAGCTCTTCTTGTATTCCGAAGCAAAACCCCAACAATATAACATAATGATGTTTTCAACACCCAAGATTGAATGAATTAATTAAAAACTTGAGAGGAGTGAAGAAGACATAACCAAAAACTAGGCTAACGGCCTCGAAGAAACCCATGCTGAGTATGATACGAGGAGGTTCAGCAGTTCAGCAGAAAAAGGGAGTCGCTTCTGAAAGTTTCAGATCAAAGCACAATCAACACATGAAATCCAGAATCCTTTAACAGGTTTTTAAGTGGCTTCATCTAAATAATAATGAAGAAAAGCAAAGACTATCTTGAAGATAAAAGAGCAGAATAATTTAACCATTTCCTGGCCTTGAATGTCCTGCACACCATCAGGCTTCTCCCACAACCAGCTGTATCATCAGGAAACATGAGAGTCTCTCTTGAATTCTTGCTGATCTCGTGAGACATTACGTCACTGAATACCATTAACAAAACGGTTTTCAGTCTTTTCCACTGCCACAAGATGAAAACTATTGATATGCAAGCCCATTTGACCAAACAAACTTGTCTGCAGAAGGACTTGGAACAGTGACAAATTGCTCAGAGAACACCAAAAACTAGATGTTAGTTTAGCACTTGAAAGCCAAAATTACACACACAAACACAAGTACACAGAAGCAGGCTTCTAGAGGCTGCATTTTTGACTGAAGGACAGAGTAAAACTAGGGGAAACTTTTGGAAAAGAATCAGAAAGCAATTTTGTGATTCAAAAAAATAACAATTAAAAACCCCACCAAAACAAACCACTAAACTAGACTGTGTCCTTCCAAGACATCCTACAGCCATGAATGAACACCGATCTAACTCCCAAAAAAATCCTTAAAACAATAAAAAAATTAAAGCACGATTTGAATACAAGCATATTTTACTTTTCTGAGTAAAGAGAATCTCAGTAGATTGCTCTAAGTTTGCCTAAGTCTCAGTAGACTGCTAAAAGAAACGAGAGACTGTAAGGAACACTTTCCAAAGACTGCATCTGCTTCTTGTAACTGTAACCTCACAGTAAAGCAGTAAAACATGTACCACACCACTCATTAGCATCGCATCCTAGAAATGCTCAGGCTTACACTGCTGGGAAATCTGACTACCCACGGGCAGTCCCACAGCCTAGATCCTCACACCTCTGACAAGAACTACCTCGCAGAAATAATCTGGCCAGGTCAGAAGGTCAAACCAACCTTTGAAATTTATGTACCCCTGTGTCTAATTTTCTACAGCAACCTTGAATGATCACTCTACTGGTCAGGAGGCCTGTGGAAATCCAGTAATATTCATGCTTAATATTAATCTTTTGTGTTATTTAGGACTAAATCCAGATCCTAATATTGCATGTGTAGGGTCTCCTCCTTGCCCTTTATCTGGCCACCGTGGAACCTTAAAAGATGCTCTGTATGAGTAATAGGGATTTTGAAGTTAAGTACGGAGACAGGAATCAAGCACAATGTCCCAGTGTTTTGCAACAAGCTATTTATCGTCTATGCGGTTTTCTCCTTAGACTTCATACAGCCTGTTGGATGCATTAACCTCTAAAGCAAACAATCAAATCAACTCTATACCATTCTTGGATCAAAGATATGGCTGGATTTTGAAAGAGACTGAGATAAACTCTTTGGTATAAAGAAAAAAATAATAGTTTATTTTCTCAAAAATAAAATTAAACAAACAAAAAAATCTGCTTAATGAACAAGTCCTAGACAGCGGGAATAGTAGAAAGGTGATTTAAATCCAGAGTTTAGATAACTCCCATGAGTTATTCTGAAGATAGGAAATGTAATTTGTAAAGTCTGAATATAATTGGTAAAATCTCTTCCTCCTTGAGAGTTACAGTTTACGGTTGGTACACACTTGCTTCTTTAAAGAAGTTAGTGAAAACACAGTGCCTGTATTTTTTCCTAGTGGCAAATGTAATGAGTATCCCTCATGGCATAGTCCTGATTCATTTTCCCTACAGCTGCGCTGTTTAGTATCGGTTGTATTGTACATTGTTCTGAGAAACTGTTAGTACCTCACAGTATAACGGGCTGTTATAATCACACAAACAATGAGGTCAGTTTTATTCATTTACAATCCAAGTACTGTCCACCTAAGTGCTTTTCACAAGACTACTTTCCCATGATCCTTTCACAACTTTAATTAATGCTGCCAAAGATGCACAGCCAAAACAGTTTTGAAAAAACCAAAACCACTCAGGCTTTCTCCATTACAGGAGAAAAGAAAACAGAGATTAAAACTACTATGTGAAGGAAAAATACACTGGCTAATACCAGCAAAACAACAAGAGGTTCTACTACACCTAAACACGTGTCAACAACAGCAGCTGTGGGGCTGTTGCAGATACTGTGAGTGTCCAAGGAGACGAGAACGCAGAAGTGTTTAGGGAGAGGTATTATCTTTCACAGTCCAATGACACAGTGGCGTGTATGCACATCCCATGCTATAGATAATTTTAAAATTGGTAGAGCAGGTTATTTGGCAATAGTCTACACAGATGACTTATCAAAGCCTTTGCGGGGGGATTTCCCTTTGTCAGAGGAAATTTTTGTTACATAGCATTAATCAGCACTTACTTTGACCCTTAACTAACAGATTCATGGAGTTATCGGCAAAGAAAAAATAAACACAATGCAGAACTTCATTAATAAACAATATTGAAGTTAAAATTAAAAAAAATATATATTATTGAAAATTATATTGTTAATATTTATTGTGTTTCAGGTATTATTTTAGATTTGTTCTCTGCATTGACACTTAGCTTTGAAAATATCACCAGTTTCATTTCAGTCTCCAACATTTGGAAAAAGCTGTCAATATTAAGAGGTATGCTGGACACTATTTTCAGTGGGACCACTGAAAGTTAGGCACTGAAGTGCCCAACTCTGCCATTCTGGGGATCTGCAAATGAAGCAGAACTCTGTGACTTCCCATCCTGTGCAGTCCCTCACTCCTTGGGGGACAGTATCTCCCAGGAGGATGCTCAGCTCACGTGCTGTACCATAACTTTAGAGAGCTCATCAAGAAAACATGGGCATACTCTATGCCCCAGATTATGCTAAGCAGTCACATAATAGAAAAAAATCAAAAACCAAAACCCAAACTCTAAACAAGTAATACACTCCAGTTTGTTCCTTATGGGACTATCTCCAGAGTATGATATGATACCAATATAAAGATATCAAAATTTAGAAAATTATTGCTTGAATTGTATTTATTTAGTTATATTGAAGTCAATTAACATAAAAATTCTCTGACAACAAGGCAGAAAAAGTACATAAAAGTGCACCACAGGAGAATTGTTGTTAAAGATCTCAGTGCCTAATTCCATTTACCACTGTGCATCTTAATCTCTTAGAAAATTACTTCTAGAAATTCAACATAGCATTCATTCATAGAATTCATTTCTTCATTCATAGGATTTATGGCCACAAGAGATTATCAGAACATGTAGTTTGACCCTCATTACGTTACAAGCTATTGTATTTTGCTAAGGAAGACCAATTACATGTATTTGAATAAAAAATATATTCCAGAAAGTCATCCAATCTTGATGCTTTGCACAGAAATACATGAATGCCATACACCTGAATGACAGAACAACTGTTCGCTACGTGAAAAGAGTTAAAATACGGCATGGAAAAAGAAATGGTTCCTTGCTGTTGTTTCAATTATTCAGCACAGTATGTACGTTTCCATCTTAAATCTAGATTTTGGCACGGTATGTCAAATGTATGGCAATACTGACAAGCCACTGTCAAAACAGCAGGCTCAGTAAGATGATGGAGCAGGTACTTAGAATAGAAAGGAACACCCAGTGAATAATATTGTGCATATCCCCAGAAACCACTGTCTCCACCAAAATCACATTAAAAATCTACAGAATGCTTCTGACTTTCAAATTCATGGAAATTCTAAAAGCACAGTGGAAAATGGTAGGAAAGCAATATGTTTGCATCCTGTTCCTCTAATAATATTTTACATTTTTATTATGCCAATGCACCTGACAACTACCCTGAAGTAATCAGGAGGTTTTTCTTCCAAGATGACTTTCTTCTTCCCTGTTCTCCATTTGTTAACAGCGTATGCTCTAAGTGGTTTCAAGTTAATTTATCAACATGACTGTATATAGCTCATTGTCCAAATACATGCTATTTATTGGTCTTCTGTTAGTGAACCAGTTATGGCTTCTAAACCCTTACAGTGTGACAAACTTGGAGGCTTACTGTACAAAAACAGCTGCTGAGCCGCCTTTCCCGTAACATAAAAACCACTGTAGACATGCACACTTCCATCTGGTCCTCAATGAACAAGCTGAAGGTTGCTTATGCTCCTGTATCTCTACAACCTGTCCTCTCTGCATTGCTATTCCCTCACCTTCTCCCAGGCTGTCTCCTTGAAGATACTCCACCTTAGCCACCGCCACCTTCATACGCATCACCCTTTCTGCCTGTTGCCTTACGGAGCACCTCAGAGAAGTAGAGAATCTTCTTCTAAGCAAGGAATATATTACAGGGTATATTAATATATTAACAAACTGAGCTGCTGTATTATATGTCTAAATCTCGCTTCTGTTTGCTCTCTGACAGCATACACCTCAGGGTGACTTGTCTGCTTCTCCAGATCAATGGCATAAAGAAAGCAATGGGCTTATGCTGTATATTTTAATCTTCCTTCTTCACACTGTCTATAACTTAAAAGAAGAACGAGAGTCCATAAACGAGATGGAGGCATTTGTTGCGTGATTTGGAAAGCGAACACTTGGGTTAGGAGGTTTCAGGACCTGGAGGTACATATATATGCCTGTGGACCAACTGCTACAGGGGAACTTGGCGCACTTTGTCAGCGAATTTCATAATCTTTGCTGAAGAGCAGAAACATACAGGCCAAGAAGATACTCTAGTTCTGGTCCATGTTCTTAAAGTTATAAATGCCTGTGCTCATAATCTGCTCCAGTCCTTCCAAATATCAAATTCTTTGCCCAATCCAGTGAGTTCTCAACAAAGCATCCCAGTAAAACAGCTATATGAATTAAACACCATACAAAACAAAATATTTTTTCTTAGACTTGTACAAACCTAGCCCAAACATTTTTGCTAAACTTTCCCCCAAAGTCTGTGGAGGAAAATAATTATGAGGAAATGTTTGACACCCAATCGTAACAATTTGGCAGAGTAGAAGAAAGCAAAACAGAGTATATATTGCAGTAGAAAGTGATAGGTGTAACAAGAGGCACAATCATCACAACTTGAACTAGTGCAAACAGATTTGTAACTCAAAATGAACTTTTACATACATCTAATGTTTCTCTGCATTGACAGTTTGCTGTCTAACGGCTCTCTCTGGGACCTCTGGAAAACTCCACTTTCACCAAAAAAAAAGAGGAAACATTTCAGACGATCAATGTTGTCCTCTACAATAACAGCAACAGTGTCCAGGTTTTGTTAGCTATCAAGAGTAGTCATTTTATAAGTCACCTTTAATTACTGAATTCTTTCTTCTCCACTATTTCTGTTTTTAAAATTTTTTCAGTGCAACAGAATTTCAGACTAAGGATAACATAAAGCAAATATAGGCCATGTAACACATACATTATTGTAGAATGGGCAATACGAAATCCAATATTTCATCCTTCATGGGAGACTATGTATTGTTCACTTGGCAATAAAGTGTATAAATTACACTTTGATTTTCTTGTTTCACTTCTCTTTACCATGCCTGGTGTGCTGATGTGTCGAGAGAATTCGCCTTTTTGAAGTTTTGCTGACAGCATTACAGAACTATTTTCTCTGGAGCACCTTTCTGAAACTTGTTTTTTTGAAACCCTCTTTATACTATACCAATTCTGCTACCTCTGCAAAAAATATTACTTGCCTGAGGGTTTTTCTTCTTCTTTCAGTCATGCTGCCAGGGGGCTGATTGTTTCTGATTGCTGAAGTCAAAACTCCCTGAAAATGGACTATTCAAGCTGAAGAGCATTTCACATGAGCACGGCAGGTTTTCCAGTCACCTTACTTGTCTATATCATTTAGTAACACAGTTACTATATGATGGAGATTATAAAATCATTTGAGCTGGCTGCATTTACAACCTGGGCAGAAAAATAATTCTGTTGCTTGAGATTCTGGAATGCCAATCATAGAAAAAGGTACGTGACCACTTAGTGAAGAGGGTAGCATAAATAAAACAAATGGATACATAGGTGATGTACATAGATAGGTCTCTAAAGGCTAAGGTATCAGTGCCAGAATTTCTCAATGAGTCATCTAACCAAATTTTCTTGTTTTCACTATGCAACTAGAAAAAAAGATTCTACATTAAACTGATAGGAAGACTATTTGAAATTCTTTGTGCATTTACAACATAAAATTATATCCATTAGATATCAAAATGTCCACTGCATCATTTGTATCATTTTCTCCCCTGTGAAGAATCACTCCTATGTTGTATTATCTGTTGTTTCACTGCCTCAGGCAAGAAAGTTTCATCCACTTCCCTGCTACAGCCAGAAATGCGCATGTACGGTACAATACGTTGAGGTATCTGAAATTAAGACAGCGTTACTGTTCTGTGTGAATTCAATGGTGAGTGTAGAGATGATGAGTAAAGTACGCCATTGACTTCCAATTATACTTTTACTTTATTTTACCATTTATCAGAGCCTCAGCACATGAATGTAAGAAGCTTCCCTCTCCTCCGTTTTTTTTTTTTTTTAAATATGATCGTTCTCAATTATTTATTTAACCTCTATAAAAACTTGGGGACTTTCGAACAGAGCGGCTGGCTGCTATCTGCTAGCAACTGATATGTTTAATAAATTATTCCCTGTGTTTAACGGTTAATGATATTCCTGGGCCAGTCACAGTGTGGGCTGCATGATGTGAGGCTGGAAAAGGAACGGGTATTTTCCTGTACCAGCACTGAGCCAGTGTTGCAGACAACACCTGGGACTGCCTGAGCAAGCTGATTCTGAGATTCCTTGTGCAGACATTCATCCAAGTCTGGGTCAAAATCTGAGAAAAATGTGGAAAACCAGAGCTAGAAGAGACTGCAATAAACTAGGCAGTCAGTCCCTCTTCCCTAACCAGGAGCTACTCGAGGTGTGTCATCACTGACACGTGCATTTCTAGCCTATTCAAACCTTTGAAACCTTTGAATATGGAGGTGCCACACATCCCCCAGGCAATCTTTTCCAGAGCTCCACTATTCCAACTATTGAGAAGTCTAACCTCATTCAGCACTGATCAGCCCATTATTGCTTTTCCTATACATCCATAATATATACAGAATTGCTTCTTCCGTTCTTCCTTGTGACGGGTATTTATATACTCATAGATACTTTACATTTTCACTCATATGTCCCTCCTTCCAACTAAACAACCCAAATCTTTCAGTTCTTCCCTTGAGCCGGGGACCTCTCATTTTCCTGTTTTACTGCTGGATCCTCACTTGAAAGGAAATTTACTCAAAAAATGTTTACTCCACTTGAAAAACTGTAATATATGGTTTCTGATAGGAAAGGTTGAAGCGATTGCGAGTTCTGTGATGGAATGTTTAACTGGCACAATGAAAACTCCAAAGTAAAACACCCTGAAAAAAGTTCATAAACACTAACCTAGCAGCAAGAGGTGTCAGCCACATTCAGCAAGATACCTTAGTCATTTCACGGTTGATGTAAAATTGATTAATCATGCATTGAACTAGAGGGAAGGAAATAAAAAGAATCACATCAAAGACAGAAAAAGGTAGACTAGACTGAAAGAAGATTTTTGAGTTGGACAAAAACTTTATGAGGGATAGGAAGGAAAAAACATGAGCTAGCAGAGAATGCTAGCTAGGTAAAACAAACAAGTACAAGACAATATGGTTGCAGAAACGTACCCAGAAGCCTAAAGAAAGAGTTATCAAAATATCTGTGACTGCCAAAACTCTTGAAAAGTAAAATAAATAGCATAAAAATATCATAACAAAAAAACCCCAGACATAAAGGTGCAGACGAAAAGAAAAAGAGGAAGTACATGAAAGAAGCAAAGAGGCTTCACAGTCTCCCTTTCAGGAATTTTGCCATAGAAATCAAGAAGGACAAACAATATTTCATGCTCTTCTATTTCAAAACAAAAGGTACTAGAAAGAACAGTTACTGCCTTCTCATGCAGCATCTTTCACTCTGTTTTCTACTTTTATTGTGAGTCTGACTCAGCCCAGTTTTCTGTTTGTCTTTCTGCCCAGAGCCTTAAAAGCAGTAACATCAACTCTTCCAAACATGCATGACTTGTTAGAGAGCAAAAACCTGCCTGAACCCACAGAAACAGAGCAGATATTTGACAAATATCTTCAAGCTTTTGGAGGAAATCTATTTGGACAGAGGCTAGGGAGTCAGCACAGTTTAACGGTGACCATTATGTGACGCTTAGTATGATCAGTTTGCACATTTCGTGTCATCGAAGCATCTTGAGCTTGAAGAGGGATGTTCGTATTGGAAATGGCATGTGGCCCGTATTGAGATTTAGGCTTGCATAAAGTAATACCAGTGTGCACATAGGCATGCTTTACTTTAAACAGAGAATAATAAAGATGTGCAAATTAATAAATAGTGATTACCTCAGAGCAGCAGTTTTCCCATTTCTGTGAGTACACGTGACCTGCCTGGTTTGGTAACCGATTTGTATGTCCCAGTATTTGTTCTCCTGTCTACTCTGTCTGTTTCGATTCCTCTTCTTCTTAATTAACTCACGAGCTTCGGGATCCCGAACTGCCTTTTCTCTGTCCTTTTCCTTGTCTTTGTTCTTCCCTCGTTTCCTCGCTTGCCTTATTTGTCTCGAATGGGGCACTGAGCATGCGCTCCAGGGTCCCACATTTAGGCTATACAGGCTTTCTTCAGTGGCGCACGGGCTGGACTGACAGATCTGAAACTCGGTGAGGTTAGGACAAGCAGATCCACCGAACTGCGGTGGAGCCACAACATGCCGAGTTCGATGCTGAAGCCCGTTGCCGCAGGTCTTGGAGCACTCTGACCAAGGAGCGAATTCAGCCACGATGCAGTCCTGCCGGCACGGGATGAGACACGCCTGCTCCTGGCGGGGCTTAGGCTCAAAGTACTCGCAGATGACATCCTCAGCCGGCACCCCGTTGGACTTCTGGATACAGGTGATGTCCCTTGTCTGGATCCCCTCCTCCCCTCTGAGGCACTCCAGGGGTTTCTCATGGCTGCGGGAGAGGACGGGCCGGCACTGGTTCCAGCTGCCGATCTGCCAGTCATACAGCTCCTTGTGCCAGTCACAGACCCGAAAACAGCTCTGCTGGTTGTCCGGCCGCTCCTGCTGCTTGCAGTTCGTGGGCAGTGTGGTCCAGCCCTCCACGTGGGCACACCACACCGCTCGCGTCTGGATGCCACCTGGACCGCATTCATCTCCCATGCATCTCCCCCACGGACCTGGAAAACAAGAGAAGATGCTAACATTGCACACTTCTTTGTTTTTCTGCCATGGTGTAAAACCAAGCTCACACAACCAGTTTTGCATTTCCTGCACCTCTAAAAATTTCATTTTTGGAGAAACCTGAACTTGGAAAGCACAGAACAGTATGGGATTATTCTTCGTCTCATATTTTTATGATTACAGATACACTTCACTTTTTATCCTAGATAAATTGTATATTTAATTTCAAGAACATACACAGGAATTAATCACATTAGAGAACTAAGAACTGAACAATCACAAAGTCATCACAGTTTCGACTAGCAAGATAGGAGCCAAAGTCCCCCCCTCCATGGCATGAAGCTAGTCTTTTCTCTAACCTGCATGAATACCCTTTCACAAACTGTTTCGGTTTTCGCTTCGCATTTCTACTGCACTACTCTTTATACCCTGGTGCCAATTAATATAAATTCTCTTCCTTCCGTATTGTTCTAAATAATGAGAACAACAACATAATACGTTTTGAAAAATAGAGGTAATTTCAGGTTGGCCACTTCTAATCTTTCCTTTGTTATAAGTAAAATAAAAATTAAAAGCCAGTTAAGGAGTGTTTGTTCCACACAATCTGTGAAATGATTATACAGAATAAGCCCTTGAAGAAAGAGACATGCCAGCTGGTAACTCTCCAAAGAACAGAAGTTATTGCTTTTTTTTAAATGTCTAAGGTCTATGGTAAATACTTGACGTGTTGTTATAATTAGCGTCAACAAAACCAATAATAACCTATATTCTTGAAAGATGATATGGTTGCTTTTTCCATTATTAAAAACTGTAATTTTCACTCAGTTTAACGCATGAAATCCACAAATCAGATGGTAAAAAAACTGTATTTTTCATATTTTTTTAAGACCTCTCCTCCTACACATCATGCCTTGACTCGCTATGAAAGAGGAAAAGAATAAGCACTTCAGAAAAAACCCTGTAACCATTTCCCAAAGAGGGTCTATCTGCAAACAGTTGGTCACACAGAAGACATTTTCTCTGCCTGAGGAGTTCTCATGTTCCACGAAGAAACTGGGGCCAGGCCGTGCTGTCCTCATTCATCCGAATGAGCCCACTAACAAGACTATTTGTGCGAGAAAAGTTGTGGGAGATGCTGGCTTGAGCCTTTGTTATTTCCAAAGCAGGTTAACAGAATAATTCCAGGACTGCAAAGAGTAAGTTTAACGAGCTAATGCAGGTACAAATTATTTACAACACTTTCTTATTTAATGACTGGAAGGAATACAAAGACACATCTTATTACTGATTCCCCCGAGCTTTAAAAGTCTCACCGACTTCAACGCAATTTTTGAGCTGTTCATCCAATGTTAACTTCAGTAGCAGTCTGGGAATGGGCAGATGATAGGCTATACACTTAGCCTCTGCTCCTCATTGCCTCTTTTTTAAGTGGACACTACGGCTGAACAGTTTGTTTGTAGTTCTAAAATCCTAAGCATTAACACTCCATAGCAATGCCAGCTGGCAGAGAGCGATTCAGCCCATGGAAACTCCTCCTTATTTTTTGCAGATTAAGTTTGAATTAGGGTTTCCAAGGTTTAGCTAGCTATCTGGAAAAATAAATGCATATTAAATACAAATACATTTCAGTTTCCATTTCAGCAAGATTACCCTACTTTATCTGTAACCAACCTTCCACAAATGACATAATTGTTGTATTTAATTTAGGTGTATTTACACTGAGTTAAGAGATATCATTTCCCCAGAACACCACTTTGAACGCTTGCCAACTTTAAAAGAATAAAGACTGTAGAAAACCTCCAACTAAAGCAGAGATACCAAAAGAATCATGATTGAAATAAAGCTAAATTGTTCATCTTGCAAACTACAAATTTCTGTCTTATCAGATCACTGCACCTTGTGCATACTGTGTGTGTTCAATGAAGAAATCCCTTTTATTAAAGATCAGGTCTTTACTGTACTCCAGGTGGAAGGTTTACCCATTTGGGATTCTACCAAATTTTCAATTGTCAATTAGCCAAGAAATCACATTGTACCTAAAACCTGTGCTTGACATCTAAGTGTCTTCAATCCATTTCATTGACATACCAATGGAAATGATAAAAATCTCAGCCTCAATGCTCTGACTACTGCCTTTGGCAATATAACTATGAAAAAAAAATATCTGTACATGAGTGTGATAATTGGATAAAAATAAACTCTTTCATTAGATTACAAGAATTTTGGTTTTACAACTGGATGCAAAATAATGATGAGGTGCACAGATAGGCTCATGTATTAAACTGCATTCTTTTGCCTTTGCTGCAAAGTAGCATGTGATTTTATAAAAGCATTGGCAGTGAGTACCAACAAACCCCATTTACACGAACCTTTGGGCAAAATACTACTCAGCATCTCTAGGTTCGTGGAGTTGTTGACACAGATGTATTGGTGATGTATCTGACCCTCCCCCTCATAAATATTAAGTTGATCTTTAAATTAAAATATAAAATAATCCATTTAGAGTATGAGGCTACAAGTAGTCCAAAAAGCTGACATTTTCACCGTACGGCACACTTCTTTATATGACCATGACAGGGCCCTAAAGCGAGCCCCAGCTTTGGGGTAGGGATCTGTTTAGGCTTTCCCCTCAGTGAGCTTCCTCAAAAGACTAAAGGGCTTCCACACTTGACCAAACCAAATTGTATTTGTGCAAACACTTAAAAATTGGGGATGGGGTAGGTGTTAAATAAAGAAAGTTGAATGCAAAAGCAAGAAACAAAGAAATAATTGAGTTAAACACAATTCCTCCCCTGCCTGCTAAGCCTCTGAGGCGACTCTGTGCTTCCCTCCCATACAGTGACTTTCTGAGTGGCAGCAAATTCTCTCCTGGGCTCTTCTGCCTCTAGAAATCCCTGTTCTGCTGCAGCCTGGTGATGAACTCCCTGCCATATCCCCCATTCTCTCAAATTTTCTCTCTTTTCTATGCTATCTCCCCCATCTTTGTAGATGGCTCCACCAACTAATTTGTCAAGAAACATACGAACAATCAGGAACAAAAAAGTGAAACCAGTACTATTCTTCACAACTAGCCATATTTCTCTTTGGCGTTATGGAAGATATTAAAAAAAAAAAAGGAAAAAAATCCCTAACACTTCCATACTCAGTGCTCCTTTAGAAAGTGTTTCAACCTAACTTCCAATGAATTGATTTCAAAATACCTATAAATATCTCAGCAATTTCAACATCTTACTTTAACCCCATTGTCTTATTCAGGCGGAAGAAGAGGAACTGCCATTTTGTTACTTTCCTTAGCTTTAAAAAAAAAAAAAAAATTTGTATTTCTGGCAATTTGAACAGAAACTTTCTTTGACCAAAATTATTCTGAGAAATACCAAAACGTTTTTTTCTTTTGAAAACTATTTCTGGTATCTACATTAAACATTTACATCAGTTTTCAGTTGCACACTGCTTTGAAATCTTAAGTTATCCACATTTTTATGTAGGATGACAAGTCACTGTTGTTAACCTCAAGCATTTGCTGAGGAATGTTGTTGCCATACGTTCTTTACATGGACTTCACAAAAAGAGAGAGAAGCTCCTCTGCAATTCCCTTTACAGGTACCCATCTCTCTACCAATTATAAAAAAAAGCCTACAGTAATTCAATTCTAACTTAAGTGGCCCCAAATACATTGCAAGCATGAAGGCCAAACATGGTTTTCATTTGAAAATAATCACAGAAAAGCAGGAAAAGGAATGTCTCTGAACTGAGTAAATGGCCTTTGTGACTTTGTCCAAACAAGAAGAAATGCATCCCAAAGTGGTCCTAATCCACTGTCAATTTTTATCTAATTGCCACAGATTGAAGGGAAAGCACCCAGTACATGCTTACAATATTTCATTGCCTGCATGAAATTTTCATCACTCAAGATACATGATGAAAAACAGTGAAGGTGGAGGCTTTGAGTGATCCTCGGAAGTATGAGAAAACCATGTACGGATCACTTGTAACATGCTTTTTTTGTATGATATCATCATTTACCACAACATTTGCAGATGTGAAATTTTGGGATAAAACTAAATCTCACAGAAACTAGCGTAGCCTAGATATGCAACTTGGCAATGCAAGAGATCAGCAGAACGCAATGTAAAGGGTCTCACCCACCACCATCGCTCAAAGGCTGCAGGAGGTGGGGGGTGGCGGCTCTTTCACAAATCCTCATCTGACGTTAAGCACCAGTAACAACAACAGAAAGTCTTTAGGAAAGCTGGCGAGCCTAATCAAGGCCTCATAAGATGGTTTAATTCGCTCCTTATGAATATTCTTTAGGTTCCCTCTTTCCCACAGAAGCAGTCTTCACGCAGATGCTCTGCTAGCCCTGCTGTGCATGGATCTGGTTACGCCTGGGCAACGGGACGTGCGTGTGCTTAAACCACTTTGCACCGGGGAAAAAAAAGCCGCTGCCGTGAACGCAGAGTAGTTTTTCTTAGGATTTTGTTTTAAACATATCTAGATGAACGAGTCACAGTTTACCTGGAGCGAGCTGTACTCGTCTCATGAAAATACCATCATTTATCTGCTTTTTGTTTAATCAGTGCATTACAAATGGCTATTACAGAAATAAATAGGAAGCTTGCCTCTTTTTTGTTGTTGGGCGTTGTCACTGAAGTCTTAGTGAGTTTAAAATGTCATTTGTAATTCTTTGTCTTCTAAAGAGATTACTGTAAAATACAATATTAAGTTTCCCTCTAAGCTTCTGTAGGATTAACATTTGTTTTTGTTATGAGGCAGGAAAGTAAGTGAATTAACCATTACTGCAAGTTTATTCTGAAAATTCAGGGAGTGATCACAATGGAGTCAAAAAATCAAGACAAAACACCGACTAAAGCACTGATAGCTTTGCAGCTAACTGAGAACAAAGTAAGCTATCATAGTATTTAATATCTTATATATTAATACTGTTTCAGGTATTACATTATCACTATGTGAAGAAGAAAAACCTTATTTTGAACTTTGATTCAGAGCAAATAAGGCTATGTGAAAATCCCTTAAGCTTTTCTCCACGTACAAATAAATAGTCAAAACAAGTCCCCAACTATCCCCAAACATAAAACTCAAAACATGTCTTAAAACATCAAGACATTACTTCCATTTTTTAACAAATGAGGGTTGCACCACTGATTTCATCTGAATTTTGCTGTACTTCAGTGAGAACTTGTTTTGACCCATTTTGTGTTACTGGTTTGGTGCCTGTAAGTAGCATTAACTGTTTAATGCCAGATAGAGAGACTTGGACCGCACGAGACAATGAGCAGCTTAGTTTTCAGTATTTTGAGAGGATTGTATTTAAAGGGACTGTTGAGAGACTGATTAGCAGAAAGATACTTCTCCTGCGTTCAGAAACAACCTAACCTTACCCGGTATTGGAGACCTCAAATTTCTTTGTATTACGAGAAGGTTGTGATGAAGGCCAAGAAGGTTAAGTGGGTGATACAGGGCTGAGAGTCAGAAGGACACCAGTATTACAAGATACAGTTCAAGCCTAAGCAGTAAATCTCGAGAGAGGTCAAAAAGACACAGATCAAGAAGTCTTTGAAGGACTCGGGAGATGACAGCGGATGCAAACTGCAGCTCCCGATAGCAGAGCCGGTGAAGGAGTAGGGTGAACAGCAGGACACTGAGAATATTACAGCCTCAGAGCTGCCGCCAAAATCACTTGCAGATCCGCTTGGCTAAATTAAAACACAATAAGCGTGTCCGTAAGTTGGTATGTTATATATCTATATTATCTATATTTGCTTTACTCATTTCTGGCACTGAAGGAAAAACAACTGCTGACGCAACGGCGTATTTTCATCCCAGGCAGTAGCTAATTGCAGAAGTCTAAACAGGAAACTGAGTCTCACTGATACAGACAGGTTGACTATTTTACTTGGGAAGAAGTAATACAGCGAAACACCGTAATGCTAGATAAATTATTGATGGCTTTCATTTATTTTTTTTTAATATAGAATCTGAGGCGCTGCCAACATGACAAGCTGGCAGCATTTGGGAAGACAGATTCTGTAATTTATGCTATCAGGAGTGCCAAGACAGTAGAAGATCATTGATAGACAAAACCCTTATTTTTGCCTCTCTCCCACCCATGGCGGGACTCCGTGGGTGCTGTGCGAGTTGCCACCTGCTCTGTTTGCCAGCAAACTCTCCCCTCCAGGAGTGCTATGGATCACCTTGACTGTCATTTCTATTTAACGCTTTTGTCTTTCTCGGCTCCTCTTTCAAAGGTTGAAAAGAATACGCGAGGCAGCGTCTGCATCAAAGAAAATGGATTCAGGATAGGGAAGAGAGGTAAAATAAGAAAAGGATTCTCAACATAATAAAACATAACGTCTGTGATTCAGAGGAAGAAAACGGAGAATCAAAGATGCCTACAAATGATTAAACTCCTAGGCCAAATTTTTATTTCCTGACAATATAAGGCAGAGTGTAAGCCACACTGCAATTCAAAGAACAAGTTGTTCACATTTCTGAAAATAACAAAGAAGTATGAAAATTAACATTAAAAAACAGTGATGTAGATGAATCTAATCTACAAATTTCACATTGTTTCCCTGTTTCCAGGGCACGCTTTCAAATAACAGGGAAAAGACAATCTTGAAAGCATATAAAAATCAGCCACTTAGAAATCTCTCTAGCTATGCACATAGTTATTAAGGCACTTTATAAGTGTGAGCTCTTTTATTTTTTCCCCTAATAATATCCATTACGAAAATACACTCACACATGTTCCTGATACTAGTAATGGCACAGTAATTAACATTATCCATCTGTTTTCAAATCTCACTTAAAATCATGAATGTAACACACATCAAATAAACCAAAGAGTAACCATACCAGCTTAAATTCTGACATCAACATCACAAAAAGCATAACACTTATTCAGTGTTTCCCTAACTGAGCATTGTCACCCAAGAACCTTACAAATTTCCACAACCAAATTTTACTTATTTTACTGTATTGTATAGTAGAAAACTGGTGTGTCCAAAACAAGGCTGTATGCTCCATAAGAAAAAATTTTGAATTTAACATGCTTTCCCAGTGTTGATTGCAGTGGCCTCCTATGCCGTAATTCATGGTAGCTTTTACATCACTTTTCACATGGTAGAGGGTTTTTTTGTCTGCTTTGTGCTTCTTCTGCCTTAACATTGTGACAATTATAATAGATATTGCAATATTTTTTTTCATCTGGTATAAACATGGAGAGGTTAAAAAGTATCTGTTTCTATAGTATAAAAAAATACATAAAGAAACAAAATGGTCTCAAAATTTTTCTTCTTTATTTAATATAATACTATTTCTTCATCCCCCAGACAGTCAGGTCTGAAAAGCTAATTCAACGCTTTAAAAAAAACAAAAACAAAAAAAAAACCCAGAAAACCCAGCCGCCTCCTTATATTTGTCACTGTTTAATATTTATTTTGTTGCTCTAGCGGTGTAGATTCAAATTCTTAAATAAACTGCATCAGGGCTCACACTTCTCATATCACATTTCTTCCCAAAGTAATTTGAATATACGGTGGCATAACACCCTGAAAATCGCTATCTACATGGAAGCTATCAAGTCCCTCCAGCTCGCAGCAGTGGTGGAACATGATAATCTGAAGTATATGCTAGCACACACACAAACATGAAAGGCTGACAGCTCACAGTGCAGAACTATCTGGCTTTGGGTTGTTGTCATAACCTGTAATGAAATCCTTTCCTTTAGGCTTGTTATAAACTTAAACTAATTCTCAAAACGTTACTCAAATTTTAAAACAGTTCTTCTTCCAAACCTTTTTTTTTTTTTTTTTAGCAGGAGTTCCTATAACTATTCATTTTCCTTTACATAGTATAGCAGTAGCAGCCAAAATGAATATTGAATGAATACACGAAAGGAATACTTAATTGAAGCAGCATGCTTTAAAGAGAAGTAGAGCTTCTATGTTCTACAAAGCAATTACATTGCTTTGAGCCTCTAGTCATGTTGTAATGTGAGATACTGAATGCAGTTTCTTCTAGCCCACAGTCTGTTTACATATAAAGCTGGTAGCTGGTTCACAAACATTTCTTAGTTTCATTAGAGGTAGTGGTAAACCGTACTAACGTATTCCTCACACTCCTCCTCTTAGGTGCTCTATCTACTCATGCTGCTGGCTGAAGAGCCAGATAATGCTCTTCTGACAAAATGATGATTCCCATACATAGCAAACACTCTTGCAGGCTTTGTAATTTTTGTTATTAACCTTTGCTTGTATCTCTCCCACACATTTCTGTTTCGGCTTTTTTTCGGATTACTAACAGTTGAAAGCTGCTCTGCCTCTCCTGTGTGAGACGGTTACACTGAGTCAGACCAAAGACCTACCTACTCCAGTCCCCATCTTCTACAGCAACAAAGAACAGAGGCTTGAAGAAGGTGTAAAAATATGGTGAGCATAGACGATGCCTTCCCTGGTACCCTCCCAGCTTCCCACCATTTCCAGCTCACACACCATGGTAGACATACTGGTACAGCCCTTCTAATATGATTAATACTTATATGTGAACATCAGATAAAGAACATCCACGTGTTCTTCAACTGCCTTCGAAAGAAGATCAGTTTTAGAAATCCTATTAGAAACTTCTAAATTTCCTGGTCTTTTTTCCGTGCAAGGCTACTAGAAAGGTAATGACAGAAAACACATGGCATGAACCTATTTTTTCTTATAGACTGGGCAAGGAAAAACAGAAGAAAAACCACTCCCATGAGCAGCAGAGCCAATCTGTGAAATCAATAGTTACTTCCAATAATTATAGAGACTGTAATCACAAGTAAATATTAACATTTTACAATGAAAGCACTATAATTATATGAGCAACAATAACATCACTGCAAATGATTCTTACCTGTGTCCCTGTAGATTTTTGCAGCTCTGTCTGCCTCAGAATCTGATTTTAAGGGACAAATTATTGAGAAAACCAATTCAGGATCTGCTCCCTATTAAAGAGGAGGATTTGATTTGTATAGATTAAGATGAGGTTTTCACCCTTGGTGTTGAACAAAGATTCACGGTTTTCTCCCCTTTGGCGTTTCACGTTCAATTCACTCACAAATCTCAAAGCAAATTCCAGCAGAAATTGCTATATTTCGACTGGAACGCTGCTAAGACTACATCTCACTTTACCTGGAAGTCTCATTGCTGGTATTATTCTCAGTGACAATACAAGGAAATGCAGATTTTTACACTAATTCAGCCAACTGAGGCTTGCCCTTCACTTTTCATCAGAGTGGACCCCAATTAGATCAGTTGAAAAAACACCGCTAGCCCTTGTCACGACACTTGGGCATCAGCACGTGTCACAGCACCAATTGCTTGGTACTATTAGGAGAGTTTATTCTTCTGCAGAGTGTCATGCAATCTCCTGGTAATCAGCCATATTGAACAGGTTACAGGGACTTAAAATCAGATCACTTACACTTCCATCACGAATATTTTGCAATTCAGTTTGTTAAACGTGATTTTCTTCAGTGCACGCAGGCTGATATATTAAAAAGAGAAGACAAAATATTTCTGTTTCAATTAGCATCGAGACCAAGTGAATGCTTTTATTTTTCTGCCTCTGCCTCATTTTCTGCCCTTTTATTTCTTTCCCTTGTTCATCGTAGCCTCCTGCTGTGGCGCTGATGGCCAGAAGTGCTTGTTGCGAGGCTGCCGCAACCACAGGGTACATCCGTCAACACAGGCCATCGCGCTTGTGCCAGCCCAGCGGTTCGTAATCCCGGTCTCTGCTTACACTAGCCAAGGGCAAACAAGTCAAAAACCTCCTTTGACAGAGATATGAAGAAATTTACTGCTGCAGCTTTTCGGAGACCGGCTACAGCTTTTCGACTAGACTACTAGAACCAGCCATCAGAAATTAAACGTAATATCTTTGCACCGTGACTTTTTAAAGGGTCAGGCTTCCTCCAAGACATAATGTCAGACAAGGTAGCGGTAAATTGGTTACAAGAAAAACACTACAATTTAGTTAGCATGAAGTCAGCAAGAGATTTAGGTTGTACTCTCAGCCCTACTGCTAGCCTGCAGGATGATCTACGTACACCACTTCTGTCTCCCTGCACTTCAGCTTTTTCTGTCTAAGGCAGGGACAACAATATGAATTTTTAAAGCCCATTTAGATGTATTGATGAAAAACGGTGTGCAAGAAGTAAATAGCAGTAGGAATACACGTTCTGTCATTTTCTCTCTGAAAGCACACAGTTTACTCAATATCTTTCCCTCGAGTTTTGCCCTAAATCCCAGTTGTGTTGAAAGGTATGTTTTAATAAAAAAGCAAGAAGCCCAGACGATAAGCTGCTGCTTTTTCTTACTCTTGACAGAAATCTTATTCATAGAGCACAGCATGCACACTTCTCATATGTGTTTTCCCTCTGCCTCCTTGGCCACAAAGGAGCTAATATAGTTATTCAAGGATCAAATAAGAAGGTTTCTCATATCTCTGGATTCTTTAGAGTTGTTTTCTTTGCCACTAATGGAATAAAATAAAATAGGAGACCTGAACTTAACAAATATTACTTAGATAATATTCTGGACCCTCTCATCCTCTTGGTTTTCTTCTAATTCACTGTAGCAAAGAAAGTTTCGTAAAATTGCGTCTTTGAAGTATGGAACATTGCACAAAGGGCCAATTTTATATATTTAATTTTATTTATATTTAAATATTTAATTATTTAAATTGCCTATGTATTGGACTGAAATAACAGTCCAGTCATAAATCTTTTGAAGTGCACTAAGATTTTATGTCTTGCTGAGATACATTCTCCCAAGCATATCCTCTGTTCATTTATTATTCATTATCATCTGCAGTTTGCCGAATTCCTGTGAAACCCATTTTCAATTTTTAAATGGCAACTTTCCCCTAAAGTTGTGGTGCTTTCATCATATTGACGTAGTACTTGAAACTATGGGAAGGAAAGCCTACTAAGCCATGTGGGTGTACTCAAAACACAGGTGCCGCTGTGTATTAGACAAGGATAGATCTATATTAGTTTTGAAAAATGTTGTCAGGACCATATGAAACCTGTCACTGCAATGTATGCAAAATAAGTAATGTCTTCATTTCAGCGTTCTATAATCCATCATTTTCATTCTAGACACAACTGAGATAAATAATTAATTTATAAAAATGACTGTTACTTAGTTCTATCTGGCAAATGTGTTGCACAAATGTATTAAAATAAGCGGTTTTGTCTATTTTTGTGAGGTTGGAAATATATCTAATAGACCTTTCTATGTAAATAGTTTTTTCAATTTTTGTTTTAGAAATAAGTAATAACTTACATAAAATATTAATATAGGCATCCATTTCAGTATATCAGACCATATCATAACTTTGGCTTTTAAAGAGAACTCCCCATTAATCACAGCAAGGACTTCTGCTTAAAAATACATGAACTTGATCTGGTATTATCACACTGATCTATTACAAGAACCTAAGATGTCCTATTAAAAATGCAATGAATCACTATTGCAACAATGTAAAAGTATACAAGTATTTTAAGGAGGGCATCACAAGAGTACTCTCATATCAGAAATCTCCAGGAGATTTCTTAAAATTGCTCTCAGCCATCAAAGAAACAGAGACGGGAACACAGTGACTGACCTCTTCCTTTGTCTTCTGTTCTAGCACAAAACCCACTTACCTTTCCATTGCAAGTGCTACCTTTTATTTCTGAAGTTACTTCACAGAGATCTTTTCATAAGAAGTAACAGCAGAATCTTCTAGTAGAAGCTACTAGGAAATGACACCTCTTTTGTTCTTTTATCTTGACAGAAGAATCCCTAAATAGTGGCTAAAACTTTTTATTTTCAGTCTCACCTTAGACCTTCTGTAGATTTGGAAGGATTTACTCAATTTTTACATCGGCAAATCTCGCAAGTTAAGAGAAGGTGAGAGATGGAGAAGGCATTAGAGGACTTCAAACGTGTAAAGCTATGAGGCTGAGGAAGGAACATGGCATCGGGGCAAACTGCATGTTTCTCTCCAGAAAGGCAAACACAAGAAACGAATTTTTGTCTTTTCTATTAGTTTGCTGCTTCTTTGGAAACTGTGCTAAAGTGTCAAAGTTCAGCAGTGAGGAATATTACTGAATACTCCTCCAGAATGATTTTATGTCACTACTATTTTCCTGTCCTCAAAGACGACAGATTTCCTTTCTATTCTCCTCTAAACAGATCCTTATTCAGCCCTCAAAAAAACAGTAAACTTTTGATTTCATCAGACATTGTGAAAGCCCCTAGGAAAGAAAAACGTGCCAGAATGCGCATCATGTGGTATTAATCAGATATTTACCAAGCCAATTCTTTTAAGTTTAAATTCTTGGAAAAAAGCAAATTAGAAATTTTATAAAAGAAATCTCAACAACATGTAGGTCTGACAGAATTCTTGTGTAGATACAAACAAAACAAAACAAAACAAAACAAAACAACAAAAGCCTCTACTGGAAAGAGAAATTCTTCCAGAGAGTTCAGCATAAAGTAAAATATGGTAAGACAGAGCAAGATGTCACTTGTAAACGCTACTAAAATAAGTATAGGGAGGAAGGAATTAAACCTTTGGTTTCTGCTCTTTCAGAAAGCCGGCCACAATTCTAAAAGCCTATCCAGTAAAGATAATAAACTGAATAGTACTTCCTCTACCAAGCATACCTCTGTGAAAGGCATTCAAATGCTAACGAAAAATTTGTGTTACTACAGTATATTTAAAGGCACCCGTTATACTTTACAAACAACAGTTTAAATCTGGTCTTGACTGTTGCCAAATTCTCATTGTTGGCAGAAACTTCGGGATCGTTTTATCAACCTCTGAGATAAAACTTGGCAATATTAAGTTTTCCACAAAATATGAACGCAAGCAGTACAGACAGAATATCATTTTTAATTTAAATACAGAAGGGAAGATAAGAGAGGGCTCAGGGGGAAATTTCATCTCTGTGTACGGAGCCAGGCTCTTTTCTGTGGTGTCCGGTGTCAGGCCAGAAGCAAAGGACACAAACTGAAACACAGGAGGTTCCCTCTGAACATCAGGAAACACTTTTTTACTGTGAGAGTGACTGAACACTGTAACAGGTTGCCCAGAAATGACATGGAATCTCCATCCTTGGAGATACTCAAAAGCTGTCTGAACATAGTCCTGACCAACTGGCTCTAGGTGGCCCTGCCCTCCCTGTCTGGGAGGTTGGACAAGGTTACCTCCAGTGGTCCCTTCCAACCTCACTCATTCTGTGGTTCTGTGAAATACACACATGTCAATATCAAACACAAAAGTCCCAAAGGAAGTATTTTGTTATGTATTTTCCAGAATTTCAGTTTCCCAAACTTCACTATGCCAAAGTTTAAATCACTATATAAAGACTAAAAGGCATTATGTATTCATGAGTAGATATATCTAGAAAGTAAACGGTAAGAAAATGATATTTGGTAAGGATTTGGGGTCATGAATTATAGAATTTAGCATAAATCAGTACCTTTCTCAAAATGGCTATTTAATTCCACGCCAGAGATTATGTATCAGAAAACTGACAGGAAGAACAATTTGTTATGAAAACCCTCCACAGAATTAAAAAAATTGACTAATAGATAATTCTCATAAACTTAAAATATGTAACATGTATTCACGCTTCATTAAATATTAACTACATTAGAAATTAATTCCTATATATTTTTACACTTATTAAATCCAATTCGATAAAGAAATGTGACAGATACAAAAATCTCAGAAAAGATTCAAAATTATACATTGAGAAGAGTTTATAATGCACTTTTTATGGATTACCGCAAGTGTTAAGTCTCCTTGTTTAAGCTTCATTGAAAAATGTGTACTTATATAAATATATTAATTCTTAAAATTCTTCCTCTCACTACTTCAAAATATTAGATAAACATGAAGCGCATTTTCTATATAGTGAAGGAACAGTCTGTGTGCAAGTTTGATTTAAAGGAGAAAGTAAGTATTGGGAGAGATCTATATATCTGAGCAGGGGCATGATCACCTATAGTCAGTCACATTAGTAGAAATTTTACGACACTGAGCACTTATTAAGATGCCACTGCAGCTGGCATTAGGGAAAAAGTATTTGGAAAAAGTGTCTGCAGAGCCCAGTTCATGAAAACTGCTGAAAAGATGCTGTGATGCCAGGTCAATCAAATGGCTAGGTAGCTAAATAGTTTACTGAACTTCAAGCTCTTCAATTTTGCTAAAGATTGATTAGAGCTGATTTCCTGGGTGTAACTTTACAACACAACTTCAAGAAAGAGAGACAAATCCGAAAGCAGCTCTTTGTGATATAACAATATTCAATTAAAAGCCATTCCAGAAAGCAAATGCATCTGACTGAAGATCTATTGTTGCACAGCCCAAGAAGGCTCATCAAGCTAAACAACAAATCTTATCCTTTTGAAAAACTGAGCTAACATTATACCACTTTAGCACAGCTCCTTTGGCTACAACACTTAGGAAATTAGAAATGTCATTCTCTATTTTAATTCACCTTCAGGTAAGAAGGTTAACTCATTGACAAGGAAATTCTAACAGGTCAGATCTTTCAAAATCAATAATGAACTTGGTTGGAGATATCTTTCAGAAGGGATGACTTCAATTAAAGCGGCCCTCAACAGAGATAATGAGTAGAGAAGGAAGGTTAGTATTGGACAAAGAAACGCTCACCCTCTTGCCTAACGGGTGATGCAAAGATCCTTATCAGCCTGAATTACACTGAAAAAAAAAATCTTCAAAAGGCTCTGAAAAACAGAAAGGTCATTTTGTTTCAAGGAGCCTCTTTACAAAGGAGTAAGAGTGACTGAGAAGTCTTTCCTAATCATTTTTAAAACACATCAACATGAAACTGTTCACTGGGCTGAGAAAGAAAGAAAAAACCTGTTATGGGAATTTCAGCGTCTCAAATGACATTTACAGTGATCTTATGTCCACTGTTTCTTTTTTTTTTTTTTCTGAAGAATGTGTAAGAGATAATTATCCATCAAGGATACATTAGCAGCCATAAAATCTCCCTCACCCCCTTCAGATGCGCTGCAGAAGAACAAATTTTGTCCAAGCAGGGGAACACATGCAGTTGGCCCAAGTCTCCATCACAATTTAAAATTTGACTCGATTCCAATTTTACTGGAGAGCTGGAGAAGCTCTTGCTCCCTCTTAAAATACAAAGGTTATGGTCAGATAACAACAATTTGCCTCATATAGAAGTGTAGCAAACTAATTATAATTCAAATGCAGAAGCCTAAATTTGTCTTATATACTTTTATCTCATTACTGAACCCTTGATACCATTGCCTTTTTTTCCCCTTATTATAATACCATTTAAGATCTTCTTTTATTTGGAGTGAAAAACAGTCACAGTCATCTAAAGACCAGGCACACTTTAAGAAGGCCACAGTTGTTTGTTCAACAGCAGGTTAATATAAGCAAAGGAAAGCTCAACCCAGTAGGGCAGTGCTGAAAGAAACAAAAAGTCAGCTGCGTAGCAGAGAGAATAAAATATACTCCCAACCACGTGCATCTACTTATTATGTGCAAATCAATGCACTCTGCTTAATTAGTAAGCTCTGCATTTTTCCTTCCAGTTCTGACTTTTCAAGGCAATAAAGCCACTCCAGAGTAGGAGGTCATAGCAGTAAGAAACCCAGCTTCACACCAGTTGATCAGAATTTCCCTAGAATAGCACAGGACCAAGTAAATCTTATCAGAGCTGGGTATTATAAAACAGAGAAAAGAACTAAGATCAGAAATGAGACGATTTGCTTCTCTTTCAACCATTCAAACAAATCATCAAGTAGATAGCATTCTCTCCCCGGACATCTTGAGATTGAAACTAGATGCTTTTCTGGAAGATGTACTCTATTACTCACATTCATTTTATTGTTCTAAGGGCCAACCACATCTGACCGTAGTGTATTAGACATTGCGCAGCTTCAGAGAACTCGTGTCCAGGTGCCATCCCAGGGAGGCTAGATCAGGCTCAGGGAAGATACGTATAACGCACATGCAGAATAAACAATGTGATGACCTCAAACCTATTAGTTGGATTAATTTTTTGATCAATCATTTCTTTTGCTGGATTTTCCTGGGAAGGTTTATGTCCAATAGAAAGAAAAAGGGAAAACTGTAGAGAAGAATTAATGAGAAGCATGAGTAGAGCTGAGGTACAGTGATTGCGAGGAAGGCAAGAAGAGAGGTTTGAAACAGTCAATCAGTAAAGTCCAAGAGCTCGAAACAGTGGATTTCACATAGAAAAAGCCCCTACATTTGCTGCTTCTGCAGCTGCTACCACAGACGGGAGTCTTCAACTGTCTCATAACCTTAAATTATCTTGCCTCAGTTTAGCAAGAACCTTAAATCATTTTCAAAACAGACAGTAATTGCACAATCCACACAAGATTAGTGCAATATTTTGTTGCAGAGCACCTAAAGATGTTCACACAAGTAAGTGTTTTCTTACACCTGACACCCTGCCCCTGGACCCGTATCAGCAGTGTGGGAGGACTGCTGACACCCTGCCCCCTGCCCGCCATCGGCGGCGTAGGCAGGATGCTGCCAGCATTATTGATGTAAGGTAGGAATTAAGGTAGGATTCTTTCCAACCACACTGCCATCGCTGGAGCCAAGGGGCAGCCCAAGTCCTACCCGCAGGCAAAAGGCATTTGCACAATTGGCTACGGCTGCCAGATGACCCAGACACCGACATCCCTGGCACTGCCATGGCATCGCTCGTGACCCTGTGTTTGCTATTGGTGATTAGGTGAGTTGCTGTACGGGTGTGATGCTGCTCATCTTTCTTAATACCTTAATAAAGCTTTGTTTTTTAACATGTTGTCAGACCCCATTGTTGTTCGGGTTACAGCACCCAACCATACATTAAAATTAGAAACCAGGTGAAAAAGCAGAATTAAATTTAAGTTAGACGTTAACTCAAAGTAAAAGTGAAAATACCATTAATGGACCAGGAAGGATTCTGCCAGCATAATTTCATTTGGAGCACTCTATTACTATCACCCAATCTATCATGATGTATATTAATAGAATAAAATATGAGACAAAAAACTGATTGAAAGATGCTACTGGGAATGTTTGTTTTCTTGCCTTCTAAGGGAAGGTAAAATCCAACATATGATATCTACAAATCACTATTAATTTAAAGCTGCAGAGAGCACTATTTTACCAAGTCGCTGAATATATTTATACTGATTAATAAATTTGAATTAAATGTATTTAAAGCAATAGCTTTTATTGAAAGTATGTTTCAATTTTAAAACAAGCAGAAAAAATGTGCACATTACAGTGAGAGATTTGAAAAAAAAAACCAGCTATTTTAGTGCTCTCCTTTTTCAATAATTCAAACACGAATAGCTAAAATCCAACAATAGAAGCTCAGATGGTGATTCTACTACTCCCTTGGTGGCCTGTAAGACCTTGGTTTCAGTCACTAATCCAGATGCTAACAGACCTTCCTCTATTACTAGGAATGATATCAGAAGCTTTCATAATTTCTCTCTAAGAAATGGAACACTTATCTGAGCAAATTCAATATTAATTGCATGTTTCACTTCAAACACTCTTTACAGCCAATAGGATTTTCACTATCAGCGACTAAATACGTCAACGATATTACACAACTTACAAAGCAGAAATAAGATGTCTGAATGGAAATGTAAGAGATTTTCTATGAAAGAACCTGATGATTTCTTTAGACAATACAAATTATCTGATATGATTTGAATTAAAATGGTATCTTCTAATTCTTCAGCTTCTCTTTGTTTCTTTGAAACCTCCCAGACATAAAGGTTTGAAAACAATAAAACAGTAAAAGCAGTTTCTCTGAGAGCAATTGTGCTGCAACAACCATCAGACTGATGTCCTCATTTTAGTTTACAAGAAACACTTAGGTAGCACGAAAACACTGACCCATTATCATCTCGTAAAAAACTAGAAATTTCAAGACCAAAAATAAGGATTTTTTTCCCCCCATTATTCAGGTATATACTCTTTTATCAGAAGGCAAAAAGCATTCCCAATAAATGTACTGCATGGTTTAAAAGAAATCTATTAAAAGCAACTCAGTCCTAACTGGGCCCTTACAGTAATATTTCAATATAAATGACAAATACATAGATTTCCCTTTTTGGAAGAGTTAAAAGGGTTATTTCTATCATATATGAACAGTAATAAAAGAAGAATGTCATTTCTGTTACTATGTGGTACCCACTTGTTCAATACATGCAGCCTCCTCCTATCTAATGATCCTTAAAAATTCCTGGTATTACTCTAATCTTTAATGAGTTTATTAGTACATATGGCCCTCCTAGGTTATTAATTGAAAACATGGGAAACATTACAGGAAATTATTATTATTATTAAGAAAATGGGAATGCCAGTGGTTGGGAGTGCAGTGTTTGAAAACTGAGGTGTCAGCTTGGGACCAGCATCGGTGAGGAGCAAAGCACTTGACCAGAGACAACTTCTTGGTCCTGCAGAATACGAGATTATTTTTTCCATTCTCCCACAAACAGCAGGCAGAAGCAGAGGAAGAAGGCACAGTTTTACACTAACAAATCCATATGCTGCAATGATACTGTGAACTGAAAATTCATCACTTCCATTTCAACAGTGCAGAACCGTGTCTCTGAACACTTGCTTTGACACACAGAACTCAAAGAACCAGTGACAAAACCAAGGGTCCTCGCATTCCAGCCCAGTGCGGTTTTGGTTCATGGGAAACACATAATGCCTTTGTTTGACACTGCATGTGTGTCAGAACTACTTTCAAAGGGGAGATAATACAGTGAAAGACTCCATGATACATACATACCGAGAATAAACATTTCAAAAGATGTTTCCTTTTTCGTCACAGCATTTTTAATTGGTTAAAAAGTTTATTTACTCAAAGAAAGAGAATTCCATTAGCGTTTCAGGAGAAGCATGAGATCACAGCTACAAACCACTGGCTGCAACCATAGAAGCCTCAGGGGAGCATGCATGTGTTGCCGCCAGCAAGTCCTCTCCCTCCCATTCCTCTCTCCTAGACGGATGCATAAAAGAATCAGGCAAAGGCCTCTCACCCCTGCCCCAGTAGGGTTTCTAGGACCAATAACAATTTTACAGTCCAGTTTGCTTTTGTCTGTATATTTTGAAAGGTCCAAGACGCTGGATGATTAATACTCACCCAGGGAATGTTTTCTTGACCTGAAATTACATGCTTGCAGAGTGCTAGGCACCAACTAACAAAATGGATTTTATTTCCCAGCAGTTTATGGAAGAGGTGGACAAAATGGATAGGTCAATCCTGTTCTTGTAGGTCAATCCCAAGCCAATCAGTGTGCTTCTATCTTAAATACCCTGACTGCATTCACACTGTGGTCAAAACAGCATCTCTCAAGACCATCCAAGGTGAAAAATGACGATCCAAAAAGACTTTGCCTCCTCTATACACTTTCCTATACCACCTAACTCTATGAAAAGGCCAGCTGCTTCAGTGTCCACATTAACTTTTCTACTGAGGCACATTATGACAGACTAACGTTCACAAAATACATGGCAAGAGAAGAATTGAGGTTTTGCTGAGGGTTCCGCAGAGAGAGAGGTGATGGCATTCAGTGGACTTATCTTTAGAGACATACTTTATGCTAGAGGCAGACACCAGAAGTCAGTGTGAGCTACTCTCAGGTGACTGAAAGTCTCAGACCTGTACCAGCTTTGAGCCCTTGAGTAACAACAGACTGTCAAGGGCACTGAGCTGCATCTCAGAGATGTACACCCTCCCTCAAAACACTACTCAGAAAACATATTTCAGAACATACCATCTGAGAGAATACATTAGGCCACACTGTTCTCATGCATACGGAACCATTACAGTTTTTTTCCTTCATCCTTTAACATCGCCGAAAAACCCCTTTTCAATAGTCAACCTTTCATTACAGTTCTTTGACCGAATGAAAAAGCACCTTTTAGGCCCCAGTACAAAGCAAGGCAGGCAGCTGGGCTGGATGTTCGCTTTCCAGTCTTCCCATTCACTCTTCACGTCTTTTAGGGTTCACTTTCACATCACAGGTTAAAAGTTTGGCTCCAAACAATCCCCATCCACTAGGGAAGTTAGCACTTGGGAAGCTCATCACCCAAACTTGCCATATCACATTAGTGCTGATACCAGCTTTCGAAACACTTGCACAAAGTGTCCCAGGTGATGTCCAAGCTTGTGATCCGGATGAGCTGAGCCCTCAAAGGCAGTAGCGGGGGGCTAGGATGGTTACAACCCATGGCTAAGCAGCAACTCCTGGTAGAGACACTGCTCCTGGTAGACAGGGATTCATGGGAGGCTGAGGCTCAAGCTCTCAGAGGCATTGCCAACTGAACCGCAGTGCGGGGAGACAGTACAGCTTCCCTGCATGTTCTGCTGACATCCTCCTTCAAAGACATGAGGTGGACTGCATGCTCCTCTACCCTTATTATTGTTATTTTAGACCTGCCCCAATGATCATGCCAAGGTCAGGAATATGACCTAGGGAAACCCTCCAACACCACTGCGACAGCACAGTAGGAGCACAGCTGGTAAATCAATCTGCTCCATAACCGTAAAATTGTGTCATTGTCCTGAAAACTGTGGACTAAATAAATACATTAAAGCCGTGGAAAAACAAAAAAGCATCCTGGGGACAAGAGATGTTCCACATGCTTAAGCTGTCACTGTCAGGGTGCTATGATGTTCCTGAGGTCTAGTCCCTATGAAAAGTTAGATTACTAGCTGGGTTACCCGCCGTATAGGCTTTAACATTTGGTCAGCCCAGGTCAGCGGTCAATGATAGATCAGTTGGATTAGATGATTGCTGTAGGTCCCTTCCAACTAAATGATTCTATTCTGTTCTGTAGGACCACAGTCTAACCGTGGCTGGTCTCCTTAACCATATAAATACCTACTTCTGTGAAACCTGCTAAGCTCTTGACCTCAACAACTTTATCATTCTCTAAACATCTGCTATTTCAAAATGGATAATATTGCCTAAAGCAAGGGACTTTAAAAACATTTATTTATTTATTTTGCAGGTCTCATAATTGCATCCTTTTCCTGTGAGAAACTGGAGGTGCTGGGTGTCTGCGCTGGGGGTCATACTTAGCATTTACACATATACACTCAAATCTGATGATGGAGATCCATGATGCTAAGATTGAGACTAACCTTGTCTTTCATGAAGTTCTTAATAAACAGGGACTATTTGCCATCTCTAACAAATGAAGGAGGAGCTTCAAACAAAAGTAGAAATAAATTCCAATTAAAACCAAAGCAAAACGGGAGGTTCCTCACAGAACACGTGAAAACAGCTTGAAAATTTCTTGTTGTAGGTGACTATGCTCAAAAAGCAGTGGGACGTGGTTACGGAGGAAAAATTTAACAATAGCTATTACACAGCAAGGGATTAGCAGGGACTTAGAAAGACACAATTTGCTGGAGGCAGGGATAATATTCAGAGGTGATATCACTACATGTTTGTCCTCATTTCATACTCTTCCCCAGGCATCCCGAAACAGACAGGGTCACAGAAAGGATATTGTGTTAGATGGACCTTTGGTTTGATTTGATATGACTGCTCTCTTTTTTAATCAGCATGTATAAAAATCCACACTCATAAAATTCTTCCTTCTATCCCCAAATTATCATGTATACTTTTATAACAGCCAGCAAAATCCACACTGCCCAGTGTGTACCAAAAGCCACCACACTTAACAGGGGGAACTCTGTAAAAAATCAATTCTTACAGAACTGTGAGGTGAAAAAGCACGAAAGGACGTGTCTCATCAAGAAGGTGTTACTTTCGAGGGAAAGAGGTTGCTTATAGAGAGTCCAAAGACAGACTAAAAAAGGAAAACTTCCTAAAAGGCGTGATTTTGTACAGAAAAGAGAAAACAGCACATGAGCCAGAGCTACTATGGGTTTCCCCCTCCTTTAGTTCTGGACATTCCATTGAACATAAATAAGGCAACACTTGCAGAAGTGGAGTTTCCTTCACTATTGTGAAGAATTAGATTAAACATCTTTTGACAATGTAGAAATAGGTGACATTTCCAGAGATGATGATGATTATTATTTTATGTATTTTTTTTTTATTTAATACATTTATGTGTGTGTGTATATGTGCATCTAGCAAAAAAATCAAGAATTACATGAGGGGTTGGGGGAACATAGATATGCTAACAAATTTTTATATCATGAAATTTGGTTTAATTTTAGTATTACATACAAAAAAACAGAAAGTGGGTTTATATCCTTTAGTAATTAGAAGAGGAGGGGACAAAAGAACAAAAATTGTGTAGGAGAAAGGCAAAACACCCTCAGATCTAAACACTGGAGTAATTTTCTATTCTTTACCATTGTAATCAATAAATATGAAGGTAAACCGCACACAGGTCTACCCAGAATCAGTATCTCAGGACTCCATAACATGACAGGCATTTTGCCTAATTGTTCCCCACTCAGGTAATACAAAGCAGCTCCCAAGAACCGAACCTTTAAGGAGCCTGAATATTTTTCAGTTTGAGGGAAATAAACCTCTCACGCCGTGACAGCAAGACCCCATTAGAGAACCTGCTAATTGGCTGCACCCTTTGGGAGCTCAGTGCACTCCACCTTTTATTTCAAGGCTGGCACTGCACCTTAGTGTGAGGTTTTCACATTAGTCAGCTCCTGTTGTGAAATACTGTGTGTGAAACTACAGCACGAGTGCAAAATGGCTGAGATTCACTTCGACTGCAGCATCAGCACAAAGTTCCTGTCATGTGCCATGGAGCAAATGGGATGCGGTAATGTGTCTTCGCCCACCTTACTTCAAAAAGCATCATCAAAACTTTGTAGTTAGGATAGTGCTGTCATTTTAGGAATGCCTGTTGCTACTTCTTTCATGTTAAAAGGTTATTATATTTTAGTAGAAAACAACTTAGGTTATCATCTGTTTGTGCTAGAATATTCTTTATTAGATTTAGGAAAGCAAAAATACCCTGCAACAAATCATCATTTTTATATGGGCTCATCCCTGCATATTTAGGTGCAGTGAATAACATGGATGCAAGTGTTGATTTGAAAGGTGTTCATGTGCTAACAGATGCTGCACAAGCTGTCATCATGAAAGATGCAAAGGAAGGTGGTTGAAGAAAATCAGGAGGGACACAAATGTGATGTCCATCTACTAACTACTGCAGAACCACCAGTGAAAGATAATAAAGCTGGAGATTATCCACTGTAATAGCTTAATCAGAAAGAACTAAATTACACAAACACAACCCCAAACCCCTGAAAGAATTCAGAACCACAATCCCTACTCTCTCAGCATATGAAATACCAGCCAACTACAGGTGTGAAGCCTCGGCATAAGTTAAATAGCATCAGTTCTGCACGCACTGAACTTCCCAGCTGATACATTAAGACAACTGATTCTTGATTCATAACGTTATCTCAGGAATCACAAATGTGTAAATTAAATGTACTCAATTTTCCTGAAAAACATCTGGTAGAAATCACCTTTATCAAATACTGAAGCATTCTTTGTTTCTTTTGCTACACAGCCTAACATAAGCACGCACACTCCCATTCCATCCAAGAAGCAAAAATAGTTGGGGCAAAATGCTAATTTTTTAAAACCTAGGCAATCTGCCCGATAGTGTAAAAGCTATACACCAAAACCCCAACATCTGAATTAACACCTCGTTCTTTATTTTTTTAGTCAGTTCTGTTATCCTGTTATAAAACCCAGATATCTTTGTTGTTTCTCCTCGATTCAGGATACTGAAAAAAATAACCCTACAAAATCAATGTTAGCAGCCACTCTAAGTGCAGACCCACCATTTCCTATCCAGAGGCTTCCAAAATTCCGAAAAATTGAAATCTGGCACAGGAGGAAACTTGTACTCTGAATCATAGGAAGTAAAATTATATAGCTGGACTACAAATAAAAATATTGACAAAAACTTTTATAACATCTTTTGATTTACAAATAATTGGTTAGTACCCACTGTGATTGAAAATGTGACTGCCACCAATGAACACCTTGTCTGCTACTTGCACGATGCCATTGTATGGGTGGCATTCCGGAAAATCCTCCAACGTCAATCAGGGTATTGCCATTAGAAAGGGTTGCAGCCATGGAATTATTTGAGATTTTTATTTTTCAAATTACCTTTTCTTTCTGCAAGGATGGATTTTTAAAACTTTATATACTTTATGGCATTTAGACACGGAGAGCAATATAGATAAAAAATACATGTATATATATCTACCAGAGTCTCAGGAACAAGAGGAGAATGAAGCAGCTGAACACATTCTCAGGTCACTGGATCTGAGACGCTGCTGTCCTTTAGATCTTGGTTCAGTTGGTAACAACTCAGAGCTGCTACTTGCTAAACCATCACAGCATTCCTGATCCTGTTTTCAAAATTGTCCTTATGAATTACAGGTAGTTCACTACTTTCTATGAAAAAGTAGATTTCTATTTCATTGTTTCAGAAGAAAAGTCTGCGTACAAAGTCTGGCTTTAGAGTGCATATGTGCTTACATTTCTGCAAAATGCCTTAATGGCTTAACAACATGTACAGCTTTTCTTATGTAATACACCTTTCACAACTTCTTTTATTTTTTTTTGACAAAAATTGTTTAAGAATCAAAATTGTATTACTCCCATGGCTTTAAGGTATTTTCTGTACTCTGATTTTGCATTATAAGCATTTCACCTAATACCTCTTTCTCATTTTTTTGTTTATCCTTCTACAAATTCAGAAAAATTATTTTCAGGATTAGAGTTATTTTGGAGATTATTTTAAAGGATTAGATTGATGCACGTTTCCCTTCTCAGAATAATGATTATTCACCAGACTTGCCTGCAAGCCTGTAACAGCATTTGGTCTTTTATGATCTCATCAAATTTATACTGATTTTTGCATATAGTTTCTATTTAAAAGCATGAATAGAGATATTTGTAAATCCCAGATCATCCATTTTTGTATGCCATTTTCTTTTTGTATGTAAGAAGGCTATTTCATTCATTGAATGTTTCTTTTTTTCTGAGTGAGTGAACTTGGAAACATAAAAGCTTAAGATAGTGAGAAGAAAACAGTTACTAAATTGATCTCTAAATAGAATGAATAAATAGACTGAATAAAGTAGCAGATTATTATGTCTGAAGATGTTGGTTTTTTTTCTTTGGAGTAAAACAGGACTTTTGTCTTTAAATTTTTAACTTTTTAGTTATTATTTTGCAATATCAAAGAATTCCAATAGCGTTCTTCCATGCTTCACTTCAGTATATATGGGAAATTATTAACACTTATGATATATTTGGTTTCTGAAAGTGAAAAAGAAGCTCAAACAAACCCCAATGAAATTTTTACTATAAAAAAATATTAGCAGCATTAAGAAGAAACACTTCATGAACTTGTTTGACAGTAAAAGAGGAACTAATTGGATTGTAGTTGGTAACAGTCAGAGACTGTTGGAGCAACAGAACAGATTTCTGAAGTTATTAGGTTATTACTTAATTAGTGGCTTCTACGAAACATAAAGAAACATTGATATTTAATCTACACAAGAAAAATTTAAAGGATAATGCTAAGTGAATCCACAGCTTTGTTTGCAGCATTACTTAAGCCTATTTACACAAGAATTTTGTACAATCTTTAGTGCAGAAACCATAAAAATAACAAACAGGTGTGATTTTTTATCTGACTTTTTATGCCTATGATAAAACCTGCAAGATAAAGTATTAATCCAAGATTTTTAAAGCTCAGCCACAGCAAAATATATCATGAGACACATAAATACCTTGACAGAAAAGAGTCATGGTAACATTTCTTATGATGAAAATACTGTTGTTAAAAAATAATCCTTTCCTACAGAATTCCACCTAATTCTTGATATTTATGAATGATTTGGGGACTTACTGTAGTGGAGTATATTGCTTATACTGCTGCAGTTTTTAGAAGGTCTATTCAGACCACGCAGGAGGGAAAAAGAACCTTTATAGGCCGCGCTGAAGGCAAGGAGGATGAGCTACTGCTCTTCACATCTGCGATATGAGCAGTATCAGAGGGAGACCGGCTAAATTGCAGCATCACACAAGTTCAATTTTAGGAAAAAAAATAATCTTGTGAAAAGGGTAATGAAGTACCGGAATACATCACATCACAGGGTTCCCATATCTGGAACCCCTTAGAAAAACGTGAAGGCAAACGCCATTCAGGATGCACATGGGCACCAAGTCATTCATAGCTTCATTACTCTGTGTTTAGGCACTATAAAATTCCTGTGTAAAATGTAATTCCTGTCACCATGCCATTCAATGAGTTTAAATACAACTCTGCAAGAGGGCAATACTGGGAAAGCGGGTACGTAAGGCAACACTGATACAAAGATTGGGATCAAGGAATGGATCATAAACCTGTAGCTTAGATAGCGGGGAATCGATGAGCTTAAATTGTTCTGAGAAATCAGTGAGGAAATGCAAAAGGTGATGGGACAGAGCCCGAGGGAGAAGGGTCAGAAGTGACAAGTGGCATTCAGCACAGCTGTGATGGATGACGGCTGAAGTTGTTGAGCAGATGAGATTACAGAGAGGAACAGAGAAGAGGGAATGGGCCAGTGAACTGCCTTGTGACAAATCCACTGCACTGAATCAGCGTCTTCAATACTCTCTGTAATTCCTAATGTAACCTTCCTTTCAGAAAGGGCTGCCTCGTTTGATAAGCTGGGCAGTGATTTTCTGATGTGCAGAGCCTCTCCAGGGGGTCAAAATTTCTTGAAGGAGCAGTGCTGTAAACGAGCAGCCACAGCCTTTGCATGAAGGGAAGGAAAGGCGCTCAACAGAGCACAGTAAGTGCTGCTATATTTGACAAGCAATTTCTATCTGGTGCTATGGCTTAGCCTATGCGGAAGATGTAAGCAGAGGCAAATGCAATTATTTGGAAAAAGTGCTGCTGATAGATGTATTTGGTTTCTGGTCATGTCTGAGTGGGTATGGTAGCAATCAACACGGCAGTGACAGAAGATGTAGGGGGGGAAACAATTTCTGTTTCAAAGCACTGTTAGAAGCTGAGAGCCTCTCTCACCTGCCAATCCCCTCAAAATCCAGAAAATTCAAAACCTGATGTATTTATACTACATTTAAATGACAATTTGTTGCTTCTAGTTAAGACAGGGGCAGATTTGCTTGACTATCAAAATAACTATTTTTCACTCAGTGACAAGATAAGGAGTAAGAGAGCTGAAAGCAACCTGATTTGTTCCATCATTTTAACTATATATTTCATTTCTTCCTTTTTTGCAATCAATGGAGTTATTTCTACAATACACGTGTTCCACACACAAGGGTGCGATGGCCTCACAGCTCAGACACTATTCGGGATCAGCAGGCTGCACACACAGCATAAAGTGCATCAAAAAAAAGCAACCAAACAAGGTTGATCCAAAGGACAGAGAATGTCCCTCCTGCATGATTTGCAATTCCAATCATATCATGTGGATCCAAGCCAGCCAGACAGTACAAGTGGAATATTTTTTTTTAACAGACAGCACTGCAATATAGATACAATTTTCTGTCCTTCTGCCTCTGTGGGGTTTTTTTTGGTAGTATCCTTCTAAAATAAGGATGTAGGAGCACCAGCAAATACAAATCTCTGCTGCTTAAAGCAAATACTTCTTGTATTCTGTTACGCAAATCTTTCATTTTTCTAAAAAAAAAAAAAAAAAAAAATGACATTTCTGAATTTTTCTTAAAAGAAGTTAGGCCTTTTACCCTAACTGCTCCTACTGATATCAAACCTAGACACCTGTTTCCAAGTCTTCCTCTCTATTTATTTATATCTGTAATTCTATTCCTCTTTGTTGCCAAGTTTTTTATATATGTAAAGCCAGCTTCAACCTACCTGTTCATGTACTATTAGCTGTTCCTGTTACTGTTCTGATTTTTTTTAAATGCGTTGGAGCATAAGGAGCACATTCCCTTTCAAGTTTCACTTTCTGAGTAAATAAAGCAACCTCATTTATGCCCTTCCTGCAAGGCAGGCTGAACATCTCCTTGGTGCTCACAAGTACATGTTTTATGCGCCGACCTTACAGATTGAATTGTTCTTCTCAGTTTCCTTTATGCGGAGAGGGCCTGATTACTATAACAACATTGCCACACAAAATAGCAGCATTTTAGCCACCATTTTCATGTCACATTTTCAGTGGCTACATGGAACCTTCAAGCCAAATTCCAAACGTTATGATTTGCCAGCAGTGATCCACTTATTTGGCAGTAACAAGACAGAATTCCACCTACCTAACATACTCGGAAAGTATTCAATATATATGAATTTTTGACCACATTTTAAATTTTTCCTTCCTTGGATGGACAAAGTATCGAGCGTTATTGTTTTGCAGTTTCCACAGTTAATTAAGTCTTCTTTTTCTCCCCCCCCCAAACATCAGAAGATTGGCAGTGAAATCAATCTTAATATCAAATTTTATATCCAATTAGATTTTAAAATGCCGTAGCTGTGCTATACAAGTTTTTATTATAAGAGCTTCTTGAGGTTTTGTACCGGCAAAAAATTTAAAATCACTGGTCATACCATCATTTTTAAGATCTTACAGTGACCTACTCACTTAGTTCAAAACCAGAAACAGTATCGGTACATAATACACAGAAGGCTAAATAAAGGAAGAGCCATCTGCAAAAATGCTCCTTTACACATAACATTCTCTTTTGGCATTTCTGTACTCATTAAACATTGTTGTTCGCATCTACTGTACTGCTGGCTTTTTGAGATCCCAATTTAAGTCTTTGACACAAGTATTCTGTAACTTGTGTGACAATCAAAATGCAAACCTGCAATGGTTTACAAGCACTACTAGGACGGTGAGAAAACATGCTTGTTACATAGTTTAAAATGCTGAATTTGGAGGAAAAGAAAGATAAATAAGAGAATTAGTCATATAGTAGATAACAATGTGCAGCTTTCACAAAAATAGTAGTGCTGTGATCACTCTTGAGCTGTACACGTATCAACCTTATGATCAGAAAGCATATACGCATTTTTTCTAATAACAAAAAAAAAATACATAAGGTCAACATCAGCACTGCTGCTTTTTTATGTTAAAAGATGCTTCAGAGCTCTAGGACCACACTGAATCTGCACGAGAGGCTGTGTTGAATGTATGTAATCTGGAGAGAGTTCTATTACCAAAAAGGACACTCCAGAAGATGACTTTTTGATGTTACATTTTGATTTGACAACCTGACTCTATCCCCAAGGCTATGCTCACTGCAGTTGCAACACAAGTCCAATCAAATCTGTACCAAGCTAAAAAGTAATCACCTTCTGTGAAGACCATTAGCAGATTAAGCCTGGGATAAAAAAGAAAAAAAAAAAGTTACATGCATTTATCAAAGAGCAGAAAACCAATGGCTCGTACATAAGCCATCTTTTCAATTGTATTTAGGTAAGTGATTAGTCTTCCTCTTATCACGATCATCTTACTATTTGACTTCATCACGCCCATACTGTGACCCAAATACAGTAGATATATCAACGACCAGATTAAGTCTGGCTCCAGCTGCAGGCTTTTTAAGTCTACTGATATATTAGGTATGACTGACGGCAGCTCTCTTAGCTTTGCTTACAAATGACTTTATTCAAATTAAGTGCATCTATGAGAAAAGTAACCCAAATTCCAGAAATCTTTTTGCTGGACCAAGTTGAACAATCAAAAAGAAAGTGGATTGCATGAGTGAACATGCACAGTAGGGATGCGAATAGAGATTGTTAGCATACCTTCAAAGGCTGCAGTTACGAAAGGATGTATTTCAGGAATGGGTTGGGAGCAAAGGGCTGTTAATCTGTTTCTAATGGCTTGAGACCAAATCCTGCTATTCTGGATTGAGCAAAACTTGCAGGGCAAACCAAGGGGAAGAATATTGTGAGGTTGCCTTGAAGATTTCCACAGCATCATCTTGTCTGAGAGAAGCAATGAGGACTTTCCAAATGAAGTATGCAGTGATTCAGTCCTAAAACTCTTGATCCTGTGAACCCTTTGAAAATATGAAGCCATCTGCCACAGAGACTTTGTTTCCATCACTTACAGTAAACACTCATTCCTAACCATGTAGTTTGGATTTATGTGATGCTACCAGAGCTTCTTCCTGCCATTGCTATGAAAAATCTGGAAAATGCAGTTCTTGATTAATCAACCTGAAACCATGCAGTAAGAGCAGATCCTTCTCTCTCCTTCTGTATTTTTACAGTTGCTTTATATTCTTTGGAGGCCTTCTTTCACCCTCTAGTGTGTATTGTAAATTTTCATTTATTTAATTATTTACAAGCCCCTAATTTTCTCCAGTGAGATTGTTGATCACAGAAACCTTTTCTTTTTTATGCTGCCTTTTTTTCTGGAGGGGGTGCATCTGGCACAAAGTTAGCTTTGACTTTGCCTTCTTTTTTTGACTGCTCCATACGCAAACAAAACATCTTCATGGTTTCTCTAGGGCTTATGTTGTTACTTATTTCCACCTCCCCCAGTCCCATAAAACATGTATCCTCTAACATTTTCACTGCTAGTGTCTACGGACCTTGCTTATGCCATGCCCATTGACTTTGGCTGTGAAAGGACAATAGGAGTCACTACACAGAATGGTAGTCATTTCTATATTTTTTTTTTAGACTCTGTCACTTAGACTTTTTCAGAGTCCAATTGATATGGATCATGGTTTTGGAGACTGTTTTATGGGTTTGGTCACTATTTTGTACAGTGTTAATGCTATGAACATTCTTTCCACCCATTCATATTTGCAGCTTCCATTAGGAATGTGGCTGTGTCCTAGTCTCTAAACATACAAGTCATATACTTACAGGGTTGGTGCAGTCCACCACATAAACTATATACTTTCTTTGCACTGGGATTACATTTGTAACACCTTAGTCAGACTGTGTTTTGGATATTCATTTACCACATGGACAAAAAGGACATTATGCCATCATAGAAAAAGAACCATGCAAATGAGTTTATCCAGGAGCTTCACTAACCAGCGTTGAGCCCTTCACCCTGCCAAGTACTTCAGACGCAGCACATTTCTGCTGGGGGTATTCTTGTCTTATGATTCAGATCTCCAGTTTAGGTAACAGCTGAAGCACACACACATGCCCACATGCAGTTATAATTAATACTTAACACAGCAGACACAGAAATCCAAAGAAACATGTCAATCCTTAACACTTGTTTTTGTCTCTGATCCATTATTTCTCTAAAGCGCTCTCCACACTGCGCTCAGGAACCCCACGCTATCTCTTTGGTTGCTATTGGAGCCGTGCATGTCAAAATGCCAAGCACTACCCCCTTGGTGCATGAAAATATCTGTCTGATCCTTCTCAAAGTCTACAGAACCCCTCCAAGAACTGAGCATTTGCTCCTCTCACAACTCCTCAAAATTTTAGGACTTTGACACCTCCATTCCATTTACCAAATTATTTACCTGCATTTCACTGCAGAGAAGCCAGGGTAAGTAGGATTTGGAACTGAGTTCTGTGTCAGAAACGACACCTGAATGGATAAACTACTAGTATCTGACATACATATATTACAAATTATTTACTTCTAATCTTTAACAGAAAGAACAATCAGTAAATCCAACGCAAGGATGGCAACTCCAAGCCCTTAGAAAAGTAACGTGGTTGTAGGACATAAATAAGACCAGAAATTAAATAAAATAAAAAACACCCCAAAATGAACAAAAAAACCCCAAACAACCCCCCCAACATGGCTAGGGTTGAATGCTCAAGATCACCCCAGAATCATCTCAAATTACACATTGGGCTGATGTAACTGAGAACTAGCCCTTACCTCACCTGGCTGCCACATAAATATACAAGTTCTAGAGCTGGCTTTTGGGACTGTCAGTAACAGGCAGCTGGCTGTAGTGCAGAAGGCTGGGGACCACCTTTTTCATCGAAACCGTGTACTTCTGTAGAATGAAGTTCCAGGTTTAACACAACAATGGAACATGTAATTTTACTAATTTAAGCCAACATGCAAGATCTTTCCACGCTCGTGCACACATGCACTGTAAGGCATCTCAGAAGCGTAGGCTTTACACTTCCCATCCGTATCACAGACTTTGGTCAATGAATTATTTATTTCTTCAGTTCTACTTCAGCTTTCTAGGCAGACTGTTCTCTCTGTAGAGCACACAGTTCTGTTGCACAACAAGAATCACATCAAATATGACTTTCAGAAAAGAATGAGTCATTTATTAAGAGTCCCAAATGGGTTATGTAATTTTTATTTTTTTTTTTCAAACACAGATGGATCTCCTTTTCAAACTTTTGTATCTGTACACCTCGCAGTGTCTGAATAGTTTGCAGAAATAATAATGTCCTTCAGCTAGGAGATAATTATTTTTGGTTCACTTAAAATACATATACCAGTACCAGAGGCCCAAACACCCCAAGGATCCTTCTGCACCTTTCAGCGCATCAGCACTTTTATGTCAGCACAACTCACTGTCTTTGATCTCTATTTGAAAAGATTTGGCTTCTGCTGAGGCTGTTTCTCCAAGAAGAAATAGGCATTTGGAAAACAAAACTTTATACAACATTAATTCGATATCGGTGCTTCTCTTTTAATATTTCCTCTCATTTCTTTAAAACATATGGTTTCCTAAAAGTCTGCAGGGCAGTGAATCCAACTCCTGAGTTTCACATCACTTACGGGCATTTCAAGTGCAGCTGTCACAAAGTGAGATTATGCTGAACAGGGATACTACATAGCATGAGTCTTTGGCCGAGGGAGAAAGTGTGCCAACAAGGGATCATGAAATCATTAGCACGGTCATCCTAAGGGCCCTCAGATACCAAAAATGACCCGGCAACCCATTACCACTTCCTATTCTTGGGGTACCTCCTTCCCTGAATGTATGAAACACCCGTCTTCCAGCCCTCTGCTGCACAGAAATTCTCATTTACTTTCTGTAGAGCCAAAATTATTGCTCAGTCTTGCTCGGAGTTCTTATTCCTAATATGAATAAAATGCTTCAACTCAAATTTCCTGGTAATCGTGTGGATGCACACATAAACCGACACACCAGTGTTTCATTGCTACTTGAATACTCTTTAGCAGCATTCTTATTCTGAATAGGGAACTCCAGGCTTAACATCAGCTTGTTACCAGATTCGATAAGCATGGCTCATAATTTGGGATCTCATTCTACACATGCACGTAGTTCTTAAGGAAAATGTTAAACAGTCTCATTGTTACTCTCTGCAATTTGATAAAATATGGAGTTAAGAATTTTACTTAGTCTAAAATAAACCACTTGACAGTAAACAAAGTTCTTGCCCGAACATCACCACAGTGCTTCCTAGGTCGTCAATGCACATCAGTTCTCTCTATAAAGTTTTCCAACATAAACGATCACTTTTGGATTGGTGAGACAGAAAGCACGAATGTAGCTAAGTAAGAACAAAAGACAGCCAGAGCCATCACATTTTATGGGAGAAACACGTTCACTTATATCTTATAGCCTATATATATTTAGCAGATCTAGACCGCCTGATCAGACAATATTTCCACCTGTTTTCCATTTGTCTGATGACAAAGGACTTTTTATATCTGCACATACATGTAGCTCTGCCACTGGAGATGTATGTATGAAATGCATCTCTAAGTATTTTTTCATTACTATTTTTCTATCATAGCTTTAGCTATGAAATAGATTGTGCATGACTTAACCATGATGAAACTTGGATTTGTTCTGAGTTGAAATTGCATGACAAAGGTTAAAATGATAACAGCTAATGGTTAAATTATTAGAAACAACATAAAACAATGGTTATTAATGAAAAAATATAACATATACACTTTATGGATCACAAGTATTATATAATTGTTTCCCTCCTACACCCCACCTGCTAGTAAACCTTCCAAACCTTTGATAAAATGTTGTTCTCAAATATAGAGTACTTCCTCCTCACACACTCCTACAAAAATTAGATGATCCAAGGTCAATTATGGATGTTATTCAGTACTAAGCCTAGGTCCAATTTATACTACAATATATCATAATTTTTCAGTGTCAGAAAAGTCAGCACTGTTATTTGATTAGCTGAATCCATTCCAATCTGAAAATGCCTCTGGCTTCAATATTCTGACAAGATTGTCGTTTCAGTGAACTCTAAACAATACACATGTTGACCCCTAAAAGGAAAGGTAGTATAAGTTGCTTATGTGATTTAAAGGAAAACAGAACCATGCATGTAGCATATATATACACAATTAAAGTTACCAAAGTATCTTGGCATGCATGTAAGCAAATATCAGATCTTTCAGACTGCAGATATCAAACGTAAGCCTCTAAGCAGCAATACATTTGTGATACATTATGCTGCGACACACCATTTATTTCACAACAAGAAATCTGGTTCAATGAATTTCACATATACAGCTCTAATGAAATTCAGTTTTAGAACTATCCCCAGAACATGTTGGCAGGGTGTACAGGCTCCAAATCTTACTGTAAGGTACAGCAGAGGGACACAAAGGTAGCTACCTTCAGATGTACCTACCAACATACACCTGTTGCCCAAACTGATTTGATTACTTTTCATGGCCTTTCCTCCTCTGAGATGTTGAAAGGCCAACCTACCTAAAGTAACACTTGCATCTAAACTATAAACCCTGTAGCTCATCTTTCCACCAATAGGATCAAATAAGTTTCTTTAATACACTGATAAATAGCAAGTGCTAATTAGCCTGACGTCAAATAGCAGCAGATTTGGTATGTTGTGTTAATCCATCATTTGAAACTCAGGTGCCTGTTTCAAAGCACCTCACATACAGCTTTAAGACATCACTGGAGTTCAGTTTCCAACTATTTTGGACTTCAGCCAGAAGAATGAGGGGGGAAAAGCTGGATTTTCCTCCTCTTAGTCTTAGAGAAAATATAGTGGCGAGGCACTCTCTCGGACACGTGGCATTTCACAGCACTTCCAAGTTATACAGTAGAAGACCTGGTAAGCATTTGTCTGCTCACAGCATTTCTCGAGAATCTGATTTGTGCATCCTTGAACAACTTCTGGAGTCCTGCCAGACTGATAAGTATAGCTAAAGGAGGCTAAGACTGGTATGATCAATAATAACATAATTACTATTATATCTTCTTTACTAGGGATAAATGCAGAATCCACACAGCTGCAAATCAAGCACGACTTTAAATCACTGACTGAAATCTTAATTTTCCAAAAACAAGCCAGTTCGAATCTGTAGTGAAAGAAAAGAAAAAAAAGCAGTCTGAAAGACAGCAAACTTCGCTGCTGACAAGGTGGGTCCAAATAATTACTTTCACTTTTGTTGACATCATTAGATGATATCATGCTGTGACTAGGTAGGATTGTGCTGCATACATACACGCAAGCATACACATAGGTAAGTACACAAGAAGCTTTTGTGAATGAAAAATTTAAATCTAAAATAGAACATGCTTTAGTTTGATCTTTCTTTTTAATTTGAAATACTTCAAGCTTCTACCCCAACTATTATCAATAAGGGTGGGTGTCAGGAGGATGGGGCCAGGCTCTTTTCAGTGGTGCCCGGGGACAGAACAAGAGGTAACGGGCACAAACTTGAGCATAGGAAGTTCCACCTAAACATGAGGAGGAACTTCTTTACTTTGAGGGTGCCAGAGCACTGGAAGAGGCTGCCCAGAGAGGTGGTGGAGTCTCCGTCTCTGGAGACATTCAAAACCCGCCTGGACGCGTTCCTGTGCAGCCTGCTGTAGGTGACCCTGCTCTGGCAGGGGGGTTGGACTAGATGGTCTCCAGAGGTCCCTTCCAACCCACTCTGTGATTCTGTGTGAATGTACCAATTGCTTTTTTCAGTAAGCTGAAAACAGGAACGCTCAAATAGAGATATTTTTTCCTGAAACAGTGGTGGAATCACTAGTGGATTTTATAACAGTGGCCTAATGTTTCAAGTCAACTGCAGCCCTCTTTCCAAAAACAAAACACAAGTTACCTGCCAATTTAAAAAAGTAAATACTTAACAGCATGCATGTGGTGGTGGCACAGAATGTACTGTTATGAATGGAATGGGAAAGCTGATTCTGTAATTAATACAAGACAATATGGACCATCCTATTCCTGAAAACCAGCAATAACTGTATTACATACAGTGAGGTTTAAGCCCATTGCCCTCCAAAGTGGAAAACCTTAAATTTGAAATTTAGTGGCAAAGTATGTATAGGAGCCTAGTCTTTTTATTTGTTACAAGATGGATTTATACTGCATTGTGTTTTTTAATCAAAGCTACAGCAGCCTCTTTCATTCTTCCTCTCTACATAAAAGCAACCTTCCTTTGTCTTTTACTCACATTATGTTGCAAAATACTGCTTTGTTTTGGTGTTGGGAGATTGGAAGGTGAAATGGAGGTCACCCGGTTCCCCGAGGTCAGCCAACACTAATAACACCAGCCTCTGGAGAACGCTGCCAGTGTCCCATTTCTCTGAAGGTCAAGAAACTGCTGCAATCATTCAATGAGCAACTAATAAGACAATTCACAAGCCCTTTTTTCTTCAGGGGTAAAGGACGTGCAGCCATGCTGTTTCAATGGTTTTAAATTCTTGTAAACAAATTTCTCTTCAGAGAAAGGTTCTTTTAAATGCATGGAGAAATAAGTGTCGTAACTACAGTAGCATAACCATTGGGAAGGGGGTGGTTTTTTGCTTTTTGGTAAAGATTAGCAAATAATTATTAAACACAAATAACACATAATGAAATCTGTGCACTCAGGCCTTAAAGTCAACATGTACTTAAAAGAGTAAAAAATAAACCCAAAGAAATATATTAATTCATTTATTAAAATTGTGCATGTGTTCCTGCCCTACGCAGAATCTTGGTTACCTGTATCCATGCTGGGTGCATGCCTAAAGCATGGCCCTGTACATCACACAGCCTCCCCATCCACATCTCTCCTTCAGGTCCACTTGAGCCACCCTCTTCCTTCTCAGAGCTTTTCCCAGCCCTGTTTTCCAAAGTCCCAGACTTCATTTTCCATGCAGCCATGCACAGGCAGCTACACATAGAAAAGCAAGGTGTGTCCATGAAGGAAGTGGGCAAACAGTAGCCTGAATTTTGGATATCAGTAAATCCAGCATCCAACTCTAAGCTATCAAGGATAACATAATCCACTTCAGTAAAAATGGGATCAATCAAACCTCAACTCTCTGCATAAATGCAGTCTTCAAGAAAAGTTTCCCGGAGCCGCAAAAACTTCCAAGGCATTAAGAGTATCAATGGACTTCGGTGTTTGTGCAACTAAACTTAGAGAACCTCAAACAAAATAAAGCTATCATTCTGCCTGCATGAAAAAGTTAACAAAGTATTTTGTTAATGATATTTTACTTTTGGTTTATAGTACAGTACTTCTAGTACGAGCTGAATGTGAGGTTGGACGTTTAAAAAAAAAAAAAAAAAAAACACAACACCCTAGAGATAAGAATGTTGACCAAACAACTTTGATTATATTTTAGCATAATATACATACATATCAGTATGGAACACATCATGCTGTTACACAAAAATTATAACCCACAAAGCCAGAATCCACCAATGATAATCTAAAGCGATGCTAAAGGAATCCAGAGTAGGCATAGAACACTGTATGAACTGCAATAAAACCTCAAAGTTTTATTATTTCCTTCATGACATTGGCATTACAAATCACCAAGACGCATAAACAGTTATATGTGAAAACAAGTTGCTGGTATTCTAGCACGATGACTTTTGAAATTGGAGCAAAAATGCTTAATTTGCTTTCTTGCCTGCAAAGTATTTGGCTTCTTATTTCAACAATCTACTTAAAACGTATGGAGAGACTTCTGGGCATCTCTGTCAGAAGACACCAACTTTACAGTTCTGCTCTGAAGAAATGTAATGCATGGTGGAATGTATTGTTCCAGTCAAGATATGACTACTTGCTTTGTGAGAGTGCAACCTTGCAAAGAAGAGCTTGTCTTCATCTTTTCCTTTTATTTTTGCTGTACAACAGATAGCAATTCACAGGGGTTTATTTCCTTTCTTTTTTTTTTTTTCTTTTTAGTGTGATGCACTTATTTAAAGACCAGAAAAGAATGTTTATGTTTTTATTAATGTTAAGATATGCCCAAGATCTGAAGGTAACACATTTTTGCTTTTGTGTTTCAGGTATCTCATTCACAATTTTCTGCAAGGCTAGGCGTACAAACAGTAGTTCAGGTGTTTTGAAGACAAAATTATTAACAGAACAGAAAAAACAAAAGGAGGTAAGACTTTTCTATTCTATATTAACGTCTTTTCAAAACGATATGTTACTATTAGCACTCTTCTACGTTATGTCCGCATAACCAGAAAGCACAAATCCTCTTTGAGAAGATATACGTCACAAGAGGACAATACATTAGCTACAGCTGGAGTTCCTATTAGACGCTCACTTAACATGGTAAAAAAATGGCTTTTCAATGGTGCGCATCCACATTATGATATCTAATTCTGACCCTCCCATGACAGTTCTCTCCAGGGCAAGTTAATGGGCCAGATACTTTGCTATTTAAACTTGTAACATTAGAACTGACTTTCATGAAGTTAAGGGGTTATACACCATCATCATCTGACCTGCATATTTGCTGAGTTTAAAACTTAGATTGTTGTTTGGCTGGCTGGCTTGAGATGGATCGGGAGAAAAAAAGAGTTAGTGGTAGGCTGGTATTTTGGGTTTTGAAATTTGGGGGAGGAAGGTGTTATATATGAGGAACAAATAATTACTCATGACTTGAAATAATTTAAAGCTGTTTGTTTGTTTGCTTTTGTTTTTTTGCTGTTTTTTTTTTTTACCATTGGAGGGGGAAGGAGAGGAGCAGAAGCACACCCCAAAAGAAGGCAGGATTTCTAGTAACTATACCAAAACACATAGAGCTTTACCCTTTAGAAACATAAATCTTCTAAAGTAGTAACTAAAACATTCAAAAGACATGCTTTCTACTTACAGAAGAAAGTTGAAAAAACCACTCATCAACATATTCAATCAGTAAAACTGACCAATAGAACTGCAGAAAGCAATACAATAAAATTTAAATACTGGGGCACCATTAAGTCATAAGACTGGCTAAGAACTTGCTTTTCATCTCTTGTCGCTAGCAGTTTATCATATTGTAAAAGGCTAAGGCATCAAGCAAAATGAAAGACTGCCAAAGCAAAATAGGTGAACAATTTTCACTACCCGAAAGTTACTGTGGGAAAAACTTAGTACTTAACAAACATTAATTTCATAATTTTCAATATTCCCAAATCCGTGGCTAACTAGAAAGCTTAAGATATAGTTTCTGTAAGTGTCTGATTAAAAATCATTCATCATTGTCTTCAGTGATAATTTTTTAGTAAATTATAGAACATATAATTCTTTTACATATTGCCAAAAATCTCTTGATAGGTAGGTGAACTGGACAAAATGAGAATTTACATTACAACCATAATTTCTACCAGATGGTTGAAAGCAACTTTTTTAAAGATTGAAATATTCACATTTTACTGCTGTTTTTTGATTAACTATCCAGTTTTTAAAACCTATTTCTGCTTCTCTGTACCTGGAACTGAAATAATATTTACACTCACGATGAACAGTTGCTTCTCAGTCTAAACCATTCTCTGCTTATCAAAACCATGCATAATCGTGAAACAAACATCAAGCCGCAACTGCAAACATGCTAATCCAAAATTAAAGGTTCATTACTCACATAATAGAAGACATGTTGAAGCATTTCATAATGACACAGAATTTCCCTTTTGACTGCTTTTGATCTTCAATCTATTTTGGCCTGAGGTCAGCTGGCAAACAGATACCATAGATTGATTTCTGTGTATGTATGTTAATGATTCCCCTTTCCGTCCTTTTGCTCCAAATAGTCTTAAATTGGCATCGACTATGATGATATTCAGAAAATAGACTTCATAGAATTATCCCCGAGCTGGTTATAAATAAAATCTCAGGTTCAAGAGAAAAGAATTTTTTATACCTCAAGAGACTACTGAAATTGATCCTGATACTATTTAAATATGCATAGTTTAACTGAGTTCATCACCTTTCTTTCACAGCATTCCCTTTCGTAAGCACTGATACACTTGCTATTTTAGCAAATCCAGATTTTTCTATAAACACTGGATCCAATTTGCTTTTCAAAACCAATCACAATTCAATTTGAATGACATCAGCCTAGGAAATTTGAGCCCTGAAAAGGCTGGGCCCTTTCTTTGTTATGATGTAACCGCATCAGGCAACACCACATGATCAGAAGATTTATTCATGCTGCATGACAGATGCTTAAACAATCACTTCATTTCTGAAAGCGTTTTTTCCCACTTGTGATGTTAACTCATAGATCACCAATACAAAAATGACACTTGTCTAGCAATTAGCATGGTAGAAAGTCTACAAGGGAGTGCATAAGTAGAGTTGGCTGAAATAAAGTTTACTCTTTCCAACAGTCATGAATAACAGAACCACTGGTTAATATTGAGAGAAGCATGTGGTCCATGCCCAGATACCATAAATCTACAAGGATAAAATTATAAACCCTGTATGAAGCCTTCCCTGTAGCAAAGTACTGCTGCACTTCACCTCAGGTAGGAGAGATGCTTGGCTGTTGGTGGGGAGAGTGCTGGGCCCCTTTTCGGTATTGCTTTTGCAGCATTGGAAATAAAAAACTGGAATATCTGAGTGTTTGGAAGAATAAGCAGCAAAGTACACCTGTTCCTCTTACACCAGCAGGTGATTCCTTCACGTTATGACAACGTAGTGTACTGCTTGGACATTTCTGAAATACAGGCAGGCAGATTTCATAGGAAATTGCCCATCTAAACCAAAAGAAATCTTCATAAATGGCCACCTCCTGCAGTTTTTTTCAGAAGCTGATTCTTCTGTACTGTAACTGAAATAGCAGACAAATAGAACAGAATACCATTGAACTTGAATAGTTGAGATTCAATTCTTGGTTTCCCCTTCAGACTTAATCAGCTATCTTTTCTCATTTTGTATTGAAGGACACAATCTTCAGTATGCCTATATGTATCATACCATATTTAGGTATTCTAATTTCCAGATTCAATCAGCCTGGGCTTATTTACATACTTATTAAGAGATAGGTTAACACAAATCATTCTGCTTGGATTCTAGCGGAATCTTTTTTTGGATAGCCGCAGTATAAGTCAGGTGCAGCCGCGGCTACATCATTAATAACCCCCTGAAAGCTTGATTTTTACTGCTCCAGTTTCATATGTTGAGATAAGTACCATGATAAAATGAAATGGAACTTTAAAAATTGGCTTATTATTCCAACTCACACATGCATAGAAAACCTTTGCATCTATTGTTACAAAGATTATACCAATAAGGGATAGTTACTATCATTACTCAGAATCTGAGGAACTGCATTCTTCTCCTGTATATGGACCTTGCACATCCATTTTCATGGACTTTACAAGAAAACAGAATTATGCAGCTGTCACTCAATTCAAATGAAATTAATATACTACTGTTCACAAGAAAAGTGAATGCTCATCTAGGAAGCATTTCCTTTTGTAAGGAGACAATATGAGATCTTCTTGACATTCAAAAAGATGATCAGAATGATAAGAGAAGGAATAAAGCACAAAAATATTAATCTACCTTTCAAAGGTGATATACAAGTGACATGCTACCCTAATATTCAAGTTCCATCAAAGTTCTGAGTTCTGGCCATAGCCGCTAAATATTGTAGAATTAGCTGAACATACTGAAGAATGTTCAGAAATTACCAAAACAAGATTTTCTCTCTATTCTAAGTATATCCCGAAATCTATACGTTCTGTATGCATCATCTTTAAAATGCAATGTTACATTTTAAATACATTTTTTGCAGCACAATGAAGTTCAAAGAAAACATGAGTTGGATGTGGTCTGGTTAGTGAAGAATGATATGGCAAAGACTGATACAGTTCAACAACTTTTTTGCCTCAGTCTTCACAGACCGTACCAGCGAGGTTTGGGAAGAAGTGTCACAGCCAACAGTGGAGAGTAACAAACTACTTAAAGAAACTGGACATATGAAAACCCACAGAACTGAAGAGGATTTACCTGCGAGTGCTGAAGGCAGGCTGCCGGGCCTTCAAGGCCACTGTCTAAGATCTACAAAACTGGAGGAGGACAATGGGAGAAATGCTAAAAATGGGGCAGAACCAGGGACCCACAGGCGAGACCCACCCCAGCACAGTCACAGGAAAGGTCATGAAGCATGTCTTCTAGCAGATTACTAACAAACATATGAAGGACAATAAGGCAGTATCATGAACATTCAAAATAGTTTTACCACGGGAAGATCATTCCTGCACATGAGGAGAAAGCCGTGCAATACAACTGGACTTCAAGAAGGGTTTTGATGCTGACTCCCACACGATAAGATGAGGACTGGACAGACTGCTAGATGGTTTGAAAACTGGCTGGACTGCTGGGCTCAAAGACTGGTAAAGAGTAGCCCGAGTTGTAACTAGTGTTCAGTAGCAAGCACGGTACCCCAGGGATCGATGCTGGGGCTCATACTGCTCATACTGCACTGTATTTGCAGATGATACTAAATAAGGAAGGGTGCTCGACACACTTAATCACAGTTTCAACCCACGGGCACCTTCAGAAACTTGAGGACCATTCAGTGTGTCATCCCACCTTTCTAGTTCACCTGAGCATCCTCAGGTGAATAACAACATTCTTTACCTGCAGGGTTCTTTTTACTAAAAAAAAATTAATACAAATTAAATACTGTTTGCATTCACGCATGGAGAATAACTGTGGCAGTGTTTACTTCATTATCCTATACTACAGAAATCACAAGATTAGATTCTCTACCTAAAATCAACAATCCGGAAACACTTTGTAATTTCTATTAAGAGTTTTCACCCAATAAAAGCTGTTTCCCAGAGCTGCTCCTGATTTACATATGCTTTCAGGTCAACTAAAAATACATACGTTTCTAGTGAGTGAACTGTTTTATTAGAAAGACTGGTTCTTTTCCCATCTTATTTACACCGGTCTGTAACAAATGAATTCCAAAGAGGCAGCTAAAATCAAATTCGTAATAGAAATAACCTTCACTTGTGGTTATTAAACCACAGTTGATTTCCACATAGAAAAGGAGGAAAATAATCAAAAGAAGTCTACAAACTTCGGTGGCATCCTTTTGCAATCACAGGTAAATAGTCATACATCAAAGACAAGAGACTGACTCAGACCTACTGAAGAAGGACGTAGTGTGTTCTCCAGTAAGCATGACTATACATGTTATGCACTCTATACGATAGGCACACAAACCTTGGCAAGAAGGGGCAATGAAAATCTCAGAAGCTAGAGAAGTCTATAGCAATCACGGAATTCCTCATTCCAGTCCTATATATGCCACTTGTACACTGTTAGGGTGGAACCGAGGTTCCCAAACAATGTCAGAGCAGCAACAGCAATCCCTTTTTTCAAGGACTAGCTCTGGTATGGACCTATGGACCAAACTCCAGTTAGGATTAGGAGACAAATACAAGTGCACTCCCAAAGAGCATTGTTCAGTGTAGTTTCACCCAAAGGAAACCGGTTTGTGCGCACTGATTTATAGTGTGAAGGCAAGAATGGTAAGTGGAGATCAACGCCTAATTTGGTACAAAAAAACCCCATTCCTCTTCTAAATTAAAACACTAATGCAGATGTACCTCAAACATCCTCTAGTATCGTACCTGGCTTACAGATGTTGCTCTTAAGAAATAGAGGTCTCTCAAACTAGCAACATCAAAATTAAAATGTTGGGAAAGCTTTACCAGAAGACAAAGTTAAGATCAAAAATGCTTATAAATGTCTCAGAAAAGTTATATCGTCTTATTTAGGTATCTGTCTTCTGCTCATTTCCCAGCCTTTGTTTGGACTGCTCATTGCAGATGTGGGCCTTCTTCTGGGAGGAAAAAAAAAAAAAGAAAGCTGGACAGTGCCAATGAAAAATAGGACTTCAAAAAAATCTTAAGCTTTCAGAAGAAAAAAAAAAAAAAATCAAAAACCCGAAACAAACAAACGCCCTCCCACTTTTTCTTTTTTTTCTAATGAATGACAAGGGCCTTTTCCTGAATTTCATTAACTAAAAGTTCAACAGCAATTAATTGTCTTCACAGAATCACTGTCTGACCTTCCCATTTCCTCCTATGTCCATCCACCGTTGCACATGACATGCCAGCATCCAAAAACCCACGCCCCTCCCAAGACCAAACCAAACCAAGTCTTAAATCTGGCAACTGAAGGCTCCATTCAATCCGGGCAAATTTCCTAGTTAGCAGAAAATCCATGTTTCAGATATGTAAAAAAAAAAAAAAAAAGAACCCTTCTACTGTGTCATTTGCACTTGGAGTGACTGCAAAGAGAGCTGAAGGTTGTTATTAATAAGGATCCCTGCTGTTGTTTCAGTCAGTGATTTATCACCTTCACGTCTAAGTAGAAGGAGGCCAGGCTGCAGAAAGGAAACGCTTCATTCAAGGTGGCATTTCTCCTTCTGCGGTCGGCTGCTCAAAAAAAAAAATTAGTAATTTCTACTTAATGGCTAATTATAATGGCAGCGTGATCCTGTTCATTCATGTTCACAGGAAAACATGCTGCTCAAAACATATTCTTGGGAGAATGCAACTTTCTAATATGACTGATCTTTCTTCCTCAGCCAAGTGTCCAACTCAGTCTAATAAGTATATTCCATGTCTTTTATTTTATAATTTGTACAGGATCATGGAATTTCATAATTCACGTTACTGTTGGAGATTATCACGTGTACTGAGACTTAAAATACTAGGATAGTTGTATTTATTTACTAGTTCTGCTCCGGTAATTACTATGAAAGCTGACCAATATTTTTATAACACTGATGGATACAATAGTCAGGAATCAATCATAATGATAACTGTATAGAGCAACTGAAAGATGAAGTTTTGGCAGTTTAAAATGCAATGCTGACTTGAGAAGTAATGCATTGCCTATTTTTGTGATGAAATGGAAATAATCAATCCCTCAAAGTATAGCACATGTGGCATCATATTCCTTTTCAAAATTTTTCATAAATCTTCCAAGTTTTTCACTCAATACCAATCAAATTTGCAAAACTCCCCCTGACAAGTGGGTTTTTTTGTTGTCTGCAAACGGTGACCAAGAAAGGGGAAGCTCCCCGTAGTCACCTAACTGTAATTTGCTCCACTTTTTCCCCCCTATAAACTTCATTTTCCTGCTAGGATTTGTGGGCATTTCCACAGAAAGGGGATTACAAAGTGAAAGACAAGGTACTGAAAAGACATATATATATTCTAGAAGTAAGCAAGGAGAATGGTTTCTTTTTTCTGGTTATGCCACCCTCCTCCCCCTGCCAGCAGCATTATCCAGAGCACATACTGGTCTCCCGCCCCACCCCAGTTTAATTTTCCACTCAGTTGTCCTTTGTTGGAGTCAGTTGTCTGCAGTAACAAAAGATCATCTTTTCCTGTTACAGCATTACACTCCAGTCTCTTAGTTCAGACAAAAAGACATATTGACAGCTTCCTAAAATTGTTATCTTAGCTCATTTTCATTGTTTACCAGAAAAATAGGAGATCAGGTTGAACTGAAAGAAAAAAACCAATAAGACTTTGGGTTTGCCCACTACATTTTTTATGGATTTTTTTTTTTTTTTTGCTTTGAGAAGCAGTTAGAGGAAATATAAATTCGAAACGTGCTGCTAGAGGAGGAAGGGAAGGAGAAAGTTTTATCATCAGGGTTGCCACTAAAGCCAGCTCTTTCCACCATGATTTGGCCTGGCTTTGATTTAGTCTTAGGCAACCATGAGTGCTATGCTTGGTACTGTTCTCTCACTTCCATCATCTTGCATCATTTTTGCTACACATTTTATTTATTTTTTCAAAGAATGCAGGCAGAACGCAAACAGAGAAAAAATTTTAGCTCCAGCAGCCAAAACCCCAAGTTTTGTTAAACTGCTGTGAGTTTTTACCCAGAGAGAGAGAAAAAAAGATCAGTGCCATAAATAGTCTAATTGTGACAAGTTTGTTAATCCCTCAGGGAAGTTGATGAAATGTTTTTTAACAAAGGGAATAAAATTAAGACATTACTTAATTTTGCTTGGAAAAGATTTTTCTGGAGTTGGGACTGAGTATTCCTCAGGTATACATTCATAATCTCAAACCACATTAATTATTTTGGTGTGAAATGTCTCAGAATTATTTCTTTGACTTTCTAGGCAAATTTATTTCATAACTACCTTTAGAAATATAAATCAAATTACCTGGTGCAAGTAAAGCTGATCTAGGACTTTTTTTTTTTACCAGAGTTATTGGACAGAATAAAAAATGTAAGAATAAGAAGGGCTATAGAAAACAAAACCTACTGTAAAGACTGAAAAAAAAAAGAAAGGGCATCTTTAGTTTGGGGAAAAAAAAAGATAAATATGGCAAAACAGACTTCACAGAGGAAAAAGTTTGCTTTATGGAAGAAAGTGAAAAACAATGTCCACAAGGAATAACACAAACAATGGATTTAATTTGCTATCTGGAAACTTAGCTTAGATATTGTGAAGGGAAACCACTATAAAACACAAAAAAGTAGTTTTAATAGCAAGATAGTTAACGTACTATCTGATGGGCCATGAATACCATGGTAAACCTCTACAAACATAGGTTTAAGACAAATTAGACATGACTTCAGTGAAGTTAATCTTGACAATGCTGAACTAAATGTCCCTTCTAGATGAACTTTCTACCCTGCTATGACTTTGCTTCCTAGAACTGCCAGTTCAGAGATTAACAAAGAATACACAGCAAATGTCAGAATCGCCACCACAATATATTTTTAATGAGCTAGAAATTAAAATACTGAGCTTTGCGAAACAAAAAAGTCACACTAGCTGAGCGTCCACTGCAGTCTGATAAAGCAACCCCTATTCCTAAGTATTGCAGAGAAGGATGTGACAATAACAGGCAATCCTACCTGCTCAACACAAGAGTGATGGCTGACAGAAGCCAAAATTCAGACTACCAGCATAAATGATGTATTGTTACAGTACAAAAGGATATTGAAGGAACAATAGAGAGGAAGACGGAATTGACACCTACATACATCTCCTTAAAAAGAAAAATTTGATTCAATACTCAACTAAATGTAACGGATCTTTCAAACTGCAAAGCTTGCGATTAGATTAGTCCTATCTAAAACAAACAAATGAGAATGATGGATGACCACACAGAAGAATTAGAACACTGACCGCTGATGAATTACCAAAATGCATAAGTGCTGTGTGTGTGTACGCACATGATATACATAATATGTAGAATATATTACGCATACTTCATATCATAAATTTTATATAGTATCGTAATAGTGTGTTGTATATAAAATCTATACTTAATGTATTGATAATATATTATATAATAATTTGTTACCTATTATATTGATAATATATAACTGATTAATAATATATTAATTATATGCATACGTGTATATATACACAGATACTTTTTAACACATCAGGAAGATCCAGACGAAAACATTGTACAGATACATGAAACTTGCTTTGACCAGCCGTAGCTGGTAGCAAGAAGAAATCCTTTGTTTTCAACTCACAAGGCCACAGCAGGTAAAGCAGGGACTTGACCCTAGGTTTGCCATGTCTCAGATGCACTGTCTACACCTTTAAGGTCACATCTGTACTTTAAATATTTATACTCTTGAACATTTTTTGCGTTCTGCCATGTGGCAGACTGTCCGCTCTTTCTGGTGAGGTCATTTTTTTTAGTTTGTGAGTGCATTGCTGAGACTCTGATCTAAAGGTAGGCCTGCTGCACTACCTCTAAATGGAGAACGTGCCTGCCTTTTGTTTGCAGCTGGGGAGACTTATGGCATTTCGTGCATCAAAATTTGAGCAACTGCTAAAATAGCACTTGGACCGCTTGAAGATACTGGGAGACCAATGAGTTTGCAAGCAAGTTGGTTACAGTGAATTAGACCTAAAATTTAGAACAGTTATATAAACAAATTTTAACAGCATAACCTTAACCTCTGCACTGGAGTACAAATGCAACTTGCAGCTATACTTTTATATACACACACGCACACACACACATACATATAAAGCTACACAGCACCTATCTACAGAGTATACATAAACTGTATTTTTCTTCTTTAAACTGCGTTTAAGATCAGCAGTAAGTAAAATGACCACGGACTTAAGGAAGGCTTTGTGATTCACCATAACAATGTTTTTCTAATCATATTTTTTCCCAGTTATTAATATATCGAAGATATTCCTCGCTTTATTTACAACATTTAATAACAAATTCTTGCCCATCGTTATGCCACTTTCAAAAAGCATATTTAGAAAACACAAAAGAGCAGCTACTGCAGATACAAGTACTTTGTTATTCTTTTAACTTCGACCTTGATAAAAAAAATTACGAGAAACTTCCTGAAAACGGGGAAAGGGTTCAATTTAAATTAAGCATATTAGGTGTTTTTCAAGGCAATCCTGTAAAGCTGTACAAAATCTCTCTCAACAAGCATCCCAATTTTGCATTGCAATGCATCAGAAACCAAAGCACCAGCAACGAAAGCACAAATTACCAAATAGCAAATATCCATTTTTGAATTTTCCTACTGACATACTTTTTGCAACAAACAATGGTATGCAGTATGTGGTGCAAAAAGAAATTTATTCAGTCGGGAAGATAATTCCAAGTTTGATTCAAGTTTACAAATGAATAGAGTTAGATGTGCCTAAAAACAGACAGGCAGAGAGAGACAAAAGTGGGTTAAACAATCCATCACGCTGATCACATTTCAATTTATTCGCTATATATCAGCTCTGACTGGAAACAACTCACGCTAGATGAAAAGCCAGGCAATACTGAGTATACTCAGAGCAACTAAAGAGACACAGGTTTTGCCACGTCACAGAATGGAATAAGGGCTTAAAGCCAGCCATTCTTACTGCTTATGCGATGCCAGCGTCCACTGGACTTCTAACTTCATTCTGTATCATTTTACAGCAATTGCTACAACTGAAAAAATAAGATCCACAAACATTTGGTTCTAAGCTTTAATTTTTACCCAAGTAAGAAAGATTTACCTTCAAATTATGAGAGCGCACTGTCCAGCAAAAGAATAATTGATCAAGACTAATGCTTTGCCAGTGATGCCAACACCAGTCTTCCTACATTTGCAGGAATGGCAGTTGTAGGAGAGCATCACTTATCAAATATGTTAATTTCAAAGTAATAAAAAGGCAACAGAATAACATTACCTTCACTCTCACAGCCAAGGCTAAATAAACCACCACCTACTGTTTTCTTAGCAGTGAATATAAAATAAATAATAAGCAACAGGTAAGTTATTCTCCATCAAAATAAGAATGCTTTGCATATCAGAGAAAATAACATTATGCACACAGAGTAATGAAAACCAATCAACTAAAAAAAGAATCAACCTACTCGGCCCCCAACTCTCAAATACCACTGAAGGGCTTTTAGGATTTAAAAAAAAAAAAAAAAAAAAAAAAAAAAAGTCATGTAACTGTCAAAGCGGTAACTTCATTAAAATCTTCGAAGTACGCACAAAAAAAAAAATATACAACATTCCAACTTTTATCAAGGTTTGATAAAAGTTGATGTTGAAAACCTAAGTGCTAGGTTTTCCAGTTGTTCACAGGTTTTTTGTGAACACTACAGAAGTTCCAGCATGAATCTTAAGAATACTTCTGCATACTTCAAGAATTCAAAAAATCGAAGAGCCAAACAACCTTCATATTTCAACAGCTCTAGTGGATTATTTAGACAAAAAAACTGCAGTAAGTATATGAAAATCACTAGTGCCTTCAAACACTGTCTTTTCAATTATCAGTGTCCAAAAAATGCTGGTCCACTGATACGAGATTATTATGAAACATCATATTGTTTTATTTTAATTTTAGAAAGTACACAGTACAGGTCCAAGAAAAGAAAAATAAAAGTACTTTATTTTAACATCAACATTTCTAGAGCAACACTAAGCAATTGAGGTGCTAAAGCAAAATGGTCTTCAGCAAAAATCAGTATAAGGAGTGATTAGGAAAAAATAAAAGAAATCAAACTCAAACCAAAACAGCCTAAACCAAACCCTAAACCAAAAAAAAAAAAAAAAAAAAAAAAAAACAAAAAACAAAACAAACCAATGCTAAAACATTTTTCACATAACTACAGGCTGAAACCATCTGTGTAGAGGTAACTAAGAGTATCCCAATGGAACCAAAAGCCGTTGCTATTGTCAGGGCAGAGCACAGGTGCCTCTTCCCCAGCAGAACTCAGTGGAACTGTGCACTGCACAAAGCTAGTGCCATTTTCTGACTTCAGAACAGCACAGAAACAAAGAGACAACCTTGCGCCTTCCATGGGTGAGAGTACAAAACGTTACGTATAAAATATACATAAAATATGGCAGCGGAGCAATTTATGCAAATAAATTTATGCAAATGTTTCAGCCCAGGTTTGTTGTGGATTCATTTCTGAAGGAGTCAGCGGCAGTAATCACTGCATCCCCTTCCTTATAACCAGCTCAAGGCTTCTCAGCTTGAAAGGCAAAATTCGGCCTCAGCAGTGGAAGCAGAGGTCATGGTATGTGAAAGAAAACGTGCAGTTGGAGGGGAGGCTATAACTTACGGCATCTAAGCTGCTGGCACATTTACAGTTGTGCACAGGTACATGGTGGGGGAGCTATGAGGTTGGAAGGACTCCAGATGGGTGAAGATTCTCCAGGATGCTGGGTGGGGTAGATGTTCTCAAGTCAATACTACCTTACAAGCAGGAAAAAAAATGCTTTGTGGAGTGTATTTTAAATGGCAGTGACTGAAGTGGAATTTCTTATATATTTTTTTAGTTGTGCAGAATTTGTTTACAATATTTTTCTGTAATTTAGAGAAGTATCAAAAAGTATGAGATACTTTTTCTATTGCTTACAAACTTATAAAATCATAGAACAGTTGTGATTGAAAGAGACTGCTGGAGGTCATCTGGTTCAATCGCCCTCTCAAGATGGACCACCTAGAGCAGGCTGCCCAGGACCTAGGCACCACCTTTGTGACCAGAACTGGACCCAGCACTCCAGATGGGGCCTCACCAGTGCTGAGTAGAGGGGAAGGATCACCTCCCTCAACCCGCTCCAGCACTCCTGCTAATGCAGCCCAAGATACTGTTGGCCTTCATCACAAGGGCACGTTGCTGGCTCGTGTTCAGCTTGGTGTCCACCAGGACACCCATGTCCTTTTCTGCTGAGGTGCTTTCCAGCATCCAGGAGACGTAGGACTTTGCACTTCTCCTTACTTTCAGGAGGTTCTTATCAGTCCATTTCTCCAGCCTGTTGAGGTCCCTCTGAATGGCAGCATGACCCTCTGGCATATCAGCCACTCCTTCCAGTTTGGTGTCATCAACAAACTTGCTAAGAGTGCACTCTGCCCCCATCACCCAGATCATTAATGAAAATATTAAACAGGACTAGACCTAGTATTGACCTCTGGGATACACTGCTAGTTACTGACCTCCCATTATGTGCCAAAAGTTGTAATCAGGATAGTAATTTCAGGATCCCTTTTTGCATTATCTATGCAGTTACACCACAGAATGACATAAATGGCACTTTGTGCCAACAGTGTTAGTTCTATATTAAATGACAACACAAAGAAAAAGAATTTCTCTATACTACAGTAGAATAAGGCGTAGCTTACAAATAGCATTCCTATCCAAGAGCCACTTAATCCAAGTCAGTATCTTCATGAAGAGAGCTTAAAAGAATTTACCTCACCATGGTACCTACATCAAAAACCCAAACACATTGCGGTAGAGGATTCATTCCTCTTTTCTGTACCTATCACAGCAAAGCAACTCTTTAGCAGCCTGAGGGGTCAATAGACTGCATATTAAATTTTTCATTAGACCTTTTTTTAACGCTCATTCTCCCTCTGCTTTTTTATTGTATCTGCAAATTCCTATTTTCTTTTGCATCCAATGCTTATCTTTTAGCAATCAAATGCTTTATTTTGTTCCACTTCTGATCCCCTCTCATTGCACACCCATAGTTCCCCAGTTTCTTAGTTCTGCATGTATTAAATATTACTGGCTTTGCATTACATTCGGACTTTTGGATATCTGGTTTGGGTCATGCTGTGATGAAGCAAGAGATCTGTAGTTAGAGACAAAATATTTCAAAGCTAAAAGTATAGCATTACGTAATGCATTCAATATTAGGAAGTATTTTATAGGTTGCTCAGAATTTAAAGTCAGATGTCTTCTCATCTCTCTCTCTCAGCTCTACATGTTTCTTTAGCATGAACAGGTTTTGACAGCATTTTTCTCACATTCTGTACATTGCTGTGTATTTGTAGAAATGTAGGATGCCAAAATCCACTGCTTACAGTCACTGAATATCACTGAATTCTACCTTATAATCAGAAAGGAAGATATAACTTGTACAAACATCCCAAATGTCTAACAAAGCAGATCACTTGCCACTACAGCCATTGGTACCTTCACCACCAGTGGCACCCTAAGTGGAGTTTAGATTTTGGGAAGGTGGGGTAAAGGGAGATGTCATGCCATTGCTGCCAGAAGTCTTGTAGCAGTTACATGCCACGTCTCAATAAATCCTATGATTTCTGTAAGCAGGTACTAGAGCTGGGGGTAACAACTACAGCACAGAGGAAGTTTTTCTCCCAGAGAAGCAATTTACTGGTCACACCAAAGCATGCAATATGCCCCGGCAGGGCTCTCCCACTCTCTTCACAGATTGCTGAGTGCCCACTATAACTATTTAAAAACTTGGCTAATGCCTTGTACCAGCAACTTCTAAACACAGCCTGCAAATCTGGCAGTGTTACACAGACAATTATATAATGGCTTAATGAGGGAGGGAGAGAGATGCTCTGGCCGATGCAGCCAGCGCAGGCACCACAGCCATCAGCAGAGTTTCTTTTGGGCGATTTCTTAACCAAAATGGCACAGATTAACCAGAGTCCATGATGCCATGCTCACTTAACACCACTCGTTAGCATGGGCGCAGGGTAAGGCCAGCGAGACTCCTCTCTGAAGTGTTGGTCTGCAGCATCACAGCTTGGGGGTCAGGGAGGAACCCAAAAACAGTGGGTAAAATTTTGAACCAGGGCATACACTGAGAAGAAATGTGAAAAAGTATTAGATACAAACTCTGAATTTAGGGTAAATCCTTTATTTCAGCTGTAGGATGGAACTGATAGATGGTGTAGAAGAACTGATTTACAACCAACAGACAATGTAGAAGCGTGGTCAGTACACGTAAGAGCCTTTTACTTGATTCCCCTCCGTGGGGACGGTAATTTGTGGGTTTCCTCCCTGGATACTCACATTTACACATTTTTTTTAGGAAAATTTTAGTCTCTGAAGCTTCCATTTTTCTTTCAGATTTAAACTGCATTTGATTAGTTAATGTAATTAAGTCCAAAATTAGCAAAAAGGATGAACTGACAACAGAGTCAGTTTCCTAGAATTGCATGTGTCATGGTTTCAGCTGGGATGGGGTTACTTTTCTTGCTACCAGCTGATGTGGGGCTATGTTTTGTATTCAACAGGAAAGCAGTGTTGATAGGGCACTGATGTTCTTGGTTTTTGCTAAGCAGTCAAGGCTTTTTCTGCTCCTCACACCACCCTGCCAGCAAATAGGCTGGGAGTTCAAAAAAAGCTGGGAGGAGACACAGCCGGGACAGCTGGCCCCACTGACCAAAGGACTATTCCATGCCATATGGTGTCATGTTCAGTATATAAAGCTGGGGGAAAAGAAAAGGGGGGATGGGACGTTTAGAGTTATGACATTCTGTCTTCCCAAGTAATCATTACGCATAATGAAACCTTACTTTCCTCCAGGAATGGCTGAAAACATGTCTGTGATGAGAAATAGCAAATTAATTCCTTGCTTTGCTTTGCTTACGTGTGGCTTTTCCTTTACTCTGTTAAATTGAGGGAACTTGTGGGTTGAGCTAAAGACACTTTTACTCTTCTGCTTTTCTCCCATATCCCACTGGGGGGAAGCGAGCGAGGGGCTGCATGGTCCTATTTGCCTGCTGGGGTTAAACCATGACAGCATGCTACAGGAAGCACAGGCTTTGGGGAAGGAAGGAGAAATATCAAGGAAATAAGAATGGAAACACAAGGCATGCAAACCCATTTGATTGTGCTAAGAAAGAGAAGTCCCTGAATGGAACATTCTCATGAAAACTGAAATGGTCCCAAAGACTGCTTTGAGATCCAACATGCAAACATATAGCCCACTACGGAGTTGCACTTTTATTTTTGGCTAAGAATTCACCTCTTATAAACTCTTTGACCTTGGATATTTAATTCTGACAGGACAAAAAAATTTAAACTTACTAAATACTGTTACTTGAGCAGCAGCATATAGGCTAGACAAGTTTAAGCAACATTATGGCAACATTTGCAAGAGATATTTAGAGATAAGAAGATCTGTGTATTATTGCTATACTATGCAATCAATAAATTCACAGCATATGCTGTTTCCCCCAGTATCACTCATTATCAGATTAATCCATTGCCAAACTCCTGGCCAAGCCAGATGAAAATAAAAGAATTCCAGAAATTCCTGAGATTTAGGTTTTTACAAGGTCTGGATGCAAACTGGTATGTTAGGAGTCCTATGGTTCTATCCCATATCACTAATATCCAGACATTTCTCATTTACTACATTATTTCAGTCACACAACAAGCAATAAGATGAATGTGAGGATGACAACTAAGAAGGTACACTTACAAAAATAATTCCACAAGCCCTTTGACACAGGGCAATAAACTCTGCCTTTTAAGAGACCTTGGCTTGATTCCTAGCACTAAGGGGGCGGAAAAAAAACCCAACACATAACAAAGGAGTGATACACATTTGCCATTCAACACTAAGCTGCTGGCTAACAGAATAAGGAAGCTTTACAGAGTGGAAAGGAGCACCAGCACCACAGGACCTTGAGGGTGAAAGCTGGAGTACACCTTCAGCGCTGTGATAAAGGGGACAAAGAAAAAATAGAGAGAACAAAAGCAAGGTCAAGAAGCAGGGCAATGCAAGCCTGTATCAGAGGGCAGATCATGCCAGCTCGAAAAAGAATGTGGCCTTATAAGCATAAGATCTTAGGACTATAAAATGAAGTCTCCTAAACAAACATTTGTATAATCCAGACCAGTTAATGAAAATGTATATACAGCAACTGAGGAAATATAATATGAAATAAAACCATCCTAATTGAGATGCTGTTAATGCTACCCTAAACGTCGTTAATACCACTGCAAGACTGCAGCAAATCAGTGACAAATGGGGAAGGAAAAATCCGTAGTGTTAGGATTATACATTGGACCTAAAAAACAACAACAAAAAAAGAAATAAATACAAATTTAAGAGATTTAGACAGCTGAGTAAAACAATAATACACAAACATCTGAAGATATCTGTTTCTTTCTCCTTTTTTTAAAACCCATAAACATGGTTTTGGAGCAAAACCTGAGACTGTAGCTCTGTCATTGGAATATTTGGCTTCAACTTACAAAAGCAAATAAAAGCGCACCGAATTATTTTTGTCATTATTTTTCCATTATTTTAATGTGACTTTTTAAGCCTTACAAAAAATACTGCTTATGAATGCAAACTGGAAACCCAAAATACATCAGAGACCACTGGCTGATGTGGAAGATAGGACAAATAAAAGGTCTTTGTGAAGAACTTTTATTTGTAATTTCTGGTCTACTGTAATGAACAAAAATTGATAAGCAGATAGGTTCATAGGAAGCATATGTTCATAAATACTTCCATATTATCATTTTAAACACTGGGGAAATACTGGTTTATTTTTTAATAGATAGGTAGAATTAAAGTAAAAAAATAAAATAAATTGGTGTGTTTTCAACAGGAAAGTATTTCCTTGAACTACCTACTTGCACCATATGCTCTTGCTTTCCACGAAACTACTATCAACAATATTTTCTAGGACGCAACTTGGCTCACAATTTCTTTCCCTACAGGAAAAGGAACCATATCTTTATGCTTCAGGCTATTACAGAGGTTGCCCAACTGTCTCCTGTGAGTACACACATAATGTTCAGAAAGAAAACAACCTTGATGGAAACGATTTATTTTGTATGACAATGGTCCTGCTTTGGAGCTGAGCTAAGATATTCTTCTCACACAGCTCTGAGGGACCTGTTGGTAGGAGTAGCTCTTCCCAGACAGAGCAATACTACAGCTGTCCTTTAGAAAATGGGAAAGTCTTGATCTACTTTCTAAGATAGCAGCGGTCCCCAGTCTCATTTTCTTTCTGTCCTTTTACTCGTAGGTGAACTGCATAAACAGACATTTAAAAGACAGAGCAGTAGGATTGTTTCTCAGTCTTGTTAACTTTCTTCACAAAACACACCTCGTCATTCAAGGTGCCCTGTGCAGGTTCAGAACACAGAGGTATATGCATGTGTAATACAGTAGATTAGTTCCATTTGAATATCCAATCTTCGAATACCAAATTCCATTTGAAGTACAAACAAAAACCTATGAGCAAATTCAGACAGATTAGTTAACTCAGGAACTATTTCTAGCATTTTAACTGTTAACTACTGTCTCCTGCGATGAGATCCTTATTAGGGCAATATTTTGAAAGAAAAAACCATCCCAATTCACACATCTCCTACGGTGATGATTCATTATGCAAACTGCTGCCTCACCCTTGAACATTATTAGCAGTGGGCACTATTCCACAGCGTCAACAAAAACTTTTAAAAAAAGAAGCTACTGCTAGTGTTCAGCATATCATTTTATCAGTGAAGGAGGAGCAATTCTACATCACCAGCTTTGTCGTGCCACTGACCCTCGCCGTGCATCCTCCAGGCCTAAGCAACCACGGTATTTATGACTGGATTGGTCTCTGACCCAGATACGCTACTGATTATTGAAGCTTTCATTTGGCAGGAGTAATTCTGACCTACTGCGCTAATAATTTTGCTGATGGAAACTAATTAGCAGCCAGTCTACACACTCTCTTCAACCTAGCTGTTAACAAGCTCCTAATGAAACTTCAATCAAGTCACACTGTGCACTGGATAAATAAACACGTGCACACACACACACGCGTGTGTATACACACTGAAATGATGACTGTGCTCATATGTAATGAGTGAAAGTAAAACATGCTAAAACACAGATTAGAGTGTTCTGTGTTTATGTATGGATGAAGAAATTGAAGTGGCTGTGTGTCTACTTCCAGAGTATTTCATACAGGTCAATTTAGGACAACCCAAAGGAGACTAAAATCTCACAACTATGTAAGTATAGCCCTTCTCTGCAAAGTACATCAATGCTATGAGAAGCACACATTGAACTTCACCTAATTAAGTAAAAAAATTAATAGGTGTTTATTAGATTACTTCCATGACTTGAAGTAATTCAACACCCCCAGTTACTGTTCAAAGAGACTAACTTTTAAAGGAATGAGCCAATTAACTCAAGTGCCTAGGGTGGAGAGTTGTGAATACTGGGTTGGACAGACTGGGTCTCTTATGCAGCTCTGAAACAATGTTTGCATCCATTTAAATGTTACTGTCACCGTGCTAACTCACCAGGAGTCATACAGCCATGGTTAGCATTTGGACCAGAGATAAATCTTAAAAAAAAAAATAAAAAAAATCTCCAATTGTGTCAGATGGAAATTAAAAAAATAAGAAGAGGGGAGGGGGGGAAGAAGGAAGTACAATATGTGGTAAAAAAAAAAATTCTATACAAAATTCTAAGTAAATAGCAAATTCCTGCACACTCTGTATTCACACATCATAAGTAATGCACAAATGTGACTAGGTCAACAGTGAAAGCACTGGAGAATAAAATCCCTGTGTTAATCAACTCCTGCTAAAGTACTTCAAGATTCAGAATAATCAAATGGAAAATAATCTTCATGGATGAAATCAATAAAAGTTGAAGAAAAGCATGCAGATCGATTGCTCTTTATTTTTCTTCGATCGTTTTGTGATTCAGCATTGAAGCGGTAGTTAACAGCATTTGAATGTGGTAAGTTCTGCAACAGCTGAAGCACTCAGGAAAATAGCCTGTATAAATTCATCTAAATATCATATGTTAATTGATCAATATCTACCAATTTTGCCTAAAGAGAAACATTTTTTAATGTTACCTACTCTCATTCTATGAAATACTAATTGCATGTATACGAAAGCTCCCACATAACTTTCTGATAGAACTAAGTAATCACACGTCTTCTGTAAAAATTGAAGACAAGCCTAGAACTTTTATTTTGTTCTGCGTAGCACTTACAAACTGACAGTCTGGGTGACACTTTAAGTGGTCTTCTACACCACTGGTTTGCCTACACTGGATACCAATACCAGAGTTAGACGCTTGGTTACATCCTGTACTTTTACTTCTGAAAAAGAGCTCAAGATTTAAACAATCTTTAATCAGGCTCTTTGACCTTTTCTGATTACTAGTGCCCACTCAACCTTTTCAAGATGAATGGTAGATATCTTTGTCCAAGACAGTTTATTCAACAATCACAATATTTCCTATAAGTTAGATAAATTGAGCGGTCACTTAACAGGGAGAAAGGCCAACGTCAATTGCAGCAAAGGTCACTCAGTTCAGTTATCATGTACTGTATTAAATTGTCATCGGATCTGAACAGCAATTTCATCAATAACCCATCCAACTAGAATGACTATGAATGTTAGAAACAGCCCACCCACCATATGGTGGGCGCAGAGTATTTGGGGAACTCGCGCATCCCTGCGTGACAGCGATAGCAAAGGCCACTGCACAAACACCTGAAGGGACCAAAGGTTCTCATCCACTGGTTTGGGGCAAAAGGAGAGGAAACAAAAAGACACTAATCAGCTGATATTATACAGTACGGTCTTTTCCATGGTACTATAAACACTGTCCTACACGTTACTACTTAAGAGTACAAAATTTCCATGAACTCTGGACTTGAACCTTTGCACATAACATCTTACCAACTCACAGGAAATGAAAGTGATACCCTGAGAAAACAAAATTAACAGGAAGGTGTTCATTCCTCATCTATGAGAGCACTCAACTACCCCGACTCCTAAGGCCTTCAGCTTGAAATTTTGCCACATCACACGATTTTGGGTGTTCTTATGGTCACTCTGGGAACACCTTGCTCTTCCCAGCATCACTGGTCTGTTCTGCTGACTGATTTCACAAAAGGCAAGATGCAATAGAAGAAACATTTACTGGGAACTTTAAATAGATAAATACAACTACTATCCAAACTCTGACACAGAAAACAATTTCATAATTATTTCGATCCAGTTATTACCAACGTCCCAAATGTTAAGAAAAGACTTTTAGCTTTTATCATAACGAAGTGTTAGTATTGTTGAAAAAAAAACTTTATTTCATGAAATTACAATAGTTCAGTAACTCTAAGAATCCCCATAAATACGAAGAGTTCAAGCATGGAATGTTTATCCAGTTTAGTCATTTGTATTACAAGGAAACATGAACTGACTCCATAAAGAGTTATTTATACTTTTTTAAAAGATATACACAATTTATTATTTCTACACATGCAACTTCGCAAAATAAAAACGAAGTCTACACATTACAAAAAGCCACACCATGCTGTGCTTTTATTTTGCATATAAAATTTCAAACGGCTAACTGAAATTACATGAACTTTTAAACAATATCCATACTTAGATCTCTTTCATATTTTCAAAGAAACCATAATCTTGTTTTCAGACAATCCACTCTGAAAACAAATATGAAAGTGAATGCCTGAGCATTTACAAATGAAATCTATACTGTCTCCTCAGGAATCCGCAGAGTAACAGCTGGTGTTACATCCTATCAGGAAAGACAAGCAATACCATATGGCGTATTTTTCTGATGCGGTTCAAAACATTGAATATCCAAAATACCATACTTAGAGGGAAGAAAGAGGGACTTGAAATCCAACCATTACTAATAATTAGTCCACTCCATCACCAGTAATTAGTCTACTTTGCTCTAAATTATTTAGCTTTATTGCTAGCCTGACCTCTCACCTGTAATATTAAGGTCTAACTATACCATTCGATAGTCACATGTAAGCAAAGCAAAATGATTTACCATTAATAAATCCTTGCTTAGGGAAGGTTGCCCAAAAAATGTATTTTACATTTAAGATGATTTTTAGAATTGCTTAATTATTTATTTTTTTTTTCATTATGCGAAACAATGTTATTGCTAAACACCAGGAAAGAGTCAATAAAGTATCATTTAAAGTTACGCTTCCGAGCAGGGCCCGCCAATCACCATTCTCCCCTGCAGAACAAACAGCAGCAGAAGCTTTGAAGAAAGATGGATTACTTCAGGGCATACAAAAACTGACAACACAACTGACTCTTTTTCCTTTCCAATTTCCACTCAGAATCTATGCTGACGCAATTAAGGCTCATACTTGAAAACATCACGGTATTAAAAAGGAAACACGGGGAAAATAGAAGTTTAATCAGCAAAATGTTAGTTTTTCTCTATTACCTAGAAACTTCGTTTCTAACAAAGCACAAAATGCAAACTTTTAAAAAAAACAGGCAGGAAGGAAGGTTACTCTACACTTTAGGAGAAGCCAGCTCCAGTTGACAGAGATACGTATTTATAGAGATTGTGATTTTATCTCTATATTCTGAGATGTAGTTATAACAACTTGTCACTGAATCCACTGAATTAATGGCAGAGTACTCTTACTCTGACACAAAGAGAACATATTGTATGAAAACAACATACTGATAAAGCAGTATTAATAGTACTGTGGGTTTCACTTATAACCTGCCATTGTATTGACAGCTTTAACATATATACTTCTAAAAAAAAAAAAAAAAAAAAAAAAAGCCAAACCCCAACATATCTCTTTTGCAGTTAAGAACTTAGCATATTTAAATAAATAAATTATTTTTTAAAGGATAATGCTGTGACATGGTCAACATTTTTCAAGAATGTATTTTTAGACAGTTTGCTTCAAATGTCCATAAAATAGTTATCTAGAAGCAATAAAAATACTACACAATAGGTAACTAATTTGAAAACCCATGTGAAAGAATCTCCATATTTAATCCATTTAAAGCAAAATAAAGAAGATTTCTGTTTCCTTATTTGTTCTCAGGTGCTCGCCTCTTTTTACATAAGGTTAACTAGAAATTAGTTGAGTTTCTCTTCAAAATTGTAAAGGGTTTTTGTAACAAATGGAATAAAATGGCCTTTTTAATGAATGAGGATTTTAAATGGCATTAAAACTGAAGCATAACAGTCCAAAATGATGGTAGTGCTAGCTATATTTCACAGCAACATTTACTGTTCGAAAGAGCACTCTATATAGCGACTTCACTGACCGGGATGAATCCATCTGTCCCACTCTTAGTCCATAGCTAAGAATGAAACAGATAGATAAACTCCAAACCTTCAGTTTGCATTTACTGATTAAAGATTGAGTCTAAGGCCATCTGCGACATTACAATAATCTGTCAGGACATGAGAAGTCCTGACACTGAGAAACAGGCAGCAAAGACCTTTCAACAATGAAACCTACATTGAGTAATTCTATAGCATCACAAAAATGATATAGGTATTTCCAAGAGGCTACTTATATTTAACCACCATGAAGTATTTAAGAATATTCTAAAGCAAAGAAGCACCAGGCCACAGTGGTGAAATGTGTTCTGACAAGCACATCAGTAATAATAAAATAGACTCTAATAATTTGCAAACTAAGAAACTCTTAATTGCACTGGCCTGAGAAGAAATACTGCATTCCAAAATGCTTTACACAAATTCTTGTTTGTAAACAAACTACGAAAATATCTTATTAGCTACTGTGAATAGATAGATGGCATTGAAAGTGCAGGCAATCTTAGAGCTGAAAGAATGATCATACATTCATTTCATATTTTGCTCAACCCTCTGTCCCTGCAGTAGAAAGATTGTTTAGCCTCCCACATTGTACTGAAAAGCTACATAAGGATACTAAATTGGAAAAATAAAATAATCTTAAAACTTAACAAAAACAAAGACCACCCAAAATTATAAAAAAATAATCACTTGATTACTAATTCACAGGGTATTCTACATGCATGACCTTTAAAATTAAAATGGGCATTGCTTTTATGCTGCTAGGAACAATTTCTGTATCTTTACCAGATTGATGCACAATTACCAAGGCAGATAAAAGCAGAAGCTTGGAATCATGCTGAATTGCCTCCCTCATAAGCAGCTACCATGAAGTAGATTTCAGTTTGAAAGCTTTTCCATTAAGTAGGTTTTAAACAATACATTCTCATTTTGAAACTTTTCTTGAGACAAGTTATTTTTAAACACGTGATTTCTCTGCTTTGAAAAGTGGAATCGCAATGAAGACCTTGTTTAAATGCAAAATCATTGCCAACAGCCAGGCCAAGGGTACTCATTTACCAGATTTCAAAGTGACAGGTATTATACTTGAAAAGTTTAACTCTCAGAGATTTCTTTGCCATCACAAGGATTAAATTCTTTTTTGCTTGTACTGCACTGAAATTTAAAACCAAAGGCCCTCCGAGGCAGCAAGAACTACATGAGTAAGCAGCATTTTTCGTTACTTCAAGTCCATAGAAGACAGTGATCTTGGTAGGTGCAAAAAGGAGACAGAAATGGGTTGGGCACATAAACCAGAACTCCTAAATAAGACCTTGAACCATCAACTCCAAATATATGGTAACTATAGGAACAAACAAAAATCTACATCAAAGCTTTCCCAACTGTCACCGAAAGACTACATCCTTGCTCCCAAAGAATACATCCTATTACAACTATAAAAGTAAAGGATGCCAAAACAACCTATGTTAATCCAAAAGTCATGTATCCATATGTTTACTAAGTCTGCTTGTTAAAACTACACTAGCTTTATGCTCAGAATCAATTCTAACAGGCACCCATATTTCTGAAGGATAGAAGTTCTAAAAATTCTTCCAAAACAAGAGGAAACAAACTGCCACCAAGCTCAATTTCATCTTTTGCTTCCCATTCCTTTTAATTCAAGGGATTAAGTGTTATTACTTAACTAAAGCATAAAGGCTAATCTACCTAAAAGCTAAGAACCTCCTGAAAAGAAAATAAGACACACACGTATCTATCTCTTTTTTTGAAAGTTGGTTTTAATATGGCTAGTTAAAAACAAGAAAATCAGCACCGGGCATTTTGTTTGAGTGTATATTGTATCAATGAAGGCAACTAAGACAAATTCCTTTAAATAAAATTGAAAAGAAAATGAAAGTTCATGAGCTTCTGGAAAGCTGCTCTACAGGCCGCTCTCACAGCTAGGTGTAATTCCAGTGACACAGGAAGGAATAAAAGTTTAAAGATGCTTCCACGATGGGAAAGGCCCCATCACTGTGGTCAATATCAAAGTTTAATTGATATGCCAAAGGAAATCTCAGTGTACTCAGCTGCACAAAGCTTAATAATTTTAAGAAGAAAGTGGTATTACAAAATACATATTAAAGAAGAAAGATTAATTTTTAGCGTAAAAGGTAAATTAGAATGTCAAAAAGAAACATCTAGGAACTTCTCAGAGAGAGTATTTCCCCCTTTTTATCCAATAAACAGGGAACGGCATTTATATATTTTTAATCTCAAGCCTTCATTTGCTAGTTAAAATAAAAAATACTACTTAAATATCTTCTCTGTAAAAACCTAAAAATTATGTTGAGGCAAAACACTGCCGGCTTTTCCACCTCCTGATTCCTGTGTTCCAGAATGGATGTTGAGCACTTGTTGAAGTGTTACCTTGAGTCATGACATTAAAGTCACAGGAGCTAAAGTATATAAGGTTGGACCCAGTAATTTTGTTTTCTCAATGGAAAACCAGAAGTACACTGTTATTATGATCTGTATAGTGAAAGAATACCTTTGCACTAAATGTCCTGCTAGAAAGATTCAAATTGGACTCTCTCTTGACCATGATAAAAACTCACAGAATTATTAAACAAAATGGAATCAGGAAAAAAGCAAAAATTCCTGTTAAGAGATTGCGTAAGTATGTGTCATATTTTACTTATTAAACTTACACTAAAAGTTTCTCATCTTATGAAGTGAGGAAAAAGGTGTGATCTCTTAATGTCGCATATTCAATGATATCATGAGCAGTATATGTGACAAGGTGGCTTGTAGCCCGGGAAGAAGAGCACAGGGAGCCACTAAAGGCTTTTTCAATTTCCTAGTCTGGCATTCCAGGTTATCTTCAAGGCTGCGAGCTCTAAAGAAAGAGCAGCAAATGTCTTCTGAAGCACCAAATGTCTCCGTGAAGTGCATTTGAATGTTAAAATCAAGGTTTGCATCGCCGTCATGGTGTGACTGATATTCAGGTTTTGTAACTAACAGATCAAGAATATCATTAACAAAAACAGCAACATGGTTCTGGCTTTGTCTTCTAATTACAATTCGCCTTTGATAAAAATTCTTAGGTGTTGACAGTATGAGATAAAATAAGACTGCCTTTGTGTCTCTCTTATTTTTCTCTTTGGAAGCGCATTAATACAACATCATAAAAAGGTGAACCACTATTCCTTGTTGCAGGTAGGGGCCTATGGCAGAAAGAGCAAAGTTTCTCCTCCAGAATACTGAGCAGTTATTGAACAGGCAACTAATACAGACCCAGGTCATGGGGAAAAACATCTCATGCAGCACCCATTAGCCCACCGAGACAGAAAAGGAGGACGATACAGAAGGGCTAATACAAGTCTCATAAGGCACTGGGATGGAGACTGAAAACCTATCATCTCTACTGAAAAAAAAAAAAAAAAAGCAAAAAGAAAACCAAAATATTACAGACAATAGATTTGAAGACTCACGAAAACCTCTGTCTATACAAAAACTTACTGTGTTTTAAAGAAGGAGTCTGAATGCTTCATCTGACTATCTGTACTGCGCCTCATATCAAACTGATACTATATCACTCTGTGGCAACTTAGTTACCAGAATAAGAGGCCCTCCACTCGAATAATGTGCGTTTGTGGCTCTTCTGTTTAGTTGCTTTTGTGTGTGTGCATGCGTGTGTGTATGTTGTTTCGGTTTGTTTGGTTTTTTTCTATAGAATGAGTCACCCATGAAAAATCCCAACTTCCACGTGCTTCATAACTTTATTAAATAAGTGATTAACAATCAACTCAGTAGCTGGAAAGAATTCGTATTGGGGCAGTGATCACATCTCAGAAGGAAGATACTCTCAACCTGAAGTTAGAAGATAAAAAGTCACATTAAACCCACTAGAGTAACTGTTATGTAAATGATAGACACTGTGCTGCTCAGCGCAACACTAATAGGTTGATTTATCAAGAAAGATTAGAGTTCACTAAGCGCAGTTCAGCTAAGCCATAGCTGAGGGGCATGACAACTGAAAAATACTCTTCTCGAGTAATCTAGTCGTGAAGAGGAAAAAGGGTTACAGAAAAAGACAAACTAGCTATAAAATAGTGCAACACAGACAATAGTGTAGGCTTTCAATTACAGTGGTAGAAATCCTCCTACTTAAAATATTTACAATAAATGTAAAGCAGAGCTTGGGAAAGACGTGGCAGATTGGGAAGAAAGAAGAGAGAAAGGGTAATTATTCAGCCTCATTAAATTTTTCATCAGAAGCAGCAAACTATCATAGTTTGAGCATTTCCTTTTTCATTAGAGTGCTTTTTAATATTGACATCTAACCAATTATGTTCAAACTAATTCCCAGAATACTGTGAGAATGTAGCTACTTTCAGAAGTTTTTCCAGATTAATGAACTGCATTATTTTTTCATTAGAAGCAGCAGCGTGCTCCGAGACATACAAAGTGGGGAACAAAAAAGCCACCCTGAATAGAATGTATTCTCCAAAAAGCCCTCAGCTTTCTTAATGAGTTTCTATCTTCAGGGAGCCTTCTTCATCTTTACTTTAAAAATTCAAAACCAAAAGCAACACTATTACTTCAAATGGACTCCTTGTTTATAACCAACTGCAGCAAATTAGGTGAACTCTTTGTCTGTTAGCACCAGACACAGGTGAAGTGATATAGCACAAAAGTAAATCTTTTTTAATTGCCATGCTATCTTTGATCTTCTACATTCCAATTTTTTTGTTGTTTTTTTTTTTCCCTCAGATGTGCTATTCATTAAACTATTTTCCCTATCTATCTTAAACTGCTTCAATAACTGAAGATTTAGTAAGCCTTAGCCAATGATAACTTGCTTCTTTTTGAATACTTTCAATGAAAAAAAAAAAGTTAACAGAAAAGCAATATATTATCTGATTCATTATACAGAAAGCAGGGCATCTGTGTTTTACGGCTTCTTAATATATTTTGTCTTTCCAAAATAACTCTCTCTGGTAACATTTACATAAGAGGTGATGAATGTCTGTCTTAAATTGAAAAGAAATTGCAACACTGAATTGCATTATCAACTAATACAGGCACCACAAGACTGAAAACTCATTTTTGTGCTCTTCCTTTTAGTATTTTATCTTTAATTAAGTAGCACCTTTTCTTCTTCTCAAGTTCTCCTTAAATCCGTATTTTGTTAGTGAATGCCTGCCTCTAGGAGTGCTACTCATCGCTCTCAGGGGATTATATACAGACTGGATTCCATTGATAGTATAATAATAAACTTTCTGGATAACAGTGTTTCACTGTTGAGAAAATATATTTAGAAAGGTATGGGCATATACTGAAGATTGCCTTTAATTTACTAAAACAGCAAGGTTATTAGTTCAGACGTATATACAACCTTTGTAAGAGATACATAAGCTACTTTAGAAGCAAGTTGTCTACTGTTATCTTTCTTACAATGGCTTCCACCCAAACTAGCATCTACATATGAGCAGTAACAACAGGCAATTTACTCTGAGACACAGGTTCAACGTTTCATCTCCTTCTACTCTAATAATAGTATGAAAGATTTCTCATCGATACGAACACACCTATATCCTACTTCTCAAATGAGGGTGATGAAGACATCACGTAAGCAACAGATTTTGTCATTGTGAGAGAAGTTTTTTTCTGTTTGTGTGGCAGCAATTTGTAGTTCACGGAATTGTTACTTCATTTCTGATCAGCAGTGTCCCTTTACAGCTGAGGCTTCAAAAAAACATACTTATTTTGGAAACCCTACTTCTGCATCCGAAAGGTAAAATCTTTACTACCCAATTTTAGCTTTTAGTTTTGGACCCTGATGCTTAAGGGCTATCACTTTTATGTTAAGAGAGAAACTAAGCAATACACTGTTCAGGAGAAACTATGAAGCACTATAACCTAGCAAATTCAGTATTTTCAAGGGAAGGCATTTACTACATAACATCTCCAGAGCAATAAAATGAACTTATAGAGTTAGGATAAGAAAAAGCCAAAATTATGCTATCTCAAAAAACAAGTTGTCTAATATCCATATAACAAAATCATAAATTTAGAGTTACTTCCACCACATGTAATTGGTAGTACATCTGATAAAATGGCTTAAATCTGTATTATGACAAAAGAACCAAGACTCAATTATAATCAGTACATATACTCATCATCTTGATTTATTCCATAAAGCTTTTAAAACATATTAAACACAGAGGGGGGAAATGAATTATTTATATTAATATATATTTAATATATTAAATATGTAAATCATCTATACAAATCTGTCATGGTATGCACTTTGCGGAGTTTTGGTTTTGCTTTTGTGCAGTACAGCCCATAGACTTCTCCTGCAGTTCCCTACAAAGCCATGGAAGTAAAGTACAGAAAAGTAACCTGAATTCCCTAGCTTTATGGTTCAGGTACCCAAACTATGCCCAGGGTGTTGACATTCATATATCAAGTTGAAACATGAAGACCCACAAGTCATTCATCCATGTCAAGTTAAAGACTACAAATCTTCCTTGCACACTCAGTCACTTTATCACTCTCCCTCCTCTTCCTTCCACTATCTTCTGCATGGCACCAAGCCCGTCTTACAGGAAGGAGTTGGTCTTTCCAATGCTGCTCTCTAAAAAGCAATGCTGACTGTGAATTTCATTTAGAGTTTCAAAAAAAAAAAAAAAACAAAGTGGTTTCAATGACAGCCTTCAAAGCACGCCTCTTAAAAACAGCAAGCTAAGCAGCAGCGGAGCTGGAATTTCTTAAAATGAGTTAGTGGTATAAAAAAAAAAAAAATACGCTTCTGTTATTAGATGCAACCACAAATTCAAGCTGTGCTCCTGTTTTAGTCAGACACTGAAGACCTAGGTAACCTACCATTATACGCATTTTAAGGTAGTGCCATTGGATCCATAGAGCGTTGTTCAGTAATGTTTTCAGACCATCACATATATATCACACATGCAAGCGTGCACGCACAGGTATGCGTATCGTTGGAGACATCGAACGAAAATAACTTCTAGACAGATTCATTAGAAAATTCATGTTAGTTTAAAAATTTCCACATCTATTCATACAGCAATTGCCGCCTTCTCTCAGCCCCCTGAGTTTTTCAGTCTCACAGTCTATTTTACATATTTGTATTCAACAGAAAATAGCTGCTGGTTGCTTACCCCATGATTTTCATGTTTGTATTCTCCACTCAAGTTAATTTCTTTCTTCCGATTTCCCAAATGTCATAATCTTTTCCTATTACATCCATTTTTGTTTGCATATGACAAGTGCTACAAGCGTGCTAAAGCGCTGGTTTCTTGGGAACAGTATGATAACCATATCAAAAAGTCCCAAGTCTCAAAAAGTTTCTTCTCTTTTGTTTTTGCACAGAAACCTACAGAAAACTATACTTACATAAACGTCACTTTACAGAAGAGGAAAAAGGTTCTCAATGTCACCATTGCCAACCACTTCCAGAGCTGAGACCAGATTCAAGATCCAGCCTCTTTACTGGCTTATAATGTTTTCTTGTTGTTTTTTTTTTCCATAAGGTTTGTTGTTCCTTGTTGCAAAATATAGCAGTCTTACTGTTACTGGAATGGCTTTTACCCTTTTCCTCTACCTCTTCCCCTAATCCAGACATTTTTTTGACCGACAATCACAAGCAAATCAAGTAAAGCAGAATAAACCAGGAAAAAATTCATCACAATGTATACTTGATTCAACCAGTCAGCAGAAAACTGCAAAACAAGCAAAACTTTACATAACACAAGGGATCTTTTAGAATAATCAAGCACATTCATATCAAATGCCAGTGCCAGCAATAGATGGTCAGAGCCTGGAGAAGGATCACAGGTCAGCTGGAGAGCACCTGGAGTGCAGCACAAAGGACTTCCAGCCACTTCAGCCAATAAGTCAGCTTCATCAGGGGCCCAACTTAAATGCCTCTCTGCAAACACATGTAGCATGGGGAATAAACAAGAGGAGTTAGAAATGTGCACACACCTTCAGGGTTATGATCTTATTGGCATCATGGAAACATGGTGTAACGGCTCTTATAACCGGAGTGTTGGAATGGAAGGATATAGGCTCTTTAGAAAGGACGGGAGAGGAGATGGGGCTGGGGGGGGGGACGACAATTTTCCCCCCCTGCTCTGCTCTGGTGACAACCCACCTGCAGTATTGCATCCAGCTCTGGGGCACCCAGCATAAGAAGGACATGAACCTGTTGGAGCAAGTCCAGAGCAGGGCCATGGAGATGATCAGAGGGCTGGAGCACCTCTCCTAGGAAGACAGGCCAAGAGAGTTGGGTGGCGTTGTTCAGTCTGGAGAAGAGAAGGCTCCGGGGAGACCTTATGGCCCCTTCCAGTACTTAAAGGAAGCCTACAGTAAAGATGGGGAGGGACTCTTTATCAGGGAATGTAGTGATAGGACAAGGGGTAACGGTTTCAAACCGAAAGAGGGGAGATTTAGATTAGATATTAGGAAGAAATTCTTTACTGTGAGGGTGGAGAGACATTGGAACAGGTTGCCCAGAAAAGCTGTGGATGCCCCATTCCTAGAAGTGTTCAAGGCCAGGTTGGATGGAGTTGGATTGTCTAGTGGAAGACATCCCGCGCCATGGCAGTGGGGATGGAACTAGATAATCTTTAAGGTCCCTTCCAACCCAAACCATTCTATGAAATTCAAAACAAGAGTTTTGCTACATGCAAATAGAAGAAGGGATGACTGACAAATCTGTGAATGTGGAAATGCTAAGTAACATTCCTCTTACTACTGAAGAGATTTTCTCACAGCTATGCATTTTGGAACTATCATACAGTCAAATCCTGCTTCCAAGGTTTTTCAAAACACTGTTTTCTTATGAAAATAATTTTATCCTTTAGTACGGCATCTTGATATCAGATATTTGAACTATTTTTGACACTTGAAATTATTTGAATGAGCTTTTAGAGTGTTAATAATTTATCTTCGTATCTTTGTAAACAGCATCGTTAACAAGTCTTAATTATGTCATTTTGTATAAAGCTGTGGTACATAGGAACACCAGCAATTGAAGAGAATTCAATTGTGCTAGGCACTGTACAAACACAAGTCATTATAAAACAATCTCTCTCTGTTCTGTTCTTTATTTCTCTAATGGCCTAGTGGTAAAATAGCTATTCCCCAGCACACATAAGGAGAGTTATATTGTTGTTCACTAATATAAACATTTCATTTTGCATAATACAGGAGGTAGAAGGTAATAATGTGTCTCATTAAGAAATTTCTCATTGGATTAGCAGATGTCATCAATCTTTAAAATGTTTAAGTATGTCTCACTACATCAGAAACCATTTCCAATTAATATCCTCAAACTCACTTTATGCAATATAAACAGTCTACACAAAACAGTTACTTATTATCTCTCTCTGTCCCTCTCAAAATACCTGTGGAAAACTCTTACCAGTATTTGGACATTTGAAAGTTTGCTGTGTTACCTGCAACACTGTGCACTAGGGATCACAGGAGAAACTTCAACTTGGTCCAGTCAATAAGGGCTACATCTAATGCCACTCCTTCCCTGAATCCATGCAAATAGACCATATTTTTCTTCTCTATTCCACAGACATAAAATCACCAAAAAAAATCTTGGCAATGCTCACAAAATACCGAAAATTACTTCAAAAGAACAGCTACTGTGGTCTACTGACAACTTCCAGAAATGTCAGCCACACCAAAATGCACAGTGCTAATTAATGCTGAGAACGTGCTGATTGCTACAATAACTGTCTTAGATTTTGTGTGAAATCCCAGACGCTGGTACATTTAACAATGTACAGCATTCATATGGGTGTTGTAAATAATGGGATTTCTAGGGGAGATTAATTTGTGTTAGTGGTAGCAAAACTGCTTACATTAAATTTGGTTTGACTGAGATTTAATATGCAATACATTAAAGTTATTTTAATTGTCTTTACTCAGGAAAGTTTACCAAATAACGTCATTCTTTAGGGTTTCTAGACATGTTTCTCTCACCTAATTATTCCATCATTTTAGTAACTCCATATGTTTTTACTGCCTCACTACACAGAAATAGACATAAAAAGAAAAAAGAAGTCCATAAATAAAATCCCAAGTTAATGCTACTGCTATCTCCAACTGTGGGCTCTGCCAGCCCATTGTCTCCTTTGAGGGTCCACACCAAACAATTGGATCTTCAGCTTCTATCAGTCTGAACTTAAACAGATCTTTATCCACCTAAGGAACCCACCACTTTTTTTCAGCTTCACCAATCTAAGAAACAGAAACAGAGATTTTTGACTGCACATACATCCAAAAAGGGGTCTCCCAGCCCTCTTACACGGAGAGGCCTTGTCGGTGGACAGAAAACAGATCATAAAGGAATATACGAAAAGAAAAAAAAGACATATAAAGATGTGAATGCATCAAAGAACCTTCAATAAACAGAGTAAATATGCGTAGTGTCCTAAACCCCAGACATTACTTTCTCAGCTGCAGCGTGTAGTTTGGTGTGAAATTTTATTTACACTTGTGTTTGAGAGTATTAGCCTTTATATTATGGGAATTGGGCTTTCTATTAAATCTGGAGTTATTGTGTTAAAAGATACATGGTTGTGACATCTGAACAACTGAGTGGATGAACACAATAAAGGATATAAACATCAGGTGGAGTTGGGAACTGTAAAATAAAACCCTGGTCTATAAGATATTAAAAAACAGAATTAATCCAACACCGGAGCAGCCAGCCTACAGAGCAAAACAACCCACAGCTTTTGTGACATTCTCTTATTCCAGTATGCCTATAAACTGAGGGATTCAGCTGATCCAGTTAGCATAAGCACTCCAGGGCACTTGCTAAAAACAATCCAGACATTCTCAGCTACCAGTACAACATGATCAACTACCATTTTCCACTCTTCTGACAGCTTCAAAATGCTATCCTACAAGTGAAGTCAACCATTAGCCCAGAGTATATTTTATCTTAACTAGAGGCTTATCAGCCCCCCTTCTTCCTATTTTCCTATCTCAGATTTGGCAATGTAGCTGCACAAGAAAAAGAATTTCAGCAGCACAACATTTTTCTCCAAACATTTAAATATTTACTCTGACTTTGTTAAATAAGGAGACACATTAGTAAAAAACATTTATAAGTAATTTCCTTAAAGCAACCATTTTCTGCATCTCTGCCAAATGTTTTGTTGCCAGGCTGCACTAAAAACCTTTTGCGTTCATGGAAGACTTAATACTTGCCTTGCACAATATCTGTTGAATAAAGAAATCTGAAAGGACATTTTATAGATGAGGGCGAAGAGCAAGAGTGATGAACGTGCCTAATGAAAATGAATATTTCCTTATTCAAGTCATAGATAGACAAGCCCCATTTGACTACATAAAAGTCAGATTTAACTAGGAAACAGACAGTCAACAGCGTGGTTGCTTAGATGCACATTACAGAATGCAATAGAAGTGATACATTCTAACTCTAATTAATATAAATTTATACAGGGTGTATGTGACCAACACTTAACCACGTTCAGTCCTGGAGGATCATTTATATTTTAAATCAATGAGATAACTGTAAAGCATCTTTATCACATTTTGCTTGACTAGGTTTTTTCTTTGAAAAGCTGATGAAATGCAGCTTTTACTAATATCCCTTTTATCTTATTCTGGAACTAAAGACCTGAGAATGAAAAAGGTGAATCCTGATAAGCACCTTTTACATTGACAATTCAAAAATTTTGACCTCTCCCTCCTCAAGGATGTGTAGGTAGATTTTCCCTTGAAGAGGTCCTCATTGCCCTCTTTCATCATCACATGTGAATTCCCTTCCTGTCCGTCAGGCCTCAAGTTAAAACATCTTTTCTCATTTAGCATTTTCCCCTCGGTCTTCACATCTAATCCGCCTCTTCAGATCATTTCTTCATAATCTCTTTAAAATCGGGAGTTTTCTATTTACTGACATAGGCTTATCTGTCTCTAGTCTCAAGTTGCGATTACTGCAAAAATTCTTTACTCTGGTTTTGGAAAAAAAGCCAAGTACTGAAACAAATCGGGAATTTTCTGCTATAGGATGGAACAGCTTCAACAAACAAGCTGACACAACCTTTAAAAGGTAACTGCTTTAATCAGAGGGATGATTAGGTAATTTTTATCTGTCCCTCTTCCCTTGTGATCATTCCTGTCATGTATTTAGGCACATTTTGAAAAGCCTGCTGGACTGCTGGTCCTAGGAAGGACTTCTGCCCCCCTCAGGCACTAATACTAGATAGGAACACTCAGTCCTGCGAAAATAAGGGCAGTCATAGGGACATACATAGGGAAAATAAAATAAGGACATTTTATTCAGTGTTTTTATGTTTGTTAGCCACCAAAGGCGTTAGATGAGGAATTTCAGACAAAGTGTTGGAAACCCTCCTCTCTCCAATGCCATTTGAGGCATCAAACTCTTTTTAAAATAGAGTTTGGCCTTGGAATGTGTAAAACTGTAAAACCTGACAAGGATGCATGATGGTACAGAGGTTGTGTTTGTCCTACTTCGTGGGTAAGTGGGAAACCAAGAGGTTAAAAACTAGAGGGGTTTTGAGACCCAAGTTCTTATCAAGTAGCAAAGAAGCATGATGTGGTTAAAAAGTCCCACAGTAACACGTTGAAACAAGAGAAAGATTTGTTCATAGACTGTTCAGGTGAAGTAGGAGGCCCTTGGGCAGTCATCTTTCCAAGAGGATGGAACTAGGAAGAGTAAAGGAGAGATGCTACTGCCTGAAAAAAGCTCAGAAAGAGGTTAAGGAGAGCTCTTGCAGAGCTTCCAACATCTCTCTGGTGCCGCTGGAAACCACTTGGCACACTAATTTGACACTGTACCTCCATAACCCCAGGAGCACATGCAATTTCCTGTATGTTTCCTACACCCACATTATTGCCTTTCCTCTGATTCTCCACTGCCTCAAACATTGCACAAATTATTACCTAAGGACCAATTCTCACATACTGAGACACAGCATAAGCATAAAAATAAAGGTATTTAAGTGTTCTCTTCAGAAAACGAAGAATTCTTCCTTTTAATTTTAAAAAGGCACGGTTACCTACAGATAGTCTATTTCAAGTTCTACCTTTGTTAGAAAGAAGGGGAAAACGTCCAACAGCAGCTGTTATACAGACGACCAAGTCTTGGTATCACACAATTGCAGATAGCTCAAATAACTCAGCAGAGTTATACCAATCTATACTATCTGAGATCTGATCAATAATCTTTAAAACAGATAATGATGGTAAAGGCACTGCCTCCCAGATTTTTTCTTATGGCTTTTTTTTTTTTTTTTTTTGGTTCCAGAGATATCAATCCAATGTTGCATCTTCCACTTCAAGAGTATAACGTGCATTACTTCAAACTGTCAGAAGAAGCAATTTTAGAGCGTGATCGAACCTTTGTGATTTTGTGCAGCTCTTCAGTAATTATATTAGTAACTGTAGGCAGGCATTGCACCCAACACTGACAGCACATCACACATCACCATGTCGGTTGATTTAACAAAAACAAATGAAGCACAGCGTACAAAGAAGTAAAGGAGAGTTCTGACGTGGTAAGAAATACCTAGGCTTAGTCAGTTGTATATAGAAATGGTACCTACGTGGCTTGCATCACAAAATGACAGAACAAGAAAAATATGCATCTTCTTGTTTTGGAAGAGTGATAGCTGTATGGCAGTCTTCATTTATGAATCAGCAATCCTCACATTGTTTACTGCAAAACTTAGAGATATATCAAAATCTTAGCCTATGGTGGGGAGTATAAAGAAGATTATGATACATTCTGGAATATGAAAATTTAACTTTAAACATAAAAGAAACTGGACAATAACATTTAGCAAAAGTTAACACAAAAGGAGATTTTACTGAATTGTAGCATAGAATTACTAATTTTTTTTTATGCATATACAGAAACAATTCATTAAGGCTTCATAACAGTTAAGGTAGAATATGAATGAAACTTAAAACATTTCAGGAACTCACAGAAGTTCAGTGTAGGAGCGTAGAACCTGAACCAAACACCTATTCATAGCAAATAAAGACTGTAGACTTAGAGAAGGGCAATTACTGATGAACAAAACAGGTAATTCAAAAATTCTTTCAACTTCAAAAGTCCAGTGCTCAGCAGTGTGTGTCCACCTCACACCAGTGGAATCACCACCCCTTAATACCACAATATCTGTTCTACGAGTTGCTGTTCTCTGCCTCAAATCATCAAGCAGACAGACACCATGACTCAACTCTGGGAATCTAGCTGTTTCATCACTCTCCTGTGAAGGTATTCTGCACAGGTAGAGACTTTGCTTTAGTTTATGTTAAAGAAACCAGATGGACTTTCCCAGTGACCACACAAAATTAGTGAGCTGTGTATTTGGATCTGAAAAAAATGTACACACCATGTCTGCATGGCATGGAATGAGAATGTTTTGCGAGAAACCTAGTTTAAAGACTAGTAACTATGATCAACTACGTTCATCTAAATGCCACTCAAAACACTGAAAACATCATAATTGCAGCATAAATCTGCAACAGCAAACATCCATTCTCAAAAGAGATCAAAAAAGTTACGAAAACCAAAACTTCAAAGCAGTTTCAGTTGGAAAAGTAAAAATAACTTAGTGATGGCGTCCATACCACAGGAAGGTGGAGATTAGAAGGGACCTCTGGAAATCATTTAGTCCAAGCTACCTGCCCAGAGCAGGTTGTTCACAACATTGTTCATGCTAAATCAAAGATAATTAAACCCCAGAATGGTTAACCTGAGTATTACAGACCCTTCAGATTTTTATGGTAGTACACAGGAGGATGGCGGTAGACAGGAAAGTTCATGACCCCTGAGACGTTTTCATAGCTGTTGGAAGATGAACCAGATGAAAGCTCCCTCCCCCCACCCCCTCCCAAAACAACAACAAAAAAACCCCAAACCTCATAAAACAAAACAACAACCCTTCAAAAAAAGAAAGTATAAGGAAACTGTCCCAGATACCAAAACTGTTATTTTATAGGACAAAGAATGCCTCAACTCAGACCTCATAACTCTTGCAGATTATTCTCCAGGGCATGCACAACGCAGTAAACCAGTATAGAAGACATGGAGTAGCGCACACCAAGACTTACTTCAAAAATCTTTAGAAATAAAAATCAGACACATGCAAGTCATGAAAAACATTTACAAAAACTGATGCCAGACTAAATTCAATACAAAAAAAGCATGTTTCTCAAAAAATGGATATAACAAGTCCCAAAAGGCATATAATCAAGCTGATTTCCTTGACACGCAGTCTTAGCCACACATTCCCTTGACCAGTTTCTTTCACAGAAGGAAAAGCAAAATACCATCTGAGTTGGAAGGGCTCATTACCTGTTCAATTTTATTAGTCCCTCTGATACTTCAGCTGGACTGTATGCGCCCCATACTAGCTATCCCTTCAGATCACTGACCAGAGATTCTCCTAGTTCACTTTCTAGAACCTCCCACAAAGAGGAGGGGGAAAACAGAAAAACTCACTAAAACGTGTGTGCGAAGATTTAATTAGAAGCCAAACGCAGATGCACTACCTTATTCACTGAATCCTGCCATTCACTGTTTGAAAAGAGTCTTTCTGACTTGTTTTTTATCATGTTATTATCAAATCGCTGACATTGTAATATTAGAAACTGCACAGTGAACATGCTCATCTTATTTCTTATTGCAGGCAAAACAGAGGAGAGAGGTCACAGAATAAAAGCCGAAGGGAAGAGCTGGCTCTTCATCAGACCACGTAATTAGATCATACCTGTTCTAAACAAAAGTTCCTTAAGAGTGGTCTTTGCCAGGAAGGGAGAAAACAAAAGCCGCCCAGTTTCCTTGAGCTGGTTTAGCTGACATGACTTCAGAGCACGTGTACTATATGCAAAGTAAGTGGATTTAAGTTCATCGCAAACTGACAGTGCATGTTTGTATTAGTTGACTACAGTTATCATTTTCAACCTTTGTTACTATTTTAACAGTTTTAAATACGATCCATTAAACTGTTCAATGGAGACAAAATAAAATGCTGGAGAGTTTATTCCACTGATGCCTAGCAACTTAGCGTAAATGTAAAATGCTTTATGAAAATGCTATACTATCATTGTGCTTTTGCATAAACCTGTGCATGTATTTTATCTTCTTTTTTTTTTAAGCGTGTGCTAAACATATACAAATCTGTAATGGGACTGAAAACTATGTTTTGAATTTGTCAGGGGGTCAAAAAAAAAAAAAGGTCACTGTCATTGTGCGATCCATCTTTCAGTCAGAAGTGAAAGTTGCAAAGGATTTTCCCTTCTTCAGACTTCTCTTTCTAGCGTTATTGGAAAGCTTGTCTTCCTGTTTAAATGAATTTCCTTTTAATCTCCTCCCTGAGCTGCTGGATAGATGGAGCCTCTTAAAAAATTCAGGATATCACTGTAATTGTAAATTGATCTGCTTCTGTGGCAGAAGGCTGGGGCCCTCCATCCAGGAAAGAGACTGTCTTCTCAAAGTTGTTTTTCAGACAAATGATTAATTTGCACTCTCCCTTACTACTATATTATCCTTTAATGGAAAAGCAATTTTTATACCAATCTACTACTTTTTGGATTGTTTTATTCCTGGCAACATACAGGGAAGAAAGCCAACTGCCAAAGCCAATGTGAAATATTTACTGGCTTGAAATTCTTACATTTCCTAAAGGAGACTCTACTTACATAGAAACTACAACTGTACTAGACAACTAAAATGTACATATTCATCACTGATAAAATTCTGAATTAATGTAATGTATTAATAGACACAGGAAAATTCCCCACTGATTTTTAATGCAAAGTTGAGGTTGGAACACTGTTATGACTATGCAATCTTTAAAACAGACACGTAACTCATTAGTATCAAAGTAGAGGAAATTATCTATCTAGTGTGGTGCTGAATCCACATAGCCTATTTGTCTGCGGCTCTTTGGTTATGAGATCTGGCATCACTTGGATTATTTCACCTAATCCATCATTAGCTTTCACGTGTCCTATATACTGTGCAACAAACCTAAATTTAACAAACCCAACTCCCCATCAATTACCACGCTGAATATATTACATGTCAGCACAGAGCACAAAGATTAGACATGCTGAATTACATCTTTCTTTGTGAAAAGTCAATATTTTTAGAGCACTGTTAATGTTGCTGACTCCAATTGTAACAAACGTTCCTTCCCATTGTGGACAGGCACTAACGCCCTGACCTTTGCTATTTACCTACAACACAGAGCTACTAAACAAAATTAAAAACCTCAGAAGTCGCAGAAAATACATGAAAGATTCCAGTAATTGTGCCACAGAGTCACAAATGTGGCTTTTTTTAATTGCCATATTTGCCTGACTGGTGGAATCATGGAAGATGACCTATTTTTACTTTTTTTTTCGTATAATCCTGCAAGTAAACATTCGTAATTGAGATTTAACTTTCTCTCTCCACATACACAAAGCGCACAAAAAGGCTATTACTTACAACAAAAAATAAATACGCTGCTGTGGTGTTAACATAGCTTCCTTACTTACCGGTCTTCCACAAATACACCGATGAAGTTTGAAATTCACTTTGTGCACGAGCGTCCCAGATTCCCAGCAGCAGCAGCAGCACAAGAACTCCCACGCACCGGGCTGGCACGGCGGAAACCCCTGGACCACGGCAGAAAGCAGCGCTCCCCTGGCTCAACCCCATGCCTCCAGCAGCCTGCTGCCGCCTCCAAAACCGGCAGCACGACCACGAAACCTTCTTGCAAACAATATTCCCCTCTTCAGAATTTCTTGGCGGGGAGAAGGGGGCTGGAAACCTCTCTCCCGCTATTGTGCATGGCAGTTGAAAAGGAAAAACTGTTTAACACCAGGGAACAATAGAGTCCTTGCTCGCTCTTGCTGCTGCTGCAGCGGCGGTGGCGGCGGCTGCTAGTATGGTTGCTGCTCCACACTCTTCCATTCAGCGGTTAGTAGCAGGTTTCCATCAGCTAAAAGCGAGACAGCTGTCCGCAGGGGGCTCCAGCTGACTGAGCAGGTTATCTTGCTCTGGGAGGCAGCAGCAGTCATTTACACCAGCTGGAGAGAGTGAGAGACAGAGAGAAACAGGGATGAGGAGAAACACAAATAGCTCAATGCTGTAATCTCGACGCAGAGAGTGACTGCAAAAGGCTGGCTTCCCAGACACGTCTCTCCCCGGAATATCCCAAATGACACATACTAAGAAGAAAAGAAGAAATCATCATCAGACGCGCTTCAGAAGCACAAGTCATAGGAGCAGAACAGATATAACTAGAATGACACAGATTCATTAAGAGAGCATCAGACATTTGTCCTGATAACAATATGTACGCTGCATTAACCATTTTGTAACAAACAACAAAAAATAAGTGATTACACATTTGTTAAATAGACATTTAAGACCTTATGAAGGAAAATGGAAGAAAATGCAGAAAAAAAATAAAAACACACTAACCACTAACTTGCCTTGTGTATTTATCATATCTGTTTCAGGTAATAACATGTAGTTATCTGCTGTGAGGAGAGACAAATATATGTATACGATAACGTGTATGTATGTGTAAGCACATCACCTCCATGGTAGATGAAGTGTGCATGTAATATATAACGCAAGATAACATTCTGTCCTATCCGGCAAGTATGTACACATATATACATGCATAAATGTCAACTGTGTAATTTAAAATAATTTGAGGATCAAGTCATCAATCATTTTTAAAACATACACTGACTTCTACATACGAAAGTATTCAGGATGCATTAGGCTGTCATGATGATACAAAAACGTGGAGAGAGACAAAGCTTTTTAAATAGGGATCTTTATCTCTCCCACCCACTACCCAGTGAACAGATGCAATAAAAAGCCTAAAGATCGGGTTTCGGACACCTATAAACTGGGAAGCAAATGAAGAATTTTCAAGAAAAAATGCTATCTTATTCAAAAAGTTTCATTAAAAAAAAAACAGCTACAAAAACACACAGTAGGAACACAGGACGCAGAGTTTGAAAATGATGGAGCTATTGTTGTTTAAAGAAGAAACCTTCAGTCAACCTCTCTTGGGACGCCTGTCATTTTGCACAACCTTCCCAGTCTCAGCCTTTTCACATGCATTAGATTAAAATCAGCCGTGATCAAATAATTCCCAAGTCTTTGCCTGTTTAAATATTCTGACATCAGAGCAAATTAGCAATGTTGAAGGTTGCAAATTCGTCTTTGTTTACTTTCCACTCTGTTACGCCTCTAAGAGGGAATTAAAGGCTCAGGGAGCTCTAGCACCGTGAGGCTGTGATTAAGAGAGATAAGCAAGTGTGGATTACTGTTCCTCAGCTGTTGAAAAACAGGCAACAATCAGGAGATTATAGGTTGATAAGGGATACATAGAAAGCCATGATCTTAACAAATTTATAGCATCCTGATGCAGAAACTTGTAGCCTCAGTTAAAGCGCTTCTGGAAATACATTTTATTCACCGCTACATCAAGCTGTATTCACTTTAGGAAGCATGGAAACCCCGTCAGCTTTTGCTTTGTTGAACCGGACAGAATACTGCTTCAAATCAAAATGTTGTCTGAGTTTATACTATTACAGCAATTTCACTGGTAAATTTGGGGTTAAGTTAGTCACATGCACATTATTTTGCACGCTATGTAGAGGGACTTGAGAATATTTGACCTAAGAAAAATAATGCCAGCTTCATAATTTATGCAAAATAAGACTGAGAATTTAAGGGCTTAAAAAAGTTTTAAGGTCATCAGGAAGTCTGTGGCAATAGGTTTAGTGACTTGAATAGTTCAAATAAAACATATAGATCTTATACATTCTTTTGAAAAATTAAGAGTAACAATACTGGCTTTTTAGTTGGAGCTATGCATGAGGGGAAAAATCAAGTTTATACAGTGAGTAGGGGAAAAGGCACCAGAGTTATTCAATACAATGGATTCTACTTAGAATTTTTATGAATGCATAAAGAAAGGCTCTGAAAATATTTTGTACGTGACTCAGATCATCCAGAAACATCATCAGGGAACAGATCATCCATGTAGTTGGCACAATGAATCAAAGTGGTTTTTGACAGCAGAACAAAGCAATATCATGAAAGAGGGTGAGCACACATACACAAGCGCTCAAATATTTCCTTATATTTGTGCAACTATTGGACCGCATACCTTTAAAACTTCACTAAAACAGAGACTATTAAAACAAAATAATTTCACACCACTTTTTATGGTTGTACCATTTTTCCTGTCAAAAATCAATGAACCATGAAATAATAATTTCACTTTTTCTTTTCTTTTCTTTTTTGCTAAGAAGCTACGATGTATTTAAAAGCATTCAGAAATATGTCACAAAGACAGAATGGAGGAGATATTTATTATGCAAATGTATTTGTGTGTCTGGGAAAAAAATAAGGATTCCTGAGTCACTGTTTTTGGCAAACACTAGATCATTTCTGCAGTACATACACTTAACTTCTATTGATCAGGGCAGGGAAAAGCCAATGAAAGCACAGGCCAAAGAGTAGGCTGATGCCTTCAGAGAGAGACACCCACACCATCCTAACTGCAGGAGTTAGGCTTCAGACACAGAAGGCAATATATCCTGATTGCAAATTTCAGCTGCTATCAGCACACCTTACCTGGAGAGCTGCTGTTAGCCTTATCCACCCCAGTGTATCCCATATTCTCTTACCCTCTTCCTATTTGCTATGGTGACCTCCCTCCCAGTTGACAGTGCAGCCACTATTTCCAGCCCATGATGGCAATCCATCTTCTAATACACACCTAGTTATCATAATCTATCAGTTGTTTATGGCCTAGACATTCCCAAAGAAATGGTTAAGTACCTCTGAGAAGAAACCTCTAGACAAAGCAAAGAAATAAACTACAATCAACATGAGCATCTCTGTCACTAACATAATAGTACCTGAGCTGTACCTTGGAGCACCAACATATGAGTCTCAGTAGACCTCTATTCAGATACAATTATTTATTTGAAGCACAGCAGCTATGTGGAGTCTGTAAACTGCTCTCACAAGTGATTGACAAGTTAGTACCTTTTTGTTTTCTAGGAAAATAATACAACTAACCTCAAAGACCTTTATGAAAATGAGGTAGAGTTAACCATGAAGTTTTGGAATTACTTTGTTCGTGTTTCCTAGCATTAAACAGCTAGAGGATGACAAAACAAACACGCAATACCTTGTATTTAGTAGAAAGAGAAATGAGAACAAGATATACATTTCTTAGCCGCTGGGTATGAAAAGCTGCCTGCCAAATAGAATCACCCTGCTGGCATTCCTCTGCTACCAGGCAGTCCCATGCTAGCACCCTTCTCTGTTTCTGAAATGCCATGAATAAAAACTTCAGGATCATATTATCTTCTATCCTGAATATGTTTTATATCTACATATAGTAAAGTCAAAGAATGTGCAGAGACTACAACATATATACAGCACATTTTTTTCTAGAGTCAACAATACTCAATGAAGAGTTGTGCCCAGCGTGACTTTTTCCACCTTCAGTTTCACAGCCTGGTTAAGCCAGAAATCCTTAGCGAAGTTTCAGTCCACTTTTCTAGATCTATAAAAGATGTTTCACAAACTCTACAGCTGTACCGCCCTAAACCATCTGTGCTGTGTGAGTACAAGAATACCACAAAAATCACCCAAATTCTAAAGAATGAAAAGTGTTTTCTCTCTTGTGTAGAAAATTCAGTGTCCTCCTCATGTGAACTCTGCTCACTTGATTTATCTCCAAGACTTTTTCCCTTCACTTAGGTATGAAAATGATAGGTGCTGCCATAGACAAATAAGTCAACTATCTCGATGAAAAGAGCTCTAGAGCTATAATGAGTCGATCTGGTTCAGTCACCATATTAGGATGCCCTTGGATATATCACCTGTATGGGATGCAGCGGTATTGGTTGCACCCCTAACTTTTAGAGGGGAAGTTAGGAAGGTGTCGTGTGTTTCTTTACATGGACATTTGTTTTGCAACATCCGTGATCTAAACAATCAACACGACAGCTCAAAAAAGCTTTTGTTCTCTTTATTCCCTGACATAAGCTCATGGGCCAAAACTTCTAGCTCTGCATTTTGTGAGAGCCTGACTTTCCTGCAGATATTTTACTACAGATGCAAGTATATCATAAGGTTTCTCTTGAGAAGGGGCCTGCAAGAATTTTATTAGTTTTTGTGAACTCCAGGCTAGAATAAGCTGTACAGAGCTCTTTTAGGCTTTGCTTTTCTGCAGAGCACTGAGCACTCCTCACCACAGTCAGTAATGGTCTATTATTTTCATTCGTATCAATGCTAGGGAGCCTCGTCACGGAAGCCACAAAAAAATCCTTAACATGAACAATCTGAATAAAAATATGAATATGTTGCAATATACTTCACCTCTCAAAATCTGGCAGCTCCATTCCTTAAATCCAAAATTAAATGCGCTGTGCAAAACTTGCAGCTGAAAAAAGTTATTATTTAGGGATCCTAAACATATGGCCTCTAGGTGTCACACTCGACCATGTCACAATACGCTATGTATGGATTGCTCTTAGTCTTTCATAGCAGGTAAGAGACCTTGATTTTGTCCTTTCAAGGAGTGATATTATGTCACATACGCTTTTCAAAATTGTAATTTAAAAAAACAAAGAAACAAACAAAGAAAGCAACCCAGCAAATTTATGCCTCTTTCATATAAGTAGTACAGTTATTTTTGGGTTTGCCAGAGTAACTGTTTTTGCAAACATTAGAAGTATCACAGTGCCTGTTTGTTAAATTTATATCATTTTTTTGGATCATGGATTTGGAGGACAAATCATGAACTTGAGGAGTTATGCATGTGAGCTGTGCGGAAGTAAGAAAGCACTACATGTACAAAATCCCTAGAATATGTTAATAATGTATACTTAAACTCTTCAGTGCTTCTCGATTCCTTTGAAAATCTTTGCAAAAAGAAAAAGTTATTTTTGGAAAGTGAATAAAGATCCTGCTTGCATGAATGCATGAGCAGCAGAACTAGTCATCTAGTTCTGACTTTCTGCTTTTACTATGGTAAGTTAGTAATTCTTGAACAGATTTCTCATTTTTTGAAGATTTTGTAGTTTGATTATATTGGGATGTGTGTGTGGTGGTTGTTTGTTTCTTTTTTAATGTAGTTTAAATCTAGAAATTTTCCTAACAATTCTTCCATGGGTAAGGGGTGGGGGTTTCAGTTGCAAAACAAAAGATAATTAATTTAGCCTTTCTTTTCCTTTTTCTTTTTTCTTTTTTTTTTTTTCCTCCTGTACTGCACTATTTCAGTAGTTCTCTCAGTTTGGTTTAACAGCTGGCTGTTGCATTCTTTGTAGGCTTTGTAGGTAACAATCAACATCCCCGGCATGGAACATTCACAGAAAGAAAGTATTCTTTGTAAGAAGGGCACGTTGATGTGCCACCAGCAGGTGTATCGAAAATTGCTTGCTGAAAGATAAAACTGGAGGAATTCAAGAAGTTAATGACTTTATCAAGGAACCTACCTACCTTTGGATCAAGCTACCTGATGTAGCGGCCATAGAACTGCAGAAGGTCAGATTAAATCAGCTAATTCTACCTTCTGGCTTTAAACTCTATGAATGAACACTCTCCTTTCTGCCCAGATTATATTGGCTCCAACAGCTGACCTTTGGAAGCAGAACCTTTCCAAAGATCAGAACTGGCTGCAAAAGTGTCTGTGACAGTTCCCTATCAGGAAGTGTCATCTCTATTGAGAATTCAAGCTCTCAACCTTTTCTCTTCAATTCAGAGATGTGTTTAGTAGCCTCTGGTGGAACTTGCTATATAGCAGGAAGATACAGTATGCGCTTTTTGTTGGAAAGCATTGATACACCAGCTTGCATGAAAGAGGTTTTGAGCATGTTCACATATTCAGAAGTGAATGGAGTAAGTCCTTGTATTTGAAATTTCTCTTCCAGACACTATACACACAGCATAATTCTAATCACACACAAAATTCACAAGCAGAATACTAATTACATTTAGAGTTTGTAGCGAGGTCTGCATCACTACTCTGACTCAATTACACTTTTCGGTTTCTTAAGACTGCCATATTTACAGTTTCATAGTAACTTTATACAGAAAGCCAAAGACAAGAAAGAGAAAAACATATCAAAATTATCTCCATCCTGGTCCCAGTCATTTCAATGAAGAAAAGAGACAATCATTACTTTTTCGTGTTAATAAAAAAGGGAAAAAATATGTGCATGAGGGAAGCGGTGAATTTTTTCACTTAAAAGCTTTTGGTAACCTCTGCTTTGGGGAAGAAACTCAAACTTTGCTTCCATTGGGAGCGATCAGTGTGCGCTTTTCATTATAACCTCTGAAAAGAAGTCTGCACACAATTAGAACCTCTTCTGAAATTGTGGTACCAGTATGCACTTGCTTAGAGGGCGCTGAAGGGGACAAAAACTAAGATTGAGTACAAAAGTGAGGCTGGAACATAAAGCCAGCCTCTAAGTCACTAGGATAGAAAGCATGGGAAAGAGTAAACGATAGGAAAAGCTGAGAGAACCAACTGAAATCAGGGTAAGAAACCTAAGTGGGGAAAAAAATACTGTGATGAAGTAGTGACAACCAGAATTTCTGTGGGTGTTCTGTTTACTATTTGCTCTTTTAACACATTTGGCATGTATCTACAGCATGTGTACCTATGTAATTAAGACGGCACAAAGAATGGAGTTGTTTTTTATCTAACTTCGGTTGCCTCACTTTCAGAAAGTCCAATACAGACTTCACTAATGGAGAAAACAAACCAACCAAAGTGACCATAATTCCCCGTAGAGCTAGTTTTCTCTCACCCAGCCCACTATATTGGATTTTCTGACAGGAAACCAAAAGGCAGGATTTTAATGGGACTTTCCAAGTCAACTCTGTTCCTCCAATGTGTGCATATACTTTTGAAATTTCTGTTTCTAACATTAATGGGAAAAGCTAGACCCTACGCTTAACATGAACGTCTGCTGAAAATAATAAGTTTACCTAGACAACATGCTCACTGGAGAAAAATAACAGTTAAAACTGACAGCTGTTAATGCAAATAAGTAGAATAATTCACAGAACCTGAAAAGCAGGCAGTGAGATTTCAAAGACACAATGAAGAGGTAAGCATTGAAATCCCTGGCAAGGGGAGCAGAAAGAGAATGGAATAAACAAAGAAAATCAGTGCCCATTATTGCCTTTGAAAATCCTCTCCAGGGAGAGCTTAGTAATTTGCACATACCAAATCACCTTTAAACAAAAGCCACCTTCAGTCAATTTTAAACCTTCTCCTTATTAAAATCCTATTGATTGATCATTCTTCATCTAAATGCCTGACAAGCCAATTTCCATTCTCAAGGAGGGAAATGTTGGTCTTCTTTTTCAAGCCATAAATCACTCAAACATTGTGTTATCAATTCTCAAATTAGTTAAGTAATACAAATTAATAAGAAAATTAAACAAGGCTGCTTTCTTAATGAGTTGTTGTTTCATTGGTGTTTTTTTAACTTAACCAATATGTTTAATGGTTTCCAGAAAAGGATAGACTCAGTAGTAGTGACAAACACAATATAGCTGGAAATAGCTTTTAATGATTTGTTAACTTCTTAAGAGCCCTAACTTAGCTGGCCAAAAGTACAGCTGTGTGTTTTGTGCTGACTTCAACAGATCAATAAACAAGAGGAGTATAACTTCAGGAAACCGATTAAAGGATCTCACACCATTCTGACATGGGGTAAGACGAGGTGAGATTTAAACCATATTGAATTAATGACCAAGGTTCAACTGCGATTTGCTAACTAACCAAGCCCTAAGATAGAACTACATCAGATTATTAATAATCATATTTTTCAGAATCTTAGGTTATAAATAAAGTTACAGCACAGATAAATTCTTTACTCTCTAATTTTATACAAAAGATTCAAAAGTGTGTTCCATCTGTCGTACTTTCATTATATGGTAGGTGCTTGAACTGGGGGGGTGGGAGGGAAATCTGTTCCTGTTGATCAATCTTCTTATTGAAAATTATAGGTCATTCTCATTGAAGTCAACTCTGTAGCAAACTACAACGTAAAGAATAAATCTAAATAAGGAGGCAACAAAATTAATGAAATCTAAGCCCCTATTAATGAAAGCATGAAATCATTTCAAACCACATGGACAACTAATTCCAAAACTCTGCGTTGTGTTAAAACCGCCCGTTCTCCTAAGCGCTGACTTTTCTTCCTCCTCTGCTGCTGCAGCACCTTCCTCTCCTATGCTCCACTGCACCAACATTTCTGTGGCAACCAGAAAGTAAGTAGCCAAATCTAAGCACTGAAACAGGTAACATCACAACCATATATAACTGAATTTTCTGCATGCAGAGCACAATGCACTTAACACATTCTGTGTGCTGCTGAAAAATCTTCTCTAAATTATCAGCATTAACACCGAAATTAGAGCTTCACTAGGGGGATCAAACCAAGCTTAAGGCGATGTGACACTTTCAGGACAGGAAAAAAATTCATTAAATTGGCACCGTTGTTCTTCCCTATGGTGACAAAGGACATTATTGACAGTTTTCTCCAATTGCTATTATACTTGCGTATCTGAAAATGAGAGAATAAGCTTTCCATTTAACTGTTAGTGGCAGCTCTAGTACTTCCACAAGTTTTTCCCGTGAGACTCAAAACTAACCTTGGTCTAAAATAACTGACAGTTGCATCTATATACTCTCTGTAGAATATATGACAACTTACTTTAATACACTGCTCACTGAAGGAAGAAATGACATGGACGAAATTAAAAGAAGGGGTTTTCTCAGTGATTGTACTATTACTGAAATAGTATAGAAACTTGCAAAGCAGTTGTCTCTAGATGAGCACCGAGTTCATTTGTTACCATCCAGGTAGATAAGTGGAGCATGATTTCCCTGCGACAAGGAAATTTAATTTACACAGATGAAGTGGGGTGAGGAGTACTAAAAAAATGAAGCATGACTTTGAAACCGCAATAGCAATGTTTGAATGACACTGAGTTCAGGTAAAATAACTACCTGAGTTCAGATAAAGGGACAAACATGTTTTACCAGTGCAAAAAAGGTATGTCATGCATAAAGCTGAAGTCAAACTTTACCTAAGAACCTGTTTCCTAGATGTATCAATAAGATACAAAATATTTTGTAATTCTTTCATCTTAATACTTTTTAACATATATATTGAATTTATCACTCTTACAAACAAAATAACAACACAATTTAGGTCAGCTTAAATTCTCTCAGCACCTACATATAAATACAGATACAACACACCTAACTTCAGTTGTTTGGCTGATACATTGACACCTAAGTAGAAGTTTAATCTTCTGAGACATCCTACACAGTGAAAGGAAAATGTCCATTTTTGTAATATGTGGCTAAAGTACTCACACCACTAGACCAAACTCCATCCCTTGCCTGCAGACACTTCTACACACACTCCAACATTAATGTCTCCATCACACATAGTGACTCTAGGAGGTATTTTCAATATTTACAAAAGCTATTTTTAGTAATGTTTATATCAACTATGAAACCAAATAATTCCGAATTCTAAATTAAGAAAGATGAAGAAAACAAAAAATATACTCTGCTTTCTTCCAAAGCTACTAGAAAACCGTTGTAAGCAACGAGCTTTGGAGACCCTGGAGGATAACTGCATGTTAAATCCCCAGGTCATTTCACTTTTTCCTTCTTCTTACAGATATACAGTCATAACCATAACATATGTAGAAGTTTGCCCATATCTTATTGTAGCACATGCATTTATCTACAGGAGGAGTTTAAATACTATACAGCCTTGGAATACATCCTAAATACTAAAACTTGCTGAATAGAAGGGCAAATTGCACCTCACTTAGGCTCAAGTAGGGTACAATTCAATAAATTAACCTCCTGTAAAGTTACAGGTTGCCATAGCAAAGTATTACACCGATCGGATTCAGAAAAGAACTCCCTTCTTTATATCAAACACTTATGTAGGGGATATGCCTACACCAAATCCCCTCTCTCTGTCAATAGCTGGTTGACTGGCAGCCAAAAAAATACTTGCTTGATTGCCAACCTTGTGAATCGGAATTCTTTTAATGTAAAATTTAACTATATAGAGTTATTTTACTACATTGATCTCTAAATAAAAATTATTCTTGATTTGGGTATAGACAGTTTGGCAGGGGTTCTCCTAAGCTCCTAAGACATAATTTTCAGTTCTGAAGGGACTGGTGACGTGCACTGAGTGTTCCCAGCCTCTCTTAGAGTCAAGACCTCTGACGTCACGTCCTAAGTTTTCTAGGTGCATACATAGTTTTGACAAAGGGAAGAACCACATACCTTGGATCTTTGGAGGAAAGGAGGAAAATTAGTCTTGTGATCACTCTTAAATGTACGCAAAAATAAAATTGCTACTGTCTTTGGCCAGGGCAGAACTTGTTATTTTCACCAAGCATTAGGAAAGCTTAAAGGAAATCATCTATTACAGAAAAGATTTTTGGTAATGCTCTCTCTGTAAGCAATTCTACAAAGGAAAAATAATTAAAATATGAATAGGGAATGGCATTTTTCATTGCATTCACATCTTCAGACCATAATTCAGAAAACCAGTCTCATTTCTTTCACCATTTGAAAAAAAGTGCAAGAATTTTCTTTCTCTTCTGTGTTTCTTATTCTCTTTGACTTTCCCATCCTTATGTTAACCTGTAATTTCAAGTAGCAATCTTCAGATGATATAATAATGAAACAATCCCAGATTAGTTTCTCTGGCTTTGTATAATGGAATACAGAAGATTGTATTCATTTGATTTCAGAATGGACCGTTAGTCACCGTATTCTTAACCACTAAAAGAAAGAATTTGAAATCAAACAACAAATAAACCTAATGCATACCTCTAAAATGAAAGTAATTAAAATAGATAGTAAACATTTGCTTTATTGTTTGTTTTCTTCCTAAATTATGATTTTTGCAACAGTTCTTTAAATGGCTTTCACTTTAACTGCATTGCAAAAATGAGATCATATTCATTGTATGCTCTTCATTAACTCAACTGATGGTGTTTTAATTCCTACAACATACAAAGGCTGGTGTTTGTTTTGCAATTTGACATAGCTAGTGTGTGTTGAGAATAATTAGCTTCACTATGGCAGAACAAATGATTTCTTTGCAAAGCACACACACCACTTTTTAACAAAGATTGTTGGTAAACTTTCACAGTATTTCTTGTCTTACAGAAGAGCAACTATTTCATTTTAAATTAACTTTTCTGTTCCCTGATTTCCCCAATGAACTAATAATCCACATTCTATCTGATGGCAAATACTTTCAACAGATCTAAAAGATGAGAAAAGACACTTAGCACAAGTGTGTCTGCTATACTGAAACACTTCGGCATTACTGCAAACAGTAAATGCTGTTTAAAAGAATAAGGGTTAACCACAAAGGCAATTGCATGGAATTTCATTACAAACTATCAAACTATGATGATTTTTTGCCTAAGACTTCCCATAAAAAGCCCAATCCCGCACCTATAGTTTGGCAAACATATTATCTTTACATATGTAGGCATCATATAAACAAAGCTAGTTACACTGTTACACAAAATTATTCTACTCGTCCATTTTCAGAATTACAACATGCTATCCATGATGTCACCTCTGGTAATCTGCACTTATGTTAAAATGTTATGAACATCAGTACAGGCCTTGGATCAACAAGTGACAGGACAAGAACATCTGAAGTGTTTGTAAAGGTGCACCCCGATACCATTGTGGGCTGATTTGACTGTCAGTCTGTGGCTGTTTGGCTTACACACACACACACACACACACACAGATAGAGACAATGGGGGAACATTGGTTACACAGAGATCCAATACCTTGCAGAAGCAGCTTGCCCATGGTGGGAGTGGCGCAGGCTGTCACCGATCCATTACCCAAAGCCTGACGCTGGGACCGGTCAGAGTGAGTGCTGCATTCTTCCCCCTATGTGGCTTAGCTGTGCCAAACCACTGCAGCGCTAACTGGAGCATGTGTCAATCAACTTTCAAGATGTGTATGTGTGCGTTTGCCTGTGTGAGAAGCTTTCCCTGACACAGCACATTCTTCCTTGCTTGGCCTGCTAATATATTGAGCCTAGGGTTCAACCCCCTCTCTCCCCATCACAACATAGTCAGAATCTTCTCCCAAAATGCTGGCATTGTATGCTCTACATAATTAAATAACATTTAGACCTTACTGTATTGCCTAAAGCAAGAGAACTAATCCTACAGCCAAAGAACCACCACCAGAATATCTCTTATTCCTTACACCTCCCACCTCCAATGACATTTGAAGGGTTTTTGCAGACATAGTATTATTCTCTTGCTGTAGTAACAGAAAGTAGGCTCCATGAGTTAGGCACAGTCATTGGACTCTAGGTCAATCACATCTCCTTGAATATCACTCAGATGGAAGAAGACCATTACTGTGATCTTCAAAAACACAAGCAATGTTCATATTGCATCCAGAAATACTAATTAGGAAGAATTTTGTTTTCTGACTTATATATAAAAGTATCATCATTACAGGACACAGCAGTGTTGGTAGCTTATTTTAATAAAATTTCAAATTGCTTTGTCAAGAGCAAGAGAAAAAAAACCCTATCAATATGTAAATCAGAACTATACGTAGAATTTAATAGAGCCTTCAAATCTTCTAGATAAAGGAACAAAAACATCAGCCTGAGTTAAGGCCAGAAGGTAAACCGATAAATAGTTGCTAATATTGAGTTTTAAACATCTCTAGATAAAACTATCAAACCAACTTTTGCTTTTCTATAACACTCTAACATTCTACATATAGGAGATGGGAAGTTAAAAAGAAATAAAAAGAAACAAATAAAAAAGACCACACAAAAAAACAACCAACCAAAAAAAAAAACCAACAGAAAAACCAAAACAGAACCCCACCAAAAAAAAAAACCACCAAAAAACCCAAACCGCTCAAAAAACATCAAAAAAAAACCAACCAAGCAAAAAAAAAAAAAAAAAAACTACAAAAAAACCCAAAGCACAAACAAAAAAAAAGCAACCAAAAACCCCCAGAACCACCAAAAAACACAAACCACCCAAAAAAACCCAACAAAAAACCCAATCCGACCTAACCGACCCAAACAGCATCAAAACCCCAAAGCCACCCAGAACATAAGCTTGTATTTAACAGCACAATGATTTCCATTTAGATGTCCACAGCTCAAACACCCCGAACCGGCCCCCCCCAGCAGGGGCGGTACGGCCTCCCCACCTTGAGCCGAATTCTACTGCTCAGCACCTTGGACAGGGTCTCGCGAAGCTCCGTTGACGTCACTGTTTGTTCTGTTTGTTCACTCGGCAGGGCGCGAGGACTTGCTCTCCAGCATATTCCTTATTCTGACGTGAAAAGTTTTCATTGTTAAAATACAAGCAGTAAAACGCAGATGAACTGGCAAAAACCTGAGGTCATCCATAGCTTGTTTTTCAGAGTCACATACAGAAACCATTATGGTCTAAGACCGTGCCACATCTTTTTACATACATCAAAGTATATCTATGCAGAGACACTGTAAAAATACTCCCCTTAGAACTTCTAAACTCTATTTTACAGGAATTAAAACATTATCTTTGAACTGTAGCCCTGTTGTCCTCAGAAGTTAAAGTATTTCTTTTGCTGTTTCTCTTTGTTAAGTCAGAATTCATACTACCAAATGAACACTAAATTGAGCAGATGGATGAAATGAATTAAAATCATACTTGAGAAAAGTTTATTAAGAATATAATGGTTTTGATGGAGAAAAAGAAATCTATACACGTCCATCAAGATGAATGTAATAAGATACTATCAAAGTTATGAGAAAGTAGTTTATGGAAAGGGAGGAGAGAAATCTGAATCAGTACAGTATCACTAATTTTACATTTAAAAAACAGAACAAAAGCCCAGAAGTGTAGAACAAGATCGCTTGCAGGATCCTCCCCCTAACTCCTTTGGATGGCAAAATTTTTCACATTCATCATAAATAAATTACACACACTTCTAAAATGTTTCATAAAAAAATATGTTATTTTAATACTATGAAACAATTGTGATTTTATTGAGACAGATAAAATTGTTATTCTTATAGTCAGTGTAAACAGAATTAAATTTAAGCCTCCAATTATCATGTAGATTATACTCAGATGAGGCATAGGAGAATTTTTGCTGGTGTTCACTGCAAGAAATCAATATAAAACTAAAAGAAAAATATTTATTTTAGAGATGCTCTTAAAAATAGGCTTAAAAATTACTTTTTGGATCCACCTGCAGGCCATTTCAGAAAGATTGCAGCTGAGGGGATGAGACAGCAGGGAAACCCATTCAAGCTGATCCAATTTAGATATGCAAATTTTATCTTGTGTGCTTGAAAAGAACATTATGGCACAGCATAATTTGCACCTTGAGTTCCAAAGAATAATATTTCTAATCTAATGAAAACATGCCTCCATTGTTCACTTTCCCACTCGCCAGGTTTGGTCCAATCTACTGCTCTCCCACCCATTTAAAACTGTGTTTTTTCCCATATTTGAAACGATTAACTAACATCACAAAAAAAGGAAAAAGAAAATAGAAAGGCACTTATTTTGTAGTTACCTAAAAAAGGCGATGTTACAAGTGGCTGACCAATGTATGATAAAGCCTGTAATAGTAATGGGGCTAATATAGGTCCCACTCTAGGGCTGAAATGCTAAATGAAATGACTGAAGTTTAAGATCGCGTGTTTGACACAGTGCACTGTTAGCTTATATTTATTTGTCTTGATTCCTCCAAATAGAGATGTTGGCCTAATGATAAACTTTTGTAAAAATATACATTTTTTTTCATCAACATGTGTGCAACAATACTGAGGATTGTTTCGGCCTGCAGAATTTATCCTTGCAACTCTGATCTATTATTATTTCTTCTGTTTCAGTGCTAGTATTGATAGAGAACAAGACAACGTGTCTTAGAATTCCTGAATGTATACATTATCTTAAAAAGGAGCTGTGTAACGGAACTAGCGTTAATGCTAATTACTGTCTAGCTCAACTCAGACAGTAACAATAATAGGTTCAACGCTTCGCAGCAAATTTTCTTCTTAAAGCTGCAGAAGAGGCCCTTACTGTCTTCCTTTTAAACACACATAAAACTTATGTTACTATAAGAATAAGCAACAACAGATTTGAGCAGATATGGCTGGGATAATGTTTAAAGGAAACTCACAAAGCACACTGCTTTTTTTCTACAGAGCTGGAGAGCAGACATTATATTGCCCTTTTTAAAAAAAAAGCTGAGCACTGCACTAAAGCTCCCAAACATGTAGAATATTATCCGATGTTGAATGAGAAATGACATATTTGATAATGTAAGGTACAGTCAGAAAGCAAATCTATTTTGAAAGAAATATTTTAAAGATCAATATACACATAAATTCGTACCGGAGCAAACTAAAATATGTGAAGTACAGTACCAGAATTATAACTTGTACCTGAGGAGCATTTATCAACCTCTCATTATCATACAATTCTATAATTTTAAATCCATAAAGAAACATATTTAAATCATTCAATTCACAAAAAATAAAGTGTAATTTAAAATTTAGAAGTAAATTTTTAAAAAAGCTTGAATTTCATAAAAGTCGTATTCCAGATGTGCCTTTAATTTAAAAGTGGCAGAATGCCATTTCAGTACATTAATCAGCACATTTTGAGGTAAATTCAAGCTCTTTATTGAACCCTTCCCACTTCAAACAGGCTCTCCAAGGGTAAGTTGCAATGTTCAGCTCAGCCTCTGAATCTTCACCCATGAAGATAACCAAATAATGAGCTCTCCTCTGATAAATACTCAGGATGTCACTTGTTCCACAGGCACAAGACTTATCTGTTTCTCGCTTTCATCCACTCTGGCCACAGTGGTAATACGCTAACTAACATCAGATTTTACTAAAGATTACAGTTACAAGTCCTTTAGCTATTAACCCAACTATACTTGATAGTCCATTAACAAAGGTTAAAAAAAGAAAAACAAAGGCTTCAAAAGGAAATTCCTTCCAGACCTGCAATACATGTGCAGCTGACCTGACTGACAGTTTATTAAAACATAGCTCTCCAACTACAGGTACAAAGTAGGAGAGATGGGTAGCCGCAGAAATCTGGAAGCTCAAATTTCTGAGTCTGTCTGCCACCGTTACACTACCTCTTCTTTATTTAGCAAAGGGCAAAGCAGTTTGTAATATCTAAATTTCAAATCTTTATTGAAATGACACCATAACCACAGGTCACGTTATCAAAATGCAATTTGAAGAGGGACCAGCAAATAAAAGGTTAATCTGCTGTAATTGAGGACTCCTCCTATGTTCTCCATCCAAAACAATTACTGGAATAGCCTCAGTGCTGATTTTAGTGAGAGCTGGCACAGACTGTGCATCAGGAAACCAGCACAGGAAAAGTGCAAGGCCTACGCTCGTGCTATCCAAAACAGAAGAGTCACAAAAATAAGTTTGCAGCAGTAAGTTTTAACCAGTCTGTTAAACAGTGCACAGGAGTGACACTCAGCCCAGTTCTGAGGGAGCTGGGCTGCCTTGGCCTGTCAGAGGATGAATGATCGGAAGGAGCTCAGCACCAGGAAAGACTGTAGGGTGTTGCACAGGACCCCCCCAAACAGGGGCAGTGGGAGGATGCTTGGAAATGGGATGGTGCATCAGAGATCCGGCAACTCTCCGTCAGAAGACAACTGAACATGAAATGTGTTGCAGAGGCTGGACCTTATCTTTTAACTCTCGAGGAGATACTGCTTTACGGCAAAGTTTTATATTAACGATAGCTTCATAAAATATCTTTTTATTTTGTGCTTGATTCCAAATTGCTACCCTTGCCATAGCGGAAGTCTAATAAACATGAGGAAAACTGAGGAAGTTGAAATATTTCAAAATTTATAAAGTCAGACAGAAATGTTCATACTTTGAAAAGGCAGAGAGGAGCGAAGCTGTAAGAGCATTCCACTCATATCAGGTTAAAGAACACACTTGACATCCCTTTGAGTCAAGAGCACTTAGCCACATAGTTGAAATGACAACTACCATCTTGCTAGCTTCCCTCCACTGCTGCCTTCCTCATCTCTGTCCATTAGAGCACTGTCCACCGGGACTTCTCTGGCTGTGCTGCAGGATTTTGAACATAGAAAATCCTTTAGCTGAAGTAGAGAATTTGAAAAATAAAAACAGAAGTGTATTTTTTGTGCATGTTAACCTTTATAAAAGAAGGGAAAAGCTTCAAGGCATTCCAATCAACATTAGGATTCAGACACTACCCAAATAAATACATTAATTCATACAACCTATGAATTATATTATCAAAACACATATCTTCCTATACGTCACAGCGTGCATTTCTTCTGTGTAGATACCCCCTTGATATAATTCAGTTTATGCAATGATAAGTTAATTCTGTATGGTAATCATGTTCATCAACATCCTGCCACAATTAACACTTTCCTTTCCTGCTTTAAATATAGCCCCCATTTCCTGTTAAATATGCTTTCCAAGAAGATTAGCACGTTAACTTCCTGCATTGGGTCATTGGGTGAGGAGAGGAGAGGGTAAGACTCAAGTTTTCAAAACAAATCCTTTGGCAGGAAACAAACTCCTCAACTGAATTAACTTATGTACATAACAAAATACGGAACCGCAACTAATGTGGGAAACAAAGAACTTTGTAAAAAAAAAAAAAAAAAATTGAGAGGGAGGGGAATCTTTAAAACAGAGTTCACTGATCCATACACATGTTAGTCCGTGGAAAAAAATAAGGAAGGGAGGTGAATGTACAAACAGACAGATTTTCATGAATTCCAACTGTATTTCATGTTCCAACATACATCGTGCATAAAAAAGAAAATTCAACATATAAAAAGTATTTCTAGACAAAGCTTTTATTCACTTCAGTCACCTTTCCTGTCATTTAAAAATGATCATTTTACGAGTAAATCCTGAAATCTTTCCTTGAACACCAGGGGTAGAGACTTCTGCCAGGTTGAAAGACAAACATTTTTATTAGATAAGTCAAAACTCTTTGTACAGTTACCGCTTCTACATTTCACCTAGTTCTTAATTCAGAATAGCTGCTCAACAATTCAGAATAGCTGCTCACCGTTGCCTTTCAAATCTACCAGATTATCCAGGCATGATAGCGCTTGCAGTCCAGTAAATATTTGCAATACGTTATAGTCTCTGTTTTGGCGATTAACAATCCATAAAGAGATTTTAAGCAAAGCAATATCAGTTTAATCTAGCAGGGCTTTGCATCCAGTATGCCAGACTGAGTCAGACAGTCTTAGTAGGGAGGCAATGATGCAGCCACAGCATCTGAACTAAGGCAGTGCGTTTTTAAAAACCCAGGGGAGTTACAGCCCCATTTACTCCATCTGTGATACACTATGGGGGAAAGAGAAGCAAGGTTTACTATGTATTTATCTACAAAATATGTTGTCAAACAGCTATTTTCAGTACACGAAAGTCAGCATAATGTTTGGAATGTGTATAAAACATCTGGAATACAATTATTTTCAGCACAAACAAACAATATTTTCATATTCTGACATGAAGTGCTTTTATGAGTAACATTTATTCACTCCCTGTAACTTCTGAGACCAATAGCTTTCATTAGAGCTGACTGTACGTTTCTTCAACAGTGGAGCCACAAAGGTATAGAATCATAGAATAGTTTGGGTTGAAAAGGACCTTTAAAGGTCATCTAGCCCAACCTCCTCTACAATGAGCAGGGACGTCTTCAACTAGATCAGGTTGCTCAGAGCCCTGTCCAACCTGACCTTGAATGTTTCCAGAGCTGCGGCATCTACCACCTGTCCCATTGTTTCACCACCCTCAGTGTAAAAAATTTCTTCCTTTTATCTAAATCTACGTGATTTTAGTTTAAAACTGCTACCCCTTGTCCTAGCACAACAAGCCCTGCTAAAAAGTATGCCCCTTTATAAAGTAGAGCAGTTCTGCACACACCGAGATAAGACCACTGAGATAATTTTAGTTGTTATTTTTCTACATCTTGCGATAGAACCTAAGCAGTTGTTAAAAGATGGACTTCACAGAAAATATAGATGGCTTGCACCAGTCAGTGTTGTTCCTCGATATCCACGATTTTGCACTTTATGTTTACTGAGGATAGCTGTATAATTTACAGACACTTTGTTTGTAAACCCAAGACTTCTAATTATTCTAGCAAAACACCCCAGGAATGCTGACCACACATAGAAAAATAATATTAATAATCTTTCAGTCTGCAGTAATTTGAAAATATAGGTTACAGTTTAAGAAATTCATATGTGAGTAGCTTCTGCTGTTTTCAGAGTAATAATAAAAAGAGTTGAGAATAAATCCAAAGTCAGTGTTGTGAAATCTCCTGATCAAGGTCACTAGAGGTATTTTAAGCAGGTGTTTGTTATACAAAACATGAGAGTTCTAAGCTATAAATGGCTGCAAAAACACGGGTCTATTGACTGCTTACAACTCCTAATAACTCCTTAGAATTAGAAGTAGTAATATTACAAGACACGACTGACCTCTACAATCTGTAAACAGTTCCATTAATACATGAGAGCACATGTAGATTAGAATGGAATCATATAAATCCACCATTCTACCAAGACTTTTTTTTTTAGCTTAAAGAAAAATATCGGACTGTTCAAGTATGGCATTATGTTAGTACAAGATACTCTTGGAGAGTTCTCGCACTTATCTCTTGTTATTTCAATATCTATAATTCTATTATCAAGGCTGCTAGGGAGGCATGAAACTTAATGGAACACGTGTCCTAATCCTGAAAGAAAGACTGACATTTCAAATTACTGATAAAAAGTAAAGGAAGAACATATTATCAGAAAATGTATTATAAGAGCTACTGGGGAAAAAAACACTGAAAAGAAATCAAACTCCATAAAGATATTTCTTGCTAGTAATGGGATGTGTATTTGTAGTTCTGGCTTCTGTGATTCTATCACAGAAAAAATAGAGATGAGCACCAAGTCGTGCAATAACTGTACACAGAATATAAATAAATAAGATACTGAGATAGATTTCTCATCTAAAAACCAGAAGTCCCACAGAATTACATAGTGCTTCAATTAATTCATAGTCAAAGTAAACTACATAGTGAAAATGAGAAAGGTTTAGCACCCATGGACATGCTTTTCATCAAGATTCAGTTATCACACTGTGCACATGAACGTGTTTCATGCAGGAAAACAGAAAAAATGGATGAAGCTAAATTATGAACTACAGTAAGAAGCCCCTAAGTATTATCAAAGGAAGCAAAAATAAATAACTCAATATTTAAATTAAATATATATATGTTTATATGCATATAGTAGACTTCAAGACCAAAAAAAATATATATATTTAGCTGTACAAGAGACATCTGAGATTAATTACTGACTGATTTTGACAATAGTTTTCCCTACAGTTAAAGAGGTTTTTTAATCCGTCTTGTATTGCAAGGAGATTTTTTTTATTTGTTTAAGTTTCATGGTTATTCTCCTGAAAATTATAGATAAATGCATGTTTGCTACACGTAAGCTTCTCAGAGATGCTAGTTGGCACATATAGAAGCCAAGGCTAATCACTGAAGAACCAATAAAAAGAAACCTTGTCTGATCCTTCTAAAAGCGTGCTGGGAGATAGCACTCTCAACCACTGCTGATGTATGAAGATAGATAAAAGTTGGAAATTACTGCTCGCTTGCCCTTCAGTATGTAGCTGCCTTATTCCAAAAACCAGCAAAACAAGAAAATGAACCTTGCAAAAATAATTTAGAGCAAGTTATAGATATAGCATGAAGATGCTTATTCAGATTATGCAATAAAATTTCTACAGAAATCTTTTCATTTCTCAGTTTACACTTCCTTGAGTTTTTCAGTTAAAAGTTCTGACTTAAATCCTTGTAAAAACATATTCTCCACCTGTACTGAGCCTTCACCCCACTTTTCTAAATTGATTACCAGTTCCAGCTATTTACCAAAAACATAGTTATCTTATGTATATTTAATGACTTTACATGTGTGCTTATACGTATGGTACTTAAAAGCACAACTTTCGGATGATGATTTGTGAGGAAGGGCGGTGGCACAGTGGGAGCTGCGGTGGTCTGACCGCTGAGAGAGGCATGGGGGAGGGAGTGGGCTACTTGTGATGGCCTTTAGGACATGTGTCAGTGTCTGAGTGTGACGGAGCATATGATACCACCAGACGGCACGCTTTGGTGAGCACCTGAGGCCAGTACTACACCAGGAGCAGATCTCTACAGCAAGACAGAATATTCCCAGCAGTGAGGGAACGCAGCTGCAGGCCATTCCCTCAGCCCAGCTGAACATAGACCATCTCAGCTTGGTGTCTTGGAGCTGCCAGGTGCCGTTGTGTCCCAGGAAGCACAAAGCGCTTGGCAGCTCTGGTTGCAATACCAAACACGTCGCCCCCTTCAAACTTCCTGCTGCAGATAGGATGGAAATTCTTGCCATAGTGCACAACATGACATAGTCCTTTCAATGGCAAGATGGCTAGCCATTTGTAATGGGAGATTAAGTAGACTCAACGGTGCAACATTTTGACATGCAAATCTAGTCCCGAATCATGTTCAGTGTGTTCAGTGCATATACATGCATTTCCAGTATGTACAGCAAGCAAAGTTCCAGGAACTCGGCACTCCTGCGAAGTCTGGAATAAGCATTTAACTTTGCAAAGTCCAACAGAAACCGTATAAAACTGGGACCAGAATAACTAAGAAACCACATTATACTACAGCATTTGAGCATTTTAATTACCGAAAAAAAGGTACTTTTTTTTTTCCCCAGTTACTGTTCTGAATGCAAACATGAGCTGATTCAGTAACAGGAAGTGCTCTCAGTGTTAGTTAGTTTTCAAAACAGAATTTCCATGGACTTTCCATAGATCAGCACTATTTAAAATACATACCGTGACACAGCACTGAAGAAGTTTCCTTTGCTCTTTCATATAGCACCAAAAACATATCTAAAATGTTAAATGTTATTACATCTCACAAAACAACAAAGTAGCTCAAGGTGTTAAAATGAGTATTTCAAAGACACAGAGGCAATCCAACTGATTCAATTCATGCCTGATCACTTGAGGTTTACATTCTTTTATTCTATTCAGCAAAAGAGTAGAAAACAATAGAAACTGTTCTTGAATTTTGAAGTTCTCTGTTTTACTGCCTAGCATGGACATTTTAGAGTTACCTGTGCCCAGAAGATATTAAAAAGGACTCTTCACTGGTGAAATCACCACGCATTAAAACAAATATTCACATCCCTAGCCAGTCCATCAATGTTATGTCTTGTACTTTTAATGAATAAATATACTTTTCAACTTCTTCAGTCCTACAGTTTGAACTTTATTGACAATTACATACTCCACAAAATTAGAAAAGACACAGACACTTCAATACTTCAATATGACTGTAAAGAAGAAAAAAATTCCTTTCCTTGTTCCAAGACTAAATGAGAAGGTCATTGTAAGACTTTCCTCTAGGCATTTTTTACAATTTCTCTGAAATTCAAAACAAGTTTGTCGATTACAAGATTTAAAAGATACAGAAGCCTACTTCCTAATTGATGTAAAAACACGGTGCTTCTGGGAGTTACCAGCATCCCATTCCTTATTTTCACTAAGTCACCAAAGTTCTGTTGTTTGAATATATTGCATATACATGGCATTAGCACTTCAAGGCATACAAAAAATCTCAATATTTTCATAAAAAATACATAAATTCACCAAATGTCAATACCCAAGTCACGCTAAAAGTGAAAAATGAAATGAAAAATTGCTTTCAGAGCTAGTTTATCAAGCAACTTTAACAATAAAAGTGAAAAGAACAATGTCTCATTTACTCTGTGTATGTTTGCAATCATTTAAAAATAGTCATACTTCCTGTAAAATTATTTCTCTGAAGTACATAAATAAGCCTCAACATCTGTGTAGAAAGAACAAATACAAAAAGCAAACTTGAGTAAAGTTCTTTCTTAGCATTCTTAAGGGGAGGAAGTTGAGGAAAATGGGTCAGAACCACTCATCAGAACTTTTCTCCCCTTGCTCCAAATACCAGTTAAAAGCTTAGTGCAATTTATTAGGGCTGGGGTTACTTCCCAAGACTGTATTCATTGTATCCGGGATAGGCAACAGCTGGAGAAGTCTGCTCAGCTTTTGTCTGAAAGAAATCTTTCTTGCATATATCTGTTCAATCACATCTGCACAGAATGTTCTGAAACAAAGGAAAAGTTACACAATCCAATCTGACCTGCAATTTGAGGGTTCAAAGATAAACAGCGCTTTTCAGCATAAATCAGTCAACCATACAATGCATTTGATTTTTTTTTTCTCCATTAATCAAGTGCTTGAACTTTCCTATTGCTGTGCTGGGAAGAACGCATATAATTTTCTCACAACTATTGCAGAAAGTACATGTAGTTCGATGGAAATGTGCAACATCACACTACCTGTGAGAGTTGAATATCTTGAATAGGATTCATCAGTGTCCATTGTTGTTATCTCCATTTCAGCTATACTTCATTATAGTCAATAAAGATCTCGTCAATAGATATAATTTAGCTTTCCTGGAAGCGTACATCTAAAACCAGTTGGATGAATCCTGCCCTAAAATATCAGAATGCTCTTTGAATGTAGAAGAGGTGTCATGTTACCTACTCTACTACAGATACCTAAATTAGATTAAGGCCATGTTCTCTGGCTTCCAGATTTGGAGTATGTTCCTTCCTTCTGCAACAATAATAATAAAAAAAATTTATATGGCAAATAAAGTTCTTTAACACTTCCATTCATAAACCAGTCTATTCCCTGTTCTTATGCCTCTCACCTGCTTCCCTTCCAGCCAATCATTTCTTTGGACTGGGTAATAGTTACAAAACTTGGACCATAAACTTGTAATAGTTTCCAACACAGTCTTGAACCTTCTCTATGCTTCCAGTATGAAGCACAAATGTAGATATTTGGGTAGGCAAAGAACAGAATAGCCTCTACAACCTCCTAAAAACAATAAAATGCTGCTGAAGCAGTTTGCTATCTAGCCCTCTACCACTGGTAGCACAGCTTTCTTCAACTATGGGCTGAAACAAATAAACTGAAAATAGGTCCAGGCTCCCCTATCCCCATTCCAGGATGCTCTCATGCAGCAGCCCTGCAGCCTGCCAAATACAGGTGCCACAACCAAGCAAACCTGCTCCAAAGACAGGCTGGAGCTCAGATTCAAGAGCTGGGGGCTTGGCTAAATACAGGTATTTTATCTTCCAGCAAGGCAGTGATTTTTGCTACATTAATTGAAGTATCTGTCCCCATACCTGATGACCATTGCCTAAGCGGATACCACAAGATATTTGTCAGTGACGGACCTGTCCAGACCACCAAAAACTGGCCTATAACTTTAATGCAACACCCCCCAAAATAAAACTAACAAACAAACAAACATTATTTCAAAAGATAATTAATGACCTAATAATATTATTGAAATAATCGTTATTTAAATACCTAAAAGATCAAATACCTCAACTTGAAGAGATGCCAGCATTATGGAATCTCAACCTTGCTTGTGTCTACCACAACAGAGGTGGACTATGATGTAGTACTACTCACTCAGCACCTCTGACTATACACAAAAAATCAGTTTCTCTAGAGTTTCGCAGGTTCCTATGGTTCAAAAGGCCAGAAGATTTTGCTGGGTTATTACTGAACCTTAAACTTGCCCAAATATTTCCAAATCACTAAATGTGATCCATTCTCTAATGTGTATTTTTCAGAAACACATCTACTTTAATGGAACGTTTTTAGCACCCACTATTTATTCCCCCTCTGATGGGATTTATGCATTTTATACCTACTAGTACTTAAGATGATTGCTGTTGATGAAATAAGCAGGGGTTTTTTGCAAAGTTTCCTCAAGCAATATTTATGTGAGATTTTTTTACACCTTCTCCTGCTCTTCTGCACCCTTTTAAACTATCGGCATCAATCACTAAGGATTCTTCCAGTATCGATTTCACAGATTAAAGAACAACTCTTTCAGCCTTTCTACTAAATGCTGACTTTTAGTCTTTCCTGCAGTATTTCACAGCCAGAGACTGAACTAATCTCTGTCAAACTGGGAACCCATGAGGAGTTTCTCTGTCTGCTCTGACTCCCTAAATCCTCCCTAGAGTCGGTGTTTTCCCCAGTCAAGGATCCAGGATCTTCCTGAAAACATGGCCTGAGCTTCTTGGTTTTACATGCATCATTTTGACTGTGGTTTGACCGAGTCATAATTTGCCTGCATAAATCCATATTACCAACCAGTCCAGATTATTCCCAAGACTACTCTGTTCTGCAACTCTAATAAACAAGTTAGTTATCAACTACAAGTTTCATGGGCACTGACTTTGAAACTTACATTTAGGCTTCTACGTAAAATATAAAATATCCCACCTATTTCTTTTTGCAGTGTGACCATTAATAGGTTTTTTAATCCAGTTGATGGATTTGTCTTCATATTTCTATTGCTAATATGGGAGGCTAAACTTTTATTTAGAATTTCCTCAGGGACTTCATCAAATGTCTTATCAAAGGCTGGCTGTTTACTACACCCATCTTTATCAGCTAAACTTAAAATACTTTAGAGGGTATACATGACATATTTAAAATAAAGAATTAAAGATGAGGTACATAGGAAGTGTCAGTTAATACACTTTAATGGAAAAATATGCTCTATTAAGCAAAAACTTATTATTTTTTATTTTTATTACTACTATTATTATTACTACTACTATAAACACTCAACCATTTTCCTGTACTACTTTTAGTTTTTTCATATGTGTTGAGCTGAGATGGTGAGGGGAGACATTAAAAACACTGAAGATTCTTCAACTTTGTTGGGGGAAAAAAAAAGATATCATATTCTGAGTTAATTTGAAGACTGATAGAGTTGAAACAGCTTTTAAGTTTTGGCGTGTTAGCACTCAATCCTGCAGAGAAGCACACGAATTTCAGAGATGAGGTAGAAATACAGAAAGAAATAAAAAACTAAAACCTTTAAGTCCGCAATAAGGTAGACTCGAACTGCCAATATTTTCATGTAATTTTTTTACAGAAGGATTCACAAGGGTCTTAGGAAGAGCGTATTACAAAGAACCAGCCAGCGTAGAGGTGGATGTTGCTAGGACCCACCAGTGCTCAATACATGGCAGTGCTGTGCGCAATGCCCGTGGACCACAAGAGAAGCATGTGCCCAGGACAAGCATTAGCACCAGGTAGACGGTAACCCCTGGCTCCAGCTTGTCAAAGAGCAACTCAGCTCTGCAAAGGCCTAAGGGTAAAAAAATTAGTAATAAAAAAAGTCAGAAGAAAAAATATCTGCTCTTGGAACATTTCAACCACAGTACTTAATACTACACATGACTAAAATGATCACAAGTACTCATTAAATATCTATACATTAAACAAAAGCATATGTACCAACCAGATTTTGGACATGCATGTGATATGATGTAACTGTAATATAATCACGGTGTGACATAATTTTAAGAAGGGTGTCCAGCTGAAATAATACCAGAGGAGATGTACGTGCAGTTCATTACTCTGGATTAACAACAGCACACATGGCTTTGTGGATCACTACTGTTAGACTGCAGGTATCTTGCAGTCTTCTACAAGATGAGATTTTGTACATCAGAAATAATATTTTTATAAGAGATTTTCAAAAAAAAGTTTATTCCCAGTCATGGAGAATCCCAGAGCCAAACTCCAAAAGATAAATGCAGAATAAAATAAGTAAACCTGGCAAAATTGTCGAGTGGGGACAGTGAACGACAACATTTAAAATTCGTTTAACATCTTAACTAGTGATTATGTTGTAACAGAGGAATCAGTTTAATAAATAGGCTTAAGCAAGCAAGAAATACTTCCAAAATAAAAGATCTATGAGAGACTTTTTTTTTTCTTTTTTAAGAAATGAAGACTTGGCTTCTGTGTTCATGAAGGAGAACAGACAAAAATGACATAAAATTTGCCATGAGATAAGGAAGAAATGTATAGGAGATGTAAGAGGCCAAGGAGTGCACCAGAACCAAAAAAAACCCCTAACAACTGTTTGAACCCTCCCACCAACCCCACTCTCCAAAAGAAAGAGAAAACCACTACCTTATTTTTCCTAGAGTAACAAAATACAACTATTAGAGATTCCATATAAATAAAAGGATGGCTTTTTGGAATGTTTCTGTAATGTATATATAAGGCTTTGCAATTAAAATTTTAGCCTAAAAACATACGGTTGATGGGAGTAATGCCTGCGCTTGATAGTAACAATTTCCATTGAAAGATCATATTTTAACTGATTATTACTAATTTAATCTAGCTATTCTGCAACTGTACATACTCCTCAGGGTGATGCTTGAGGTAGGGATTTTGGTTTTGTTTTGCCTGGATTCTTTTTACGGAGTGGTGAATAACAAGAGGTTAGTTCAAACAAACAAACAAAAAAGCCAAACCAAAAAAAACCACAAACCCCACAGTTTAAAAAATAAACAATTGACAATGAATTCCCTGAGAAGCACTATCATGATATTCTTTCAAGCTAGAGGAGTTTGAAGTTTAGCAAGTAGAGATTGTCTGGTATCAGAGATATACCTCTTGACCTACTCAAAACATGAAAAGAATACTTAGAATTATAATAAAGCTTTAAGAATCACAAGTCATTCAATTCCCAGCAGAGACAGTAATTGGAGAGCGCTTGTCAAAGATTTCATTACATCAATTATACTCTGCCTTGTGTGTGAGACTAATTACACAGGTGTGATCCTGCCAGCATGAGAAGCATCACTGCAACAGCCAAGCATGGACCTTGCTGGCAATTACTTTTCTCACTGCCAGGCAGACCTGGAGCAGCTGCCCCGTGTTCCCAATGCTGTCTCCATAAGGGCACATGATGGCAGGGAAAGGAAATAAATTTGTGGTTTAGAATGTTATGTAAGGAATCGGAAAAGAAAAACTTAGAAAAGAGGTAGAATTGAGGATTGGAAGGAGGAGAAAGACTGTGAAAGACACTACATTGGTAGTTCAGGACTGAAACCAGCTGCATAAAATGATCTGGTAGGAGCTGCAAAAAGACAAAGTGTCATATGCCATCAGAGCACATTTTCCAAAACTTCCAGTAGCACAGTCTACGACTTCATCACTAAAAGAAAATTTTACATAATGTTAAAACTACTGTACATTTTCTCCAAAATACTGTTCAATTCATTTAAAACATGCATGAGGTTTTCCCATGTACGTTTCTCTTAAGATCAAACCCAGCTTAAATGTAAAGAAATCTCCTTTCAAATGTGTATCGAATTCTCTATATATAACCTTATCACTATGGTTATACTGCTAATTACACTTAACCTTTACACTTTGTTACTAAATGAAAACAATTCTAGATAGTAGACCAAATATTACACCACTGGAAAGATTTGAGAAGCCTACTGTATTGGAAGCTGTCCTAAAATATTGCATATTAGTTTTAAAAAGACAAATAAAGTCCAGTTTCAAAAGCTTGTAGGTTTGAAACTGAAAATCTTGAATTACCTAATCACAGGCTTCTGAACACGTTAAACATGTAGTTTTTGTTTCTCCCGCTAAACTATACAATGCACCATGTCCTTGGAATCTGTCCTTAATTCCATTCAGGATGCTCAACACAAAGCTGTACAGAGCTGGACATAATCTGAAGACAAAGCAATTTTCCTGAAAACTGTTTTTCCGTAATGGTCTTCCTAATAATGCAGCTGCTAGCCAGGATTTCAACACATTTTTTTTTAACTATATAGGGAAGCGGGGTTAATAATGGGGGAAAATGTTAAATTATCCTACCCAAATAAAAAGAACAAAAATAATTCAGAATCTGCAGACCTAAGGTAGGTCATGCTTCCAATTCCCTCCTTTCACATCCAATTTTAGAAAAAGAGCTATTCAAGAAGTGGTATGCAATGTCTTTCCATCCTCAGGAGACAATCCACAGTTTAATATAACATTTGGTATGGCTTGAATATTTTACACTTCCTAAGTATCCGTTACATAACTTTCCTCCACTGTGTTTAATTACCCCATTAAGCAAGTTGGTATTTGCATTTGCACTTAGAGCAGCTGCACTAGAGCTGCAGGGCACAAGAATATAAAACCAAGAAGAAAAATTAATAAAACATTATCTTTCCCATTTAATAAGTTCCCTTTCTTTTTTAATTGAAACATTTGTATTAGTAGATACTATTCCAGCATTGTAAGGTAATAAATCACATAAACCTCATATTATTCAAGCTGACTGAACCGCCAGATAGAAGTATCATCGCTTACTAACGGCACGACTTGCCCTTAAGCTTTTCTCATGTTATGGTATTTCTGAGGAGTGACTTTGTATCCAAAAATGTTATTCAAAACATAGAAAGTGATGCAAATGTAATGAATCAGAAATCATTCTTGGTCTCAAATTTTTACATAGGAAATAAGTTACGAATTTATTTTACTGTGTTGCGCATCATCAACTAATCCAGACACTTTTCTGAGAAAACAAACATGAAGGTTTTAATTAATTAATTAAGAAGTCTGCAAGTCATCACACATTCGTAGAATCAGCTTCCGAGTTTCAAGACTCTATTTTTCAGCCAGCCTGGAGAGCTTACAATACATCCATCAAAGACTGGAAAATAATTGTTACTTATCACATCGGCATGTTTGCTAAATAGGATGCATGCAATAAAGAGTAAGAAATAGAGCAATGAGAAGTACCAGTTTATTCATTAAGAGCTATTAATGCTGAACTGGTTGCTGCGTTAGTAGTGCCAGGTGTGGAAGCTCCTTGCCCTATGGGACAGGTTATCATGCATTAGAAGACTGAGATCTTACATATACACATGAAGGAAGCAAAGTACCAGTTTTGATTATACCCGTTCCCTTCATTCCTAAGGTCCTATTTTTGTAGCTGTTATAACAATGTCCTATTTATGTAAATGTATTATCCATGAAAATCTCACTACAATACTTCCTTGCAGCTGACAGGAACGACCCTATACCCGGCTTTCTGGTACTTTTAGTCCCCACTCCTTTTAGTGAAAATGATTCCAACTGACATCTTTTCCAGCCATCTCTATTTTTCACTTTGGAGCAAAGATGAGGCACCTATCAAAAAATAAAAAAATCACTATTTTAGAAGCCCCAGAAGCGTACCGCTGCATGGACTAATGGTCTACACCGGTTTTGATGCCAAAATTCAGGTATTTGACAGTACTTAACATCCTTAAAGTTCCCCTCTTACCCAAAGTAGATAAAGGGTAAAGTTATTAAGGGGTGTAAGAATAGCATACAATTAGCACACGTATTACAGTAGCTGTATACTTTTAATAATACTTCTGCTTTTCTCGATGACCTTTTTATGTTGCCACAGCATGGGTTTAAGATATTCTCTTTTAACTGTTTAAAACACTGTCCTAAAACAATTTTTACTAGAATGCCACTTTTCATGAGCTGTCTATTTGCATAATCACAACCTCATGAAGGTAGTGAGGACAAAGGAAATGTGACTCAGCTCAAGCAGCATATTTATGCACACCCACGTAAAATACAGAGTAAAGATTCAGCAGAGCTGCATATCACATCCACCTCCCACCAATAATAAGGAAACGAAATTACCATGCAACTTTTATAAGCCTTAATCTGACTTTCCATTTCAGTTCAATAACCGATTCAGCAAAACCAAAGTGTTTGGGCACAACTGACAATTCCTCCCAATTGGCTGAAAAATACTTCTTCTTTTCTTTCTGAAAAATTAAACATTTAATTCCCATGAAGAGCCACATGCCAGTGGTTAATTAGGGAACATTTTACAAGAAGAACTAAAAATCGTCATCAACACAGCAGGAAAATATTAACATTTTTACAAGCACAGCCATGCCAGAGTTTAATTTCTGGTTCCAGAGCTCTTGCAGGCAGGCAGCTGCCACCCAGGCAAGTTGAGAACCTCAGCACTTACTGCTAATTCCAGCTTTCTGATACTTATTCAAACTGGCAAGAAACATTCCTCCTACATCACTTTCAAATGTTTGACAGCCTGGCCATCCATTAAATGCATCTCCTAGAGTTGTCTGTGGATCACTATATAATTCTTCCTCCCAGCTACTGAAAAATAACGTGATGCGTAGGAAGCTGGAAGGGCTGCCAGATCCCACAGTGCCTGACAGGCAGGGCTAAAGCAGGAATAAAAGTCAGCAGGGTGAAGGCACAGGACCGATGGGAGAAGGCCAGTAACAGATTACACTGATTAATGGGAGGATATAAGATATTCTTCTTCACTGAGAAGCTAGGGAGCAGGGGTAGCTGCTGGGCAGGCAGCAAACAGATATTTGCGGTCAGAATTAATGCAGTGTGTTGGCAAAGGTCATGCCGCTCAAATCTGTGCAGGGGCAACGCCAACTGCCACAGGCTCACAGGGAACGAATAAGGGAAACTGGGCAAAAAAGAAAAATAAAATAAAAAAGGCAAAAGTAGAATAAAGCAATACAACAATAAACCCTCAAGATGCCCTTTCTTCTCCTTTCCCAGAAATCCTACAAACTTTAAGTAAAATCCTATTTTCACTCTGAACTTGAAGTTCTGCTAGCTGTGGCAGATGTGATTCAGTAACGCTGTCTTCCTGAAGTGGAAGACGGAGCCACAACCACTGCGGTGGGTATAGACGTACACATTCAATTATAGGGGCAATTAGGGAGGATAAAAGACAGATTAGGTCCTCCCCCTAGAATACATACCCTGCCAGAGGAGCTGAGGATGGGGAGGAGGAGGTAGGGGTTAGTTACCAGCTGGAACACAAACGCTTTCTTTTTGACAGTTCAAAATGTAAATCTGTTTATTTCACCAAGCACTGGCACACACACATTAACAAAAATGCCCTGCTATTTCAGTCATTTTTAAACTTTTTTTTGGGGGGTCTGAGAAAACTTTCCCTTTCATTTACACACCACCACCCACTCACAGGATAAAACCAACCAAACAAAAATCCCTCGCAGTGTCAAAGACCAAATATTTAGCATAACCACTTCAAACAGTTTCATAAATCTGGTACTGCTCATACTTTATTTAAGTAATTGTACTTTGCAGCACAATGAAAAACTGAAATCTTTCATAACGTAGGAAAACTGTATGTGCTACAATCACTGTAAAACCCGTCCAATTCATTTTTGGGAAGAAGGTCACCTTCAGCAAACACTGCTTCATCTTTTAAGGGCTAAGACTACAGCATTTAGTCACATTGTTATGGCCTTAGTTCAAAGAGCCAAAAATGTCTAAGAGCCAGCCACCACGCAGCCGCTGTGTCGGTCTGAGCTGGGAGCGGTGGAAGGCAGCCCCGGCAGCCGGGTGCCCACCAGCCCTCTCCCGTTGCGCTCCCTTCATTGTAAGTGACCAGCTGAGGGCAGATGCAGCAGCGAATGATCCAGAACTTTATCTCACTAACCAAAAACTGTTTCCATTCTGAGATTATTTTTTTTTTTAACTCACATTTACATTTGCCAAATGTTCAGATGTGTTTTCAAGCTCCATATGTCCATCAAGACAACATTTTTACGAAGTTTTAGCTAAATCAGATCAGCCAATTAGGCTCAGAAAAAAATCATTGCTTTTGTAATTTAAGAAACACACTCTGAGTGCTCGATTTTGTAACCTTAATGTCATTTCAAACCTATATCCAAGAACATGTACTTAACATGTAGAAAATTTAATTAGATAAAGCAAAATGAGTTGTTGGAAAACTTCGGAAGAAATATTTTCTAACTACCACAACAACAGTTTTGCGGAAAAACCAAACAAAACTTTCTCATGTTTATCAGCTGGTAAAGTTTTGGCTTTGTATTTCATATGCTGTTACATTGCCAGGGATTGTGTAAAACAACAACACTGCTTATTCAGCATAGTTCTTCTAACACACTTATCACCATTTCTTGTCTATTAGTAAGTTGAGTTGGTGGTACAGACTAATCAAAATGAAAATCCATTATTACGGTCCAGTTCATCATCTATTGGATTTAGAACCAATGTTAAACTCATCTTATACTCTCCATGTTCTATTGATATAAATCCTTTAAACTATTTCATTTTTACCACTGAACAGGTCACAATAAATGGTTCCTCTTATTATTAAGGATTTCTGGGGTACAGGAGAGAAACAGCCAACACTCATTTTCTGAAACCATTAATGACTTTCATTAATGACCAAGGAAAATTTTTTAGAACCAGAATAAATAAAGCAGAACTCAGTGTTTCATAATGTAAACATTTATGTGAATTTGAACTCAGAACATGTTTCTGTGTTAAAAAAAACCCTAAACTTTTGAATTAGAATTAAAAATATAGACATTCCACTGTAGCATTATCTTGAAAATGGCATTTTTTAAGAAGTGAAATGGAAAAGAAGGGGATTCAGCCTTCCATCCTTTCCCAGTCCATGGCTGAATTTGGAATTCCCGACACAGATGGTAAGGAATATGAAGTACAAGGAAGGTCCTCTGGGTTCTATATTCACCTGTCTCTCTTCAGTACAACAAAACTCTTTTTTCCTCAATTAAAATCTGCCAGAATGAGTAAAATGACATCCCTCCATTGCTACTATTATTTCATTCGACCTTGATATCATGAACAAGAACGTAATTATGATAATGAACCAATTATTTTTATACAATATAGCAATCAAAAAGACTACCACTCCCTCCCTTTTCTCATGATAATACCTGAACATTCTGGTTTTATTCGGTCTTCAATTGCTCGCATGCAATAATTATCATTAACATTTTACTTTTTCTTTTATTTTTTCTTTCCAAAATTAAAAAAAAATAAAAGGGAAAACAGTGACTTTTTCAAATATTCATAACAGCTTGCAAGATGTATGATTTATGTAGGACAATAAACAAATATTTTAATGCTTGGAATATTTTACGTGGCATGAATTTTGAATGACAGCACATCTGTCTGTTAGGACAACCAACTGTCAATAACGCAGCAGCTACACCATCATATGAATGGCATATTTTATATACATTATATAAAAGCCAGTGTGAAGGACGTTTGAGAGGATTTAATATTTTTTTTAGTAGTTTGTAGACAGTCCAGCTATACCTGCCTTCCAAGGGACTTCTTGTCCCATGATTATTGTAGCTTTCATATGATTTTGTCCAATAATTGTTACATTAAACCAAATAATTTGGAAAAAATATTTAATCATTTGCAGTCTTCTGGTTATGAAAATGAAGTGTCTAAGTTACTGTGAGGTCAGATCTGTCACATACAGTGGAAAAGCAAATAGAATCAAGTATGTAAGAGTAACTCAAAGGGGTTTTTGCACACTGAAATATAATTATTCCAAAACTGTTACCTTAGTCAAATCGCTGACTCTGTTAAAATACTGGATCCACAAAAACCTCGTGGCTTTGTCCCCAAAGATCACAGACTGACTAAAAATCATGCTATTTTAGAGAAAAGAATCTTTTGTCTCCTGCTCAGAAATGAATCTTCCCAACCTTGGTCACTGTAGTGTTTATGTTCCAACTACATGTACATGCAAGTTGCAGAAGAAAAGAACATTTTTCTGCTACCATGATTACGTTTTCAGTAAAAGCTAAGTTGCTCAAAGATAGATTCACTTACGATGAACTGTACAGTTTCACAATCAATTTTTGACTTGAGACAATCTAAGTGCACAACACCAAGTTAGCTATTATAGCCTAGAGACAGTTTCCTTTACTCAGATATATTTATAACTGGAACAAAAATATAAACCTGAAACTCTCTACATTTAATTTAGACAAACTGGAGTTTACTGTTATCCACATAAGAATCATATCTGCTTTTTTAGTCTACTTGTAGGACTGCTTTATGCAGATTGTAGCTCTATCTGTATGTAAATCATGTCTCAGTTAAGCAAAGATAACTGTTACCAATTTAAAAGAAGTTTCAAATTTTCTTTAAAAAGTATTAAAGAGTTGATAGGAAAGAGACAAACAAACATTCCACATGGAATTCCTCCATGTCTAAAAAGTCATAAGCTGTAGAAACTAAACACACCTTTTTGCCACAGTAAATGTTCATTCTCCGCTGCTAGTGAGGGACTTCTCAACTATCATGATTCCACAGCATGCTAAAACAATACCACGGGGACAGGCACCTTCTGTGCAGTGAATCAGAAGAAACCTATAAATAAGCAGATAAAAAGTCAGAAGGCAAAAATTAAAAGAATTACCCATACGAGGTCCCCCCTGATTCACTAGGGAGAGGGCACTGATGGACAGTGTGTCCTGATGATCTAAACTGTGTACAAGCAATAGGAAATTCAGCATTAATATCTCAGTATCTCCAAGAACATATGACAATAAGAATATTTCAATGGCTCCCCCAGTTTCAAAGCTTACTGTCACCCGTATGCTCCTGAAATGCTCTCTAATTTCCCTGAATAGCCCAATATTTAACTCTCCATAGCATAATCACGTCTGGAAGGTCATTCCACACATTTTTTGTTTCTGTGAAAAATTGCTGCCAGGCATCTGTTTTGAACCTTTTCTCCTCCCATTCTTTTTTCCATTTATGCCATCTGATCACATTACTTACATCCATCTCAAAGTTCTAATTTAAGAGGACATTCCTCTGATTCATGGCTTAGTCTTGCCCATACTTTTCCAAATATATTAAAAGAGATTTTTATTTTCAGTCTGAAGCTATTAAAAAAAATATTAAACACAATCTGTTACCTGTCCATTCTTACTACCCCAAATAATTAAGATTAAATCTTTACAGAGGCTTATTAAAATCAAAAAAGTCCAACTTTTTGACAAATAAGTTGGCCCAGGCAACCAATTGATATAAACGTAATCCAATATATGAAGTACAGTACATCGGCACCACGTAATGAATAGGAAAGGCAGAAAGATTCTGCATTTATACAATCACACCTCCAAGTTTCCTTAGCTAGGAGAAATATACAGCTAAACAGAAAAAATCATGTTAGCCATTCTCTTCTGCTCCATTTGCTCCGTGTCACAATTCCTTTTTTGGAGTTCAGGAAAATCCACATCCTTATTGCTCATATAACCTCCTTCTTCTGTCTTATGAAGGACACAGAAGAGCAGAACAAGTTGCATGTAAGAAGGTGGACCGCAATCAAAACCACTTTTTCCTTAGTTGCATCCATGTTTGCCTACACTGAGAAGATTCTAGGCTTATCCCTAATCTCATTTGAGATCTTCCTATCTGTTTTAGCTTGTACTGTTAAAAAAACAAGAAAGAGGTAAATCAGGGTCAGAAAACTTATATGTAGTCAAAACTTGGTCCCAAAGTTTTAACGTAATCTGGAATTTATTATACAAAGTGTTTCTCTCCACTTTTAAGCTGTAACATTAGGGATTTATACTGACTACTGTAAAAGAACTGCAGTAATGAGGCAAATGTCCTTTACACCCTCATGACAGTGGATAAGACTATTTTATTTTAAAACCCACGTTCCAAAATTGTTTTACTTTTTTCTTCACGAGGAAAGTTTAAAATAAGGAGCTGTCTGGTCTGTATATTAGTATGCTACCACTGCCCAAGTTGAGGACTTGGAGCAAGAAGACCCATTGTAAAACAGAATGAAATACCCTTTTTTGGTTTATTTTAAGTTATTGGGAACATAAATTAGGTACCTCCATTCAGCAGTAAATGTCTCTCAGTAACGGAATGAAGTGGAAATTGATCTTCCTGGGCTTTTAGACTTCTTTCAACTAAAACATTGTACTGGGTTTGGCTAGGACAGAATTAATTTTCTTCACAGTAGCTCCTATGGTGCTATGTTTTGGATCTGAGATGGAAACAGTGTTGGTAAGACAGGGATGTTTTAGTTATTGCTGAACAGTGCTCACACAGCATCAAGGCCTTTTCTGCCTCTCACACTGCTCCGGCAATGAGTAGGCTGGGGGTGCACAAGAAACTGGGAGGGGACACAGCTGGGACAGCTGACCCCAACTGACCAAAGGGATATTCCAGACCATACGTCATTGCACTCAGCAATAAATGTTGCGGTAAGAAGGAGGAAGGGGAGACATTCTGAATTATGGTGCCTGTCTTCCCAAGTAACCGTTAACGTGTGATGGAGGACTGCTTTCCTGGAGATGGCTGAACACCTGCCTGCCGATAGGGAGCACTGAACTCCTTATTTTCCTTTGTTTGCACATGCAGCTTTTGCTTTGCCTATTAAAACTGTCTTTCACACTTTTGCCCTTCCGATTCTCTCCCCCATCCCACTGAGGGAGCGTAAGCAAGCAGCTGTGTGGGGCTGAGCTGCCCAACGGGGTTAAACTACGACTCATATTTACTCTAATACAGAGAATTTTAGACTAAGCTCTATGGGTGCAGTTAGGAACTCTAATATGCAGATATTCAGATAAGGCAAGAGCTTATGTTATGTTGTAAATGTGGGTGGTTTTGTCCACATAAATCACAGCCATTTAAAGTAAACACCCCAAGAGTTTCATACGAGCAACACTAAACAGCCGATTATACGCAAACAAGTTAATTTGAGTAATGTACATAGAAGAATGGTCAAAAGCAGCAAATTTCTGTTTGATTGAACCTCTGAACTGTGTAAAATGAAGCCAATTTCAGACAAATTTGATAACACCATTTTATCACAAGACCGATATTTCACATTCAGCTTTCAGCTTGAAGCAAATTTTTATAGCCTGAAGAATGGAGTTATAACAAAATGCTGACAAGCCCTCACCATACAAAATAGTTTCTGCTAGAGGGCGGATTGCCTATTCTTGACATTTCAAAATAAATGAATTTACATTCAACGAATGAGATACAGTTCACATTCAGTAACTGTAACTCTTTATGGCTTTTCCTATTTGATAGATGCAAAATAAAAATCAACAAGACGAAGTTCAGATTCTTGTCCCTTCCTAAGTTCAAAGCTGAAATACTTAGACTTCAGCCTAGGGCCAATTAGGTCTATCAAGCCTCATATGACAGCAGTATTTAAAAACAAGAATCCTTTGCAAAAGCAGAAAGACACATGTTCCTGTGATTCTCAGTTCCAACCCTTACGACTTAAATGTAACTCCAATGCTTTAATGCAACAGACAGTTTATGTAGATGCTCCATTGCTCCTCCCCCCTCGTAAATGAGTTTCTTTTAAGTTTTTTAAAAGAAAAACTTCATTCTGAGCCTCCCACTAATAGATAGTTATGCCACAAATAGCACTTGGAAGAAACACATACGCAGTGGAGGGCTGTCGTTTCCTGCCCCCGACCACAGCATGAGCAAACATCATGGTATCAATCCAGCACCCAAAACTTATAACCAAGAATATGAACCCTGTTATTTGACTTTGTCCTTGTTCCAGGGGGAATAAGGTTAATTTTCACAAGAAGCTGGGACAGGACACAGCTGGGATGGCTGACCCAAACTAGCCAAAGGAGTATTCCATACTATGTGAGGTCACGCTCAGCTGGGGGACCTGCTGTGGAGGGGCAGGAATTGCTGCAGGCTGGGCATTTTGGGTTCTGGTTGGTGAGTGGTTGTGCGTTAATCAGTTTTGTGTATTCTTTTATCAGTATTATTGTGGCTGTTTTTCTCTGCCTTTGCTGTTCTGTTAAACTGTCTTTACCCCAACCGCTGGGTTTTGCCTTTTTCTTCCAATTCTCCCTATCCCAGCCGCATGGTTCTTTTTTGCCAGCTGGGACTAAAACACAACAGACTTGCAAACAGAAACCTGACTATTAAAATTAGAATGCCAGAGGCAGCTCAGTTTACTATTCTAATACATAGAAGATTGTGAGTTAAAATTAATGTTTTAAAGAGGAGCCTAAACAAGAGATGATTTTCTGACCATTACAGTAATGTCAGTTACTAAAGGAGATAAACCCAGGAAACTTCCTCAAAGTTTTTGTACGTGGCCTTGATGTGATGACCTCCTGTTCAACAGAGGATACATTTTTCTCATTCCTTGGCAAAGGTACAGTTTAGCATAAGTAGAAGCATCTTTTAGGTTTCAGTTTTGCTCACTAACTTTGTGATTGTTTTATATGAAATTCCCTCTAAGCTATAAAAATAACTCAACATGCTATTTTGCTGGCAGTTGATAGACTGTAAAACTACCACTATTTTCACTGGTTTGGGTTTGCTCTTTCTTTTTTATAGTCATTTGATAAATCTAATTTTCAATACAAATATAGTCTTTCAACGTTTGTTTGATTCATATCTGCTCGTTTCCAAAGCAAATGGTCACTGCTAGGTAGTTCTTTTCCATATAGACTTTTCCCCCCATACACATTTCAGTTTTGAATCAGAATACCTCATTCAATCACCACCGTTCTACCAGTAGTACTATGAACAGCAAATTTTTGCATTGTGTAATTTTTATGTAGATCCATTAAATAGTCCTTGATTATAATATCTAGTGTTTTCACCTTCTGTGGAGTATACCTGTATGAATACATACAGTTCATGCTATTTATTTTCAGATAACTAGCCCCTCTTGACAGAAATTATAATTTTCTAATGTAAAATATCACCAGAGCATCCACGCACCCACACACACAGAGCATTTTTGATAGCTCACTTTTCCCGTTTACTCTTTTGGGTGTAACAAAGTTAGAAATTTTTTCATTACACTTGGGAGTACTATATGAGAAATTTTCAAACCTTTGAAAAACTGATCGGTAACAGGCATCACATAGTGGAAAAAAAAATAAAATTAATCAATACGACATAAAAACCCCATTTACAATAGACCTCAAAAGCTCATTGGAAGAATTCTTTATGCGATTAAACACAAACTAAGGTATAAAGTCAGATCTTAAACTCCTAATTTTGCATACGTAATCATGTCTTGAAATTATGTGTCTCAGATATTAGTAGTCTAAATTCATTTTGGATTTGTTTTTCTCCTTATCGCATCTTTCCTGACATTTACATGTCTTTAATAGTCCCATCTGCAAATACTTTTTATTGTAACACAGGATGAAGGAGTATTTTTACAACTGTACATTTTGTAAGCCACAGATATCTCAGGACAGGATAATAAGCTCAGAGGTATCAATTTTACGAAGAGACTTACATTAAACGAATAAACTTAAATCACAGAATTCCCACCATAGCTATAAACACTTTGGCACTGGAAGATTTTCTTTAGATTTATTTACAGAGTCTGCGACTCCTTGGGCCCGAGCAGGCTTTTCTATATGGCCATAACTGCTGCCATATCTAAGCATCTCTAAATGACATTGAAGTGGAAAAAAAAATATATTTTTAAAAATCCATTATCAAATATTCTTCTTTGTAGAGATATCAGTTCATCTTAACAGAGAGAAATCATGACAGACAACAAGGCAGATGGGTGAAGACATTAGGCGAATAAGTAAAAAGGTAGTATAAGGGGAATGCTATGCTACAAGTATTGCAAGGTCCTGATGCAACTACTGGAAGTAAACTCAAGGGAAGAAAGGAGGTTTTTGTCTGTGATCTGTGTTCTTCACATGGGGAGGGGATGGGGATTTTTATTTCTAGCCTTTATAGTGATATTATTTTACACCTGCCACTTTGCAGAGAATTTCCATTTCTATGTTACAACACACTGTGCCCTTTACCGACTTGTTTAAAGAAAATGAATAAAATAGTTCCCCATATGAAAATGAGATCTACCATCTTTTTTATTATTTGGAGGCATTTCTAGCTGGCAGAGGGGCAAACAGTGAGTGACACCAGTGTGAAAATTTACAAACATCACCATCCCAATTACTTTAAGGGTCAACATACATAAAGGAAAAGGGCAATCATCCAACTTCTGTTTCAGCATTTACACAGAGCTTTTTATTGCAACTCTCCTTTTCCTCTGCCTTTGCTATACTTAACCAGAATGAAGATATGAAATATTTAATTCTCATACCTTTTAATTCCCTCACATCATTACCATTCCAGATCACTATCTTAGTTTGCTTTGTATCTGGTTTTGATGCCACTGAATGCCTGGCTTCAGGAAAGAGCAAAACAATTCCCGTGGGACTTTACCTAATGATTCTTTCACATTATACTTCAGGGAATGACACAAACGGAAAACGTCTTGGAGATTGTCCTCCATAAAACTCATTGCATTGCAATTTGAATGTAATTTGGAATTCACCAAGGACTTGAACCATAATTTATATTTGCCAAATATATGTTAATTAATTCTAATGACATTAAAATAATCTCCCATTTTGGTGCTATCATATGGCAAACAGAAATGAATAAAAAGCAATTCATTCTTACTAGATTTTACTACACAGTAGTTATAAAAGGATCTTACGTGATTAAATTTCACAATATTATTCCACAAGAAAAAAATATAAGGAAAAGTTTTTCTATAGACCGTGAAAATCTGTCACTTCAACTCACTAAAAAACAAACAAATTAGTTTTCAAATATAAAAAGTCATGCTCTCAATAATATCTAAAACAAATTTTCTGTAAGATATGGTTATTAAAAGACAGGGTATAGTTACTCAACTTATATTTGGATCCCATTTCCTTCTAGATTCCAGGGGTTCAACTGATCGCTAATCAACATTACCTACAGTAATTTTTATGTTGCTCGATCTTTTTAAGATCTAACTAAAGAGATAACGAAGGGTTAAATGTTGACATGTGGCTATACTTAGCATTAATTAGGTATGTGTATGTATACACACAGATATGGCTTAATGAAGCAGTCTCCTAACAATATAGTTATCAGACCAAGTGCAACCTCTGTTATCATGGAGTCATTAGCAGATTGCTGCAAATTTATAATCTCAAAGGACATTCAGAATTTAATAACAACATATTACATTTGTGTCAATGTCACAAAAGTTCCAACACACTTTGTTGTTCAAATCACATTTTGTGATAGCACTTTAAAACCAAAACAGTCACTACAAATCACCCTTAAGTTAAGCATTACCCTTCTGAGCACTTACTTCAACGAGCCCTCCATATCCTTCAGAAGAAAAACTCACAAAATTTTCATTGTCACTTTTCTTAGTTATTTGACTGACATCTGTGTGTAGAGGGCTTAATGGTTTTCCTGTGCGCTGAACTGAAAGTATAAAACCTATGTAAACCTGTAAAACATCTGCTCATTAAGTGCTAAATCACAATATTCTAATCCAGTGGGCTCCGTAAACTGAAAGTAGACTTTTTAAATAACGTAGAGGGATTTAACTACAGAATTCATTAAAGCGAGTGCAAGTCATACAGCTAAAATTTACTGCCATAAAAAGTTATCTTTAGAACACATCTAATAAAACTTAAGTATGAGCTGTGGTACCTGAATATTTTAAATAGTCGTTGGAGACAAAAATTGTTGTGAGGCTGCAGCATAAAGCTGAAGTTAAAACACAGCACTTTATGATGCCTGTGTCCAGCAATCCTGGTAATATACTATACGCATCTTGTAAGTGTCTAATTACTGATGTTCTTTTATTTCATTTATTTTGACTACCTAAACTGTCTCTAAAGTGCCTATCCACATTTGCATTTTAATAAATAATAATTGATATTTTTTCAGCATGTTCTATTTGCATCTCAGAGATTCATTTACAGATTAATATTTCTTATTACCTAAAACAAACTATTCATAGGATATTCGGATTAGGGAATTACTAGCGAGCGAGCAAGACACTGTGGATAGCATTATAATTTGGTCAACTTGTTGGGCTCAGCTTTACCTTTTGCATTACCGTTGGTGTCAGTGGTGGCTGGAGACGCCTGGACTTTAGGAAGTTGCATTGCAATTCCAGGGAAATGAAGAATTAAAGAAACGGCTCACTGAGATGCCTAAAGGAAGATTTCAATGTATGCCATTCTTACCGAAGTACATTCTGTAAATCACCCAGGAGAAATGAGTAGTAATCACTGCTTTCCACAATGATACTGATATTAAAGGAAATATTGGAACATATTGTCATCAAAAAGAAAAAAAACAAAAGAATGATATCAGACACGCAGCCTTGTACAAATTTATGAACCAGACTGATCAGTATATATTATGCCTTTACCATGGAAGTCCAACTAAGGGCAGTGAGAAGGTTCAGCATTAATTCAGAAAGTGCTTCCCACAAGGGTTAGTTTATTTGATTTCTGATTTTGATGGTTACAATTCAGTATTCACTCCAGTGATTTCCTTACTTTGTTCAGCATTCCTTACAATGAAAAAAAATAACAAAAAACAAACTTTACTGCTGCAGTGAACATGATTACATAGTTTACAGTTGTGGATATCCACAATATAAAGAAAGAAACCTACACAAGCACAGAAATGACATTTGGATTCCATATTCATGACTGGTTCTACGGCAGATCAGGTTTAAATGTCAAGCTTCTGTGAAAAGATTACCCCTGACATTAATCTCTCTCACCCATACATTCTTCTCAGGAAATTTATATTCCAGCATCTTAGAAAGTACTTTGTATTTTTTTCTTATATATCTCCCTATTTCCTGGGATAATGCTCAACCTAATCTAAACCAAGCACTCATGCAATGGGCTGCCCTAAATTTTAAAACTGTCAAGTGAAGGCTGTGCTCTCTGAACACTACTGTCTTCAGACTAGCCTTTTGTCATACACAGAATCTATCTAAAAATAGACACAAGGTAGACCTAAACTAGCCTCCTAGGCAATGCAGCTTAAGGATGAAGTCAGTCACTCTCTAAGAAGACATCTAGGGTAAATGAAACACACCCTAAAGTGCCTCTTCGTCTCCTCCAGCTGTAAGTGGAGCTTACGCTGCCTATCTCAGCCATACACATCGACACTAGAAAATGAAACTAGAACTCTCCTCATGAAAGATAGAAATAAACATTATTAATTTTGAAAGAATTTGCAATATTTACATACGTGTTTTGCAAAGGCATTCTGCCTTAAGAAGACTGCAGGTAGGGGACAGGACCTTAAAGCCTAGAGCCAAAAGCGTAACCTAATCAAGAAAGGCATAACAAATATTTTTAAGAAACTTGGGGAAGACGAGGAAGAGCATTACCATATGACGTTCAGTGCTATAATCTTTGGGAATAAGGTTCATCCAAAAAGAAAGCTACAATCAAGCCATGTTATCCCTGGTTGCAGAAAATTAAGGTTCTCAAACAGCCTGCTCCAGAGATTTCCTTTAAATATAGGAACAGAGAAAACACAACTCTCAGAAGATTTTGGGCACGCTGACCAAACTCAAAAGCTAGAGAAGACACTGGAGGTGATAAGGAGATTCATTATTGTCCAGTGTAATGTTAAAACAACTTGGGCCTATTATTGCAAATCTAGATTTTAAAATAAACATTTTTTTACAGAAGTATCTTGTCTAGTGGTGATCCCGATACACCATTCCATCAGACAAAGCAAGACTTAAGGAAGGACCGTCAGTGCCCACCATCAAAGAGTTCCTGCCTAGAGTCGCCTGCCTGGCAACCCACTCTACTATAGCAAAGGCGAACAAGAAGAGTCACTCTGCTGGGGCTAACTTGGTAAGTATAAGCCTATAGCATTTTGCCAAGAAGAAAGGGAAGAAAGCCTACATCAGTCCCTTTTTTCACTTGCTTACGTTTTATTGTTTATTGTCTGCAAGCCGGTATGTTTTGCTGGAACCTTAATGGTTACATTTCTTGCCGTTTTCCAAACTCAACATTAAGTCCCATGACGTCATTGAAAACCAAAGAGTTACCGCCTTGAAATTTTTTTATGATGTTTAACCATAACTGTGTTAGCAACCTCTGGCTTACCTAAATATTTTTTGTGAAGCAAAAAGCTAAGGGGAAGAAGAATTTCCATTGCAGCACAGGATTCTTTTAAAAGTCCTAGGCTATTAACAACATTCATAACTTTCCCATCTAATTATTTTTTAAATAAGTGAGGAAATAAGTGAAGATAGGTCCACGATGTTTCAAATATCTCAAATCACATCACTGATAGTGAAAGAGAGATAAAAGGAACAAGATCAGAGGACACAGCAGATTTAAAGAAAGCATATAAAAGCATGAGATGGCCTCTGGGCTGCAATGAGTCAGGAACCCCCTTATAAAATTATTATGGTGATACAATGGAGTGTTTCTGGTTCAAAAAGTAAGAGAACTAATACTGAGTGAAGTCCTTGCCCCATTTGATCTTAATAAAGGATTAAGGCAGGGAGATGCATGGTTCCCTACAGCTTCCCACAGTGGCTCTGGGAACACAGCGTTATTGCTGCGGAGTTTTCAAGATGGGCCTGCAGGAACTTTTTTTAATGTGCTGATAACTCTGCTAACTCAAGAAAGGAAGAACATACGATAAAGGTCATGATGTCTGAAGACTTGAAGAGAAATAGGATTTAAGATTAGTAAAGATAAGCTAAATGAATCCTTGTAAACTGTCAAAAATGTTCTTAAACTAGCCTGCTAAACTTGATAACGAATACTAATGAATCTGAACATTTAGATGGGAAGGAACATTAAACCTAAAAATGGTGATGAAGAAAAAAGGTTAAATTACATTTCTTAAGCTGTCAGCAGTTACTGAGAAAGACTGATTTGAGATGTACAAGACCATTATATGGCTTATTCTTTTCTACAGAAGTGGGACACAATCACTTTTCTCCAGAGGAAAAATGCATTTTAAAATATTAAAATTGAAATAACAAAGTAAATTTGCCATTAAAGGGAATAACTTAGGGCCAAAAAGATTATGTGATAGGAGGTATAAATAGAGATGCAGATTATGTGATAGGAGGTATAAATAGAGATGCAGATAGAAAGAAAACTGGGCAGATCTCACTGAGCAGGGAAATGTCAAGGTCAACTAAGTTAATTTAAACATCCTATGGAGGCTTCCCAAGTAAATCCAACATTAAGAAGAAAAAGAAATAATCTGTGAAAGGCTAAGGGCTATGCCTGGAAATGGTAAAAATACACAAGTTATGTGAAGACTTTTGAGCAACACAAGAATGGCCAAAAGCTCCGAGAGCCCAGGAATTTGGCAGAAGCTGGAGGAAGATTTAAGACTGAAGAAGAAGAAAACAGTTGTAGTACTGAAAAGACAAAAAAGAATCAACCAATGCTAAGAAAGACAAATTTATGATCTATAAATATTTACATGCACGGTTCCAATTAAATGCATTTGTGTTTAAAATATGAAGTACTGAAGTCCAGCCTAGAACAGTGCTGGGCAGAGAAATTCTCTTCATAATCATCCAATTCCTGTTTTATTGAAGAAAAAAAAAAAAGAAGTTAAATAAGGAAAAGTGGAAACGTTACTTTGAAATTCCAGACACTGCAGAACTTTTTCATGTTTTGTAACTGAATGGATGCATACTTTGAAAACAAAACCAATTCCCTCTTCCTTTTCCCCAACTTTTCTCATTCCCATGTGCCAAAAAAGAGAAAACCCAAAGCCTTAACTACTGCATAGATCATTTGTAGAAAAAAATTTTTAAATAAGTGGTGAGAAAACATATACATGGCTTATACCACAAATTGGTTTTGTTTTTCCCATATTCTTTCATCCTTCCTTCTACATGCTGTGAAGTTTTTCATTTGAAGGTTTGCATATTGCAAGGCCTTCTTTATTGATTGACATTGCTAAAAGAAAAAAAAAAATCCATCGGCATTGAAGAATGTTAATTCAATCTTCACTTAAACATTCTTTGTGCTTCATTGTGCTGGAAGCTTATTACATTTTTTTCAAGCACAACTGCACTTAATCGCAAGCAACATATACAAGAGATAGTAGCAGAGTTCATTATAATGAAAACATTTTAAACAGTTGGTTTCCACACTCTCATTCATTCAAACTCCAGGGAAACAGCATACAAAACATGTGAACCACTTCTTCATTAAAAAAAAAAAAAAAAAATCCCACTGATTGACAAGTATTTTAATCTGAGGATTTTTAATCTCAAACATTGAATTCTATCAAATATTCATACTATTCTGCAAGTTTTTTGTGTATGCCTTTGTAGCTAACTTCCTCCCATTGTTACTTGTGATGACATTCACTAAAAATAAAATTTAAAAGGAAAAAAACAACTATTAATATTTCTAGTATACTGACTTGATGCTTAACAGAAATCAACAGTAATTATTCACCTAGGCCAGTATCTGCAGATACAAAATGAAAAGAATGTTCATCTTGCATGCTATTTGAAAAGGACAAACTTTTAAACAGTTTTTAAAAGAGAATTAAATTTTATATTTCAGTCCACATTGCTTGCATCACTTCAAAAAACAAAAACCACAGACAAAACACTCGAGTTTATCAGGTTCTAACACCGGTTTCTGAATACAAGGACTCAGCAATATGAGATATCCATACCCGTACAAGAAAATAAAAATAAATAAAAAATTACTACTCTTCAGCATGGGCTACAATTCAGGGAGAACAACAGTGACCACTTGCTTTTAAACCTGGTTAGCACAGTCTGAGCAACATCTAGGAATACAGCATCGACTCATGTCACAACTCTTCCCTTACAGAAAAAGCGCTAAACTGCCAACACTGCACTAGCACAACTTCTCTCAAGGATGCAGGACTTGAGACGTAATTCTCAAGTCTCCTGCAGTGCATGAAACAGAATTTCTCAGAACATTGAACACAGGTACCTGTACCTTTAAAGTACCATCTGCTGAAAAAATAGGTTGAAAACAAGATCTTTATATTCGTTTTGACCGTTGTTCCTTTCAGAAGGGGTTTCCTTATCCCTCTCATGAGTAGAGTCTCTATGCATCTCCCCATAGCATAGCATACGAAAACTACCGGTCATCTTTGTCCTCTTCCACTGGAGAAGAAATACAGGCAGTGGAGGCTTGTTCTAAGTAGTGCTAAATGTATACTTTTAGAGCTGTGATGGCCTGAAGACCTAAGGGAGGCAAGGTTGGTAGTACAGGTAGTATCTTTTTCCCCAAAAAATGGCTGGGGAGAAGAAAATAAACAATAAAAATCAGTCCTTTATCAGACACAGATCCAGCAAACTTCAGAGCTAATTGTGACTAGTATGTTGTTCTAGGAAGGCACTTCTATTTATGTTGTGATTTTTATAATCACATACTTGTCTGTACCATTAGGTTATAGAAAACAAGGTCAAAAAATGTATTTCTGCCTATTTAAAAAAAGCATGGGTTTGTGATTGCCGTTAGTTCTTGTCTGTGTAACCATTTTAGACTCACCCATGAGGAATTTTTATCTTCAAGGCAGGGAAGCTTCATGTTTACTGTGCAGAGCCCTGTTGTGCCAAAGGAAGAAAGTACAGACAGTAGCTAAACAACACCACCAACAGTGACTGCAGTTCAATTTGTCTATAAACAAATGGGTTTAGTTAGTTCAAAAATCATTGCAAGTAACTCAGAGAAAGTTAAGAATAAACACACGGTTTTCACAGTGTGAAGAGGGAATAACCTTTTCTGGTCTTGTAGTCCTTTCCATGCTTGAAAACAATATTTAACCTCACTTTTTGATCAAGAAAACAAAGTTAGTTGTTTTGTGGGGTTTTTTTTTAATAATATAAACACATAATCGAGGACAAATTCCCAAACTGTCATTTATTTTCTAAAATGCCCCCAAAATTATATTTAAAAGAATTATTTCACACCTCTTCAGGAATATCATCTAGCATTTCTCAGGATATACAGTCACTTCTATCAAGCCCCCAGATATGAACTTCCTAAATAAATTGACTGCTCTAAGTGAACACTTAGACCAGATGCTAGCTAAGCTTGTAGACGTTCTATTTTTAAAAGTCATTAAACTTCATATAGTGTTATATTCTATTTATATAAAAGTAAAATATGAAACTGTTTTTGAATGTGTGGCTCAACAACTGACTACAATAGTTTGATGTGCATCTGGAAGCTGGTTAGTGTGGCATATGCAAAATAAAACAATTATGAAAAATCGTTGATCAAGGGTCATTTGGTTCTATTGTTCTATTAAAAGAAATGACTGTTGAAGTTACTAGAAATTGTGACAGCACCCTATAATCTCTGCAAATGCTCAGGCCAAATAACAACTGTGACACAGCGGTGTGTGTTTTCACTGGCAAAAGCAAAATGATGTAGAAAGACATTGCAAGGACATTTCTTTTTTAACATCTAAAATGGCTTCTTGTGATTCCTGGAGGTGAATGAGCCTGGACAGGGGTAAATAAGGGCAAAATCCTACTTCATGTCACTGTGATTGACTACTACAGGGGAAAATAAATAAAAAAACATAGCCCTTCTGTAGAAATAGATTGCGTGTCTGAGCTTCATAGGAAAAGCCCTACTGAAGCATAATTAGGACACATGATATAGCGTATTGGATTCGCGTGGCAAGGTTTTGGTAGTGGTGGGGGCTACAGGGGTGGCTTCTGTGAGAAGCTGCTAGAGGTGTCCCCTATGTCCGATGGAGTGAATGTCAGCCAGCTCCAAGATGGACCCGTCACTGGCCAAGGTTGAGCCCATCAGTGATGGTGTTAGTGCCTCTGTGATAACAGAGTTGAGCCCGGAACGAAGGAATGGGTGGGGGGGAAAGTGTTTTAAGATTTAGTTTTTATTTCTCATTACCCTACTCTGATTGAATTGGTAATAAATTAATTTTCGCCATGTCAAGTCTGTTTTGTCTGTGATGGTAATTGGTGATTGATCTCCCTGTTATTATCTTGACCACAGGCCTTTCATTATATTTTCTCTCTTCCTGTCCAGCTGAGGTGGGGGAGTGATAGAGCGGCTTTGACGGGCACCTGGCATCCAGCCAGGGTCAACCCATCGCGGAGTGTGACAAGTCTTATGCCCTACACATTCACCTCAGCGCACTGTTCCTAGAGATAACCAGCAATTTCTGTTTCACTGAGGAGGAATCTAGCACAGACATGGACATGTTCCAGACAGGCTGAAAATACTGAGCACATGCACTTCTTTGCAAAAGGAGCAGGACCAGAACTTACAAGCTACTTCTCCATCTAATGTGCTAAACATCAGGAATTTCAGACAAGAATTTCATTACAGAGCTAACAGAGACTCAGGGGACAAAAAGCTGTTACGTATAGACATACACACACATGCAAACAACTGTATGTATCACTCGTACATGACATTTACCTCTGGCTTGCTTATTTAAATAGGCCAGGTGTTCAGCCTTGATCTGGAAATGAGCATCCCACAAACTCCATGTAAGACTGACCGAAGTGCCTCACGGAGTCTCTCTCATATTTTAGGGGACTATTTTTATCCTGTTTGAACATCTTTGCTGTCAGCTTTATTTGAAACACAAAGTATTTTGTTTGTCCTCTTTCTAGGGAAAGTTACACCATTGCAAGGGGGCATCTTCTCCTGGTGCTGTCAGGGAGGCAACATGACACTAAACTTGAGACAGAATGCATGTACCCAGACCCTCTGGAGTATGGCAGATACATCAGTATGAAGGTATTATTTACACTTTCAATGCGGAACCAGCTCATAGATCCTGTTTGAATAGAACAGAATAGACTATTTCAATTGGAAGTGACCTACAACAATCATCTAGTCCAACTGCCTAACTAATTCAGTGCTGACCTAGTTAAAGTATGTTCTTAAGGGCATTGTTCAAATTCATCTTAAACACTGACAGGCTTAGAGCATCAACCTCCTCTCTAGGAAGCCTGTTCCAGTATTTGACCACTCTCTGGGTAAAGAAATGTTTGATTTAACTGAGAGTCCAGAAAACAAAATAGAAAGCTTGTGGTGATAAATTAGGGACACATAATACCCCTGGAAATAATGAAAGCATTTAGCTACTTCAAGTAAATAAAGCCTGAAGTAGCTCTTATGCATGGCCAGTTCAATGTATACCTTAGTTACCCTCAAGTTTTTTATGTTTGATACCGCTTCATAACATTTAGATGGTCATTTCCTTCTATAACATGTAGAACATGCCAAATATTCCTATTCATCTTCAAACCCAAGCGTATCGCTAAGCCTGAAAGGCAAAGACAATTTAGGGCCTCCTAAGGGCAACATACATATTCTTTCAGTCTCAGCTGTTTCCTTCTCAGGAAAGCCACCTCAGAGAAATCCATGTAGCTTTTTAATAGATACTACACAGATGTTACACAGTAAAACAAAGGACAACACAGAAGCTCTAGATAAGCTGAAGTAGCTACCTAACATCTCCTAAAGTGGGGTCATCTTTTGCAAAAAAAATCCCTGTTACAAGACATTAATGCCTCCCTGGAAGTTTCTAATCCATTAAGATCTTGGCACTAACATCCAGAATCAACCATACAAAAGGCCAGATTGTGCTTCGTGTGCTACCATAAGAATTGTATTCCCCTGGAACAATGGAGATCAAAGTCCAAAGTGATTCACGTGAGAGCTTGTTCAAGTAGATTTGGCCAGTTTTGTAAGGCAATACTGAATATTCACTAGAGGAAAGAGCAAGAATGACTATCCCAGTTGCAATTAGCTAACCTCTGAAAGTGTAGTATCTTGTGCTACAGAATGCTTCAATGAAGGCAAATAACTATTAACAGTAAATATTTCCACCCCCCCCCCAGTCTATGCAATGAGAACTATGGATTCAAGTCCTCTGGACAAAAGGAGAAGATAAATAGTAGGCTTATCACTAAAGAATATTTCTGAGCCACTGGTCTACCTGGTAAATTTGGAAGCAAGAATGGATGTTCCTCTAGCTCTCACCTACAACAAGCACACGAAGCTGAAAGATGATGTCATTTATACTTTGGATAAAACTACAAAGCAAACACGAAATTAAAAATAGTTTTCATTGTCCCAAAATACCACCTTGAACAAAATGCAATTAGCCATAAAAAGAAGTTAATAAGCTTTAAACAGGAACCACAAAATCCATTTTTTCAGAACCACGTCTGAATTAAAATCTGAGTATCAAGAAGCTTTCAACTTCTATCATCCATTTCAGTCAAAACATGGTCTTGTTTTACTATTATCTACAACAAAGACACCATTATCAAACTACTTGCACCACAGTTCAGTTCTCTCATAATGAACTGTTGGCCAGAACCCCAAAAACCCATGGAGGCTTTCATTCTACAACCATTGTGTGCAGAGATAAATCTGAAACCAAATAGCTCTTGTTGACACTGGAATCATTCTTGCAGATTCTCTCCTTCAACACAACCTCACTTGCTTTAACAGTGTTTTGTTAAACAGTGTTTGTTTTGGTTTTTTTGTTAAGTTTCTCAACGATGACTTCATATATGCATTGTAAGTGGCCTAACAACAAATTGTCATGGTAATTATCCCTCAGAAAGCAGGGAAACCACTGCACAAATATCTCACACAACACATCTTCAAATTAGGCTTCTGTACATGTAGTTTTAACACCCATCTTCCATTTTCACACTATTCTTATATACACACTGGTCATATTTTGTTTAATGTTCTTAGCTTAGGATCTTCTACAACAAATACTATATAAAGGAATGGGTGTATGGAACACTAAGGCACAAGAAAAGCATATAAAACCAAGTGTTTACACCTAAACCCACATAGTTCAAGTACTAGTAAAAAAGAAGCCTGAAAGACTCATATTAGACTCATTATTAGAAAGACTCAAGACTGTGAAATTTGGGTGAGAGAATGCTGCCACATCCAGTGGATCTGAAATTTTTACAGTTTCTTAACAAACTGCTCATTCCAAGAACAGAGGTTCCAACCAAGTGTTGGAAAAGCAACATTAGTTTAAGATACAAGGAATTAAAATGTATTTTCTCTTTGTCAGAATGTAAATTTAGGCCAAAGGTCTTCTTTTACTCTCCCTAGGGAAGGCTTAGAAATGCTTATTGTCCCATTTTACTCTACGAAATTTAGCCCATAGCAATTTGCTTCTATTATGGCGGATACCTAGTATTGCTCACATATTCAGCCTAGATTACTTACTTTACTGGAATTCCTTTCAAGAATTGACTGATTAGTATGAGCATACAGTCTTACTCTAGCTACAGAATTAACATACTCACCCAGACCAATTCCCCCAGTGAGAGGGTTTTTTGTTTGGTGTACAAAAGACTTTATAAACAATTCACCATGCACGGAAAAAAAAAAAAAAACAAACCCATAATGTTCATTTTCATTACACACATCCTTGTGATTTCATGAAAGGAGTGAATGATATACTAGACTATTATTCTCAATGAAAGAATATATGCTAATAGACCATACTAAACAAATTCTGATCTCTACTGTATCTATGTGATCCTGCTGAGCGCACTGAAGCTGACTGGACAACCATAGACATAGTTTGGAGGGTATTCACACAGTCTACGTAAGATATATAAAGTAAGTAAATTTTCTCTAGGGTGCAATCCAAGATTATCTCCATTAAAAATTATGTTCTTGACTTCAAACATGGTAGCTAAAGTAAATATGAGATGCAGATGATGTGAGTAACTCCCAAAATCACTGTGGGAAAAAAAAAACCAAAACAACAAACCCCAAACCTTTGAGTTGAGGTTGGTTATAGTGAAAGACCACAACAAAAAATTATTAGCCAACTTGCACATAGATATGCCTGTAAGATGACTTCAACAGTTTTGTGGTGAAATCGAACCTCAAAAGAAATCATCAGTTTCAATGGCAGGACAGTATCCTTGGATTTTACCTACTTTTTCTTTTATTTCACATGAATGATTATAATTACTATTGGTTTTTCTCATCCTAGTAATCTATAACCCAATAACATGACACACACCTTGTTACCACAAATAGCTGAGAGGTAACGGAAAATAAATTATACTCACAGATAACCATTCAATTAATATCTTAAATGATGGGCATCTCCTATTTATACACATCATGTAAAAGGGGGAACAGTAAATTCTATTTTACAAAAGGTAATGCAAAATGTGACATGAATTTGTCACAGGATCTGCAACAGCCCTAGACTTCTCTTGTCGAAATGCCTTGAGTTACTCAGAAAATTAGAGGCAAGTTTCAAATACCCTAGAGCATGACTGTATCCTTACATTACTTCTCTGTTAAGTGGAATCATTAGTGAAGACAAAGTCTTCATATGCATTTAAAACTAATTCTTAAATCGTGAGAAAAAAGCATGCAATGCCATTATTGTCATAAAAAAATTCCGAATGCCTTATTTTTAGTTGTTTTTTCATTTGAGTTTTTTTTGTTTGGTTGGTTTGTTTTTGGGTTTTTTTCTACAAATTGCCTACCATTACAAATGTACACAGTCCATTTACACAAAATGCTACATTATTTTAACCTATTCAGTGAGAGCCCTTGACAGGTTTGTTGATTGCAAAATGTGGGATTCCAATTCAACCTTCTTACCCAACGGGCAAGCAATGACAACTGAGTAAAAAAAGGTTGTGAGTTACTGTACCAGTGGCACACGGTTCCGTATATACATTGCATTTAACTAATTTCACCATCCTCCCACTGTCTTGATCAAGGAAGGAATAAATACCCAAGTTAGCTACATAATTCAGCTCCACATTATTTAGGGCTTAATATATCATGCACATAACCATGTTATCTGACACTCTTCAGGGAAGGGAACACAAGGCAATAGAGACATAACTGTCATATTTTCCATTCAGAAATGTGTTTATCCGTGTAGATCTCTGTCTCTCCAATGGAAAGGTCAGGGAACACCCCCGGAATGACAACCCACCAGGGAGCAGAGTGAGGATGCAGGATGCAGGAAGAGGTGGTTGGGGCCAGGTGTGGTGAAGCCAGAGGAAGCCCACAGCTGCTCAGACCCACAGTGCTACTTTCGTACATTTTTGGAAGGTTGCCGAAACAGTCACAGCTGGCAACAGCTATGAGGTGACAACGTGGCTTTTGGCAGCCACCGGTGCCTTGGCCCTTGTTCAGCGCTGCTGGGCTGGAGCCTCTCGCTGCAACGTCGTCCCAAGCCCCGGCCAGGGGGTCAAGTGCCTTGCTGCTGCAACGCCCAAGGCCGCGTGTAATGGGCACGGATACAACTGCAGGGCCACCAAATGAACAGTTTTCAAGCTGGAAAGGCTGGGCTATATTTAAAAGTACTGGGAACTCGTTGAACAAACACACCCAGCAGAAGCAATCTATGTGACGTTATTCCTGAGCTACATGCAGCAAAACAGACCATCCCTAATGCATATTTATCACATGACCAAACATCTAAATTGAACTAAAAAAGTCTACACTACTAAGGTAATCACTCACAAATTAATATTAACGGGGTGCCATACACAGCCTTGCTTTCAGTCTCCACTTGGCTTTTGTAAAAGTGATTCCAGACATAGAACAAGGAAATAAAACTTGAAAGTAATCCGTTTAGTACTCTAGTTAGCTAGGAAATACACATGCATACATACACAAACACACGCATGCATCATCTTCTCCTCCTAAGAATAATTTTATAAAAGCATTAGGATCACAGAACAGTTCCTCCTTGTGTATTTCGGTTTTAGTTGTTCTGTAATAGCTAGCAGGAGAAAAAACCTTTATCTCAAGGCTTAAAAATAAAGTTGTTTTATACACGTTCTAGTGCACTGATATATTAAGAAATGCTCTGTAACATATCAAAACATTTTCCTTTTACTGCTTTTCAGAAAAGGCTCAATAAAGGTTTTAATTACAAAAATGGCTTTGGCTAAAAAGCACATGATACTCATTATTAAGGCAAGAAGCTTTGCCAGTTTGAAAATCCCGTATTTGTCAGCTGGCATTAGATAACTCGCTCAATACCCACCAATTCCACGTACTGAACAAGTCAGTTCTTGTTCCTGTGAACACAAAACAGTGCTGAATGCACTCTGAGTATGATGTTCTAGGGCCAATAACTTTAATCAACACTTAAAATGATAACATTACTCTAAATTAACCAAAAATCAAGCTAACAGTCTCGCTGTCTTGTTCTGAACACCGTGTGTTTAATGTTTCCTTTGGAAGGTCTAATTTAAAATTGCCTTGATTGTGTACATAATTACTATTATTTGGTGATATTACTGATGCTGGTGCCAGGGAAATGGGACAGGCCATGCTAAGACAGAACCCAGGTCTCAGTACAGAGTGTTCAACTCTCAGCCAGCATCACAAAATTAGTTAAAAATTTCTACCTTGGGCTCTGGAAACTGTAACCATTCTAGTTCTGTATTTAACAGGCAAAGTCTTCCAGAAATAGCTCAGTCCCGACTCAGAACTGGTACCCACATAAAATTTAAACTATACTTGTTATTCTGAAATGTGTAAGAACACATTAAAAAAAAAAAAATAAATTGTTCTTGACTCTGATCTGTAAGCACAAGACAGATTAACTTCAGGGTATCCATGCCATACAAAGCGCTCTTGCAATCAGAATCTGGATTAGTGCAAACAGCCCTTCACAACAGCAGTCAGCAAGATGAAAGATCAAAACGCTAACAAAAGACGCCACAGCCAAAACTCAGGACAGCAGCAACGTGAACTCCAAGGGATAACTTGATCTATGGCAACTTGAACGCAGGAGCAGGACACTTCCTAAGAGTGGAAAACAACCAAGCTTTGGGGGCGGGTGTTTGTGCAGTACATTGATCAGGGGTGCCACCATGTACTAAAAACAAGAGACACATACATGAACTTTACAATCAAATTGGTTTTATTGGTTTTAAACCCTCGAACAAAAAGGCCTGAGAATACAAAACAACTCCAAAGTATAGCATTTGTAAAGTCTCAGTTTGGAGAAATCCTCTTATGTCTTCGTTTAATCACAATAGCCAAAAAAAAATCTCAATACTTTTAGTATCCATGCCATATTATACAATACTTCTCTGTCCAGTGAGAGAAACAATTATGAATCTTCTGCTTTTATGCGTGGTACAGTCTGGAAGTTTAATTTTCTAAATCAAACTACTCTACTACTATTAATGTTTTCACATCAGTCTTGTGTTTGATAGCCTGTTAAAGAAAGAAACTGTACAAAAGTCTCAATATGACACTCCACCCCTTTTAAATAGGATATTATATTGGGATTTTAAAAAGCTGAGAATTTCTGCCTGCCATGAAGAAGTAGCACAGACCGGAGGTTAAAAAAAAAAAAAAAAATTGTTTTATACGTCTATAACAATTAAGAAAGTAATCTATCACAGAAAAAAATCCTATGAAACACTAATTTAGGACACACATAAGTTAGGATACCACATGAAGGAAATCCAAGATTCGGTACTTAAGATTTCACTATTAAGATTTCACCAAGAGCTTCCACACATGTGAAGCCCTGATAGGACCAAATCCTACCAAATGGCACACTAATTGTGAAGTGTTGGGATACGCTCTCAGTGTGCTTTTAAAGTCACGAGGAACACGAATGACACAAAAGGTGCTATTTAAACAACAAATAAATACAAATATTTAAGAACAAGTTCAATATAACAGAAAGTTTCAAAATTTGGACAAATTGTGACAGAACAAAGTTTTGTTCCAAGCCAGAGGAAATTTGCTCATAACGAACTGAAGGCAAACTGCTGTATAACGCACGCCTACTCAGTCCATTAAAACAGTATCAACACAAAAGGCATGTTATCGGGGGAGGGGTAAAATAACATCACAACAAAATCCATAGCTTCAGCAGGAGGAAATCCCCTGTCGGGTACAGAGTGCCCTCCCCAGCAGTTTTCAGAGAAGCTGTGCCCGCAGCTCAGTGACCCAAACCGGAGTAAGCAGCTGCGTCCCAATACCAGCATCTCCGTAGCTGCGGTCCCCACGAGCACCGCTGCCCACGCGGCTCAGGCAGGGTCCGACGCAGCTTCTGCACTTTACACTGACTTTTAGGCTGCAACAAATACACACCTATCAAAATTCAAACCAAGAGCAGCATGGGTGGATCTGCCCTTGTACCTATATGCCACTGCGGAGAGGTCTTGGAAAGGTCTGCCCCGCACGTTTCTATTTCAAACTTCCTACAGACTATTGCAAATATCCACTGCATCAGTCTTTGCGTAAAAGCTATACCTCTTTAACCTTAAGTTACAGCAGGATAATTCATTTTGTACTTTGATCTCACTCGCACAGAATTAGGCCTGTTCAGTGAAATATTCCTACTTCAATTAATACAACTATGAAACTAAGTTTTGCTTCTACCCAATTTAAACCCTCTTTATTTCTACTGAAGTTTAGCTAAATTCTATGAAATAGGCCAGACTGCAATAAAATAAAAGTCAAGACATATTATTACTTTTTTATGGAAAAAAACAGGCTATAAGCAGGTATCTAATTAGGTGGCTTAACTGAACATAAGCATTTTATGGTACTAAAAGGATAAAATAATCTACTCGCATGGACGTCTGGAGTGTCTCCTTTAAAAGAGCCCTTTGAGGTTTACTCTGATCTGTTGTGATTCATTTCAGAAGCTCAGTTCATAAAATGTGTAATTTATCATTAGCATTTAAAAGAATCACTACTTTTGAGGAAAGCTGTCTGTACATGATACACAATCTCTTGAAGCCTGTTTGGCAGGGTGCTGACGGAGATTAAAACTAGACCAGTTTTATAGTACTGCTCTGGGAACAGCCCATCTAGGCAGAAAACCGTATTTAGGAGCAAGCAGATCATCAAGACATAGAAAAGTTGTGGCGTTTTTTCCACCCCAGCGATGTAACCACCAAAGCTTTGTTGACTTACCTCATCAAGAGACATTACAAAGAGCAACAAAAGAGGGAGCCTCTAATGGTTTAGTTTCTCTTCAGCTTATGTAGCTTTTACTACAGGAGGAGCATCCCCTCAGAGAATGAGGACCCCTCACAACACCCCTGTGCCGGCAGGAGAGGCAGCAACTCTGCAGATTTATCACCGGTCTCTCTGCCCAACTCGGTATCTCCATCCTTCCTTCCACTTCAGCTCACAAGAAGAGAGGCAGGACCCCGCCTCGCTCCTTGAGGAGCCAAACAGAGACTTACTCCACCCCAGGAAGGCTTTGCTTTCTGAGTTTGGGATGCGAATTGCAGAATGTGAAACTTTGACTTGGCTGTTTAGGCACTTACTAACTAATTCCTCTTTTCCCCACTAAAAACTCAGTTTTAGAAAACACCTCAGGGGTCAGATTCAGGGGAAAAAAGCAAGACGTAGTTTTCCTACTGGTGATCTACTATAGACCCACTGTGCCAGGTAAGCAGTAAGACACACAGAACAAATGCATAAACTCAGGCCCAGACTGAAGCAGTGTGAATTTCTATGCAAACTGTAACACATCCCTACATCTCTTTGCTGTGCCACGCTGTCAGAAACCCCTAGGGAAAATAGCGCGGTCAACTCCAACGCTCCACAACCCCAAAGGTGATTAGTGTGTCTCCCACACCTTTCAGCTTTTTATCACAGTGTCATCTCTTCAGTGCCTCACGACCAGGCTGCCTCCCATCCCCTCTGCAGACGCTGGAAGTACAATCACTCCATGGAACTCATGCATGGGTCCTCCTCCTCTGCACTTTCAGCTCAAAACTGACATCCTGCTTTTCCCGGTAAGCATTCAGGAGACAGTCTGAATAGGCTGCAACTAGACACTCAGTCTGCTTTTGTTTCTGTCCTCCCTTCACTTCTTCATTTACCCATCTCCTGATCTTCTTCCACCGTAGATCTTCTTACCTACCAACCATTTCTTCTGAGCATACAAGTGCAAAGACAAGCCATCTCTTTGGTCTCTGGGATGAGTTAGAACAAGACTATTTAGCTACTAGGTTACCTTCACTTAATGTCTCAGAGAAGATGTTAGAAGAACACAAAAGGCCCATTCAAAAAATAAAGGCCACCACACAGATGTCCAGTGTATTTGCAGAAAATTCAATACTCTTCAGTGTTACTTCAGACCTGTTTCACATGCAAAACCTACAAGAGCACCACAGGTATAATCAGTCCTGTCCATGTGGGGCATGGCAGTGACACGCAGTATGCAAAGGGCATACCCACAATACTGCAGGTGGACACAGAAACACAATTCTCGAGCCTAGAGCACACTTGGATAATATTTTCAGCTCACACATGTTCTAAAATAAGAAACACAGATTAGGAAATAACACTGTCCTGGTGGGGAAATAAAATAGGCTCATCTACTTTTTTTTGCCATGCTTTATTCCACGTGATATAGTTTGAGAATTTATAAAAACTGAATAAAATTTACACTATTATCAATGTTCTGGTAGAAATGTTCCACAACATGCTTCTGCTTGTATTTTCAAAGTAACGAAAATAAAAAGTACAATTTACACTTACTCTTTGATAAATGTAGATTGGCACCAGGAACCAAGTAAACATTTGATCAACCAATGCCTTAAACTATAAACTAACAAGATGCTTTCATTACTATCATCTGTATAATATGGCTTGAAGTCTTACATTTGGCTGGGCAATTGGTCAGCTAACTATCTAGTTATTTGCACAGTGAAATGTGAATTTTTCAAAAACAATTAGGTTTTGAGAGTAAACCAAGACAAACAGTATGTATTAGATTATATCTAACAAAGTCTAAGAGCACTTTCCTTCAATTAGATACGCCTGATTTGTTATTCTTGTCTTGGAGAAAAACACTTCACAGCTACAGAATGGAGTGTAGTGGATTTTAATAAACTCTAGTGAGTCACACCCAATGGATGTCTCATTGTGATCCGATTATCTTCTGAAACAAGAATTAATAAAAAGCAGTATTTATAGTTAAATAGTGCGTATTTATTGAAAACATTATGCCTACACTAACATGTAAGGCACTAAAGACACACTACTTTGCATGCAGGAGTACTTTTGTGTGCAATGCAGGAGACCTTTTGTGTTACCTAATAACTATCCTTCAATTACTTGTTATTAAAAAACAAAATGGGAGTGGGAAGGGGAGGGGGACAAAGTATGGAAAAACTAACACGCAATATTACTAATACTTATAGTTCAGTGCTGCTAGCACTACACCCAACAATTGCACGGTTTTCCATTACTTTAGGAAAGTTTTACTCATGCCGAACTGTGCTATATTTTGAACGGATACGCCAGTGTACACTAAGCTAAAAAGTGTAAACACAGTAATTTAAATAAATTAAAAAAAAAAAATCACAACAAAAAACCTGCTGCCTCTTCTCTCCTGTAGTAGCTGTTGTCTAATGACAACTTTTGTTCCAGATCTTCAAAGTCAAGCAGGAGCTTTTCTGGGACAGCATGCCCTAATTAATTTCATTTGCAGTGGCCCATTTTGAGTGATTCAAATTAAACATTTTTTTGGTAGTTGAATGACAGCTTCTAAATTCATTTATTATGCAAGAATAATTCTCCATAGACAGTAACTGAATTTCTGCAAAACTGTATTGACAAACAATAACATATAATTTATACTTCCCAATTTCAGCCATATAAGAGGTCTGCAAAATGATATCGCTCCTGAGTGACAATAGAGAAAAATGCCCCAATTTCAAAGGAAGACTCACAGGACAAGATCCTTCCTTGAAAAGTTTCCCTAGCTGAATTCCAGCCACAGTCAGGAGTGAGCATATATTGTAGCAGACAAAGTACTCTGTTGCAGAATATCATAACCTGGAAAAACGTAAAAGACTTCTTTTTTTCCTCTTTGTGACCTACAAGGAAACCATAGTATGATTTACTGGCTGACGGTGATAGAGGAATATTTAGTAAAATGCCTCTTTGGAAGCCTGTGAAAGAATTTAGCCTGGATGAGGTTAGAACTATTAAATAAATAAATAATCTCAGTCCCACCTGGAAAGAGTTAAGATATTGAACAGGCTACAGTATCATTTCTGAAGTAACAGAAGCGTTCCTGGTGATGATGTGCATTTAACAGTTGTGAGTCTGCAAAAAATAGGCTCAATATCACAGTAACAACCTGAGAATTCAAAATTTATTAGGAGCCGTTTTGGTGAGTATTTAAGTACCACAAAATCAGCTCATTTGCTTTTCTTTCAGTTTTATCAAAAAGATTTCATTTACAACATTCTTTTTATCAGAAATAGTGTGGCCAGCAGGACTCGGGAAGTGATCGTCCCCCTGTACTTGTTGCTGGTGAGGCCCCGCCTCGAGTTCTGAGGCGTGAACTGAACTGTGTTCAGTTTTGGGCCCCTCGCTACAAGAAAGACATTGAGGTGCTGGAGCGTGTCCAGAGAAGGGCAACGAAGCTGGTGAAGGGTCTGGTCTAGAGCACAAGTCTCATGAGGAGCAGCTGAGGGAACTGGGGTTGCTTAGTCTGGAGAGGAGTTGTCTGAGGGGAGACCTTATCGCTCTTTACAACTACCTGAAAGGAGGTTAGAGAGAGGTGGGGGTCAGTTCTTCCAAGTAACAGGAACAGGATGAGAAGAAACGGCCTCAAGTTGTGCCACAGGAGGTTTTGATTGGATATTAGGAAAAGTTTCTTCTCCAAAGGGGTTATCAAGCATTGTAACAGGCTGCCCAGGGAAGTGGTTGAGTGACCATCCCTGGGGGTATTTAGAAGATGGGTAGATGTGGTGCTTAGGGACATGGTTTAGTGGTGGACTTGGCAGCTCTTGGTTAACAGTTGGGCTTGATGACCTGAAAAATGTTTTCCAACTTAAATGATTCTATGATTCAGCTTTCTGGCAATCAATCATGGGAAACCATAAGACTCAATGATATTAACTATGAAAATTCCTGAAAGATTTCATATCAATCCAGATCTTTACACCTTTTATTAAAGCAACAAAAGGGGAGAAATTTAACATATTAAACTATTTAATAATAAAATCTAAACTTAACTAAAATTGAAAGGCTTTCAGTCACTAAAAAGGTATCATTTTATATCGTTAATTACTTAGGAGACAATGTGCGATTCAATGCAAGCAGAATTTGGGTCTAAAGACAGAGTACTATAGTCTTAAAAGTGATATTAGTCAGATGGTAAAATGAATTTTATACTCTGATTTATATTTCATGAAGAAACATGCACAGCTTAAATGGTTTATGGTGTATGAGTGATTTATAGTGCATGAAACGTGGTGCTGGAGATAAGAGAAAACAACTGTGAAAGCGAGATTAAAAATAAAACCTTTGAATGACAAGGATGTATCATAACATACTCTCTCACATACTGTCAGTCAAACACAAATAATACCCACAACTGTTTGTGATTTCTGATACATCTTTCAACTTAGTCCTTTTATCATCAAATTATAATACTTATCTTAAAACTGTCTGTGGTAGCGAAGACACCAAATCAAGACCATGTTTCCTGGCACTCATTTGTTACAACAGACTGCTCACCAATTTTTACACATTTTCAGGTTCTTTCCTGATAAACTGATAGAACTTATTTTTGTAACTTGCAGGACTATATTGAAGACAATTCAACATACAACTAAGTGTCAGCAGGGCTCCCTGAGACTCTCAAAAGTGTTTATCAAACACCACATCCAGGCTTTTATCTGTTTTGTTGCCATTTGTTAAGGGAAGAAGCCTCACACATTCTGACAGTCGATCAACAAAACATGCTTTTGAAGGCTCTGTGTCAGCTCCTCACTTATACCTAGGAGAGAAAGGGCTTTTGTTTTCAAAGTACAAAGCCCAAAGATCCCTGAGTGGTTCCACCAGGGATCCAGAGTCAGCTGAATAGGATGAGGAAACCCACAAGCCAACTTGTGCAGGAGACCTCACTTCTGGAGCAACTGCCTCCCACACCGTTCCCCTCAGCGGTACCACCCGGGCAGCAAGGACACACCCCAGCCCCACACTGACCCCAGCACCTCTTTGTGCTGGCCCCTCACAGGGTCTGCTCTAGAAAAATTTACTGTAAGACCCACAGTGCCACGTCTCAGACTTGGCAAGTTTGGGGTGAAAAATTTTGATAGGTACTGCTGCACGAACCGCTCACTCTCTTCCCATGATTTTGTGAGAAAACTCATTTTCTCTCCTGCTAATCACCTAATAGAACCCTTGAAGCAATAAACCCACAGAAACTATTCACAGCAAGGATGCAAGGCAGAAACATATTTATTGCTGAGCTGAGGTTAACTACAAGTTAACTGCTGCAAATACGAAAGATTTTCCAGTATGCGACTAAGAGGTTATCCACTCATCAGTGAAAAATGATCCAAAGACACATTTTAACATCTCTGCTCCTCTAGCTGTGTTGGAGAAAGTGATGATTATTAATGATCCTTAGCAAAGGTTATGCAGCAGTTTCATGTCAATCCAGAGATATAAATATTATCCCCATGGATAAAGGTCCCAGAGTGGCATGAACAAAACCTTGCCAGCTAGTTGTCTTCTGGATGCTCCTGGAGTTGTGCTAGTCACCAGGGGAGTGCTCCGTATGTGACAACTGGCAGCTTGACCCTGGGATATCAACATGCAGATGAGAAACTAGATTCAATGAGATCCCAGCAGCATAGGCTAATGAGGAGCTGAAGAATTTAGGCTAGATAGTTAAAGCTACCCAGGTGCAAATATCTCCTTTACTAACAGAAATATTAAGTACAAAGAGAAGTATGAGCCGTGTATGATCTACAACAGAGGAGTGATAAAAGCACACCGACAACCAGAGGGCAAGCAACTGTCATCCAAAAGGCGACAGTTTCTTCTGACGAGTCCAGAGACAAAAGAAAATATTACACATTGTCTTCCTTGTAAATTAAAACCTACTTTATGGACCAATATGATCAAATCAAATCTGCTTTACTTACTGTGATAAATGTCTTCACACCACCCCTGTTACCTCACAGGTAATGACATCTCATCCCCAACTGAGGCAATGCCTAAATATTTTAACATTTAGCAAATTCTTACATTAAAGTTTTGAAAGACGTTGATATTACTTGCCTCAAATAAGAGATTTCCTAAGATTTATTCTTGATGAGATATGTTGTTTTTACCAAGTGATTGGATTTATTTCATAGCTGTTTTTTCTTACTATGATTTGGCTGAGGAAAGAAAACCCTAAAAAAATATGCTTTCTCTAAAATTAGGCTGGGGTTGCACTAGTTTTATCAATGTTCAGGTGTAGTGTCCAAGTTCGGTTTTCCCAATAAAAAGATGCTACTATCCTACCAGAGAGAGAAAGACGGACAGCGATTAGGAATATCTAATATAGTTATGAAACATCATCAGCATAACAATTTCCTTATAAGTTCATAACAGAATACTTCAACTCGTGGAACACATAATTCAATCAAGTAAAAATATCGTAATCCTTACTTATAAGCATTAAATAAAAGTGAGAAACAAAAAGAAAGAAGTAAAATAATCCTAAATATTGTCAATAAACTTATATATTCCCATATATGTCAATAACATAATGAAAATATCCACAGGATTTTGACTAGGGCATATAGAAGCTGCAACAGATTATCCCTTTTTTAAATAAAAGGTATGTTTCGAACAAATTCACCTCTTAACTAAGATGAGCTAATCTGTTTTTCAAATGAAACATTTGTATTGCTGTGACATTTCTTAGCAACCAAAATCACTTCTGTAATCATGTTGATTTCAGGGCCAGGACCTGTCTGCTCTAATCAACTCAAAGGGAATTTGCAGAGCAGATCCTGTAACACTTCAATGTTACGCTCTTTCCATATTCCACTTTCTACCAGAACTCAATTTACGAACACAGTTAAATTTGAGAAAGAGATAAATTAAATCACAGATCAATTTACACTTAATAAAACAAACAAGCAAAAAAATCTATTAGGATCAATCTTCACTAGACAAAACAAAGCAAAACAAGAATTGTTAAGGCTGTGGTTGAAACTATCCTGGCTAGTCTGGTCACGAAAACACCTTCCAGAAATTCATACGCTCCATTGATGCTCCTGTAGTTTTACGGAAAGGAATGCCTAAGTTACTAAGCAATGAGTTCAGTGTTGAAAACTGCGTACCTTTTGATGTTTTTATCGAGATGAAAGGCAGAAGTGTTCAAAAGCACTTTCTCCTTTATATTGAGGAAGTAGAATGGTGAATCAGTGTTTTACAATGATAGTGATATTCTATTTATTCAAAAAATAGGTTATTAAATAGCAACTATTTGAAGTAATATTTTAAGTTTTCAGAAGTGGAAAGCATGCATCCCAAAGTGTTACAAAATGCCCACAGAGCTCCCTGAGCCTTGAACGTTGCCTTAACGAAGGAAAGTTCCAAAAGATTGCAAAGTAGCACAACACAAAAAAGAAAGCTAATGGTTATTTAAAAGAAACAGGATGACCCACAGATTTATACTTATTGTAACACTGATTCTGGAAATGTCATAGAAAGGTCAACAGTACATGTAATTGTATAAAAGACAGACAATATCCTTAATTCCAATAATTATGTTGTTAAGACTGACCGCTTATTTTAATAAGCAATAAGATTGTTTAATGAAAAAATGCATTAACAAATTTATTTGTTTTTCTTTGAAGTCAGTCAAGCATAACACATACTAAAAATAGATTAAGAACTGATCAAATGACAAACAAGACTTCAAACATGGAATTGCTAAACAATACTGCTGGATTGTTTTTTTGGCGGTGGTGATTTTCTTTAGTTTTAAGATGGAGCAACAGACCTTTTTGGCCTTGGCTTTTTGCTATTCTCAACCTTCCACAGTCTCTGGATTAAGTAAACATAGAGTAAATGTTACTTATAATTTATAAGAATTGCCAATGATAAAGAAGTGGCTTAATTGTAAACAGTGACAGGGACTGATCAGGTGGCAGTTTAACCTGCTCCGCCTAAACTGCGTGGCATCAATTTTATCATGGATTTGAAAAGGAAAAAAAAATCCCAAGCCTTACAGATCCACTCTCTCCTTGTCTTCCTCCTACCAAACACCAATAACTGCCTGTTTATATTAATCTTTCGGCATGAACATCTGCTCAAACAAAATAGATTTTAGTTATTAAATTTTCATTGGGTACTAAATATTAGAGGCAAATTCCTCAAAAAGAGAAGTTCAAACCTAGTTATCTGCCCTTTAGGACTAAGACACAATCTCTTTGTTATGAATATGAAGTAGCGTTCTTCCCCCAGACATAAAAAGAACTGATTCCAAAGCGACTAATTTAAGAGATTTCAGGAGAAAACTAAGGACTGCCTGGCTGTTGTCAGCGCTTAGCATATTTTGAAAGCACGAAGAAAAAGGGGGCCTCTAAATAGTCCAAGTATGCAAACTTTATCTCATGCCAAAACTAGTCAAAAGCATTAGATACAGTGGATCTAGAGCTCGTAAACATGCACTTTTTTTATCCCTACATTTGCATAACCACCACCAAGTATTAAGACTGATCGTATCATTAAGGACGACTTCAAGGGCCCAGCTGCAGTCTGTATCTCTATCAGGGTCAGTGAGATCATCCTGGCATATTAAATCCACCTACTCTGTAGTTTCCCACTTTGTGGGAAAGGCTCTGCAAACTCTAAAGGAGTTCATTTGCTCCTTACTCCCCATCGAAAGTCATAATTTCATGCAACACCTAAACTATCTACAGCAGAGGCAAAAGTGTCAGAGACCTGAGATTTCAGGATTTAAAGCACTGACCAGAGCGGCTTCGTTCCTAAAACATCTCGCCTTCCCAACAGCACACACAGCACCCGGAATAACGGAGTGAAATTTTAACAGAGAGATAAACTGCTTCCAAACTATTTTAGTTTCACTTGCTCTTTTTCTTAGCAGCACAGCATGACAGTGCCGAGCTAATGCCCTGTGACAGATTTCGCCTGGTGGAAATTCCTCCCAGGAAGAGAGACCTCATGGCCTATTTCTCCTTATGGCAAATCTTAAGCAAATTAAACTGATAACCATATCTTGAAAAACAATCCTGAGGACAGCATTGCTGATAGGACCCCCAGAGGGACACAGTCCGTGCTACTAGAGCAAAATGACAAGTCACAGGCGGTGCGGTACCGCACAGGGACATGCTGCGGACTGCAGGCACCGAGGGATAAAGCGAGGAAGGAGCCCCCGGGGGGGATACAGGATGGCAATTAAATGGCAGCGAGATCTCTGGCAGCCGGAGGGGCGCAGGCAGCCCCCAAGGGTCCTGGCCCTCCGCCTCAGGCAGCTGCGGGGAGGACAGCATGGCCAGGCCACGCGTCACTGCTCTTCACCTTTGGGTGCGCAACGAGCGGATTTATCTCATGGGTTTCCTCAAGTGTCCGCGAATGACAGCTGGTGCGAAAGCTGTGCCTCCACTGCTCAGGTGACCCCAAGATTCAATAGTGCTGCGGCTCTGGTCACCGCTCAGTCTCCTGAAGCCACGGCGAGAGTCCCTGTCCCAGCTCCCAGCTCTGCCCTGCAGCAACAGGGGAACGGTGCTGGGGCAGATCAGGGCTTTCTGACACAGAGCTCGTGGGTAAGGTGCTGTCCCCAGAAACTTCCCAGTAACGCCACAAACAACAGGGGGAGAGGGGGGATGGGGGTGGAAAGATGCTAAAATTAAGAGGTTACAATCAAGAGCAACCAAGAAAGTGGAGCATTTTTTACAGCAAGGGGCTGTACACGGATGAGCGGCACAACACCGGCCTCTGCCAGATGCCAGGCATGGACCAATTTGGCAAACTTGCCACAAAACACTTAACTGCAAGTCAGCTAATCACATGAGATAACAAAATGCTAGAACAGGATTAAAGTTCAGCAGTTTCTAATCCTATTTTCTATTAAAGCCAGAGGGAAACCTGTAGCAAGAACAATCTACTAATGGAAAATAGTTCAGGCCTCATCTAGAGTTTGACAAGCGCTCAGCACTTTCTGTACAACTTCTAGTTGGCTTAAAGTGAAGGCAGATGTTAATCTTATCCACAAAAGACCTCAAGGAGCCTTTAAGGATATGCCACATTATATCTTCAAGTAACATGTTCATTGTTACAAGTCTAAAAGAAGCAGCAGTACCCAGAAATGCAAGCCTGTTTCAGTGGATATAGTATATAATGCAGGAAAACAACTGCCTCTCACAGAAAAATGCCCATCCATGAAATAAAACTATTTCTTTTTTTTTTTTTTTTTATCTTGGAAATCAAAATCTAGATCCTTCCTCCTCTTACAGACCCAGTTCAATGTAATTTAATAAGCGCTAAATTATTGAACATGGCTTTTTTTTTTTAATTATCTCTCACATGATAAACACTCAAAGACTCTTCCATTTCTCCATCTGAATTATTTTGATTATTACTAATGCCAACAAGGAAAAAGTATTCTCACATAAATCAGATTCCAGGACAAGCAGAGCAGCAAAAGCTCACATGAATTTCCCTACGTTTCCCAGCAATTTTGCCTTCAGGTAAGGAGCTATGGAGAAAATAGCACCCATGAGGAAGACAGTGCAATATTTCTGGCTTCATCCTGGCTCCTTCTGAGGCCAATGGTAAGAAATGGCACCAGCCTCAGCCCCCTTTTGACTTTGTCTACAAGAGAAGTTTTTCATCCCATGCTGCCCAGATGAAAACCAATTAACTGACAGCAAACAAAGAAGCACAAATCTTCATAGCTGACAGGCGAGACTAAATCAAGTAAAGATAACACCTATATGTATTTCTACTGTTATTAAAAATCTTCAGACTAAGTCTTGCCATCACTATTTGAACTGGAAGTCATATAAAAGCTCTCACATCCAGTAAATGGGACCATTTCAGGAAATATGCAAACATTTGGTTCTTATCCTAACAAGAAGCAACTTTTCTCAGTATGAAAACAAAGCACAATTACTTAACGAGCCCAGGCAATGCTTTCCAGTTCATTCTTCTTAAAATGAAACACAGATGTACCCCAGTTCAACATTAATTATAATCAATATTATACAGATCACAGCAATTAAATACCGGGTATTTAAGAAGCATTTCTTTAAAAAAAAAAAACACAAAATTAAAAAAAAAACAAAACAACAAAACAAAACAAAGAAAACACAACCAACAAAAGAAACCCACCCAAATCCTACTTCTCATCTGCAATAGCTTCCTGCTGGAAGCACTGCAGTGCAGGGCTGACTGGGCAACGTTGGTTCAAATCTCACGTACGTCTCTTCAGATCTAGTTACATTATAACAGAAAAATGACAGCCAGATTTCAAACACATTCTTAAAACTCCTCTTGCTTGCTTAAATAAGGAGGTCATAGTTCTCCTTTGGTTTTATTTATTCTGTTAACATAGCCTCTAAGCTGAAAAAAATTGGTTCAATCCTTTCCTGTTTGTTTGGAGAGTCCTATAGTCCTTAATACTGTTGTTCAGAAGCAGCTGAACTCGTTACTGAAGTTTATTCAGCAGACAGAGGCTCTTTGTTGCACTCCAGTATTAGGAAAACAACAAGCAAGAATGTCCTCACCCACCACAGAATAAGAGCCATATTTTAAAACTGCTTATAAATTCATAGTGCGAAAGGACATCCAAACACGCAGCCACCAACGAGTAACCATATGAAAACACCCATAAAACCCTCTGAATATCTGAAAGGCTCTAAGTATGACATAAAGCAGTATTAGTATTGCATACAGACAATAAGCCAGCGGTCTCAAACAAAAGCCTTAAAATCGCGACACTTCACAACACATGAAGAGTTTTGACCTGGGTCTCATCTTCACCTTCACTGCGAGCCCATGGACACCACTCTGTTGCCAGCAAGTCCCTGATGCTTTGCAATGTAAGAAGAGGGCACGCAGGACAGAGAAACTTCCCTCCCCCCCCAGGGTGAGGATTCAGGAGGGTGCGTACAACCTCCCACAAAACATACCCAGCTGTCGCCGAACCCACACGCTTATGAACCTGCTTCGATAGCAGCGTTTGCACCTGCGATGAGCGCACACATACAGGCACTGCTCCTCCAAATGCAGTTCTTGTACCACGGGGAACTGCTTCAAGAAGGTGTGAAGACATTTGGTATGTCTTTGAGTAAATCTTCTCAAGATAGAATAGCGATTGCAGAGAGAGCAACAAGAGCCAGGTGCAATAGAGAAGGTATGAATTTTACCAAGTTGGGCAGACTGGGTTTCGATTACATTTTCCAGTTGTAGGCTGTTAGTTGCACTTCTCTAACAGAGAAGTATTTTGAAAACCTTGCAAAATTACAGTGAACCGTTTGTAAACAATTGCTCCACCCCACTGAAGCAGGGGTTAAACCTGCAGAGCCACAGCCTTACAAAGTTTAAACTTTACAAAAATAAATATAATTCAGGTGAAGTCGCATAGCAGATTTTGTTCAGGTGGATATGGGACTAGTGAAAACTACTTTTGATGTCAGGTGTTATTTTTAAGCACCTCAGTATAAATCTGAGATTTGGTGACCCTAGAACGAATTCTCATACAACACTGCTATAATTTTAACAGGAGGAAGAACGGCTACAAAATTAGATCAGAAAGTCTCTGACAATTTTACAAAACTGGCAGTGTAAGGATTAAACAGGATATATGAAAATTAGTGATAAGACTAAACATATCTGTGCTTTTATATTGATGCTAAAACCAAAAGTGGGAGTATGTGAATTCACATATGCGTGTGTGTATGTGCATACACACATACGCGTGTAAAATGGTATTTTATTCATGTAATATGAATAGACTATTAATAGATACCTATTGCATATGTGTAGTGGTAGCAGAAAGATAATAGAAGATACAAATGACACAGGAACGAGAGGATAGGTTGCATCTATTAAAAATATATTCATTCATTAAAACATATCATATAAGTATAAATATAACTGTAAATATATGATATTGATATGTATAATGTATAAAATATATAATTTATGTGCATATAGATATATTTATATATACATTTTTACTCATAAGTGAAGAAAAGGCAACTGTTCAAAAAGCGATAGTGAAAGGAAAATTCAGATGGTCAAAGTTGCAGAAGGATCTCACAACCACACGTGGGGAAAGCTGAATTACAGGCGAAATTCACTGCCTACAAATGTAAAGTAATCCATTAAAAAAAACCACACACACACAGCCCCAATCACATATAAACAGAGTTGGGCTCTATACCAGCTTATAAGGATGGTATTTCAGAGTTATCAAGGACGGCTGTCTGAAAATGTCACTTTGATGCCTTGCAGCAGATAAAAACCTATTAGCTTTGGCAGTGGGACAGAGTGGGAGGAGGCTTAATTGGAAATATTTAGATAACAAACCAAGAATCATCATAGCGTGAGTTTATAAAAACACACAGCTCCGTGGTAGCTCAAATTCTGGTTGCTGTTCTCTTTACTCCAACACAAAGAGATACAGAAGAACTAAAAAGGACATAGGGCGTAGCAACGTGGATGCTCAGAGGTGATACAGCGACTTTTATAATGGTAGAGAGATGCACAGAGGGGCTAAAACAGAGGTCCATTTAATAAAATCACTGGCAATTTTCAAATGCAAGGAAGAGTTATTTTACAGAGGCTTGGCAGTTTTGTGGAATTCATTGTCACAACCAACTCTGAAGGTCAAATGCTAAACAGGAGGATTATAGAAGGTAGTAAAGCATAAATCATTAAACACGATGATCACGCAGAGATCTAGACTTGGAATATAGCAAACTGCTGACCAGCAGAAGCCAATAGTCTCTTCCAAGAAAAAGATCACTTTGTGCTGCCTCTGTTTCTTACACTCTTTCTTAAGAATCAATTAATTGCTAGTGTTGAAAAATTTCCAGTAGATCACTACTGGAAAGATCCAGTACAGATACCCTTATAATTTCATTTCTGTTCCCCAACATTTCTAAGTGCAAAAAATATTTATATTTTAGTAACTTTAGTATAGTATGTATTTTTAAGTTGAATCTTAATATATAATTATTGCTAAAATCTAACCAATGAACAGCAGTAAACAGCAAACATATTAAAGTCTCCTTTATATTGATAAAAGATTCATTTCATTCTTTTTTCAAGGCATCAAGAACTGAAGGAATTTTCTTTGTAATGTATCAAAAACTAGGGGGCGGGGGGAGGAGGCGGGAGGGAGAAGAAGTGTGTCCAGGAAGCTATTTGGAAGTTATTGAACTGGTCAAAGTTTAAAAAAAAATAGTCACCCCATGTTATGGCTGGTGCTGTATTTATTTCTTTCATACTTTAATGTATACAATATACAGAAATCAGCAATGCAATTAACTGCACTGGTACATAAACTGAGGGCATAGCTAAGCCTGAAATGACACTACTCGAGGTTTTGTTTCCATCGACTCAGAACGGTATTCCTGATGAACAGGAAATTGCAAACAGAAAAACAAAACCATAATGGGTCATACAGGTTTCTACAGCAGATACGGGGAATATATATCTAGGGGTAAGTCTAGGTCATGCCTCAAGAAAATGCACAAGCTCTGTATGCACCAAAGAAACCCTGAAGTCTCCAAATGTCATCACATGAATCCTTGCAGAAGCAACAGCACTATCCAAAGTTCACAGCTGAGCCCCTTTTAAAGTATGTGATGAACTTTTTTGTTTTCTAAAGGGCTTTAAGGAGGAAAGTTTTCTAATTGTCATGAAGATATCAAATGACAAGTTTACCTTAAATCATTATATAAATGTAGTACTTATTAGGACCTGCTTACACTGTACATGTTTGTCTACCTTAAGCTGCAGCCTAGTCCCTTCTACTATTTACATCCTTCAGCATCCAAGCTGGTGTTCATGCCCAATCTTAAATACTGAAAGCATCTAAGCTTACGCACTTAGTTAAGAGAACTAACGGCAGCAGGCAAGTAGAAGAATGCGTTTGACATTGAAGAAAGTCAACTTACTCGCTTATTGTAGTCTTGCCACACATTATTTTGGATTGGAGTACAGTCCTTCAGAAATATTACACAGGTAACTAATGACTATTAGCTTAAAAACAGGTAAATTATTTATTTAATAACAGATGTCTTTTTGAATTATTAATTTATTTTGAAAGTCTATAAAGATTTATAACAAGATTAGTTAATTTTTTTTAGCTGTGACTTCAGGCAGAATTTGTTCCAAACAGCATCCTTTGGCTGATGAAGCCTGAAATTAAAACCTCACTTCTTCTTGGTACCGTAACCCTCTTTTAGAGTATGTGAAGGAATTTTCTACTCATTAGCATACTTTTCCATTTATATTTCTGAGAGCAAAAGTCTCCTTTGTTCATGAGAAACAAGCAAACAAAAATGACAAAAGTTAATTTTTAAAATGCTTCATAAAGCGATTTTACCCAAAGCCGTTCTTCCTAAACCGCACGCGCTGAATAGCAATCGGCTGCCAGCCTTACATTGTGGTTCAGTCCGTGTGATGACATTACATTAGGAAACTGCTTATAGGGCTAACCACAAAATTGTAACGAACAAGCCTTGGAAAAAAAAAAACCTCACAGAAGTTCAGCAACTAAAGAATTCTAATTACTTCAGTTGAATAACGTGATTTCACTTTTACATGATTCCAGTAAGTGGTGTCAGTCTTCATTGTCTGTACTTTTTATTTCACAAGAAATAGAACAAAAAGTAATAGAAAAGGGCCTTTGTTTTATCAATAGCACTTTTATGACAAGTTCTGCCTCAAGCATACTCAAAGAGCCACAGCACTTAGATGGGAGGCATTTAATTCCACTGCTTCCCATGAGCAAGCCTTCTCCTCTGATACAATAAACTCATAGTATAAAGTCGATTGTAGTAGAACTGTGTAAAATACTTGCTCTTTTCCCCAAATAAGGTTGCTTCGAATGATTTTGCAAGGTGACTAAGCACCTAGGTCATCAAAACTGCTACCATTATGACAAAGAACCAAAAAGAAAAAAGTGATAATCCCAAGTGTTCCCAAAAACTTTGGTGAAGCTGGTGAAACTGCATCAGAAAAGCACTAAACTTTTGTAGCACAAACCCACAAAACTACATTTGTTAAAAACCCAAAGTCACAGTCACTTGGAAGAGGTTTGCCTAGAAAGTACTGCGACGTAATAGATTAGAAATGGTCTAAAGAGTACGGAAAAGTGGTCCAAGAGGACCCCATCTAATGGAAGCCTTTCCATTGTCTTTGTTACTAGTGGATCAGATCACGTCATTACTTCCTGTGTCCTGGATGATTTCTACACATATTTTCCTTATTTTTAAAGGGGACCTTGTACGTGCTCACAAGAAACTTGTTAAGCCCAACTATACCAACATGTAAAATACTGAATTATGACAAAATACTAGTGTCAGTCAGTGACAAAAATCTCAAGCATCACTCTCCTTTTTGATCCGCCCTTTTACACAAAGAGCTTAGTAAAATAAGAGCTGTTGGGACTTACTAGAGGATTATGAAAAGGCTGGAGAAGTTCAGAGGGAAGGGAACAACCTAGGTTAGCAAAACAAAAATAGCAGTAACTAAAGGCTCTTCTCCTTTCAGAAACTTTCGGTATTCTGGCAGGCAGCATTCCACTTTGGAAAAGTAGAGTTATGATAGTAGTTTAAAAAAACAACACACCAAGCCACACTACCAACAGGCATCTCTGATGTCATGCTTTTACTAATGTAAAACTCACTTTTTTTTTTTTTAAGTAAAAATCAACTGAAATTTCTGTAAAATTTTCAGTCTCAAAGTCAGACAATGTTAGTATTCTGTGATGCATAGTTAAAATCATAGGAGGCAGAAGATCTGGATTGTGATCCGTTTTCTCTGCAAGAAACTGTAGTGTATTAAGATAGTTGGAGACAGAGTTCAAGCAAAACAGTCCCGGAGACTTCAGATATCGATCACAGCAGCACTGCTTTGTAACAAAATATCGGTGCTATAGTAATCTTCAGTTTTTGAAAGTAAAATAGTATTTTACTTCAAAAGTACTCAATTCCATTAGCAAAAAACAACAAAGCATTGAAAATTATAAGGAACTGCTTTTTGGCCATACAACTTCGTCTTTATAGATAATGTACCTGACTAAATGCAATTTGAGCCTCTTCTGCTCTCACACAGATATAAATTGTAATTATCTTCACTTAGTGAATAAGACTCTACGAAGAAAAAAATAAAACACTCCCTAACTCAGAGACATATTTACTATATGAACTGTTTGAACAGAGTGAAATCAGTGGCCAAACATCAATACTTGCATGCAGAGAAGAAGTTTTAAACGCTTGATTTTCCTTCAGCCCAGTTTCTGAAGTCCCAGTTCAAACATATAGGTCAAGTTTCGTAGCGTCTCCAACCTTTCCCAAAGTCAGCTTGCACAGTGCAAGCCTGACCCATTTTGAGTGGATCCTTCACAAATAAATACATAAATGAATCAGGTGGCTGCATCACTTTTCATAATATATTTCTGCATTAAAGGTCTCACAGGTGAAATGTATTAGCATTTGAATTCCATACTCTGAAGAATAGATTGCTATGAACCCACATGTAACTAGAAGCTGATTAGTTAGCTCAAGACAGATTAGCTGTTTCTGTGTTTTATTTAATAATTCCAAGAGTAAGCAAGTGTTAATATAAAGGTCAAGCACAACAGTAAAATCATTACTTTTTCTGATCCCAATGCATTAGTCCCATTGAAGGGGGGGGGGGGGGGGGGGGATCAAAAATCAGAAAATATGTTACTATTATAATATTACTATTATACTGCTTCTTTCTTTTGGGAAGCTAAAGAATGACAACTCTTTAACTCAATTCTAGTATCTTCTTTTGTCAGCATTTGAAAAGGAGGAACAGGAAGCATTAGGATATGGTTGTGGACAAATTTCTTTCAATTAGTAAAACTGACCTAAGTACTCTCCTACGTGGGAACGTCAAACGGAAAATAATCTTCTCGCAAACTTCATCCAAAATATTTGAGTAAGAAAAAAATACTTATGCACTAAAATTTACATTTTCTGAGGCATTTTAAAAGATGTTTATTCTGATTATTAAACAATTTTATTCTGAAAAGCAGTTATCAGATTTTTTTTTTTTTTTTGGCTCAGCCTGCCTTAAATCCAAAGCAACACTATTACTTTCAGTGCAGCAAAAGGTGGCATATATTATCTCTCTCTCTAAAAATTCCTGCTAATATATTTCAAAGTGTTATTTCGGGTACAAACAAGGTGAATTTCGTAATATACATACTGCAGGTTTTCACTGAGGATAACCATTAAGAGAAATTGAGGAGAAGTCCACTGATAAGATAAGGTAAAAGAACTTTCTTAGCCTGAGAACTACCATCTATAATGTCAGTACTTTGATCTCTCAGAATACAAACTAATGCTATATCTGAGATGTAGCTCATTATTAATAGTTAATATATTTAAATGGAGCAGCTTTGAAGATCACTTCCAATATCAATAGCTTGCATTTATATAAGGCTTTCATTTTCAAGGACAATGCTACAGGGTCCCTGAATCTGATAGACACGTGGCATGTATACATAAACTTCCATTTGCATTCAAACACATCATTAAAATTATAAATATGTATCCATTCATAAATATAAATGCATAATCTATCATCTTAACTATAGTTTTTGAGACTTTAATATATAAGGCTAGATAATAGGCCAAAGTATAATCACAGACATCAGTGGAATTATACCAATTAATTGTGGAGAACATCACCCAGTGCTCTCTGCAGAAAAAGGTTTATCAGAAGAAGACTTTTGTGCAGAAGATACATAGAATAACCTTCATTTATTTTAATAAGTTCTGAAAATATGAAGGGGAAGCAAGATATCCTTTACAGAGGAATCTTGGATAAAATAACGATCGCATAATTTCACTTTATACAGAATAGACGTTTCAGTCAAGTCAGATTTTAGAAAGACTTAATTCTGTCAAAAACTCTCAGCCAAGATCTTAAAAATTTCCACCAGGTTATTTTTAAATTAAGTGCCCAGGCCAGAGACTTTATAACAGGCAAAACAAACAAACAAAATCCATTAAAAAGAAAATGTTCTGTTCAAACGTTTCTTATTTAGTAAGTAGCACTAGTTCACCTTCAGTGAAATCGATTATGCTTGCTGTGCAATATTTGAAGGGTACATTGTATTGTAATTTACCTCTTTCACTTCTCTATACATGTACTTCTCCAACGGCACAAATTGAATTTAACCAGAAAAGCTAAGGAAGAGAGTCAAGACAGGAAACTACTTACCATTTAAAAGAAATATATTTCTAAACGAACATAGGTTAACCTTTTCCTCAACACCAGCTCATGAATTCAAACAGGGAGGACAAAATTCCTCTCCCACTGAAGCAAAAGGGAACTTCAATATCGACTTCAAGAAGGTTGGATATCATCATCAAACTAAGGAAAGATGTAAAGTGGTTTAACTTATTACTTATTTAATTAACTAAACCTTACCAGGTTGTCCTTTTATTAGGTTTTTTTAGATACTGCTACTACTAAGTAAAAGTTTATTTTTCCATAATTACTGTAAAAGCCTTCCGCAACATAACATTTGCAGTATCTTCTGTATTGCATCCTATTTCCAAGTGTAACGACCCTCAAAATCCAAGATTGATTTTGGCTTTACTCTGATCAATACTAATCTCCAAGATATATTAGACTTTACATTGACCTAAACAAAAAAGTCATTATATGTATATTAGTCAACCTCCAAAACATTTATTAAATTAATTTCAGAGACCACAAAAGGTGTATTGTTACAACCATTTCTATCTGGGATATCTATCCATCATCCTTAGGAAGATTTACATGCAACTGATAATTCACATAATCTCATAGTCACTGTAGTGGATTTCTCAAAATGTCTTGACCTATCCTCTATTATTTTAAGATTAATCTTTTTCTATGTATCTAACTGGAGGAACACCCCCATTTTCTACAGTTACTAGACTATTAGAATCTAATTTTACACACGTTAAAGTCAATGGGAGAATATAACTTCCCTTCAGTGACAGAACTGAACTCTTAAAGACTGGGGGAAGTCTAAAATATTACATTTAGACTTCAAGTCCTCATGAAAGCAAAGAGATAGAAGCTTTTTCAATCAAAGGACTTTGACCAGCACATTTTTAAGAGAAGAATCACAGCACCCAGAAGCATATTTATATAAAGATTATTTTTGAAAAATATATATTTCTGATGAGCTTTTTTGTGATATTGGCTAATTTCAAATTCGGACTATAAACCCTATACCTACATTAAAGTAGGTGATAAAATTATAGCCAAATTGTTACTGACTGATCTGGGGTAGGGCTCCTCATCATTTACGTTCTCTTTCCTTAAACAAACAAACACAAACAAGTCTTAAGCTTAGCAAAAAACACAAAGAAAAGAGAGATATCGGTAAATACATGACAGAATTCATAGATTTTAAAATTAAAAATAGCAAGTTCATTTAACACATTCATTTCCTTTTTTCTTTTTTTTTTTTAAACAGAATGTAATTTTGCCTCTCTATGACATTACAGATTTCAATAGAACTATTTGCATTTCAGACAGATAACACAACCTACTCTTTGCATAGTAGCATAGTAAAGACCCTATATTGTAAATTATTTGAGGCAATAATCATGTGTTTATTCTCTCCCTCAGGCAATTTATTCTAAATTAAATAATTTTACAACATAGCTGAAATTTCGTTAAGCAAAATTGATATTAAACACTCCAGGAAATTACTATCCAGAACCTTAACATAATAAAAAACAATATAATACCATTCATAATACTCATTTTTTGTAAATTACCCACAGACGCTTAAATACAATACGGATAGACCTCATATACTTATAAGTTTGACACATCAACAGCATTTGCTTAAAAATTTAATTGCCTTAGCTCTGGGGATGTCAATACTAAAAGAGATAGGAGTTGGCAGACTAAAGTGATTAGTAATCAAACAGGAGGAGAAGTTGCTAAAAAAAATAGAAAGACAACAGATAAAATGGGTGGTAATCAAGGGTAAGGACATAAAAAGCCAGAGAAAAGGCAAATAATTTCATAAACATAGTGAGGTATTTCAAAAAAATCATGTAAGTTTACCAACAATGGCTTGAACATGTCTCTCAGCACTTTCCACACTGGCCAGAGTGAAGATGTCCATGCTCCAAACTCAACTGTCTGATGTCTTTTGGATTTACACTTCCATACCACTACAACCACTATTAATCCCCTGTACTTGGCACTGGTGAGGCTCCAATTCGAGTAGTGTGTTCAGTTTTGGGCCTCTCACCACAAAAAAGACATTGAGGTGCTGGAGCGCGTCCAGAGAAGGGCAATGAAGCTGGTGAGGGGTCTGGAGAACAAGTCTTATGAGGAGCAGCTGAGGAAGCTGGGGTTATTCAGCCTGGAGAAAAGGAGTCTGAGGGGAGACCTTATCACTCTCTACAGCTACCTGAAAGGGGGTTGTAGAGAGCTGGGGGTCAGTCTCTTCTCCCAAGTAACAGGTGATAGGATAAGAGGAAATGGCCTCAAGTTGTGCCAGGGGAGGTTTAGATTGGATAGCAGGAAAAATCTTTACACTGAAAGGGTTGTCAAGCATTGTAAGAGGCTGCCCAGGGAAGTGGTTGAGTCACCATCCCTGGAGGTATTTAAAAGATGCTTAGAGATATAGATCAGTGGTGCCTGATAGTTGGACTAGATGATCTGAAAGGTCCCTTCCAACCTAGGCAATTCTATGATTCAATGATCTTCTAATGCCAGGGGAGAGAGGCGGGCTAGTATCACTTATCCTGCTCCTTTTGGAATCTATGACATTCAAAATTACCCATTTAAAGTACCTTTCTACTAAATAAAATTGTATTTTATTTAACAAAAAAACTTGTTTCTACCCAAATGGACGAAGAAGTAGTCCCAAAGTATATGGGTTACTTAAGTATCTGCCAAGTGACAATTTCCCAAACTTTGTCATTCTGACTTTAACCAGAAAGAGTACTGCACATCCTTTACAATGGCTGCTAATGGATTAATACGAAAGACCTGTCTAAGGAACAACTGAAACTAAATAGAAGCCTGTGCTATTATCCGAAATGCAAGTAATTCCGCTAAAGATGCTGCCATCCCACACAAAAGCAAAATGACATTTTCTTATGCAGTGCACAAAAAGAGAAAGAGAGAAAAAGAGTGAGATCCCCCAGATTAAAAGCTCTTCTAAACTTGTCTTTCCTATTCTTCTAAAATTCTCTGTCGTCATCAGAGTTTCAGCTCCACAGACTTCTGTGGACACTTTCCTTGCTGCTCTTGATACTTTAGGGTGAAAGAATGTCTACAAGCATCTACATTGCCCATTTATTCATATTCCTTTTATGAAAGGGGTATGCGTGGAAACCATTTTGAATATTATGCATTTTCAGGAGGAATTTATAAGAGTGTGTCAGGTCGATACGGAGAGGGAGCCAGACCTAAACACGGGTGGAGGAACGAGAGAGAAGGAGAGATTAATCTGCTGCTTCAGGCAGCCTAGAGGGCTGCTGAAGGAAAGGCCAAAGAAACAAGAATAGAGAGACAGGCTGCACACAATGCGGCTTTAGCCTGCTAAGGCGCAGACAAGCAGCTTAAACCTGACGTAGAAGAGGAGAAGTCACTTGAGAGGGGTTAAACACTGGCAAGAGCCAAAAAAGAATGAAGGGTTTCCAAAGCTCTGTTTTGAACAGATTGAAGGGGAACTGGATTGGCACGTTACGTAGCATGACATTTAAAGCTTTGACAGAAGTTAAATGCAACTCTTTCCCTGGGCCCATACCGCTGCTACGCATATAATTCGTCTGGAAAATAAACAAACTCCATCTCAAAAATTCCACAGTATTTCCCCACCCCTCTCTGCTGTCGCTGGGTGCTTCAGAACCCACTTGCCTCTAAAAGGGGAATGTTCTCCAAATTTCCGCAAGAAAATTTTATTCAGTGGTAGCAGATACTCAGCTGTTCTTGTGCCAGCAATGTGCTTTATCACAAGATTCTGCTTCCCTTGAGTTGATCCCCTCCTGAATTTGCACGTGGAGTCCATATCCTACTTAGGATTTCACTTGGACAAACAAGCCAGGATCTCCCTTCTCTCTGTGACAGGGCAGGCTCACTATATATTCAGACCATCCTGTTCGCTCTTCTCAACACCTGGTCCAGTTTCAGTTATTTCTTCTTGAACATGAGTGATCAGAACATTTCATCTCATCGTAAGTTGTTGCGAGATGACATTAATATTTTTCCAGATCTTTCAAAGCCGTCCCTCCTCAGGCATCATAAGGTTATATTTTGCTTTTTCCATTCTTGCATTACATCAGTAGTCCAGGTGAATACCTCCTTTATTTCCAAATCACCCCCTAAGTTTCTATTACAGAACAAATCTTAGATATGTCATGAATGTGAGGAGTAATTAATTACAACAACATTCCAAGGCCTTAACTTCATCAACTTGTGACATCGACCTTTTTGCCAAATGTACAGCAGAGGAGAAAAGGACAACTGGGGAAAGAGAGACTGCTTTTCATTCATAAACTTCAAGAAAGCTGCTATACATTCACACACCACCAGTCAACCATCTGAAAGTTAAAGCAGATTCTCAAATTTTATAACAGTAAGTTTCAACCTGTAGAACCCAAATGACCTCCAAGAGACTTAATATACCTAACTAAGAAAAACAGTCCTACTGACAGTAAGATCTAAGTGGAAAAATTGATTTCCACTAGAAAATTGTTAGTGGTCTGCAAATTGAAATAAATTTGAGAACCGCTTCTTGTACTATTCAGGTATCTCCCTTGCATGTGGTAGTTTGAGGAGAGGGCACACTTCTGACACTTGTAAGCACTCTATGCTTATAAGAAGTAAAACTAACAGCTCAAAGAAGATATTGAATGTATTTAGCTCATGACTAGTTTTATTTCTGGAAGAAAGGGTAACTTTTACACCAGAACAATCCAGAATAGCAGACCGATGGCTGTAATGTATGTGCATATTTGCATTCTAGCTCATCTTTTCCTGCATCTCCTTCACCATGAATTTAATCCTGGTTTCAAACCCTGTCAGGTACAAGTTGCAAGCACATGAGAAAATAAGTGAAGCAGCAAGAATTCTTTATCACGTTATGAAAGAAACAAGTCCCAAGATATCCCTTATATCTCCTAGATACTGTCTTTTCACTCTAATGAAATGGAGCTGGCAGACTGTGCTATGGATAAAAATTAATTTATACAGTTTTGCAGCTGTTAAGATAAAAAGTAAAATGCTTTTTCCTCCTGGTTACGTTCTGAATACTTTTTGTATACATTGATTAACTATTGATTAATGGGGATAAAGCAGTGACTTGCAACTTTAGAATTTAAGCAGTCAGGGAAAGAGAAGTGATAAGGAATTTCTCCCAGCTTATGTTGACCGAATCATTGCCAAAGGAACTACTGAGGAAAGCCTGGGGTTTGGCTACTGCAGTGGAATTCATTAATTCAATAAGATTTTTAGTATCAAGTGCAAGGTAATAGTTAAAATTATCCCTGCCTCCTCTGACCACATTAATGTTTCAATAGGATCCCGATAAGAACTTTGTTGCTCCCCTGTGGATTTAAAGGAAGGCCTAACTGAGGCAACCCTAGCTCCCTCCCCCCTCTCTTATGGCCAGCCGTGACAAATACACTACGTACCACTCCTGTAATATACGGTACACTGACATGATATATAGCCTGTAGAATTACTATGTCAGAATATTATCACTTTGTCAGCTTCCCCCTACTCCCTCTTGTCATAAAATGCTCTATGTGGGAAGATAAATGTGGATCCAAGTGCCTAACCGCAGCTGGAATTTCTGGTATGTTGTACTGGCCACTAAAATGAATTATAAAGCACCAGGAATAAAGTGAGAGTTGCTAAAGATGCCCTAAAATCCTTAGTTGACAAAGACAAGTCATTGACAATACTGAGCCTCCATCCGATCCAAGGGCAAAAAATCTGGGCAAAGTAGAGCAAGTTCCATCTCACCAGAAAACATGCATTCCTCCAGCAGTGCCATAAACCCGGGGAAACTTCTGATAACCTCAGGTAAGGAAAAGAAACGTCACCACTGTCCTGCTAAATCTCAAGTCACAACAGATCTACCAAAATCAACCAGTCGTGTGAATCTTGATTAAAAAATAGACTGAAATTATTATCTAATAATATACTGATGGCTTTAATAAAAACTAAGTCATTCCAAAATAAAGCCAATAGTGCAGCCAAAACAGTAACACGTCGTGGACAACGTGTGCCTTAAGAACAAAATCACCTGCTCCCTAAGCACAGTATGCTGTTCCCAAGCAACTTTGATAACATTTATTCCCTGCTGTGTTCCAGGTGCCCTCCAAAAGATCTGTCAGAAAAAAAGAAAAAAAAAAAGGAAAAAAAAAAGAAAAAAAAAAAGGCTTTCTCAATAGGATCTTTGGAAAAGAAGACTTAAATTAGGAAATGACAGGATAGGTCCTGTAACCTATACAGAAGTGGCAAATAATTTTACTATGTTATCCTACAAACGTTAAAACTAAATGATAAGCTGATTTTTTTTAAAAAAGTAGATATTTTAACAGAGCACAGGAGCCTGTTAAAACAACTTTCATCAGTGCAGCTCCATCAAACTTAGTGCTGATGCATAAATTGCTAAATATAGCCATATCAAAATTTTAATTCAGATTTAAGCAACCCAACCTTAGTGTTACACATTAACTAGTGCATACTACACACAAACACGCATCCGTAACGCAGAACTATTTTTTTCAGTTTCCATAATACCACAGATTTACATTTCACTTAAGCCAAATAAAAGGAAACACCATCACCTTGAATTTAACTTTATGCCAACTGCTTTTACTAGAACGGTGTTTTGTTTTTTTTAATTATACTTTTTTCTTTACTTTCTTTTTGTTTAAGAGTGTTCTAGGAGAATTCTCAGCATATGGGATACGAGCCTGTCCCCATCCAGTCTTTGCTGTCTTTTCCTGTGCCTCTTTGCTACTCTTTTTCAGCACCAGTTTCACCAGTCCTGTCGCAGAACACCCTATAACCCCGTTAGTAACAGGACTGTTAACTTTCAGGCACAACGCACAGAGCTGTGATTCCGCTACTATATAAAGGGACCAACTACAACCCAACTCCTGCAACGCGCACAAAGTGATCTGACAAATGAGATTTATTATTTTTTTTTTTGTCTAGTGCCTTTCAGAGACAGCAATCAATTGCTTTTCCAAAGCAGCTGGACAGTTTCACTCCTGACCCCACGGCTCGGTTAGGGGAAGCCCGGCAAACCCGCTCTTGACGGCATCTTCGCACCCAGCGTATTCTGTGCTTTTTATAGGCACCGCTTCGCGTCCCGCGGGTTTGTTTGCCTCCCCGAGAGCGTAACCACAGCTAAGCTTCCAAGATTGTTAAACTCTGCCAAAACAGCTCCAAAATTCCCCAGCAGTTTGCCCCAGCCGGACGCCCCGCCGCCTTTGCGACTCCACGGCGCTGACACTTCGCACCGACTTCCAGAACAAGCCAACTCCCGGCTCCTTCACCCCCGAGCCGGGGCAGCCCGGGGACCCGCGCTCCTGCCGGGCCACGGCGGGCGAAGTCCCGGTTTAACGGGGCCGAGCGGCGGGGGGAGGCCGAGCGCGGAGCGGGGACGGCGCAGGTGATACCCCGGCCCCGCCGCAGCCGCCCCGCAACTTCCCACCCCAGCGCCGCGGGGCTGCTGCGCGCCTTCCCCGCTCCTCCCCGCGGTAACTCCGCGCACCTCGCCGGCGGGGCGAACCTCGGCAGTGGGGGGGCGCCCCCCGGGAGCGCCGCGCCCACCCGCCCGCCCGCACTCACCGCGGCCGCTCCGCTCCGCTCCCCGCGCCGGGACGCGGCGGCACCTCCCTCCTGCGGCGGGTCGGGGCGGAGGTTCCGCGCCCCCCTCCGCCCGCCCGGTGCCCCGCACCGCCCACGCTCCCTTCCGCGGGCATTCACCCGCCCCCCGCCGGCATCACGCGGCCGCCCCTCCCCGAGAGCCAGCGGCTCCATCCGCAATGCAGCTGCGGCCGCCCTCGCCGCCGCCTCCTCCTCCTCCTCCTCCTCCTCCTCTTCTTCATCCCGGCCCGGCCCGAGCGGGCACCTGCCCGCCCCCTCCATCGGATCCGAGCTTAGCCCGCTGGGCAGCGCGGCCCCAGCCCCGCGGAAGGACGGACGGACGGGCGGGCGGGCAGCGCGGAGACACCGCGCCTGGGCTCACGGCCAGAGCGGGGTCAGGGAGCTCCTGGCGCTGATGCTCCGTCTGAAACAGCGAGGGACGGGGGGCAGGGGAGGAAGAAAGAAAAAAGAAAAAAAAAAAAAGAAGAAAAAAGAAAAGAAGAAAAAAAAGAAGGAAAAAAGAAGGAAAAAGAGAAGAAACGGGGGAGGAAGGGGGAGGGGGGAGAAAAAAAAAAGAGGGAAAAAGAAAAAAAAAAGGACGAAAAGGGTGTTATTTCCAAAAGGACTTTGCCGGCTGCTTCTCCCCCCGAACCTATTACTGCGGCGGACCCCTGGGACGGGGCAAGATTAATTGCTCTGTGTTACGAAGAAAGTGATAGATGCCATTAATCAGGGAAGTTGTAAGTCATCCACGTTCGTAGATGGAATTCAGAGATTAGCTGGGACAGATGGCAGGCAAACACAGCGCTCTCCAGTTCTGGCGTAAATCACTCAACTTCTGGAATTATTAAACAGCCAATGACAGCATCTCATACATTTTCTTAAGGAGAAGTCTTTCTTAGGAAGATGAATATTCACTTCATATTATGAAAGAGTGTTCCCAAGTGCTGTTACATTTCCCTTTTTAATAATGAAAGTGTTGGGGTTTCCTTCCTGGATGTCAGAAACTTCAAACCTGAAAAAGAAACAAGACTTTTCACACAGATATCCTTCAGACATAGATAAGAAGCAAAGCCAGGCAAACCACGAGTACCCAAATCTTCTGAAATAAACAGGCAAAGTTGTAAGTTGATATGTTTGTCCTGGTATCTCCAGTAGATTTCTCTTTCCTTGCAGCAACTACTGCAGCAATTTATATATTTTTTTCAAGTTCCATTTATTTTCGCACACTTTGAGGAAAGCAGTGAATCAATGCCACTTTTATTCACTTCTTCTAAAAGAACTTTAGACATTCTATGGAATCTAAATATTCCATGTGAAAAGAATACCTTTTTTCATTAGTATCCCCTATTTTTTTTTTCCGCATAGCAAAAATGAATTATGGCATAATCAACTTTAATCAATCTTTCTTGGTATCACATTGATTGATATGTCAAATGCTTGTCTAAATATAAGCTTAGCACCAATATCTATGACCGAGTAATTGTGAGCTTGATTGCATGTCCTGCAACGGTGTGATCAATCTACAGCGACATTCAGAATTTTGCAGAAACCTGCTCTATAAATCAAATCATAGTATAAAAGGGACACATAAAAGGGACAACAGTCCAAAACATGGTGTTTACAATAGTTCTTAAAAAAATACACAGATGTTAATCTTGTGATATGTAAACTAAATGCTTACCATGCTAACCAGTTTAATTTTCATTATTAAAAAAATATTTTAGGAGAATTAATGTTATTTTTATTAGATTTAAGAAAAGCAATGTACACAATATCAAAAGTGCCTTTTTTTTTTTTTAACTTACTCTCAGCATTTGGAATTATCCTTTCTCTGGGCATCTGAGAAGAGTGTGGTTCTGCCTTTCCTGTAAGCGCTCCATCGGTAGTTGAAGATGGCCATTAGATCCTCCACCTTAGTCTTCTTTTCTTCAGATCTCTCAGAAATATCACTAACTTCACAAATTCACTACTCTTTTCTATTCCTTTTTAATAAATCTCATTGAATTTAATATTATAAAGTAAAACCGTTATGGGGGGTGGGGGGTCCTACCTCCCAGAGGACTAAAAATGGAAAGCTAAAATGACTCAGGTACTCATGATGAAACCTACACAAAACAGCATGGCCAAACTAAAATTTCCTCCTAAGTTCCTATTTCTATCAGAAAGAGCAAAGATTCAGGTCAAAGTCATTTGTATCCCATTTGGCCATGCAAGTTGGTCATACAGTAACTTTAAGGGTCTCAGCAGCACCCACAAACAGACTGAGTTTTCCCAGGCCTTACACAACACCATTTTTAATACTGAATAATAGGTTTTTCTACTATCAGTAACAATGTTTGCCCGAGATGCAGTTTCTTGGCCCTACTTGAAAGGCAGTACATATTTTTATGCACGTGGCCTGTGTACAACCACACGGCTAGTGCTGAGATTGGTTGTGAAGTGGAGCTTTCAGGGACGGCAGCTCGGAATGAGGAAGGGAAGGAGCTGGCAAAAAGGGTAGCCTAGGTGGAAGCTGTTTTCCCTTTTGTTCACACAAGCTCTGGTTTTTCCGCCTTCTGCACAAAAGAGAAAACTAGAATTTCTAGCCATTGTATTCACCTTAAACTGTTTGAATTTTTTACCAGTATTCTCATTAGTACTATCTGTATTTTAACTTATTCTCCATTTCTCCATTACATAAATTATGTCCTCCTTCTCCCAGCATATGTATACATATAACTTACCAAAAAATACATATAAGGCATATAATCTTAAACATCTCCTGGATACAAACATTCTTGTTTTGAAGAACGCCCATTTCACACCAGGAACAAGCAGGCAGGTATACCTGAAACATAATATTCTGCTATATTGCAGAATCACCATCACATTCTAAAGAAATCTGGCAGCCTTGCAAGGTGTGTTTGGAATTTGGTTTGTGTGGTTTTTTCAGGCCCTTTAGAGCAAATTGAGGGCAAGAACTGTAAATAAATTGGCTCAAGTGTTCCGGGAGACAGTCTTTAAGGAAAGAAGCAAAAAAATATCATCTTAAGTCTGTTAAGAACTTGTGAAACCTGTCACAGGTTTTGTAATGATGCAAAAAATACAAGGGAAAAACTTTTCCCTAAGGGACTTGACAAGAGGAAATACGCGTTCATAGTCAACAATTCGACAAATTGGAGTGGGATAAGGAAGCTTTCACCTCAGTTCAGCAAAGCTGTGATAAATTGACTGAGCTGTTACTATTTTACATATTTTATGCTTTACGTGACAGTAATTAGTTATTTCAGTGGGCAGAAATCTACCCAAGAAATCACCAGCACAGCAGACCCCAGTTGGCATTCCTGTTCACAGTCTGTGTAAAAAGCACTAATTTTTCTAGCAGTGTACGGACACAGACAGCACACGCAACTATGCCACCGATTACACTGAAACGTTTAATACAAAAATGATCATGTTGAATAAATGTATTTTTATACTTCCTCCATTTGAAATGTCATTCCCAACACAAAGTCAAAAATCTGTTAATTTTTTTTAATTAAAGAACTATTCTTTACAAGAATAAGAAACACAGCAGTTCGAAGGCATTCCCTTGGTACTTCAGCCACATATCCCAAAGCAGAAGAAACACAAAAGAATATTTAATTTTCCATCTATTTAAGGATACCTTGGGTTTTCCTTCAGAAACAAAATTGTCTTGTGTCATATCTGAAACATCCAAACTGCAAGACCTTCCACCTGTTAGTTTTCCTAACGGATTCACACCTTTGAAAAGGCTTCTGCTGAATTATTTTTTTTTTTCTAGAACATCAATTGAATTGTAAACTGTGCATTTGATCTACTAGAAATAGATTATAAACAATATACTTGAATGGAAGCAGACACTGGACATTCCTTTCCAAATCCATTTTTCTCTGTATCCCCTGAAAATTGAACACTTGAAAGTACTGGAATATAAATTGCTCATTGAAGAAAGTTCTGCCATGCCATAAAGTCTTGCTTTGGAAGAACTGATATTTGAAACAGGTTTTAAGAGAGATATCACAATATTTCATATCTACCACTAACTCCAGCAATACCGTGAAGATCGGAGAAATAAATATTTCCAGCTGTCAAGAGTCAGAAACGTGGAAAGCTTTGGGATGGGAGGAAAGCGTAGAGAACACCTGGAGGGAAAAGGGGAAAAAGAAGAGCCTGAGTCATATATCCCAGGAGAAGGACGTGCGCAAAGTGGCTGCTGGAAACTGAGAATGGCACTTACATAACTAAAGCAATAAAATGTTTTCAGGGCAGAACTAGCTAATTTTTTATTTTTTTAAGCCACACAGGGATTTACCTTCTCAGGTAAATTTATTTTGCCTAAGGCCCGCCAGCTTTGCCATTAAAAGCTCTGTGCAACAAGCAGTGAAAATTTCATTCAGATCAACGAGGTTAATAGGACCATTCCACCACTTCACGCTTTAAGAAACTGAAAGAGGAAATGAAATTATGAGCATCCACTTCAACTTATATCTGTGGTCCTCTGTGCTTGCCATATGTGGTCTCTTGAAGGAAGTCCTACTATTATAAGGACACAACCACTGCTTGTGGTTTGCTAAGTATTTTGAGGCCTTTCTCAGCAACAGGACAGGATGGCACACAGCTGTCACAGTAGACCCGTAGGAATGTCAATTGTCAGCCACAAGATAGGAGAGCTCAAAGGCTGCCCTACATTATAGGGGTAGAGTTTATGGAGTATAGAAATCCCTGTGCAGAAGACCGCATTTCTATACTGCGGCAAAGCAACCATTCACTCCTCTCATTGAGTTCTTCAAGTTGTAGCTAATCCTGGTGTACCTGAGGGTACTCACTGAAACTTTTTTTTTAGTAGAGTATTTTAATAGAAATTACTTTCGAAACATACCAGAGCACTTGGTGTGTATATATATTTTTAGGCAACTTACCTCATCCTTTATGAAATATGAACTACTGTCAGATTTTTAAAACTATTAGAGAAGCGTTACTAATTTAATGAAGATTCAGTGTATTTTTTACAAAAGGATATATATCCCTTAACATTTATATTCCACAGGGGGGATAAAATATATGATTTCATCCCAAGTTAATATCAGTGTTTTAGCCCTTCAGCTTAAAGCAAAGGAGAGGTGGTACAAGGAGTATGAGGAGAAGATTCCAGTCCTGGATTCATGCTCCTGGAACGTGCTCTACACCAGACTTACTGTTTTTCTTTCACGAGTACTTACCTGGAAATTTGAAATTCTGTCATTCACTTCACATCCAATATATACCAAAAAAAAGCACGTCAACTTTAGCATTATAAAAGCTGATTTACAAAAACAAGAACCTTTATTGCACACTATTATTACACTTGCAATGCTTATAAGAAACCCCAGTTGGATATTACCTTTATTTATGATAATGAACCTTCTTAACATCAGTTAACTACTAAATAGAGGAGCATTTTTGTGCCAGTTATGATGTTTACATCAGAATTGAACTGACGAAGGACAGTTTACTGAAACATTCTATTTTTTTTTTAATACAGTTTGGAGATCAGAGAAACTCTAGGGAGCTGGCAATTCAAAATATGAAGGTCGGTTTCTGTTAACAAAACCAGAATATACATAGAAGTACGGAATTTTCATGAAAAACTAGCCCACTGTGGACTAATTTCTCATTACTCTCATCATCCCTTAGGAAACATGTAGATAATCCTATTTCAAGACATGCAGCACAGCTGAAATTTAGGCTGAATGAACAAGGCTTGAATTTGCTACAAAGGGGCACATAATCAGAAGTAAAAAGAACACAGTTCATAGCTAAATCAGGAACCGTAAAAATCCAGTCTGGTTGAAGAAGACCAGGGACGCTTTCCTGGATGTGCCTGTTGAGAGCTAAAAATATATCCCAACAGCATCCTGAAGCATGCTGCAAGAAATCACTAATTTACCAGTAAGAATAAATGTAACATCACTCATTCCATCCCTACTGATGGACAACTTTTCAAGGGAGCCCCCTTACATAGCTACATGTGGAATAAGGTCACAGTCTTTGGCCCTGGGAGTAGAGGCAGCGTGGTGAGAAAAGATCTCCTAGGCTTTCATTTGTTTCAAATTTTAGCCATAAAATCGTACTGAATTTTTTCAAGTGGAACAAATGAGTTTTCTATGCAGACACTACGTAAGTAGCATATGTTTTACATAAAAGATTTACAGGATCTTTTTCATTAGGAGTGGTCAATTTTTAATGCACTACAATCTGAACAGCATCATTTTACACTTCATATGTCCTTTTCTGTGTTGGATTGCTCGGGTGTGGCCAAATGCAGGCTGCACCTTACTGTGATTTTGGCTTGGAAAAATGGAAACATCACCGGTCCAAGGGACAGGATCAAGAGATGGCATGCTTGTCAAACATAGGAATTATTTTCCACAGTCAGTTTTCCACCTGATCTTTGTAATCAATTTTACTGTGAAGATACCTTTTTGTTTGTTTATTTGTTTACAAAAGATGACATTTTTCTACTGGACTGGAACATTGCATCACATACACAACTACTAATTTCATAATACTTAAATAGAGTGCTGTCTTGTACCTCAGAAAAGATATGTTATCTAAGCTGACTTGACCAGTGATACAGCATGAACTCTGTATGGTATAGATCAGTCTAGATAGCATTATTTTGGAAATGTGGGTATAGCACATTTTTGAGAGTATGTAGAATATGAAAATATTTTGTTGTCCTAGTCTTCAAAGATATTTTACTGTCACACAGAGTACTGTCATTCTTTAAACTGATATCACATAAGCATTACCAGGAGAAGATAAATCATAATAAAAGCTGCCCAGCAGAAATGGTTGCAGAGCTGTTTCTATCTTCTAAAATCCCTTAGGGGGAAATAACTGTGCGTGTCTATTCATATGACTGGGTCTTCTCACACCTTAGGCAATTTTCCTTTCCTGGCCAGAGAAACATTTGATAGGGTTTTTTGGGTTTTTTTTTTGCAGATTTTATTTAGATCAGAGTTGAATTTTTTTTGTTTGTTTTTAATAAGGCAATAAGGTCTCAGCATCTAGTGAAAGGATAGGTGTTGTCAAGTGCTACAGCTGAAATCAGTAGCATTATCTAAATTTGAGTAAAAGGGGATTTAAAACAAAGAAAGAACAGGTAACACAATTCTCTATCCTTGAAGTCAAAAGTAAAGTTTCCTATATCTTTGATGAGGATATTACTTGTTTGCTGCCATGTCTGGTATATATTTACCTATTTAAAAGCCAGAAAAATTGACATGTTTATAACTTAATAATAAAAATTTCAGTTTCGAGCTAAACTCTGCATTGAGAAACCTAATTATTTTTTTCAACGTAAGCCTCTAGACTTCAAAAGCTAGTGTTTGGGGGGTTTTGTAGTTTTGGATTTTTGTAGTTGATTTAAAAAAAAAAAGAAAACACAAAAACAAACAACCAAACACCACCACCACCACAGAAAACCCAAAACCATAGTTAAGGATTAAAGAGCTAGATATTCAGCTGCTTTTTAAACACTGAAGGCTGAATCCTCTGGACTCAGAAGGCTGCAAGACCCCAAGGTGGAGGGGGTCTGTGACAACCAGTGCTTTATTCACTACTTCGACCTTTCCACAAACTGAACAGTAATCAACCACCCAGAAAAAAATGAGACCTGTTCAAAGGCTGAATCAAAGCAGAAGACTGTTTCAGTAGCAGAGAGCTGCCAGGATTTGGGATTTCAGTCACAGCCTTTTATTTTCCTTCCACTGGGCACACACCACCTACTGACAAGATTGACAAACATGATCAGAAGCATGTCTATAGGCTCCGAGGTACACAGACAGTAATGCAATGATTTGTTATTTAATTAATTATTCTTAATATAAAATGAAAGTGCTATTGGCAGTTATATATCCTAAATAAAATTGGTTACGCTTTTTATTCATCTTTGGTGTGGTGAAAAATGGCACTAGAGTTATGGTTTAAAAATGGTGAATAAGATACTGGCTAGAAAGTAACAACAATTTTCAACTTTATATGTTGCCTTCCCTTCCCACCCCACACACCCCCCCCCCACAGCCCCCCACTATAATTGCCTCAGAGCTTAGGAAGTTGTTTTATGAACATGCATAAAAACTGACATAATCCTCATACAAGAGGCAGAAAGAAGCGTTAAATGAGCGAGATCCAGAATCCTATCTTCTAATCCACAGTGTATAGTTCATTATATTTTAGGTTTAAATGTATTTTTAAAAGCCTTCAGGGCTACCAGTTTGTCACTCTAGAGCAATCGTCCTCACACAACATGGAGAGAAGATAAAATAAAGGCTTTGGCATCAAGCTGAAGTGCTATTTTCAAAAAGTACTTATGATGGATAATTGAAAACCCTTTGAAAAGCCACACTTAGGCCCTCTCTTCTGAAAATTAAAAAGTTATTGCAATCTATCTAGGCAATGGTTTGAATTTCCAGAGAATTATCTGACCTAATCAAAAGCTGTTGTTCCCCACCCCCTTCCCTTTTCTATAGCTGTACAGTGAAGAGCATGCTTCACAAAGCCCCTAGTGGCACTAATGATGCTATCGCTCCTTTTTGCTGAGCTGTCATTTCTCCTAATTATCATTTATATTGGGTTCTGCTACTTTCTGATATTAATATTGCCACATATATGCTTTAATTGTTAGGCAACACTATGCAGTGCTTATTCATAAGAGAATTCCAGCCCCCTTGACTTCCCTGAAGCCTTGAAATGTTGATGGATGTCTTTAAGATGGTCCCTGCTTAATGCTCATTACCAGGGGAAGAGTTAGCTGTCCATAAAACCTTTCATTTTATACATGCAAATGCCCATTGTTTGAGCAAAACGGATAACTGAGCACCTAATTAGTGGATACCTGCTTGCACACACAATTAGCCAATTTGCAAGAACAGATGCTGGTTTATGAATACAGTGAAACTAGTCACAGTGGTGTGCAGGTTCCTTTCATAGGTGACTCCCTTTGACCTTTTAAGTCCCAAGTTACTCTCCTTTTCCAGAGGAGATATGGGGAAGGAAGGAAGGAAACGACACCACGTCAAGTATTCCCTTCAGCATTTTATGCTTGAAGATAACATAGAAATAGCACAAGGCATCTTAACCGGTCTCTGGAAATTCCCTCACCCTTAGATCAGGCCCAAACACAAGCTCCACCACCTTCGTGGTCACAGTGTAACTGGATCAAGCGTGGTTGCTCACCTTTTCTCCTTCACAGTCTTAGTTAAACAGGAGGCCAGCTGATGTAGCTACTAAGTAGTAAGTGCCAGGATCTACTCAAACTAATTCTAAGTCCTATAATATTACTTCAGTAATAGTTAACTCCTGCAAAATATTTTATGACTGCACATTTAAATCAATAGGTCACAGGTATAATTTAAGTATTTCTTCCTCTGGAAGAGGGTTTAGTTTGCTTTGACCAATTCATACTCTACCAAGGCGGTTTGCTAACTATGGTTCCACAGCTTAACCTGATCTAATTCGTTATTTTCACAGAGTTGGCCACAGACCGTTCTCTAGTAAGGACAATTAATTTCATTATCCTTGAACACCTCAGGAGAAAGAAATGAACATGTTAAAAAACAAAACAAAAAAGCAAGTCTCATCTCCAGCTTACTGTCCTCACATAGTTGTCTTCTTTATTTAGGACAGGTGCATATAACATTGGCATACCAGCTTGGCTTTTTAGTTTTATAAATTAAATTTAATAAATTCATATAAAGTTATTTTAATAATTCTAATTTATGATTGTACCGATGCAAATAGAAATGCATATGCTCTACAAAGATGTTTGAAAGGAAAACCGAGGCTTAAAAAAAATCTGCATCTCTTTTAGACACCTTTATGTGCTAGTTTTCTTCAACTTTCTCCTTTTCTCCCAAAAACTGAGTCATAGTCAAAGAGTAAATTATAGGACAAATACAATGAAAAATTCAGAATGCAAAAAAAGGAAAGCAAGGAATTTGTGGATCAGCAAATTTAGCATAAATGTGGACATAATACAAGAGCCCGCTTGTCATTGAAACAAACCTACACGTCAAAAGTTCAAACAAAACTTCAAGTGTGTGCTTTTAACACTAAAGGCTCAAATCTTAAAGGGTTTGGCTTATACCTCATAGCATAATGCTGCTTTTAGATATGTAGCATCTAATCTTTACCCTTAGGTAGTCTGAAAAGTCTATTCTCCCTCTATAATATTAGAGTAGTTTTATGGGCCTAGAGATTTCTAGTTTAAGAGTCATGTGGTCAGAGTGAGATATATTTACTGCATAGTCCAAAGGAGTGTTTTGGAACGAACAAACTAAAAGCCCAGGTATGATCCTACTGTAAGTCTCCGCAAATCAGAAGCACCATGACTGTACGGCTATGCAATCAGTCTTGCCACAGTGTAGGATTGAGCTTCTGACCTCAAAAGATGCTTCAAGTAAAAAACATAAAGCATGACCTTCCAATTTTTTCTCATGCCTAAACTCAAGACAAGTCTCAGATGTTCAGGTCACATCAAGCTTGTTCCTTGAGCAAAAATTAAATCTCTACTAGGGCATGCCTAATGTTCTTTTAGAAGACATGCAAGACGCTGTCATGCATATACAGGCTTCATGGTAAGAAAAAAAAAAACAAAACAGATTAATCCATTGTGTTATATCTGTAAGCTCTCTCTCGCTTCTTTTTATGTGTGACCCTGCATTCTGATGTTACCTGTTCTTTTCAGCAGAACAGAATTTATTAGGAATTTTTCTCCATCTTTTCTTCTACCCATTAATTAAAACTCCTATCACCACCCTTAGGGCCTCATTGTCACTCATTCTTGACTTTACCTAGTAAGAAACCATTTTGCCTCCAAAAGAGAGATCTCAGCTATTTTCCAGAGGAAGTTCCCTCTACACATTTAGATATTAGAGTATCTCTATGAAACAGATACGAAGCTAAAGTACAGAATGGAAGTTCTCCAAAACATGGAGACTGTTTGGGAAGCAGCATCTATCTCACAGACAAGGATCTGCCAATGCATAATTCTGGCACTTCAACTACCAGGGTCTGGTCCTGTAGCTTTCTGTTGATCTTTATGTTACAATCAGACTAGTAGTTTACTAAGACACACACAGAAACGAGCTAGTTCAGGTAGCTGCTTCCCCATCACCAGGAGTGCTGCACACATAGCCTTACCCAGCAGGGTCACTTTGCTGATGCAGGCATCAGCAAAATCTTCCTCCTAAAAAAAAAAGAGAAAGAGAAAAATGGTAACTGGTACAATACAGGTGTTTTGCCTTTGTAAGAGAGAGGTGGAATTGTAACTAGAAAATATCTTAATCTTTGAAGAACTTCCATGAGATGCTGGATCTCTCAAAAAATCTGTCCATTTTAGCTTATCTTAAGCCTTTGCAATAACTGGATTCCTTACCCCATTTTAATGGACTTATTACTTCCCCTCCCAGAAGTGGGAAGCATCTGTTGTATTTTGTTATTTTAAAAGTATAATAAACACAATATGCACATCTCTGGAACAAGTTGTTGTTGTTTAAAGTACATTTTGTTTGTCAAGAGAGGTAAGGGGACAGATGCTCTGTTAATTAGTGTGAAACAGAAGTAGAGATTCCCATAACATTAGGCAGTACCATGACTCACTCATTTCACTAATACAAACCTGATCAATTCTAATTCTGTTTTCTACAGAGATGAATTTGCTGATTACATTTGATGTGCTTGAAGAAGTCTAAAAAAAATAAGTCCATTTATAACATTACATATTGATGAACCTCCTGAATTTCTAGAACTAAATTTTTTTGCAAAGCTTAATTCTAGCTTTACTTTCTGGTTTACAGAACTAGAAGTTGCTTAAAGCAGTTTACCAAATAGTTGTCCTTCAGCAATGCTGCTCGAAAGACCAGCTTGTAAAATAAAGATATCTGACAACATATTTTGATTTAGTGCTGTGTGGTGTTTGTGCTTAGAAAAATAATAATAATAAAATCTACAAAGCACTGTATCACAAAAAAATAAAAACAGAAAGAGAAAATAAGAGTTGGAGGCAGGGAATATGATGACATCTTCCAGTTTGTAACTGAAATAAAAACAGGTAGAAAACACAGGCAAAGAGGATACCTTACAGCCACAGAGTGACTTGGTGAATACTACCCTTCCAGAATGGGGTAAATCGGCAGGTCAGAGACTTGCAATTGGAGACAGGGGAGATGAAGAGCACTTTATCCACCAATTAGCAAGAACTCTTAAAAAGCACTTTCAGCAGCCAGTAGGACACTGAATAAAACCTGTAAATGAGTCGGCAAATAGAGTTGTTATCTCAGGAGGGATGAAATGGGGGTCTTCTGATGTTATCAAACCAACTGTCTTTCCCTTGTTAAGCAAAGGGACATAACGGTATTGTGCTCAGGTACAGTGAGACCCTTCTCTCTCGATGGCCCAGCCAGGACAGCTGAATTAGAAGTGATCCATAAGGAGATATGTGGTCTGAAATGGCCCCTTTTCCACTTTTGTCTAGTTCAGAGAGCGTGGGGATCTATTTGTCATTATAATCTGAAGTTTTGATATTAACCACATTTCAAATTTTGGAAAAAATAAAATACAAATAAAAAAATCTTAAAATACAAGACTTTACTTGAAATCTGGAAACTTTCAGACATTAATCTTCAGCTCATGTTAGCTTCCAAACATAAAAGGCTATTCTGTCCCTTAAAAATAGGGATTGTACTACACTTGAGAAAAAGCCTTTCGTGGGATATAAAGAGCTGTGAATGCTAAATACAGTTATTTTCGCTAGAAAGTCACGCTTTAACCACAAGCAGATGTATTCTTCATAAAGACAACTTGCACTGCATCTGTTAAAACCTAATAATGGAATTAGTAGCTTTAGTATGTCAAAGATGGTGCTATTTATGCACTCCGCTTACGTGCGCCTGTTAGCAATAGCCTTTTCATAGCTTAGCAACCAGTTTCAGTCACTTCATCATCTGTTTTCATTGTCAGGCTTGGTCACTTAATTTTTTGCAAAGAATCTTAACGGTGTGCTCTGAAGTCCTGGAAGCAAATGGTAACCACATAATGACCAGTGTGCCAATAACTTTCATCTGGCTTTCTACACTCTCCCTCCAGCTGCTATGCAGTTCAACCATTTTACAGTTACATGAGACCGTAGTTTGAGACTGTAGTTTACTCAGCAAACGGCAAGGAGAAAATTGTTGCTGGTGTAAAACTTTGGGGAGGTCATTAATTTACAAGAAAAAAATATGATAGCTTTTTGAGATAACTTTTCAATGATCAAACTAATAAGCATGAAAATAAGCTAAACTCACAAGGCTCTAGATTCCAGCTGACTGTCCCTGAAATTTGCAGTCATTTTCTCTAATTGCCCATAAGGCAGTTATTTGTTATTTCCGTGTTGTAGTTCTGATAATTTCATCCCACTCTGCTGCTTTAACCAGAGATAAAATTTTCTGTTGATACATGTATGAATTTCCTTGAAAAAAAGAGGTGGGGGGGGAAGATCCTGAAGGAATGCCATTAAAAGCCTCTTAAAATCCAGTCCAAAACCCCTCTGTTAAAACATTGAAAGCCATACTTTAGTTATGCTGCAAAGGATGGTGCCTTATTCAAGGTGCGAAGCTGCTGGGAGATGTCTAATATATGGCTTAGAATACTTTTTGAAGTATTCACATTCACTTTTTCTGCAGGAAAAGGAGTTTTCTGAACACTCCTCTCCTATTTTTTCACGCGACATTGGGAGAATATCCCCTTACCTGCACTGTTATGGGTGTTACATCATGCAATATATGGCAGAGAAGACAGTCTATTTTAAAACTTCAGCACCTGGAAGTCAGGAAAAGCCAGGATTATATGATTTTCTTGGAATCCTAACCCTGCTGTGAGGCAACATTCAAATCATTTATGACCATGCCCTCCTCAGTCTCTCCATTCCCAGGTTCGTCCTTTCCAAATTAAGTTTCTGTTAAAAACATTGTAGGCATGTGCTGCCTCCACTGGGATTCCCATGACAGATAATACAGGTTTCTCTTGAGACAGTATTGTTAAACCAGAAAAAAATCCATATATTTTCCTTTTGAAGCCTGTAAAACTTTGCCTATGCTAGGTCACCTTTCCTTCCAGCATCAGCTGTGGACTTCCAGACCTCTGAGAGTAACAGAACAGCAAAATTAAAATAAAATTTAAATAAACTGGAGGAAGCTTATCCTCTCATGGTAACACTGTGATTAAAGGATTTAATTGAATTATAGAGGCTTAGATAGCATGAAATGAAAGCAGAAATACATCAAGAATCACTGTTTCATGCAGAAAAATCATAAAAGTGTGTAATGGTCCACAAGGTAATATTTATCTGGGAATAGATGACAGAGGACTTTATGAGACGGAGCTACATGGCATGAAGGATATAAAGTGCAATAAAAAAAAGGATAAACTCAGCAGGGCTGATAAAGAATAAATATACAAATATTAACCCACAAATAATTGACACTTATCATTCGCTCCTTCAAAAGTAAAGGTTTTTAGCTTAAAAAAATCTAAACTTCTATGATTCAAAAGTGAAGCAGCATGATATTTAAATTATTACTTCTTAATATTAAAATTAAATGTCATTTCCTGTATCCAAAGCTGAAAGTGCTATCTACACAATCTACTTCATCTTTCAATTCATCTTTTCAGAACACATTAGTGGTTTTAATAAGGATCCAAAGGAAACACATTACAATAGATTTTACTTTGCATTTCTGTGAAGAAACTCATCTACTGATAACTGTTAAGACCTTCTCCTCGTTTAAATCTCCATCTCTAAAGGTATGTGTAATGAGCAAGTAGTATCAAAAGAAAGCACCATCTCCATCTGTGGGCTATCGTATCTAACTGCATCTCCAAACCACTGAACTTTCTGCCAATGTTCGGAAAGATGGGCTGCTGGTGAATACAATAAGTAACAACATCTAAAACCGTGGTCAAGATAAAAAAATAGGTCAGATCCTATTAACAGTTGCACTTACAAGTGGTTTTTCCAAGCTTGATTCACCACCATGACACTATTCAAATGTATAAAGTATGTTTATTATAATTTGCAGCATTGAGGTCTGAGGTCAGTCTGCATACCATTTTGTAAAATATTAAAGACCCCTTTGATTTATGCCTAACAGCTTATTTTTAAATCCTCAAGACAGAAAGTTTCCTCCTAGTTACCACATGCCTTCAGTATCTTTAAAAGATGCATCATTTATTTTATTTTTTTTTTGTCCAGATGTTCAACAATTATTTTTTCTTCTTCTTGTTTTTCTTTTTGAACAACACTAAAAGATGACTCGGATGCACATTGTCTGCCCAAGACTAGTTTTAGTTTTCTTGAGTGATCTTTGTAAACTGAAACTGGGCTTTAGCTATAGCTTTTAAAGGAATTTAATTGGAAGCTAGGTCATTACATACCATTCGTGACGAGACAGGAAGGTAGCACTTGTTTATCCTCAAATGAGTCAGGGCCATTAGTTAGACTGCTGTTTACTGTGCAGGCAAGGAAAAAAGAATAATTGAGTCACACAGAAATAAACTTCCATCTTTTTCAGTCTCCAGTAATAAGAAGTAATGGCATCTCATTAAATCAACAGCTCATTCCTGCACTTACCTATATTAAATTACGTATTCATTCACATTACCTACTCTGCAACAGTGTCACCTTAAGTTGTCTCCATATTCATATTAAGCTGGATAATTTTATGGTTGTAACATTTGTATCTCTTAAGAGATGGGATAATCAAATCTCACACTGCAGGCTGTAAGGGAATTGCCATGGGGAGTCCCTCGCAGAGCTTCAGTCAGCATGGCAGGGTGAGGTAGGTGCATCCTTCTCTCTCTGCACCATCTGCCATTAGCCACAGCAGGCGGCAAGATACATCATTTAGTAGGCATTTAAGCACTCGAGATGCAGCGTAATGTCACATTAGGACATGCTTTTGGGATGACTCTGGGAGGAACTGAAGGCTGGCCAAATCCACCCCCCCACCCCCAAGCCCAAAGCTCCTCTACTCCTACACTACATAGGTATGAACTGCGATAAAGAAAACAAAACGGACATTCTGGCTATGTTCAGGCCACATTAGCAGCACAAAAGGATGACTTCACACTTCACACCCGCTTTCCCAAATGAATTGGAGTTCTCAGGTGACTTCTTTCAGGATTTTCAGTAGAGTTTTGTGCGTTTGCTTTGTCTTAAAGCACATAGGAACAGACCTGTTCAAGCGCGGTACTTCCCACTTTGATCAAGTTTAGGTCATCGGTGCTACATCACTGCTTTAACTTACAACTTATCCTTTCTGTAGAGATACTGTTGAGAAGAAAAAACAACAAACAAAAACAAAACAAGAAAAACTCGACAAAACACAAAACCCTTTCCATATTCTTGCCTATATAGTTATTTCTAGAAAACGTTACTACTCAAAGGCAAGTCTGGAAGGAGGTAAGTTCAGAAAAAGGCACTACCACATTCAGATTTTAAAATTTTCTATAAGATTAATGATACTGTTATTGGAAGTTAAATTTAACCAGTTAGTTCCCGCATAGCATAGATATAAAACTAGGCCACCTGTGTGAGGCCTGAAACAGTATATTTATTTTTTTTATTCATTACTGTTTCCTTGTCTCGAACAAGGAGTAAGAAAGTATTTGTGACTGGAGCACCATATACCAGGCAAACTCGAAGTCACATGTAGCGATTTATATGAGGGATGTGTTCTTTTCTGGATCTCCTGCTACTTAGAAATAAAACTGGTACCTTTAAGTTCCTGCACAATCTGAGTTAAAATCTGTTTCCACCCCGACGCAAACAGTGCTCCATTAAGGGGCAAACTGTGCTGTTGCCTTTTTGTGGGTAACCTGCAGATCTCAGCCACTTCTTCCACCTTCTTTCCACGGCTGGGTAGGAAGCGCTGCACCTCTCCAGCAGTTTTTCCAGTTTCTTCAAATCCTCTTCCCTAACGTAAGGGCAGACAAAAGTGGAAAAATGGGGCAAAACAATGGCTCAAAGGATGGAATGAGTAAAGAGAAAAGCCCAATTTAATGTAAAATTATGACATTAATGAAATGACACTATCATTTACTTCAGTAAAACTAATACAATATGAAGTTGGAACTCAACATTAATATACCATTATTTGGTGTCTTACTCAGTAATATCATTTCATTACTGCTTTTATGCCCACATAGAAGTAATGAATGCTTAGACTGTACACATGGGTGCAACCTCTTTTTCCTAAATATTCACAGAAAAGTTGTCTGTGCACACTGTTATATACTGTCACACACACAGTACTCAGATGTTTTAAAGTTACCGAGAATCATTTAGCAGTGCTTCTGCTTAACGTTTATTTTAGTTTAAAGCTTAAAGTGACATAGCTTTGTTATCTCTCATTAAAACATAGGCTAAACCTGAACATCAGGCCAGTGTTTTTACAAGACAGCTCTTCTGACTGCAAAACATGCCCAATTTTAGCAATACTTCCAGGTAAGATAGGAGTGCAACATAAGAACATAGTACACTCAACTTGCATGCCCAAATTTGATCCGAAAGAAGAAATCCTAGGTCTTCATTAGAAGAAAAACTAAAGCAAAGAAACCCTTAATATGTAAAGTGTTGCAAAGCAAAGTATGGTTCAGTGCTACCTGAGGCTCCTAGGTAGCACAGCTGCTTTAAGATCTTTTTTCCTCAGAGCCCTGGCGAAGAGCAGAGTATTACATCATTGACACCGCATCTCTGTCCTTAAGCACAGGGATCCAGCATGCTGCTGATGCCCAATTTCATATCTAGTCAGGCATTATCCGTTTCTCCAAAATTCTGGTTTTAAGTTTCTTTGGAGCTAGGAAGTTGAAAAGACAATTTGTGGTTCTGCTGGGTTTCTGTTGTTGCTAAACTTTTCTGCAAAGTTCTGTCTTGGAAAGGATGCTAAGGAGCCCGAGTGTAGCACGGGTGAAGGAAAGGAAAACTCAGGCTGAGGTTCTCCTCCTAGAAATAGCAGCCTGACTTACCAGCATTGCCTGCACCTAACTTCCACCCCCTGCACACAGAGGGCAGCTCAAACTTGCCCCAGCTGTTTTGTCTTCTCAGGCCTACAGTTCCTATAGTTACAAAATCCAAGTGTGAAATACAGGGTTAAACATGTAGCAGATTTAGGCCACAAGCCCAGGGCATTGGCCAGAGAGTATGGCCCAAGGCACAGATCTTTCTCAAGTTCAGCCTTTGCAAGTTGGCCAATGCAAATGGAATGTGAGAATAACCTTTGCAGAAAATAAAGGGAGTCATGAAAAAACACAAGGGGAAAAAAAAGAAAAGAGACAAAACCCCTATATACTTCTTAGCTAACCCTTAGCCTAGTGGGCCTTTGATATAACACAGGGTTTGCCCCAAAAATCTCTGCCTCAGAAGGATTTAAATGAGCTCAGTGAACAGTGAGCCGGAGGTTGGAAAGAATAAATCCAATCCTATTGCTCCCTGAATTGTGGTCATTCCGCAGTCATGTAACCTTGTGCCCGCTTCCCTTTCATAAGCTTCTTGACCACAATAACAGGGTACTTTAATTCATCCATTTTAGCTTTGTGCGGTACAGTTTCTCACTGCCGGCAGCAAGAACAGCATTGCTTACAATATATTCACATTTGGATTGCACCAAAACCTCCTTCAAGATACTTTTGTCTTTTCACGCTTGTGTCAAAGTATCAGTGTGCTGCCTGGAGTTAATCAAGAATTATTTTCAATTTATTCTCTTATCTGGCTGTTTGGACTCCAGCAGGTCTAGCCACACACTGTAGCTCCTTTGTGCCAACTGTGACTCTAGAAGAGAGGTGCTGGCAGAAACAAGGACCTGCTCCCAAAGAAGCACCAGGTTGATTAGAAAAGGAACGTGTGTTTTCTAGAACAGTTCATTGAGCAAAGAAGCCTGAAGCTCAGAAGATTTCTGCTCTCCGGCTCTTGGAACATAGGATTTCTCTTGTTTAAGAGGTGTCTGGAGAGGCCGAAAGGCCCAAATTGCCTTATTCTTAACAACCCCCAAGCTGGAGAATTCCCCAGTAAGCTCTGTGAAGGTTTTGCTTAGTTAGCAAGGTTACATAGCCCACCTGTAGGTTTGATTTATGGTGTCAGGAGTTAACCTGACATTACTCGGATAATTTGCGTTACTTGAATTAGCTAGTTTGCTAAGACCAATAATCAAAATTCCTTCTTTGTTTGAGGGCAGTTGGTGACCTTTGCTTTCCTACAGACTGGCATAAAACACAACGCCTGTGAGTATGAGCCCATCACTTGCCTCACTTCAAGCCTGATGCACCAGAACCAGCCTAATAGTTTTGAAACCAATATGATTGATGGCAGGGAATTGTGAAGAGATGCAGCAATGACTGAAAGCATTCCAATTTTTAATGGATAGAAGCTCCGTTGCAGCCTTGGCAATGGTGCTGATTTATAGTATCTAATAAGAACTTTAAATTTTCTAGTGGAGAGGCCTACAGTTTGCTGCACGCTGGACTCAAATTCAATCACTGGACACATTAATTCAGTTGTTATTAATTATGAAGTAATGCACTAAAATGACTGTTCCCACGTAATTACCCTTTCCAAAACACTCTCCTGAAAAACAAGTTCTTACTGTAGCAGCTAGATCCAAACAGCGGCCTCCTCCCACTTGATAAAACCCAGAACAGAGCAACTGCCAAAGTACAGGAGTGGTATAACTCTACAAGCTTTTCTGCAGTATTTTCAGCAGCTCATTTGCAAAGTATGCCTTCGGTTCAACTTAAATCTAGGAATGCTGATTATAATTCCAGTAACCTCTTGCATATAGTCACAGGAAAAAGCAAAGAAATGATCATAGATTAGCCAGAAAATCCTTATAAAGGAAGCAGGGTAAAGTTCTCCACAAAAGTATAATTGTATTGTTAATATATTTAGCACGGAGGTCAGTTTAACCTTTTTACTAACTTACAGACTTTTTTGAGAATAAATTAATGTTTCTCTGCCTGGTGACTGCTGTTGTTTTCTAATGATCATCTGACAGCCCAAGGGGGAAGAAGGTCCTCTCAAATTCATGTTCCCGGTGGCAGTGGGTCCCCCTCTGGAGAAGCTGAGGGATGCTGCAGCCACAGCATCAAGGAAGGGAACTCTGCTTCTGCTCCTCTACCACTTCTCCATTAGGGGTCCACCAAAAGCCCCAAGCCAGCAGAGGACCTCTTGTGCCCAGCTCCTCTGCTCCTAGTTTCTTACCTCCTTCCAGCTGAGGTCAGGAGAAGTCCTGTGGCAGCTGACTGCCTCCTGGCTTCCTCTCCTTCCTCGGGGAAAGGCAGCTCCCGTGCCCCATCCTGCTCCCCGCTGTGGGTGCCAGTGTAGGAAGTCCCATTGAAAGGAGTTCCCAGGAACTCCCTTCCTGTTGTAAGGAGCTGGGATCGTAGCTATATTATTGAATTCAATGCCGTTACGTTAGCAGCTTAAAAATGCAATGAAGTCATCTAGGCCATTGTATTTGCCCAAGCTCAGTGAAAAAGGAAAGGAGCAACATAAATAGTGACAAGAAATTAGCATGTTAATATTCTTTTTTGTCAATAACCTAAATGTTATCATTAATGTAGGTAGAACAAATATTAAAAAAATAAACAACATTGAAATTTGACATCATGTTTTAAAATGGAATATCAGCACCCTGTCCTGCTGCAGGCTCTCCTGCTGGTAAGCGGAGCAGGAGGAACATCCCTTGGTGGAGAGCTGGCTTACGGATTTGAGACCAGTAATCCTAAACCAGAAAGCTTGTTAGGGATCAGAAGGCCAGTTCAGAGGCTTTGATTATTTCATTTTGGATTTTGTGACTCTTTTTTTCAGATTCTTTTTTATAATGTAAAGAGCCCAAAGAGAATTTTTACATTTTATTTTTTTAGGATAAGCAACCAGTAACATGAGTCAGTTTCCCACACAGCACTTTTGCAATACCGTTTTCTTTCTTTCATAACTATTCCCTTTTCCTTTTGTTCACGTACAACCTAGTGCAGATGAAACTGTACGCTTGTTTTCTGCGGTTTAAACCTTTGTTTGTGCACTAATGAATCTAACAAGGTGTCACAGCAGACTCTAATGAGCATCACTCGCTTTCATTTAACTCTGCAGCTTGCCATTACACACTTTAGAAGATCTGTCGGTTTATTCATAGCAGTCACTAGATATTCTTTTTCATTAGATAGATACTAGTTTTCCCTGTTGTGCCTTTCATTATTAAGGGAATTATGAAATGTTAATACTGGCCTCAAAACCCAGGGCAAAAATGCCCCCAATCCTATTTGAAATGCAATTGCTCATACTGTAAATGATCTTAAAGATCTGAGCACAAACAGCTTGAAATTTTATTCATTTATTTATGAAAGACAGACAAAAAAACATCAAGAAGGTGGCTCTGTATAACCCACTTGCCCGATTTACCTTATTAATTTAATTTCTTGTCGTTAATTTCAGCAGCAGGACTGCAATTATAAAATCCGTAAACAACTATTAAGAACTGTCATAATCCCACCCAGGTTCTTAGCTTAGATTTTAAACCCAGAAATGCTTAACGTTTCAGAGCTTAACCCTGAGTCAGTTTTGAGAGGGTTTTGCCCTACCAAGCCTGACCAAAAACCATCTTTATAAATTCCTGACTCTGGTAACTGGAATGTAGCAAAGCAGCCCACATGAACAACAATTGTGAAGAATTTATTGCTACCACTGATAGTCAGGCCAGATATTATAATATTCAAAACACTCTTTGAAGGGATAAATCCTGAAAAGAGCTGAACTCCTTTTTGCTAAAGAACCCAGTCACAATTTTTTATTAATTTTATATGAAGTTTTGGTATCTTGTAAGTTTAGAATTTTTAAAGAATGGATGTCATATTCTAGCTAGGATTTCTCTTGTTTTTAATTAAAAGTGTTTCCATACTGATAACTTCTTTACCTCTTCCCCAGTATTGTAAATTTGACAGATTTTTACATAGAAACTATTAGACTTGATATGGTTGGGTTTTTTTTTTAAAGTGATTAAAATATGTACTATCTACTCAGTTCTAGCTTTAGTAGAAATGTCTAGCTCCTGTTCTGATCAAATAAATAACTGGTATTTAAATAATTTCTACTTCAGACAAAGCAAAAAACTTTCTAGAGTTTACAGATCAACTGTTTTTAAGAACTAAGTGTCAGTTTTCACACTATTTTATCTCATATCTACGCCTGATTTAGGGTGACCAGCCTCTAAATTAAGATAAATGTAGCCATTATTTTTATTTAAATTTCATTATTTTGTCGCTTTACACACTGAAGACTGAAGATGCATTTAATTTACTAGACATTACACTCTCATCATCCATGGACATAACCTGCCACAGATACTGTATCATAGAATGTGTCCTAGAGCATTAATCCACCTCAACTAATTAACATTACTTTCTAGATCCCCCCAATAAACATTTGGCTAAACGCTATTTGTGGTTTATTACAGTGCTGTAGTTCTGCTACATAGCCATGCTCTGAGTACAAATAGACTCTCAAAAGCACAAGAAGCATAGTTATTAGAATTATTTTTTTTCCTATAACAGTAGACAATCTAAAGTGTAATAATGGAGATTATCTTCATTTCTGTTTTAAATGTTCTAATTTTCTTCTTTCAGCTTTTTTGCTGGTTTAGGTAAATTTTAAGACTGACGTATTTTATTAGGTCAATATCTATGAATATTTGGTCAGACCCTTAAACAAATCAAAGTACAATATGGTCATTTTATCTTTTACACATCTTCCAAATGCCATGACAGTAATGGCAAATTTCATACTCATTTCTATTTTAACATCTAATAACACGGTAGCATTAGCAAAATGTTTTGATTATATGTATTTAATGTGTGTATGGAAATACATAACAAGAATTGTAATACAAAAATATCATTCTTATCCTATGAGTTCACCTTGGTGGGCAAAGGTTTTATATAAACCAGCATAAAAATCTTTCATTTAAATACAGCTGTATTCCCTCAATTGGATTGTTTTCACCAAAAAAAAAAATCCTGGCCTGATCATGCCATTATTCTTTATCAAACTTTTTTCTATATGCAGCAAGTTTTCTGATAAGGACCATGTCGAGAACACCCACATAACTGTAAGAAAGTCTAAAGCTTTTGGATTTGATACCAATTCTGTGTTAATGTCTAAAACATTTTTCCTCCTCCCCAGTTAAACAGTACACTTGTGTTTTAATTAAAATATTTACTTTTGATACATATGCATAAGTGTTAACATTCAGTCAAATACACTCATATTACAATATGAGAATTGAAAACCAGAAGCCATTGTAACTCAGGCCACTGGCCACTGTATTTGCCACATGGATAGGGCTTAAGGAACAAATACCGTGACTTAAAGCATTTGCAGATTTAAACACAACTCTTAAAGAATATAAGAAATTCTTTCTGACCCCGACTAATAAGACAGACAGTCTCTCATTCCACTTCCTGACGTGTGGCCTTACTGGTATAGACAACCATAATTATTCCTGAAGCTTCTTCCCCTCCTGTGCTTGCCTGTGCGAATATGAAAGTAAAATACACTGAGTATCAGTGCTCTACAGGTAATTATTTGGAATAAACAACCAATTTCTATCTGCTGATTGGAACATCACACAGGGTTTCTGCTACTACAAGACTAATGGCTCAAGGAGAAAGTGTAATTCTTGAAGAACACGGTACAGATGATAAACTCTCTATATTCTAGTCACTGATGTAAAGCACATTGCCAGTTTCTCACAGCAGGAATGAACAACAGATAAGGAAACGCTTGCTAGAGACTTCAGTTCCTGATACTTTGGATATGAGAAATGGAAGACTCCTTATCTATAAAAAATTCACAGAAATACTTTTAAAAATTAACTCCTTTATCTGTGTATCTATGTGCACTACAAAACAACAGATTGGTAGAACTTTGTATGAGGCATTCCCTGGAAAATTCACCCTCCTTTCAAGGGTTAAAAGACAGCTGGTTTCTCAGGTGTGCTAAAGAACTGAAGAGCTCATCAATTAAAGCCTCTCTCCAATTCAAGTTGCACACAAAATGTTCTTTTCTGTTTGTTTTGACATCAATATCTGATCTAGGATTACCCTTCATTCAGACCAGAGTTCAGTTCTTAGAAGCTCTTAGGATTTCTTATCTTGTATAAGTAAAAATCACTTAGCTGGAAAAATTCTCATACCATAAAAGCACCTGCCAACATGAGGTTTGGTTAGCCTTTTGCCAAAGCCAGGCATCATGAATATCTCTGGAAAACTTCCCTTAACAGCTTCCCTTCAGTTTTCTCTTCCTCTTTTTAAACCCAATTTCCATTCTGTTCAAAAACTGTTAGCTCATAAGCTTCATATGTAATCAAAAAGCTAATTTCAGTTAAGAGTAAAAAAAAAGAATAAATGTGTTAAGATTAGGGAGAAATTAGAAAAGAAAATACACTTGACTGATGAAACCTTGGTTATTTATATGTCGTTTTACAGATAATCTGTGATAAGACTCTGAAACCAAGGTATGAGAAATCCAAGGCTGAAGAAAATAAGAAGTTTCTTTCAAGTGTTTTGTGGGTGGTGTTTGTTGTTTTTTTTTTTTTTACCTGAAAAAAGTTCAGAATTAGAAGGCAACTTGGCAATTTCTATACTTCCCAGCCAGAATATGACAAAAACGTCATATTCTCCCATGCTCTATCCCAGCCAAAACCAGCACACCTGCATATAACTTTCTCTGTATTTCTTTTTTTTTCCCCACTCCCCTGTGACAGTAGCTACACTAATTATTTCTTTTCCTCGTGGCATGGTTAGAAGTTCAGGATTTTTTTCAACTATACCATCTTGCCTACCACCATATAATAAGAACTTGTTTATTTCATATAAAACTGTTGAGTATCAGAAGAATGCATTTCTTGAACTGAGTTTTCCATTGCCTCCTGTCCTGGTTTAACCCCAGCTGGCAATTTAGCACCACACAGCTGCTCAGTCACCACTCCCCATCACCCCCACCCCCCCTCAGCAGGATGGGGGAGAGAATCAGAAGGGTAATAATGAAAAGTCTCATGGGTTGAGATATAGACAGTTTCATAGGTAAAGCAAAAGCCACACAATGCGAGCAAAGCAAAACAAGGAATTCATTCACTGCTTCCCATCAGCAGGCAGGAGCTCAGCCATCTCCAGGAAAGCAGGGCCCCATCACATGTAACAGTTACTTGGGAAGACAAAAGCCATAACTCCAGATGTCCCCCCCACTTCCTCCATCTTCCCCCAGTTTTTATGGCTGAACATGACATACAGCATGGGATATCCCTTTGGTCAGTTGGGGTCAGCTGTCCTGTCAGTGTCCCCTACCGACTTCTTGTACACTCCCAGCCTACTCGCTGGTGTGAGGAGCAGAAAATGCCTTGACTATATAAGCCCTGCTCAGGAGTAGCTAAAACATCCCTGTGTTACCAACACTGTTTTCAACACAAGTTCAAAATATAACCCCATACTATCTACTATGAAGAAAGTTAACTCTATCCCAGCCAAAACCAGCACACCTGCATATAACTTTCTCTGTATTTCTTCTTTTCCCCTCCCCTGTAATAATAGCTACACTAATTATTTCTTTTCCTCATGGCATGGTTAGAAGTTCAGGATTTTTTTCAGCTATACCAAAAAAACCCAACCATCCCCGGAAAGTTCCTTTTATGTTGTCTATGCATATATTTTGTTAACAAAGCTGTATGTCAAGAAGGTATTATAGGTTCTTGCAAATGGTTCTCAGAGTAGTTTACCTTGACAGGGAGGAGGTTCACATCTTTCTTGTGATCAATTACAAAAGCAAAACTAAAAGAACTATCAGGAACACTAAAAGAGAAGTACTAAAAGCAATCCACATGGTGTCACCGTGCTGAAAGCACAAGTGGCTTTGAAAAACTTTAGCAGCATAATTTCAAATATTGAACAAAGCTGTAAATGTTAAATCAGCTTAATTATTCCAGAAATGTATTCATTTCTAATTTACATTAGTATGCAAATAAATCAAGCCTTTTTTTTCCCCTATTTTCACATGTTAATTGCTAGTTTGCCCTTGGGCTCCTTTGCCTTAGGAAGGATTGGAGTCCTGCATTTTATTTTAGATCCAGGATACGAACATTAAAGTGTGTTTGCCATCCAATTGCAGTGGGTACTTAAAGTTACAGACAGATAGGAGAAATATTCCACATTAGATACAGAAAATATAGCATCTCACAAGAAAAAAATCTTAAGATCTTTAACAACAAAGAGTTCTGAAGATATGTTAAATAGACAATTTTTTAACACATTCCCTACTTCTTTCCTTCCACCACACTTTTCTCCTTATCTGTGTCCTCTTACTCTATTTCCCCTGAGCTAAGAGGGAAACACTCAACGCAGAAGAGTGGAAAGAGCGCTCTTAGCAAACTAAGGCAGTTGTGCTATAACCACTCCTATTTTAAAGAGATGCTGAGATTTTGATAACTTTACTACTACTCCCAAATTGATTGCATAAGTCTAACATAACTGCAAAAGTACCAAATCACTGCATGCCTAAATCGCTGCCATCAAAAGAAAGCACCTCTACCAACAGAGCCACACAAGCACCAACAAACCTGTCTTTGTCCTCACACATCTGCTTCGCTGTCACCCACGCTGCCACACAGAATCCATCACAGCTCCAGAGCTGGCAATACATCAGCATTTAAAGGTAAAATAACCAGTCTGGTAAGGGAAGGGGTGGGAGGGGAGAGATAAATCACCCACGGGCTTACACCTGTGATCTAAGCCCTCTTCTGCAGGTGGTGGTGTACCCCAGGTGGCTAACATCTAATTAGGTGCTCTGCCCATTTAGTGGTGGGGTTCTAGTGAAACAAGATTTGCTAATTTAGCTAAATCATACTTTTAAAATGCTATGTGTTCTCAAAGGAATAAAATGGAGACTAGAAGTCACTTATTGGGCCTTCAGGAAGGAAAGACCACACACATGCAAAAAATGGCCTTTTAGTTCTAACATAAGTTATACCTCATCTGTGAGGAAAATTGGTCTAACATAAGAGAACCTGAAAACCTCTTTCAAAATAGTGAGGAATCCATGGCATTAAAAAATGACAAGGTAACTCAGGACAGAGGAGAACTTCATTGAATTAGACTGTGAAAATATTCATTTAGTTCAATTATCTTTACTATATATTTCATGATAATGTATAATAAAGGAATAGCAGCATGACTTTCAATTGAATGTCAAAGAAATTTATAAAAAATATAAATATTAGCATATCAAATTTTTGGAAAGAGAAATGGGGCCATTAAGAGGTCAAATCCCATTTCATTATTTCCAGTTCAATTCAGACCAGGGATAAACTACAGTTAATATGAAACATTACTCATTGACCAATGTAAAATGAGGTTTTGGTTTCAGACCAGGTCCTGTCAGACAGATATGTACCACACAAAACCTTCTGTAGTAATTTCTCCCCTGGGCCTTGATCTTGCAGATGTCTGCACAGTTTTATGCACGAGCAGCATCACCGACTCAAAGACTTTTGGGTTTTGGCTTTGTATTCACGGGAACATCTCATATTCATGCAGATCAGTACATGTGTAAGGATTTGCAGTGTCAGAATACAGGCTGACAGCCTTGGCAGAATTGTCAGAAATGGAAGGAAGATAAAAATTAAACTATCCATTCACCTGTTTGTGTGGGACAACTAGTTCTTAATGGAGAAGCACTGACGAGCCTGTGTCTGGCTGCGTGTCAGCAGTCTGCCAGTGCACTGTCCCTGTTGTGTGGATAAAATGTGGAAGACATCTTTATGCTTTAAAACCAGACGATGTAAATTCTTATTTTTTATAAAAAAGAAAAACATATAAAACTATAAATAATTTTATGGTTAGAAAGGCTACATTTAAAAAAGCGAATTTCTCAATGCAAGTTTCAATGCTTCATCTCACCACACTTTCCTTTCCAAGGCATGTGACAGAAGCATTTACCATTTCATTAACTCACGGAGACTGTAATAATGATGCCTCTTATCAAAGTCAGGTTGACCAATAAATGAAAACTTCACACATATGTATGAATAATGGTTGATGTCCATTATAGCAATGAACAGATTGCATTGCTCTGTGCGAGCCACAGGAACAAAAGGACCATTTTGTCACCGTATCTGTATGTACACGAACAGATAAAAGTGCATGTAAATGATCCTCAGGAGACTACCGCATATTCTACTATGACTGCTCTGTTTTTTTCAGTTTATAGAAAGTCTGCTAGATCATACCTATTACAAGCTATGGGCAAACCAGAGATGGTTGTGCCTTGCTAGTGCTAAAGCAATAACGTTACTGCCAGATTTTATTTTTTGTTTTTTCCTTCTGCATATGGATATCTCTTACAAAAATTACAACAAAGTACCCCAAAAATGAAAGAATGATTTTATAAAAGAAAACCTCACCTCTTACACAGCTCTCAAAAAGGTGTAAAGCTATACTTTTTTCATGGATACTTTTCTTACAAGCCATACATATTTAAATTAGAAGTTTGTTATATTGCTTGTCAGATTCTCATCTGCTGCTACAGAGTTAAGCGCAGCGTTTTGAAGTCTATCCAGCGGAGCATAAAAAATTCTTTTCTTAAAATTTTAGCTCTATTTTAAGAGTACCTGAAAGAAGAATTTGCAAAATCAGTGATGTTACATGTGATTTGAATGTTTTAACAAGACTACCTCATCTAGAGCTGCCCAGATACACACTTTCATGGTTTCTGAGTCTGTCAATGACTTCTTGCTTTACATGTATCCAAGCCATATGTGATATAGCCATCCAAGTGTTAAAAAAAAACAATTGTATGGGGTCAGACTAATGGTTCATTTAGTCTATAATCTGTCCTTGATAGTGGCTGAAGAGGGATGAAAAGGTAAAGCATACGGTGGTAATTCCCCAATACACCCACCTATTTTCCAGAGTCCTGCAGCGAAGGGCTCCCTCAACCAGAAAGAGCAGATTTGTAAACAGCTTGTAAATCAGACTACAGGCTATGAAATTTGGTACTGATGTACTTCTATAAAGATTTCTTACTGGAATAAATCACTTTGAGGTTGTAAACGCTGTTTTAGACCGCTGCAACACATCTGTACCTGAGAGCACAAAGTCAGAACAGCTTAAAGGTGGGCAAACCTGACCTTCTGAAATCCCAATGTAAATTCACTCCATGTAAATAACTCCTGGATGGATTTTTCTTCTACAAATGTGTTGAATTGCTTCTGTACCTGTGTAAAATTTTGGCATCCTTAAAAATCGATAGCAATGATTTTCTCAAGAGTAGTTTCTACTTCATGACGAAAAACCTCTTTCTATTTGCTTTGAACATGTCACTTCATAATTTAATTTCTTAGTTATATTGAATAATCATTACTTCACTATTTATCATTACCATGTTACTTATTATTTATATACCTCTATTACCCAGCCATCTTCTGTTTCTGAGGCTAAGGAGTCTTAGTTGCTTCTCATATATCTTTCAACACCCTCATTGCTCTTCTCTTCATCCTTTCTAGTTAATAAATTAATGTGTTAAATATGGTTTTTAGTTGGTGGCACATTACTGATTTTAGTTATTGACTCATATCTATGATTTTGATTTTTGAATTTTCTTTACTTCTCAGAGAGAGAAGCAATGTTATATATTATGTTTATATATTCAGAGTAGGATGAGTAAAAAACCCAAGAATTTGTAACATCAAGAGAAAAAAAACAAAACTCACAGAGACAGACTCAGATGAACCATGTAGCATGAGTCATGCTGCAATGAAAAAAGATCAGATGATGCATGTGCTTCTTTCCTAGATGCAAAAATAAGTCTCATATCTTAATCACACGATAATTTATGATTCAGCTATGAGTGGAAGCTTGTGGTTTTCTTCTTCCACACTTTGTACATTTTCACAGCATTTTGTTGATTGTAGCAGAAAATATGGTTATCCCTTGTGAGGCAGACGCACTACACAAACCACCAATTGGAGAAAAAAAACCAGTTTGGTTTAGCTTCCCTTTTTTACTGAATTTAGAGAACTAATTTGTTATTTTGAGGCCTCAGCTGTCTGGCTGATCTTCAGCATCATTACTGACTCTTAAACAGGCTGTGCCTTGGAACCTGGCCAGCGGGGTCCAGCATCCCACTAAAGAAGCATAGACTAGCACAACACAGTAATGCATTTATGGAGGTACAGAACATAATATTTACATGGCATGTTCTCAGACACAATGTTTCAAGCTTGCTGATATAGCAAGTATCTAATGTCTGCTGAAAAAAGTATGTGGGTTTTTATCCCTGTGATGGCAATATATTTAAAGAATATTCATAAAAAGCCATGAATGTTGCAAATAATAAAGATAGCAATTATAATAATGATATCACTAGTTACAAACATCTTTATTGGAAGAAGTCATTTTAGAAAAGTCCGGCATGGGGAAAGAATGTTAGCAAGAGAAAAAAAATAGAATGTTTGAAATTATTCAAAAAAGTCATCAAAAATTAGTGAATCTCTGGTTCTTCTGTAATCTATTGGAGATTGGCCAATGGCTTGCATGGGGTCAAGAATTCATCCAGTGAAATTTATCAAAACTTGAGAAATGCATAAAACATCCATTCCATTGCACGAGAGCTTTGGAATTTCAGAGGATGGGTTTATCCTCCTTCAAGCTGTTCTAGTTTTATGCCCTCAGGGACAGATGGGTTACAGTGATCTAAGATGGTGTTTGCAATATCAAAGTGATTTACTCCAGTAAGAAACCTTTAGAAGTACATCAGTACACGATCTCATAGCCTTTAGTTTGAGTTATAGCTGCATCTAAATCAAAGACCAAATAAAATCCACAGAAATGGGTTAAAACCTAACCTGAAATGAAGCATTTTCTGTTTACTGGACATAAAAAGGGAACATGTGTTTATTAGGAGGTTCACACAAAGTGCAACCACTGTTCACGTGCCTTCGATATAACGCTTTCTTATAATGTCCCTTTAGCAAAGCAAACACATTTTAAAATGTCTTTTTTGACAAGGGCTCTTTCATGTGAGCAGCTTCCTACTATCTGCTAACTTAATATCAGCAAACTCGAACCATATTTTACCAAAACCTTTACTGATTGCCATAATTCAGCTTGGCAGTGTGATACCTTGTTGTCTCATCCCCTATCAACCAAAATTAAAAAGATCTCTGGTGGCGATTGCCTCGTGGGCCTTGTTTAATCTCTCCGTCTTCAGTAGAAGACTGACTTGCCAGCTAGTGGCATAATCACAGTATAAATGAATATTTGATGCCAAGCATTAATTTGGGAGATCATTAGTAGAAACTGCAAATAGTAGTGAAACCAAGCAACTGGATGTTGTGGGAAATTACAAATAATACTAGACAGGAATAGAACACAAACAGTTAAGATAAAAATCTTCCCATGTGCAGGATAATTTATCAAGGGTTACACTTGGAAACTATATTTTTGTCAAAAGTTTTGGACATATTCTTACCACATGTAACCACAATATACCTATTACTAGGAGAAATCAAAGGGAAAAAAACCCAGTATTTTATCTTTTTTATGTTTATCTATTTTGCACACTTTGTAATACAGTGTGAAATTGCCTCTACAGTTTTGCTGATAGCTAACCACATTTTCTGTTTAAACATTGGGCTAGCAATGTTGATTCGTTAGGAATATAATTTACTATTTTACTAGGATAGATGCTAAAAATCTTCATCAAGGGTTGGTCCCCTCTGTTCTAATCATCGTATCCTCCTTCATACAGAGCTCAAAAAATGTGTGTACATGATCTTCCCCAGCTTCTGACTAAGACCATTTATAAGTAATGGAAACTGATGTATTACATAACATTTTGTCTCTACTTTAATTTCAATTAGATAAGGCCTTCGTAACAAATTGTAAACCACATTTCCATAATCCCATGTACTTAAGTTCAGGCCCAGCTTTGCTATATCTGATCTAGTTGACTGTTCAAGAATTGCTGAGCAAGGGCTTTAATGCCAGACCATGATTTGTACATCTCCTGCATTCATGGTGCCTGGCCATAGGTAGAAGGTAACCTGTGTCACTGATGCTTTGATACTCTCAGTCTAAAGATAAATTGATATGGGTTAAGTAACTTTATAGGGCTGTAAATTATAAACAAATACAGAGAGGAAGAAATGACATTAGTCTAGCAGAAAAGCAGAATGAGGAGGCAAAAAAGTTTAGCATGAATGAGACTTTCCCCTAAAAGACTGAATGTTGACTGCTACTGTATCTCTTTTATTGCTCTTTTATTATACTTAGGTAAGGTAAAAGCACTGAATAATATGTAGGTCATTATGAATCAGAATCATACACTTAAGCAACAGGGAACTTTGAGATATGCAGTGTAAGACTGGGGAACAGGGTGTGAGCTAGTGCTAATTGTGCACCCTGACCTGGAATACAGAATAGCTTCATTTCTGTAGCAATATACTTGTGTTGCAATTAGCTAGTCCAAAGACATGAGCAAAGCCATCCTGCTGACGATCCTGATGAATTTCAGCAGAATTTACTACATTAGGCACAGTACAATATGAACCTGGTTATGTGATACCCAGAGGACCACATACAGAAATGCTGGGCCTCCTTAGGACCCCTCCTAAGAGAAAACATGAGTTCAGTGGCAAAATAAATCAGAGCTGGTTTCACAAGCAGGCAAAAACCTACTGGAACCAAGAACACTGGGAAGAGCACTGCAGAGCCCCCTGATTCTGCCTCACCATAACTGATGAACCCTAATGAACCGAGTCTTGGGCGTACCTGTAGTGCAAGCATTACATCCAACAGTCCATGTAAGTCTTTGCATCCTCTGGGACATTATGTACTTTTATTACTTCAGCTAATGAAAGCTGACTGCTAGCTATACCTATCTGGAGGTAAAATATTATCCCTAAGCATGCAGAGTTAGGCTATGTACTTACTCCATCACTGATTAATTAGTTACGCTCTTCATAGTCCTAATCAATAAACCCATTTGATCTGTGATGAAACTGATTTGTGTTAAATTGACCTTTTTATATTGAAATTGTGCACCAAGAATAACAGAAAAGGCACTTGTTAATGAGGAGGCAGAAAGCAAGACGAAAGACCTACTTGCTCCAAGAGCTCTTGTTCACGGATTAAGAAGGGATTAAGATAGTTTTTGAAGAAAGGATCTTAAAAATATTATCCACCCCAATATACTCAGGCATATTAAGCTTAGGCAAAGCTACTAAATAAAGGAAAGACCAGAAGTGGTGAGAATGCAAAACGCTGATATTCCCTCCAGCACTTCATGAGCCCGAGGCCCTGTGTATTGGGAGTGAGATCACTACATAAACACCTGGTTACACACAGTGCACTTCCCTTTTGTCAAAGATAACTTTGAGGACATTTCCCCACAGTACAGAGCAATACACTTTCTAGTGCACCTTCTAGAATTACGTGAAAAAGTAAAATTTATCTTAATCAACTAGAGGAATCAAAATGACAGTGGTTTGAATACCAGCAAGACACTCTTCGTTTCTCTTTTGTCACTTTTCAATCCCATCCTTTCTCTAGGCACGTTCCAACAGCTGAAACCAAAGACAGCAGCTACGTATTTAACCTCCCAGCAAAAATAAACTCAAGCCCACAAAATAACCTCTTCTTCTAATGTACTGAATTTGCCCATTCTTCTGCTCTAAAAAAACTCATCTCAAAGTGGCTGGGCTCCGAGAGCGTGCCCAGCCCTGGGGACTTGACTGCCCAGGCTCAGGGCCATTTTAGACCTGTGCTGCTGGTGACTGTGGAGACATCTTCCAGACAGGCTGTGGAGATGCCCCTGCCCCACCGGCTGGCATGCCAGCCTGGCCTTGGCCCATTCCTGTCCCCATAGCCCTACCCAGCCATCCTGGGGCTGTGGCTGACCCTGGTTACTCTCTCTGGACGTCTTTCCATCTTTAATTGTTTCTTACTCTGGAAAGACTGTTATTGCAAGCACAACTGAGTTACTTCATCTGAAGAAATGAACAGAACCAGGGTTTGTTCAAGTGGGAAAAAAACAGAGGATGAATATTAAAGGATTAAGGCAATTGTCTCAGGTGATGGGAGACAATGGGGCCAGAGCTGTTGTCCTAGCACAGGAGCAGAGGAAGAGTGAGGACCCTAACCAATTCAGTGCTGTGAGCTGGATGTCAGTCTAGACTCCAGATCTGGCACTCACCTACTAATCTTGGAAAACTTACGTCTACATTAAAAATGTATTTTAAAAGACAGAATTGAAGATGGTTGAGTGACTCAGGTTTTAAGCAAGTAAGTGACTGGACTTTTTTTTCCATCAGGAAAATGAGATTTCATGTGCACTGGCCATTGTATAAACAAGAAAAATCTGCTTCACACATCTTAAAAGCATAAGTGGAAAGAGCATTTATAGTGTATGAGCCAAAGTTCCCATCACACATTTTAACTTAACCATGATAATATCACAGAAATGGTACCTTCCTGTAACTATGCAATTGTCTAGAGAATAGTTTGAAATGAAGCAAACTCTTGAAATGATCACATTATTGTAGATAAATGGGGGCTGAGTTAGTCACTTATTGGGAATAACAATTTATACAGGCAATGCAGATGTACCAGCAGACAATAAGTTCGGGCAGTATCGATTCCCTGTTTGCTCCTAAGGGGAAATAGTGCAGGTCTTGGCAGCTCTGTACATCCACTGCCCTCTTGCATTGTAGGATCACAGGTAGGGCTGAAATCAAGCCTCAGGAAACCTACCCATGCAACTGGTAAGGGTCAAGAAAGAAGGGGCTGTATCTTCCATAAGGCTGTATACTATTTTCAGTATTTTCAAGTGAAACCCCTTGTGTTTTCCTTCACTGCTGTTTCTGAAATGTTCTGAGCTGTGCAGGCCATTATGATGCACCTTAATGTTCCCTGAAGCATAGCTTCGGTACAGCTTCTGACAAGAATTGACTATTATCTAGATATCCTCAGGAGGTGAATACCGTAATGTCCATTCTGTGAGAGCTTCAGCTCATCTAAGTCCATTACCTAAGCAGCTTCTGTTTCAGTAGGTGCATTCAATCTGTCTCAAGGAAGGAATCTCCAGTTCAATCAATAGGATCATTGTATTTGCATCATTCTTCCTTGTTAGGTTCATGCTGCTTGTAGTTGATAAAAAGTGAAATAACTGGTAGCAGCCAAACCTGAGTAAATAAATACAGAACAAATTTGAACTGGCAGCCACATGTACATTTAATTGACATGTATTGATTTACAATTGCTAGTAGGCTTTAAAATGTTGTCCAAAACCATAACCAGGCAGTGAAGAAAAGTGTTTATCTTCACATGTGTTACATAGTTTACTTTTTTTTACCAAAGGCAAACATAATCAAGTTTAAACAACTTCAGGCTAGATAGTTATAAAATACATTGTTTATTAAGCCTTAAAAGCTTGCAGAAACGAAGAATAAAAGAAAGATAAATTCTCCATGTAAATTCGGTCTGAGGTATTAGTAACTAGAAACTACCAAAACGCTGAGCTGGAAGAAAATTAAAAAATGCTAACTGATACCACCAATGGGACACTCCGGCACAGCAATGCTTGAGGATGCTCTGTCTGTTGAAATGGCCCTAACCCCAGGCAGCAGAAGTACAGTGCTATTGCTTGGCCTGCACTTATACAGGGCAGGTGGCAGAGTTAGTGAATGCAACAGGGAAGGAGCATATTGTTATAAAAATATAAACCTGTAGACTCTTTATTAATAAAAGTCTACGTACAAGCTTGAAAGCCAAAATAGCTGACTCAGCCTTATATCTTGCATTAATACCTCAGAGTTTAAAAAAAACAAATAAACTTCAGACTGTGATCCGTATCTCCCCCTGCTTGCTTAGCTTCCCTTCAGATCTTGAAAGCAAAGCTAAACTTTGAATTCAGAAAGCGCCTAGAATACCAGTCAGATCCGAAAGATGATTAGGCTTCATAATGCACTTAATGTCCAGAACCACGAGGGGCCCCTTAGCACACCTGCTGCAGCCCTGAGGGATGCCTGGTGCCCACCAGACACCAGTCACTGCGGTTCTACATGAACTCTTCCCTTCCCTTCCTTTCCATAGGAATTCCCAGCAATTGGGACACAGGGCAGATATGAAATACAGGAATATAAATCTTGTTTCTATATCCTCAAAAAGAAAAGGAAAGAGATGAAAAATACATAGTAGGTAGTTTAAAAGCTTAACTTCCTCTGAGCCAAAACTCCAGCAATTATCCACTTCGTTTTAGTACTTTTTTTTCTGTATGACACTATACACATGCTGATGATTTTCACATTTGATGTCAGAGAGTATTGTGCGTTTGAGAGATTATAGCTAGCTCATTCTGTCTGGCCCTGTGTTTCTTAACTCTTGAGCCATACATCAGCTTTGAGGTGTCAGCTATCACAAATCAAGTGTCAAAAGTGTACATTCAGGAATAAAAATGAAGATAGAAAAGCAACTTTTCAGCCTGATCATATTGATGGCAAAAGCTATGTCATTCCCAGAGATCCATGAGGTGGACTTGAAATAAGATATTAAATCAATGTGCTACTGTAATTTATGAATAGGGTTCCTACAAACACACCTACATTTCAGATAGATATTTCTGAATTCTATGATACACTTGCACATAAGCTTCAGTTTTCAAATCCTGAGGCATATGTGTGTTTACAAAATCGTATCACCACCACTGAGAACCTACTGAAAAGCAATGCTGTAAATTACTGACATACAGAATTCTTCATACACACAACTTCTTCCTGCGGTTGACGACACCCAGCCCTTCTTATATTTGTGCACAGCACAGAGATGGTGTAGGTACACTGCAGGCTAAAAAGCGGACATAAGGTATAAGGCCGTGGAGTTGGCTGTGAAGGTAGGATAAGGATGGTGGGCTATAAGAACCCAGGGCATTTTCCTGTTGCTGCGAATGCTGCTGTTGCCATTCCCAGGTCCAGCCAGCAGTCTGGCTAGGCAGGTGGCCCAAAAATGCACATGTACACACCTGGCAGCACACAGCGACCCAGGGAGAAGGCAATGCCTTCACTGGCCCCTGCACACCCATGCATTTACACCAAAAGCTCTCACATAACCAGGAACAATTCTGGTGGCCTGATCATGTCTCTACTTGCCAGCTAATCAGGCTCAAAGCTTGCTAGCACACACGCACACGGGGCTCTCTGGTCGCTGGTCTGGGCTTATAGTCCTTCAGTAGCCAACTATTAGACCCCTAGCCCCTCCACTATCAAGCTTGCAGTCCTCTTGCCCAGCTCACCAGCTACTCCGGCTGGACATTGGCTCTTGTATCACACATGAATGAGTCCCTCTGGCAGCTGATCCCAGTCTCTCCTGTCACTGGCCCTTAAACCTACAGGTCCCTTTGACCCGTGGCCTCTGCATACACATGTTAGCACCCTGACCTCTCGCACCAGCCACCAGCTAGTCTGTCATGAAGCTCACTGTTGATCAGGCACGTTCACATGGGAAAATAGTTGGAAAGAACAGAGTTTAATAACAAGATGGGCTACGCTGAGGCAATCAAACCCAGGGCTTGGCCAGACAAGCGTACTGGCCAGCAGCTTGCTTCACACATGACCAACCCCTTTTATTTCCCCTCCTCTCCGTTTTCCCACTCGTTCTTCTCTGATCCATGTCCACCTCTTCCTTTCCCTTCCTTTGGCCCCTTTCCTAAACATGCCATAAGTTTTGTTCATTCCCACAATGCCCCCCAAAAAGCCATAATAAGTTTTACAGACCCTCCCAAGTCCCATCAGATATCCCATTAGAAGTCTGCACTTTCCCATGAGATCTATGTTAATCTTGCTTCCCTCTTTCTTATCAGTGATAAAATTCAGGTTGAACCTCTTCAAGGCCATGCTTCAGTGGTTCCTCCAGTGGCCCATTAATCGGTACCCTAAGGATTCTCATATTTGTTATTGTCTCATTATCTCCAGTTCCTTAGGGTTTGTGGTATCAATGTGTTTAATTTATTACTTCTCTTGTCTCTTGTCCTTGTCTTTTAAGCTGAATAGCTGTTAACCAGATATCCTCACAAACCAGATATCTTTACAGTCCACCTACCCTCACATGGGCAGCCTGCCCTCCCTGGACAACAGTGTTCTTCTCACAGAACATGAAATCAAATGAAATTAAATTAAATCAGCAGTCTGGGAAAATGTAACCCAGTCTTCTCCATATGTGTAATTCCAGTCGAGAGATAAAATATTCTTGTTCTTCACACCCGCTCACAGAAATGTCCAAACACTCTACTTTGCACATAAACATTCTCAGAAACACAGATTTCAATGACTGTATTTCATCAGTGAAATGTTCACACTTTCAAAACAAGCTGTGAACTCCTCAATTTAAAAAAATCTGTCCTTCAAGCATTTCTTTTTCCCCATTATTCAAGCAACATAAGTTGTAATTTTATATGGTTTTAAACATGTTCATTTCTACCTTTTATTTTCTCAAGGTCTAACTTAGGGCAATTGATGTCATCCACTCTACTGTTTGCCTTATGTGTGAGCATAAACGTGGTTGTACATTTTCCTATGAATGTTCATAGGCAACCTATATTACAAGTCTGTTTTTCACTTCAAACAAGTTGCCTATCAATTTAATTACTTATAATCTCATAATTTGTCAAAGGGGCATTTTTACCTCTGCTAAACACTTCTTCAGACATTATACAAATGTTATTCAGGTGTTTTTCCATTCAGAACTGGCTTAAAATTATTTTTATTTTAGATTGTTTCTCAGTTTTAGTAGCACTGTTTAGGATATGCGAAACTGAGTGTTGAAAGATTATATTAATGCATATAATACAATAAACAGCTAGAAAATGAAATGCGCAGTTACTTATTATTAATGATCATTTTGAAATCAATTTCTTTATCTGAGATATAGATCCTTTAACTGCAAGCATATAATCCTGTTACTAGATTCTTTACTAACGGAACAGGTAGGTTCAACCAAACCTCTGTGAGGCTAACATCTGCAATGCAAGAAAAAACGGGAATTCTGTAAAGTCATCTATTTAGCAATAAATGCATATTATTTCTGGTATCCACCACTCGAAGAAGGGAAGGAAAATCTAGAGGTTAATTTTGAAATCCAAAGGTGTAGCAGCAGAGAAATAATCTATTATGAATGAATAACAGTTTCTATCAGGAATCAGAGACCTGTGAACTCTTCATCTTTTGAAATAAGCATGGTTCATTGGGAAAATAAATTTAAGAAGTTAGTTAAATCTTCAAGCAGCCAAGCCTGTGTTCTTCAAACCTCTACAGTGCCACCCAACAACAGAAGTGCTTTCCTGTATTATAGAACAAAGAATAAAAGGATAATTTCATATGATATGATCCCGTTAAAGATGGCATTGCTCTTTGTTGCAATGGAATTCTCTACTTCCTTTAAAAATAATAAAATTATATTGAGTATTACAGGAATTAATAAATGTCATTGTGTACTGACTAGAACCACTATTGTTTAGGAACATACTCTGCAAAAAGTCCACTCAGGCCAAATTATATTTGCAATAAGAGATTAGATAGTACGAGGGTGATTAAATTTTCAATAAAATATTTTGACACAGTTGTCATGACAATAATGAAAAACATGTTATAGTATCCAATTTCAAAGAAGTGCAAAAGTGGACAAAAAAATCAGACATAACAGATTATACTCATTAAGATAATTGCAGCGCAATTATATGATAATCTTTTCTATGACAAATTATTTTCCTGATGATGATAAGTTAAAATATTAATTTCTAATTCTATCTCATCTATATGAGATGGAATCCACTAGAATTCTGCAGAACATATTATAACAGAAACATAAACACTGTCTCTGGAAGCACTTTTGCACAGCGAATATACCAATCAAAAATGACTATTAAAGTATTTTTCTGAAGAAATAAAATGCACTTGCAAGTGTTATCTTTGTGTGATAGTTACTTAAAAACAGATTTATTTATTTTGATTTACCTTCACAAACTATGATGCTGGTTTTTATTATTAAAAGAGGTGGGGTTTTTTTGATATAAAACCTATAAAAGATGGACATAGGAAAAAAGAAAGCTTTTGTTTACTAAATAATCCATTAACATTAAAGAGTCAGCTGAGCAGGCAAAAATGAAAAATAACAGGGAAGACCCTGTTGAAAGGTGAGGGAATTCATGTAATTTAATTTCTAGTACACTTACCAATTTTTAGGCCCTTTATGGAGCTTTTGACTCTCATCTAATAAGTAAAACTTACAATCACTTGAAATCTAAACCTCTTGAAATATAAGTAAGCTCTGTGAACTGCTCGTCTTTATCCATTTTGCAAGAAATAAAATATCACATCTTCTGGCACCTTCACCTGGCAAACTTTCAGAAGAGGCTGAGTGCGGCTAGACATGACTAGAAAGATGAGATTGTTACACTGTTGTGTTTTGAACAGAACAGCCAAAATACACATATATTTGCAAGTAGGTTAATCTGGCAGGCGAACACACTTAAAGTTATTTTAATTGTTGGCCAAACCATCTATCATTTTGCTACAGTAGGTAGATTATCGAAGACATCTTGACATATGCTACTAATGAATATGATACTTACTGTTGCCATACATACAATAAAACCACATTTAAGCTGAAAAGCCAGGAACAAGCTGGCTTCAGGCTCTATGTGAAATAATTTCCTCAGTGCTATCTGTTCAGTCTGGTGCTCCTCATGCTGCATCGTCTGTTTTCTTACTTATCTGTTATGGGTACCATTTCTCATATTTTAATAGTGGCTCAAAAAAGTACTTTATGCATCTGTTAGACCAATCCATAAATCAATTTCTATGTATAAATGATGGACTAAACTGTGCGGAAGGTTGCACAGATTGACTCCTGAGCCTTAAGCCAGGTGGGAGAGTCCTAAAGGAAAGAAAAAGGACTTAATACCAGATTTCTCCCAAGATGTTTTAGAAAAATATGGGAACTTTTTAAGGTACAAGCGGCTTTTCTTGGTGCTGATCAAGTTACGTAAAAATAAAACAATAGCAAAAACCATTTATTTTTTGCACTCTGACATAATAATTCTGTTGTGTTAGCACAGTCAGTGAGAGACTGAGTCATCACCACTCAACACAACTTCCCAAATGCAGGAAACTAGATCTTCTCAGAGGTTCATGTAACTTATACATATGTCATTACTTTCCCCAAATATATGTAAAAATTTATTATTTTTTAAAGTTAAATAAATTTGAATGCTTAAAGGCCAAATGTTCCATTGGCTATTCAAGTCTCCCCCTGGGGAGCTATATAAGTTAAAAAGCCTCTCAATAAGATGTTTAACTCTGCCTATCACCCATTTGATTAAAGCTAGTCAAGCCCCGCATTAGAAATAATAAAGCTAGAATCTCCTTTCTTGTATTTTCCTCCATCAGAACAGATCATATGCAAATTAGATGAGTCTAAGATCAATGGGGCTGCCCAATAAGTATTATTCCATGTCCACATGTATGGCTGAAGGCAGCCACAGCTGCCACCCACTGCCGCTTCTCTAAGGTAAAGACAAGTGGTTCTGCATGTGATTTGTAAAAACCTTGTTCTGAAAATAGCTATTCAAAAGCATCAAAGTATAATCATTAGGTCATTCACCCAATCGATCAGAAGATTTATTATTCTTTGTCTAGATCTGTGGATTGTTGTCAGTTTGGGGTTTTCCTCATCAATATTCAGCTATACTTTTTTTTCGAAGGAAAGGTGAGAATACATAAACGGGAGAAATATGGGCTATTTTCCCCAGGAAGTATTGGAAGCATATATTACAGTGAGTGAGCTGCAGTTCTCATACAACATCAGAATTGTGGAGGAATGGGCAAAAACGATGTTCTTGCAGAACATAATCATCTCGTTCATTTGTCAGCTAATGCAGAATTTAAGGTTTGTGCACATATAATGAACAAAGAGGAACTATAAAGTATAAGCTGCAGAAGACCGTGGAGTGTTGTGAGAATGGCAGAATGTCAGTTATAAAAGACTGTTTATGTTTTATTCATGCAAAATAACTCAGTGCACAGGCCCTACCACCAGAAAATACACAGCAATGAAAGTATCTGTGACAAACAAATGTGTCTAAAAGTATTTACCATAGAATATCATCAAGATCAGCAATTCTGAAATACAGAGAATACCTCATGGAGCGGGGAGGGGGGGAAGGATGTTTCAAAACCAAACTTTTTTAAAAATCCAAACAGACCAAATTAATGCAGTGGAATTTTTAATATACATTTTTAATTCTTTACATTTAGTGCAGCTACTCCTCAAAGCAGCACTAGGACATAGAATAAAACATCAAAAAGTGACCGGTAGGTTCCTGGTCAAAGAATAGGCTGGGTCTTTTTGTCCTGTGCGTGAGGTAAGGTTGTCTCAGATTACATACACCTAAATTGGAAATGCCTTGCAGAATTCCCTCTTTCTATAGTTTGGGGTTGTTTTTGTGTTTTTTTTCTTTTTGTCCCAACTGTGACTTTAGGTACCCTTTAATGATGAGACCTGGCACAAGCCACCATTGCAACCACCCCATAGCTCAGTCTAGTGCATCCTGCAGCTAGGGTGACTTGCGAATAAACAGGACTGTTGTCATTTTATTGTATCAATGGCAAAATCACTAAAAAATAAGATTGTTCTTATTTTTATCAGGTTAACTTGTATCTCTTTTCTGAAGTTTCTCAGGAAGAAAACCATGGTATAGGGAATCACCATTTTGTTTCGAGTGTCCTTGTGAACTAGTGATAGAGAGAAATTTAGAAAAAATATGATCTTTACAACATGGGAGCATAACTATTCCCTGGCTACTTAAGGTGGAGGAGGAACATAATTCACACAGACAACTGTAATAGTTCGGCAAAGCCTGCTTTTCCTGATACACGAAAACCCCAGTGATGTAATGATGAACCTAAAGTAATTACAGGATTTCTTAAGCATCTTCTCTCCCATCAGCAACAGGTAAGTGGACACAGACCCTCATAGTTCTACTTTACACTCTAGATTAGATGGGGATTATAGTTTTCACATTCTTTTTGTTTGGTTTTGTTGGGGGTTTTGTTATTGTTGTTTGTTTTTCTGGACTTGAAGATAGTGTGGAGATAAAAATGAGTTCTGTACCCAACTCAGCATTCGGATAGCATGCCATACATTTTTAGCCTGGTAGGCTATATGAAACAAGGTTTATGCAACCACCCTGTCTCTCTGTCTGTGTCCCAAGTTCCAATAACTTTGAAGGTGTTAGCCAGTTTCAGTGGAATTTAAGAGATAAACGTTTATATAAACGTCATAAAAATAGATAACCACGCAGAAGAGACACTAGGGATTGAGCATTTTGGAGTTAACATCTAATAACTTTCTATCCAGTCAGCAAATTTCTACAAATTTCCACTTCTGAACGCAGCAGCCTGCATCTTGCTGCCAGAATGCTCTGCAGGAGAAGATGCTAGGTATATGCGGTTGTGACAGAAAAATATTATTATAATTCAGGTAAATAGTCCAGCCAACTGAGAGACAAACCCAGAGGAAACTGGGCTTCATTAGCTTCAGTGCTCACAGAACTAGTAGCTGATATTTCTGAAGGATGAAATAAAAGGGGGCAGTCTGAAGTTTCTTCAAATAACCAATGATAGTGGATTGTTATTCATCATGGGGAGAAAATGAGAAATAAATATAATTATTCGCTGGTACTTGTAAGGTCTACCTCTCTTGCAGGTCCTCACAGGACTTGGGAGCCTGCACACTGGCACAGCTGGCTGCTATAGGGATTGCTAATTCCAGCCCTTCCCAGGACCTGACTGACTTATCACACCCCAGCCACAAAACTCAACTTGAAAGCAGATTAATCACTAGGATTTCTTTACTGATGTACTATTGGAAGTATAAACTGCACCCGTTTAGTGATCTATGAGAACTAAGAGCTTGTATTACTTGCAGCTGTCCCATAACTCAGTCCAAAAGTGATGATCTCAGCTTCTGTGTTTATGCCATCTGAATGTTTCCATTTCATAGCCCTCCTACTACCACTATTGCATACTACCCCTCTTCCATGCATTTCTGAACTGATTAATTTCTGTATTTGTGTTTAAGCATGCAATCCCCATCCAGTCATGATTCACATAATTCATGAAGTGCCAATATCGGTTGTTGTGCAGTCTGTACTTATAGCGCAAAATACCCTTTCCATAGTCACAGGAATTGTGTCTTGATTAGCCCTAACTCAGTGGCCCATTTCAGTAGCGCTTTGAAGCATCTCATCACTTACTTAAGCACTTCTAATGTGCTTCTAATGTGTACAATTGTTATCGGTATATCATATTTTTTTCATGTTTTTCAAGCCTGCATAGAGGGAGTGACACTTTACAGGACCTTCATGTTATTGTTTATTCTCAGTTTTAATTGCATGACTTTAGCCTGTAACAAATAGAATCATAGAATCATAGAATGTGTTGGCCTGGAAGGGACATTTAAAAGCCATCTAGTCCAACCCCCCTGCAGTAAGCAGGGACATCTTTAGACCAGATTGCTCAGATCCTCATCAAGCCTGGTCTTGAATGTCTCTGGGGATGGGGCCTCCACCACCTCTCTGGGCAACCTCTTCCAGTGTCTCACCACGCTCATGGTAAAGAACTTCTTCCTAATGTCTAATCTAAACCTACCCTGCTCTGGTTTAAAACCATTGCCCCTCGTCCTATCGCTACATGCCCTTGCAAACAGCCCCTCCCCAGCTTTCCTGTAGGCCCCCTTCAGGTACTAGAAGGCCACTATAACATCTCCCCGGAGCCTTCTCTTCTCCAGGATGAACAACCCCAATTCTCTCAGCCTGTATATTTAATGTATTTTATATATTGTTATATTATATATTAATATAGTATATTATTGTACTATAAGGATGAGCTTGCAGAAACTAATGGGTGAGTCAGATCCTTCCAGTATTTCCATTTCTTTTTCTCAATTTATATCTTTAACATGTTTCGTAATTGAAAATACTACAAAGCAAAGAGATATCCAGAGATATGTTCCCTTCCACCACGACAGCTTTAAAGAAAAGAGAAGGGGGGCGGGGGGGGGGCAGCATTTTGCGTGTCTCAAGACTACAGAGGAAAGGCTAGGGTGAGTAGCGAGAAGTTTTTAATAAGAAACATCTCTATTGGTAACAGTAACAGAGAACTATCCGGAAAGCTTGATTTCAACTGTTGCATCTATCCTGGCAAGGGAAACACTCTCTTTGGTAACCTTGTAACATCCTGACGTGCATAGCGCCTTATAGATTAGTTTAAGGGCTTAAAGTGTTGGATAAAAACTGCTGCAGTCTAAGGTGAAAATTTGTAATTTGATCAAAATTCCCACGTTAATTCAAATTTGCTAGGAATGTTTCCCTTGAATAAATTTGTATTGAGAGAATTTGTAAGACTGAGTAACTTTGAGTTGCCAGAACTCAGCGGGACCTTCCAAAGCTGTTCCAAAAACTTCTTCGCAAGACCTTGTCTGGCATACCCCCGATGTATGATGATTTAGGTCAATGTACCTGGCAGCCACTATTATTTAAAACAATTTAAAAGGCAAAGGTTCTGTGTTCACACTTTCTGTTTGGACAGCTGGAAGATATGGCAATTTTTTTACACTCTATTTTGCGCTCCTTGGGTCAATATAAAGTTGTGCCAGAACCAAAAGCCAGTGAAAGCAATAGCCAGGCCTGAGGCTACCAAATTCACATCATTTGGCATTTGCTGGTGCCCTAAAGCAAGTACAAGCTCTGTGTAAGTCCTGAGCATGCCAGGAATCTGTTAGAGGTTTCTTACACATCATTTTATAGTTAGGAACCCACAAAGTACTGTGGTCAATCTTGCTGCATGGGGACCTTTGTATGGGCACCTCAGGGACCTTAAACAGTGACAGGCCAAAGACTCAGATGAAGGTCTACCAGAAGGACAAGGGACAACCCCATCCCAGCTCTTGCCAATACTGTTAGGAGTTTGGCCATGCCTGGTTAGAGAAGTAGAGTCAAGCCACCAGCGATCAGCATGCAGGACTTTACTTGAACTGAATAATGAAGGCTAAGGCCTATTGCTAGCTGAAACCTCTTAAACTCTCAGAAAACACCAGGAAGTTCCAAGGATAAAGGGAATAAATGGGCTGGCATTGGCCCAGGCAAAGATATGTGCAGACCTTTTTTTCTGAGTGCTTGTTTAGGTGAGGGAAGGTTGTTTTCTGTGCTGATCATTTCCTGGACCTGCAGCCAGGTGACAGACACACTGCCATCAGGGCTGTACTGCAGGTGGCCTCACATCTGCCCCAGGTCTGGGTGGCTGCTGGAGGCAGCCTGTCTCCTCCCAGCCTCAGGAGAAGCCTGGCACCATGCTCCAGACTCGTGATCAGCCCAAGCTGGTGTAAGGACCTTGCTTCCTCACCCTCTCCCTGGAGCCCTGCCCCTATGCTTGCCCTTGCACTCTGATATGTGGTGTGAATCACAGTGTTTCCCTCAGCCTGATACATTCCTGCAGCTGGGACAGGACTCCCAAACCAGGCAGAGCTCCTCCCTGATCCCCCAGGCTCCTTCATCCCACAGCTCTTGTCCCTTTGCTGCCCCCACAACTTCACACAGGAGTGGTCCTCTGTGTTGCCACAGACACTGGGTAGTGGTTTTCACGGACCAGATGCAGGCACACAAAGAGCAACAATCACAAGTTATTCACTTCCAAGGTGCTTCACTTTGCTCTGGCACATCACGCGGGGAACACCCCACTGCCCATGCCCTGAATAAACATCAGCTGTACATGCAACCTTGTGACACGAGTTACAAAACCTAATTGTGGTGATGGTGTGTCCTCGCTTCCTACGACCTTTTTTGCTGACCTGCCACAGCTTTCCTTGCTCGAGCATGGGGCTTCCCCTAGGACATAGCATTCGCGAGTTACTTCCACTGGAGCTGTCAAACAGGGAACAGAAAATAAGGATGGTGAAGGCCCCACAAAGTAAACTCAGGGGTTTTTTTTCCCGTGATTAAGGCAAACACAGCTTAGGTGGAGGCCGGGGCCCACACACCCACAGGCAGCACCGCAGCCGGCCGCTGGCAGAGAAAGTCGGGGCGGCGGAGACTCGCCCTACGCCATCTCCCGGTTTTCCCTCCTCCTACTTCTACCCCGACCCCCGGTGCCCGGTAGCACCCCTCAGCCCGGCCACCGCCTCACACTCGGACGCCCCAGTTCCCACAGAGAACCGGGCCCAGCCCCGCCCGCGGCCGGTAGCGGCGGCCGGGCCGAGCCCGACGCGGCACCGCCTCCCGCCGCTCCGCGCCTGCGCAGGCCCCGGATCCGGGGTTTAGCGCTGGGGAGGTTGCGTCGCACCTGGAGCCTCCGTTCCTGCCTCCCCCTCTCTGCCCGGCCCGGCCCGCGGAGCCCGCGCCGCAGGTGGGGAAAGGCCGCTCCGGCGGCGGCGGGCCCGGGGCAGGAGCCGGGCGGAGCGCGAGGTCCTGGTGGCGCTGGGCGCCGGGCGGGGGGGCCGCGGCGGTGGGTCGTGGGCTTCGGCGAGGCCTGGGCCGGCCCGCGGCGGGGTCTCGCTTACCCCGCGGCGGCTTCCCGCGCCGAGACCCTCCTCGCCCGCCGGCCGGGCGGGTGTAAGGGCCCTCCCGGGGCAGCCCGGCAGCGGCCGAGCTCGCCGGGCCTTGGTCTGCGTCTGGCGGCTGGAAACTTCGCCATGTTTGCGAGGGCAGCCGCTGCTCCGGCTCGGCGAGCGAGGAAACCCGTACATCTCGGGGAGGTTCTTGACTCCTGTGTTTTTGGCAGCGCCAGACTCACCGGGCAGGCGGTGTCTGCTGAGGGGGGGGTGGCTCTAAAGGGGCGGTGGAGGGCAGCGGCGGAGGTGCCCGCCTGCGGCTGCGAAGTCATTGCCTTCCCCGGCTGAATTCCCTGTTTTGGAGGAGCCGGTGATGTTGGTGATTAAGACACGGCTGATAAAGTAGAAGGTGGTTGCGATTCAAAGTCTCTCGCTGTTTTTAAAAAGAAATAGGCTACCCTAACTTCTTGGAGAAGCATAGCAATCTCTTTAACTCTACGAAGTTTCACTGAGTTTATAAACAACAAGTTTTTTTCCCCAGGTCTTGTATTTAACTCAGGATGCGGTGGTTCTGTGTGCCTGGGACATTGTTTGGGTTTTGCACTATCCCGCTGCAGTGCTATAGCAAGCTGAAGGGCGCAGCCTTAAATAAAAGCCGCTTATCACAGCATTTTTTTAATTTAATGAACTCTTTCTAACAAACTGTGAATTCAGGGGAAATCCAGACAAGTCCAAGGAGATTGGAATATATACAACAGTTGCGAGGGAGAGACTAGGTCAAAGCACAGCTGTTAAGGAGGTAGGGTTTGTGACTTTGGTGACAGTACAGAGACTGACACATACGAAGCTGATGTATTCTTGGAACTACTACTGTTCAGCATGTAAGTGCTGGATAAAAGAACAAAATTTTCTTGAGTTTTGGTCAGCTGTAATAAGTTCAGTGCTTAGTTGGAGGGGAAGCATGTTAGAGGAACACAGTTCACTTGAAGGTGGTTGTCTTGTTTTCTCATTTTTGAACTGAGACATGTCTCTCCTAAGTTTCTGTCAGTAGAATAACAGTGTTAAAATCTAATTATAGAAGCTCAGGTACAGTTGGCATTGGAGGATACATCTGCATTAGTATTTTAATTCAAATAAAGGGTGTGCCCTTGAAATGAGTTCCCAGTCATCCTTACTTGCTGCACCATGGTTCACACCACAGTGCGATCTGGGAGCGCATGAATTCTTTTCCTTTTGGAAGAAGCTAAAACTAGAAGGTGCACTTCATTTGTGAGTGGGTGTTGTCAGTCTAGACAAGAGCTAGTATGAAATAAACACTCAAAGCCATGTGTAGTGTGGTTGTTGGATCCTCAATAACTGTTAATTTCTACAGAGTTGCTGCTTGTTCTGTATTTAGTCCTTAATGTAGACATAGCCTGGGCCTACCGTCAGTAGGGCAGGTAAGTTGAATACAGTTGTAGCACAACAGCACCAGGGACTGATGCCTAAGCTTTCAGACCTATATCTGTGACAGCTGTTGCCTAAGCTGCAAGACTCAAGTTTCGGAGCTGAAAGGCTGTAGGTCAGCTACAAAGAAAAGAGTAAGCAAAAACCCCATGTGTAATAATTGTCAACATTATAAACAGCTCTTTCAGAAAGTTTTTTTTCAATAGCTCAATAGTTTTACTTTTCAATTCAACAACTTCTATTATTGAATGGCTCCCATACTTATAACATTTTAAAAGTGCTGTAGCAGCATAAGGATAAATAGTTTTCCTTCTTGTAAGGGTTTAATGACTTAAATCAATAAAATAATGCTGCGTATTTGGTGAAACAGTAGCTAGGACTTGTTGGCATTTGTCTTTTCCCCTCCTCCATTCACCTAGCCTTTGTGGCAATATAACCAATTAATGTTGTGCTCATGTTACCATCACCATATTTAAGATCTTCCTGTTCTGAGTGGTTGCTTTAAAATATTCTTTCTGACTTGTTTTGCTCTCTTAATGTTCCTCTTAGGACTTCCTTTCTCAGTGAACCAATGTGATAATTACTAGCAGCTGCTTTAAAAATGGCACTTAAAATGGAAAAAAACCTTAAGTTTTGCATATTCTTTTAAAATCATCCTGTTCCCCAAGACACTGGTGAACTGAGTGGCTGGTGTCTCTGTGTTAAGTAAGTAAAATGGGTTATGGGGATAGGCTGGACAACTGATTGCCACTGCTGCATGAATTTTATTTTTTTTAACTTTGAGTTTATTTTCCACCTGTTGCAAATTAGGAAGGTTTCCACTTGCATCACTTCATTACAGCCTTTAGTTTCAAGTGTTCTGTGTTTCAAGGTAGCTTCAGTATCATGGCTGAAAAGCTACAGCAATGAGAAAATTTTAAAACTTGCATACTTTTGTAATTAATACTACTTTTTTTTTTTTTAACAAGCCTTTACAAATGCTACATATTGCCAGCAGCTATGTTAAAGTAACTCCCATTTTTTTCCTTGACTTTCCTGTGAATCAGTCCTCTTCTGGGTTAAAAGGGAATCGTCAGTTTAAACACCTGGAGATTTATATTTCTAGCTTGGCAATGAGTAGCTGATCTCATGTTCTCAAAACACGTCCAGCCTAAAAAGCTTATTAGAATTGGGTCTGTAGTATGTGTAGAAACCACTGAAAATTTCAAACTTGCTTTCTAGAGCCCAGTCTTGAATAGTTTGGGGGTTTTTTTGTACAAAGATTAATGTGTTGTGTGAAAGTCTGTACAATAACAGTCATTTGAAAAGTACTGCTAGAGTGTTGCAACCTTTAGCCAGCAATTGTACTGTTCTAACTTAAAAGCTTCTGGTTGATCTCCCTTCAACCATTGCATATTGGAGGGTCTGAACAAAGCTCCCAGGCAGGTCAGGTTCTTACAGCTTGGGATTGACTCCAGCTTGACAGGGCCTTTGTGCTTTGCAGGTTTTAAGGGATCTGAACAGAGGGCAACAGGAGTCTTTTCAGAGTTACTTGATGCGGAGGGATAAATGCCAGTTATGTTTGAATTGTTCTCCCTGAAAACTTTCTTTTTGACTTTTATTTTTAGACATGGGAAAATCACTTTCTCACCTGCCTATGCATACGTGCAAGGAAGATGGCTATGATGGAGGCACAGTGTCTGATAATATGAGGAATGGGTTAGTTCACTCAGAATCGCACAACGAAGATGGCAGATGTGGAGACGTATCGCAGTTTCCCTATGTGGAATTTACGGGAAGAGACAGCGTCACCTGCCCGACTTGCCAGGGAACAGGAAGAATTCCACGAGGCAAGTTTTCTTTATTTCTTTCTTTAACCTATAAAATCTACCTCATAACCATGTGCACTTGTAACTATAATAATCAGTAACAAATAGCTCTCCTAGTCAAGATGAAGTTTTTTCATCTTTTTGACTTCTTAGCACCAAGCATTTTGTTACAATTACACTGGATGAATGAAACAAATTGAGTCAGCTTTGGCTGTTACCTGTTGGGTCTTCTGTCTTTACAATGCCAGTGTTTCTTGCTTCTCAGCTTTAAATTCACACATAATCCTAGCTCTTGCAAGTTGAATTTGCAAACCTTTATTTTTGTGATATTTTATTGCATCTCTTTTTAAGTACCTATTTTGAAACTATTTGAATCAATATATAACTTTGCAAAAACAACTGCAAATACAGAGTGTGAAAGTATGCCTGTGATACAATACCTTTTTCCTCGTTATTTATAGTGAATTTTCTTGCCCTCCCTTCTGCCAGTGCCCCTTGCTTTCCCCTAGGCAGAGGGACCCCAGCTGGGAATTGAAAATATATAGGATCTCTGTCTGCCTTGGGAAGGAGTAGTCTGCAGAGCATTAGTTCTTTGTCCCTGACTGTTTTGTTTGCTTGCTGCCCTCATCCTTTGCTTTTCCTTTTCTTCTAATAAAATATTCTGCTTTATTAAACTTCTTTCCTATATGATAAGCCGCCTGAATAGCTGTTTAGAAACAGACCTCGCTGAAGATCTTCCCTTTGACTGTGGGGAGGAACTGATGAGAAGGTTTTGTGTTTGGGGCTGTTTTTTGAGGGGAGAGGGGAAGAATTAATTGTTCATAAAATAACCGCATGACTAGTAAGGAAGACTGTAACATGTGACATGATGGATAAACTGCATAATAAACACATGAAAATGTGTTTTGTTACTTGGACAGCTTTACCTTTTCAGTATGATTAAGTATGAAAGTAGGACTGTGCTGTTTTGTTCAAAGGTTGAAGATGCTTCATTGAAGTTGAGATAAAAATCCATTTTTAAATTGGTAAAGGTTTTTTAGAAGGTTGATGTTACATAAAACTGCCTGCTTAGTTAGCATGCTTTGCGCAGCTTAGTGATTCAGAATGGAATCACTTCGAAGTGGTTGATTAGCTAAGTGGTAATGCTGTTCAAATTCTGCATTTAGCTTAAAAAATGCAAATCTGACTTGGTCTTGAGGCGCCTCTGTTGTCATATGGATGAATCTTAATTCCATTTTCTTGTATAGCAAAAGCTATAAAGGCAGATGTAGTCTGTGTATTTTCAACAGCTCATCTGTGTTTTTGTTTTTTTAATTTTACTGTTAAGATATCCCGTTTTGAAAATGCTGTCTCATGAAATAACTTGTTGCTTGGAGAAATTCCAGTAAATACTTTTTTGGCTTCCAAGGTGCTGCAGCTCAGTCCCGTGAGAAATGGTTGCATATACCACTGATTTCCACAATGTAGTATATGTATAACTTGCGTTGCCAAAGCCACACAAATTGATACATGTATCTGGTTTTAAACAAACCTGACTTCTGTTTTAAGAAGAGTACATACAGAATGCCTTCTGGATCGGTTCTTACTGCCTGAGCTTCTGAGTGTTTTTTTCCTGTGATTTTACCTGGTCTGGCATAGAGAGCTGGAAGCTGTTATGTACCTCTGTTTCTCTCGAGGAAACGGTGACAGAGACATGTCATCTCCTGTGCATGTATGCAGCAGAGAGGCAGAACTTGTTGCTGTTTTGCTCTTTGTGGGCTTGGTGTTTTTTTCCTCTTGGTGTTGTGTAAGCCATACTCTTTTGCAGAAAGTGACATAAGCTACAGTAGTGTTCTACTTGGGTCATTATCTGGAATTTAAATGTTTATCTTTAGTGTTTATTCTTTGGTGCCATTAAGTTATAACGGGCAGTCTTTGTTTGAAGTAGCTGCAACAATGCTTATTCTTTGTTGGTTTAAATTCTGAAAGGGTGTTTTTGTTTCCAGGGCAGGAAAATCAGCTGGTAGCATTAATTCCATACAGTGATCAGAGACTGAGGCCAAGAAGAACGTAAGTTAATAGTTGTCGTACATGAATCTACAGTCAATTCTTCTATTCTAGTTAAAATTCAGCAATTTAAAGGAGATAGTGTTAAGAAGAATTAAGCAAAAAATCACTGGAATGTTTTCTTGCGTTCAGTATTGGAAGAACCCTGCTCATGAGTAATATCAGCCTTAACCTTTAACTCTTGGAGAGTTATTTATTAACAGGTGTGCATACTCCCATCACAGTATGTCTTATGAAGCCAAGTAATACTGTATTATCTCTTCATGTAATTATTTATCTGAATGTCTACAGTAATTATGCAAGTATTTGTCAATCTCTGTAGCATTTTAGTTGATCTAAGCAGATACATATTCAATGTTAAAGTCTGAGCAAAGTGATAACTTCTTTGAGCCGCTACTACAAAACAGGTCGCCTAGAAATTCATCTGTAAAGCTAGCAAAATCAACAAATTCATCATCCTGATATAGTGCTGCTTTTTTTTTTTCTTTCCCCCCTGGGATCTACTTAAAGGTTTAATTACAGTGCTCAGGGCTTCTTGTTCTGACACTTCTTGTTGGTTTTCTTTCCTTAATGTTTGGGTGTTTCTATAGTAAATAGAAATGAATGCCAGGGGGCAAAAATCCCCCAATAAGTTCACATAATACTATCCTGGATTGTATATCTTATGTAATAGTAGTACGAATTTGAAACAAAATTGGAGCTGAAATAGAGCCTTTTATTTGTGTACTTTTAAAATTATTGTACATACATGCCCTTTTTAGTATTAGGTTAATTGTGAATTTTGTGTTCCTTAGCAGGAGTCTAACACTTTCCCTGAAAGTCTCTTACGACTTGTAAGAGCTTTATTCTTCTTTCTCGGTGTGTTTTGCAAGAGTCCTGCAGAATGACAAAAATTCTGCTATAAATAGACTTTAAGAGGAAGTGCTTAAGTTTCAAAGCATAAAAATATTTACCTCTTCCATTTTCCTCTGTAAGTTACAGATGTTGGGATAACCACATGTTTGAAACTTGATTTCTGGTGTGTATATACAAGAATAACATCTCTTTGAGACATAGATGTGAAGTGCAGCATAGTTGGGTTTTTTTCTCCCCTTCGGAAGCCAAGGGAAACTATAAATAGACTGAACTAGTTGTATTGACTAGTCATGCTCCTTATCGCTTAAAATAACATGCCACTATTGCTTAATGTGCTTTCGACTCTGAAATGTGCTCTCTTTTTATCTTCTGCAGAAAGCTCTACGTGACTGCTTCTGTAATTGTATGTTTACTACTTTCTGGACTGGCTGTATTCTTCTTGTTTCCTCGTTCAATCGATGTTGAATACATTGGTGTGAAGTCAGTATATGTCACTTATGAACAGGGTAGACGTATAATATATCTAAATATTACGGTAAGTCTTGCTATCTGTTTGGATGTTTGTAATGGATAAATGCGACAAGAGATACTACTGTGACAGTTTAATATGCATAGAAATTGTACCTAGCTGGTAAACTTAGTTAGTGCCTTAAGAAATACAAGCAGTTAAAATTACCAGTTTGAAAAATGTAACTGGACCTGCTGTAGCTGGTTCCTGTAGCTATAGCTAATAGAGGTGTAGTTGCAAGCTACCATTGGGTCTTCTGTTTTCATGGGAACACTGACTTTACAGTTCTTTACATTATTTTTGGAATATGTGTGAATGTAGTGTGTGTATGTAGGAATGTTTTTTTAAATGCTTCCTGGTATTAGGCATCTGTCAAAATTGGTTTTGAGGAAAAATAATTTCTTATCCACCTTAAAACTTAGAGTTCTTTCCATACGCTTCTTGGTAATGCAGTCAATACAGGATTGCATAAAGACTTTTGGTAGAGTTCCTTATTTTAAGTAAAGCAAAGCAGCCATGAGAGAAAAGAGTCTTATGATGGCTAAATTTCCTGGAAGGAATAATTGAGGATAGGAAGAACTGCAGTATTTGCAATGGAGGGTGGTCACCATGGAAGTTGTACAGACATTTGTGCTTCTCAATATATGCCAAAAAAACATGAGGAGGAGAGTAAGTGATGGTCCCTTACACCCCTCCCTCCCAATCCTAGAAGTCAGGAAAATATACTTGCCTAATTTCAGGTATTACTGTCTCAGGCACAAATTTCAAAATGTGTATTCATCAATATACACCAAATGAATAGCCGTTACTGTTTTGTGTTGTGTTTGGGTTTTTTTCAGAACACACTAAATATAACAAACAACAACTATTATTCTGTTGAAGTGGCAAATATCACAGCCCAAGTTCAGTTTTCAAAAACAGTTATTGGCAAAGCACGGCTAAACAACATCACCAACATTGGTCCTCTGGACATGAAACAGGTAAATAGAATAGGCTTTCAAAGTTGAATACATGTTAATTTTCATATATAGATCTACTTACTTGTGTTTTCGTTGGGTTATTTTTGTTGTGTTTTTTTTTTTTTTAGATTGACTATATGGTGCCCACAGTCATACAAGATGAAATGAGCTACATGTTGTAAGTGTACTGACCTCTAAATATCTCATGGGTCTTAGTAAAAAATTATAGTGGTGCTAAAACTGACTTTTTCCAGTCAGCAGAAATGTATTTGCAGAGATGTTGTGCCATTTACTTTGTGTGGTAGCACTGGGGGTTGTACGGTGGATCACATTTCAGTGTTTCGCTAGCTAGTCAGTTTAGGTTCTGTGTTAGCTATAACTAGCTAGTTGTTTGGATCCTGGAGAGTCCTGTAAAATCGGTTTAGGTTGAATACAGGAGACCTGAGAGACCTGAGGTGTCTGCGTACGATCATCTGGATTCAGCAGACCTGTGTGATGAAATCAGCATCATACAGGGCACTTCCACCCATTTATTTTAGAGAGCTAGGTCAATGTGGAGTTCACCTTCAATGTAGTTTCCTAGCTACAGTTTCATCGTGTGTGGTTTTTTTGTTTCGGTGTCTTTTTGTTTTTCTTTATTGGTTGGTTGATATGTGTTTTTTCTTGGTTTAATTTTAGACAGATTTATTTCCAGATGATCTGGACTTAAAAAACAGTACGTTGGTTTTGTAGCTCTCTGTTCGTCAGCCAGGATGTGCTGTTAGGTACAAGCTGGCTTTATATTATGTTACAGGCTGTCTATATTTTGGATTAGAAAAGTACAATAACTGAGAATATCTGGCATTTGGTCTAACTAAATCTTGTTTTAAGCCTAGTAGGAAAAAAAATAAAAAAAATTGTCATTACTATAGATACCAATATAAAAAACTTATAATACCAAATGTCTTATTTTTATTTTCATGTAATTTGGATCACCTGTGTCTGTTCACTGTTTAGTACTTCACTATATGTTTGTTGGTGCTGGGGAAAAGAATGACAATGGCATGCAAATATTGTGAGTGGCTGCCATGCCACCCTGTTGAACTGGTCACATGCCTTTCGTTCCAGAGCTGAAAAATTTGTGACCAAGAGCAATTGATTTAAGGACGGGGGTGGGAAAAGAGTATGCACTTATATAGTGCTCTGTGTAACTGGTATGTAGGTGCACGTCAGAAAATGTAAGTTCGAAAAGGTATCTTGCAAGAAAATAATAACTCTGGCAGTAACTTCAAAATCTCTGCAGATTGGTAAAAGGTCATTCTGCAGAATGCAGAAGTGGATGAGTGCAAAAAAAAAAGGGAATTTCCTAAGTTCTTGATATTTTTCAAGCAAGAACAGCAAGCCCCTCAAGACCTTTTTTTGATAGAAGTTGCTGCTTTTACATGAAAAGATGCTGAAGTTGGCATAACATTGATCTTTTGTTGTAAATTTTCCTTTCTGTGTATAAATTTAACAACATGAAGTGAAATTGCAGCAAATTGTGTCTATATTCCTTCATAGTAGAAGTCTTCATCAGTGACGAAGTGGTATTGACATTCTTTAATGTAGTCGTTGAGGTTAACTTTGATTAGCTTTTGAAAGATGGAGTGACCACTGTCTCACAGGACACTTTTGTTTTTTAGATAATTACCTGTAAAAGCTTGATGCAAATCTAACAGCTGTTTTTCTTTTTTGCAGTGACTTCTGTACTTTAGCATCTATCAAAGTGCATAACATAGTAGTGATGATGCAGTAAGTATGGAAGCTTCCTAGTTGTTGGAAACAACTTTAAAAGCCATGTAATTCTCATTGAAATATTACTCAGAAATACTTAATCCTGGAGTCTGTGCATCATAGATGAAATCAACTTGTTTTCTAGTGTAGTAGCTTCATAGTTCTTGAAACTGAACTGTGTCTTTCATCTGGTAAAGACACTTGAATAGGCAGAACTGTTATTACTCTATCTGCTCTGCAGTTGGGCTGTAGCTGCGGAGCTATCAAGGTCTCAAATGCTTTGAAATGAGTTTGTGTGCCAGCCACTGTTCAAAAATTGCTGAGATCTTCGTGATCTTGAAGTGGTTACAGGCTGCTGGTACTCTGCCAGGGTCTGCTCATTGTGACTGATTGCATAAATAGCAGCATGGGGGGGCTTTCTTGGGGCGGGGGCAGTGTGTGGCAAGAGGGAAGATTTGTAGACCAACCGTGGCTGTAGCTTCTCTAATAATCGTTTGCTTTCTCCTTGCAAAGCAAGGTATTAATGAATAAACCTCAGCTTTACCATCTTTAGGAAAAAATAAGGCTGTGCTCAGGAAAGCAAATGTCTTTGATGGAGAAAATCTGTTGTGGTAACTAGTATTGCTTTTAACTTTATTTAAAACTTTCTTCTTAATAATATTACATATTTTGTTCCAAAACTTTTTCCTTAAAAACCCTGGTAATGTAGAAACACTGATCTTTAGAATAGGGAACTTAAGTCCCTTACAAAACAAATCTCTCCTGTTTTGTCTTTTTCAGAGTGACAGTGACAACTTCTTACTTTGGCCACTCTGAGCAAATATCCCAGGAGAGATACCAGTATGTGGACTGTGGAGGAAACACAACCTACCAGCTGGGCCAGTCAGAATATTTAAATGTACTTCAGCCCCCGCAGTAAAAGCACCTGTTGGTTAGTGTGGAATGACTGCGGTTGATGCTTGCAGAGATCCTTTGAATAGGACTGGTACTACGTGAAGGGGAGAGTACGTGCATGTAAAGCATAGCGAACATGGTGACCCGTTCACTTTAGATGCAAGGAGGGAAAAGGTGCAAAATGTATATAGATGCACTTGTTAAATGTCGTGTTTTCCCCTTCTGTTTGCTTTTTATTACTGTAAGCACTTCTGTCAAGTTGTGTGGTGGGAGGGAGAGGGGGAACATCAGATTCTTGAACTGAATTGGGACCTTTCCTCACAGTGTGGTACGTCAACTTAGAGTAACTGTGTGTGTGTCTGTGTTTAGGTGAAATGTGTCACTAATGAGCGTTTTAGAAAAATTGATACTCATAAACTTTACGTTTATACTTCATTTCTTGGTATTTGCTATTGAAACTGGCAGTATTACTACTTAAGTAATAAGATTACTTTGAGGTATCTGGGTGTGAAACTTCTATTAGTAAACCGGTGGCAATAGCTCTTTAATTTGGGATTCTAATTTTCATTTGTTATACATGATTAGAGGTGACGTGCAGCCTGTGAAAGCCAGGAAAGCTCTCTTGGATGACACTATATTTGAATGTGGAATTTCTAGAATCTGGCATCTTTTCATTCATATTCCCTCCTGCTACCTCTGGGATGTTATAAGGAGAACGTACGTTACTAGATTTAGAGTTGTGTTTAAAAACAAAATAAAAACCAACCCCCAGAGGAAAAATTCAAGATTGTAGAAGATGTATGGGTAAAAAATTTGACTGTGTCATTCTACCTTTTTTTTTTTTAGCAGACTTTTGAGTACAGCTATTAAAATCAAGATTGTGCAGTTTGAACTAGGTGGGAAACTGTTAGAGCATGGGTTTGGGCAGCTTGATGTAAGTTTTCATCATTTCTATTGTTTTAATATACTGTGTATCTAAACTACTCGTAAGTGTTAATTTGTTGGGGTGTCTATATTTAGTCTGCAGGCTCAGTAAGCAACACAGTAATCTGAACCTCCAGAGCACTTGGTTCACATCAAAATTATATAAGGGAGAATAAAGCAATGCTTTCCATAAGAGTAAATGCTGATGTAATCATGAGACTGACTTATTAACAAAGCTATTAAATAGTTTTAGTAGGATAGTTTGCACAGGGAGAATTTCCGGGGTTATTATCAAACATGGTGATTGTAAATTTGGTGTCCAAAGCTGCTTGACTTCTGAAGGCTGACTGTTCTAAGGGTTAGGTACGAGACTTTTTAACTAGATCATGATTGTTTTATTTCTGAATTAGATAAAATGCAGCTGTAAGAAGATACCGTTGAGACTGTTGCATTGTAATGAATAATATATTTTTTAAAATAGATGTTGTGGTTTTCATGCTGCCCATCTCCTGAAAATAAGCTACATAAAATGAATTAGAAATAAACACTATGGAAAAAGGCTCTTGAGTAACTTCTTGCAACTAACAATCTCTTACGCTCCTGTACTTTCAGTGAAGATACATGTCTAAACTAATTACTCTTTTCTTTATCGGCCTTTCTTAGGTGGACCTAATTGGGTGGGGGTGGTGGGGAAATATCGATTATGTAAGACTGATTTAAAAGAAATGAAGTCGCAGTAGAAAAAAAAAACCCACTCCTCTGTTTGAATTGTTATGAGAGCTTATGCTGAATATCTATGAAAAATTTTGGAAGCTAAACTGTCAGTTTCATATAATTGTTGATAAGATGAAGATGTCAGCTTTTGGCTTTGGAGAACTTCTGGACCTGGACTAGTCAGTTCTGATGAGTTACTGTAGTTATGTTCTGAAAAGTATTCTTGAATCTGGGCACTAAAAGTAAACCTTCTTTATTACAGCTTACAATCGTGAGGGAAACTAGTCCACAATTGACTTTAATCTTCCTAGAGTGTAGATGAGGTTCAGTCCTGTGGCTGATAGTCTGAAAAGATACAGGTGATAACTAAAGGCCGGGATAGAGAGGAGCTGTCTAGAAGCAGAGAGGTAAACTCTTGTAGAAAGATTTGTTTATATCGGAGAGTAGGGAGAGAATTCAGGTTTAAATCATGTCAGATCTGAAGTCAGCCAGCAAGTGATATGGATTTTTTTTTTTCCCCTTCTAGGCCTAAGTATTTACACCTAGAGTGGTTGGGTTTTTTGTTTAGTTTTTGGTTTTTTGATTTGGCTTTTTGAAGTAGAAAAAGAAGAAAACATCTCTAGGCAGATATTTATATCAATTTAAAACAAAATTTTTCTTCAAAGGATAAAGGTAATCTAAAAATAACTGGAATGGCACAATGATGAAATTATTTGGGGACAGTAGTGAATGCCGCTTGAACAAGCGTGGAGGGGGGACGTTACACAGTGTTGAGACTCAAGCTGTCCTTTGACAGTTTGGCAGACATGCTGAGTAAAATACATACGTCAATCTGTGGATCTTGCCTTGCATGAAATGCTTGGTATTGGCTAATTTAAAATATAGAATTATGAGCGGAATAATTCTATGTATGTGGCGGAAGGGGGAAGATACAACTCTTCATGTCTGTCATCTGGGATATCTAATGCATGTAAACTTTAACACCATCAATTTGTAGTTAGACTTCCTGAATGACTAAGAGTTCTCACCTTAAAAAATAAAGGGTGAGGTGAAGAATCCTATTGATGAATCCTCAAATTAAGTCAGTTATAGGAGAATCAGGCTTAAGGTTCTGCGTGTGCTTGTATATCCTTGTAAAACTGTCAGCTTATTACTAACCAAACAAGGCAAGTATTTGAATTTACTCATTTTAATGTAGCATCTCATCTCATATGAGGTCAGCATCTCATAAACAGGTCAGCATCTGTTTGAATGTTTAACTTAGACTTGATTTCTGTGGTGGAGCTTGGAAATATGCTAAGGGAGCAAGGGAAGTCAGTATTAACTTGTATAACTCTTTAAACAAGCTATGAGAATAGAGCCGAGTGACAGACCTGTAATTATCACACTTTCATTTTTTTATCTTGATTTTAAAATAAAAAAGGCAAGCCTTTCAGTTCACTGTAAATCAATAAGTACAAATTCTCTCCAGAAGGTCAACTTGAAGAATCGTAATTTTTTTTTATGGTTTGTTTTCCTGTATATGAGGTAGTTCCTGAAGGACTTCTGAAGTGATTTCACTTGTAACTTCCCCATAATCTTCAAAAACTATCAAATATGTATATGCTGGCACTGTAGTGTTGTGTTTCAAGGGATTTATTTCTAGTATAATTCTTTTCACTTGAATGCTTTGTAGCAATTCCTGTACCAAAACCTGTTGCACTTTAAAATGAAAGCTCTGTTTGTTTTCTCTTAAAACAGTGGTCCAAATGTTGCACTGTAATGGCACAATTGAAAAACAAAACTTAATGTATTCTGTATAAAATAACTGTAAAACTTCAAAACCATTACTTAAGGTAAATTAACATGGAACACTAAAATGTGTAAGAATGTTGGCTATTTGGGTATTCTGACATGAAAAACAGAACTATTTTATATTTTAAATATGATGCTTATCATATTTTAAATATGATGCTTTAAAAATAAGTGAATGAATAAAGCCACCAAACAAACTCAAAAGATCTAACCATCAAATATCCATTTGGAGAGATTTAAAGGGAAGCGCTATTACTAAAAAAAGTGTGGTACCTGACACTTACTCTTGAATTCCTGGTGTGGGGAAAAGCCTGTAGAAGCTCATTCATAACTTCTTTACTCATTGTGATTATTGAGGGGACAGTTGCTTAATTCTTAACCTTTTGTGAAGACGAGCGTAACTTTTTCCTGCGTGGTGCAGCTTTGAAGTTCTTAATGCACTTCTGATTTGTGCGTGACCTTGATATTAACATTGTGGTGTTTATATTTTGCAGCCTTCTGTTGGCAGACTTAAATACATGCCTTAGTTGACTTTGCTCCAAATTGTCCTTGAAGTTCTGCAAATAAATACATTTTTTTCGTAGTTGTACATTGCAAACACGACTGGGTTTTTTAGCGTGTGGTGTATAAAGCTAGCCATTTAAGCACTGAATCTCTAAGTGCTTGGATTGAACTGTTGAGGTCTTCAAGCATCTGACTGAAGTGTTATGCCCTCATGATGGGAAGGATAGTGGTTGGAGTAGTATGCAAAAGATTTCTAGATTCAGAAAATGTTAAAAGAAAAAAGGTTATTTCTTATTTAGCATTTGAGGCTTCATTTTTTTTTTTTTTCCTTTGTGGGTTTTCTTTTTTTTTTGGTGGTGATGGGGTGGTTAGTTGTGATCTTACTTTTCTTCTCACCCCCCAGATCTATAGTGGGACATCTATCTGTTCCCAGGCAGCATCTTCTGAAATCAGTGACTTGTTTCAGAGTTGGGCAGCTACCTGAAGCTTAACAGCAGTTGGACTGGCCCGTGAGAGTTAAGAGATAAGTAAGACTAGCAGTAATACCTCTGAAAACTAATTACTTTTTTTTTACTTGCCCGTATAACAAAATGCCACAACCCTGACAATACTGCCAGGCTTACTGTTACTTCTGAAAGGGAAAGATAAGTAATGGAAGTGCAACCAATGTACTTCAATAATGGACTGCTGCAACCAGCAAAACGTTTGTTGGTGTCGGCCCCGATCATGCCAAAAAATCTAGGTTGTTTTTTTGGCTTTGGGGGGAAGGTTTAAAACCCAAGCCAAAACCCAATGAAAACACGTTGAAAACAATAATTTGGATATGATAAAAACATCCAGTGTTTGTCTACTTGAGAAGTCACCTTCCTATTTTACCTTGAGCTGGGGAATTCTGGTCATTGCCAGCGGGGTAGTTTGGGGTAGCTTGTTCTGCTGCCCTACAGATTTTGTCATGTAAACCTGCTTTTCAGCCCATAAGCAGGCCTGTTTTACAGGAGCAGTTGCCTGCAAGGAATCTGCAATTAAAGTTAGCGTTGGGCCCTGCGGCACAGTGCGGGACTGTTTGGAGGCAGTAACAGGCTGGTTCTCGTACTGTCCCCTTCCACCAGCCGTCATAAGGGTCTTACAACCTGGATACCTACGTCTTTTGGGTACTGAAACTGCTTTTACTTTGTATGAGCAGGGATATTTAGTGCCAGACATGCAAGTATATTATGATGCCTGAATATTTAGGGTCTGACTGTCAGTGATTTAGTTCTTTTTCTTGTTTTGTTTAAGGAAGCAAACTTAACCACTGTTAACATCCACTGTACAGAGTGTGCATATAATAGCTTGAGATATGTATAGAAATACTAATGAGTGATAACTATTTTTGTAATTTAAGAATTGTAAACTGTTGTTCTTGTAACTGTGTAGCAAACAATCTATTAACTTAAGCATGATAAACACTATATAAGTCAAGGGGTATTTGGGAATGACTTGTGGGAGACAGAAGCTACCTTAATGTAAGTTAACTGGGGCAAGGGATTTTGTTATCTAGAGGTTCAAAACCTGGAGTTAATTTCATTATGAATATGTTTCTAGACAGGATTGTTTGACTCAAAGAATGGTATTAAATTTTCTATTAAAAAAATCTTGGGTCATGTATCTCTCTTTTTAAACTGACTTAATATTTTTCTCTCCTCCTTCACTCTGCCACAAGCTTTCCCCCTATCTCCCCATATTTTTTTTTACACAAGCCTACATGTATTTTCAATGGCATGATTTCAATTTTTGTAACTACTGGCATTCCATGATGTCTAATTTTTTTTTTAATATTGTGTTTTATCTTAAGTCCACAATAAACTGGAGTATCTGAAAGCTAAGCACCACATGTGAATGAATTACTTTATTGTACTAAAGTTAGTGAGTTAAAACCCTAGGCTGTCGTGGTGGGTTGACACTTTTTCCCCTGGTGGGGTGGTGGACAGAAGGTCAAAAGCAAGAAAACTCAGACTGTTTAATAGGACAACGAAGCTGTGCACAAGCAAAGCAGAATAAGGAATCTATTTCCTCTCAGCCAGCAGGTGTTTACAATGGGAAGACAAAGACCATAATCCTGAATATCCCTCCTTCCTCCTCCTTTCCCTGAGCTTTTATTGCTGAGCATGATCGTAGAATAGTTTGGATTAGAAGGGACCTTAAAGATGATCTAGTTCCAAGCCCCCTGCCCTGGGCAGGGACACCTCCCACTAGACCAGGCTGCTCAAAGCCCCGTCCAGCCTGGCCTTGAACACCTTCAGGGATGAGGATCCACAACTTCTCTGGGCATATGATCCTATATGGAATATCCCTTTGGTCAGTTGGGGGCAGCTGTCCTGGCTGTGTCCCCTCCCAGCCTCTTGACCACCCCCAACCTACTCACTGCAGGGTTGGACGGAATTGGAGGGGGGGTGGGGGGAAGAGGGGGCGGCAATGAAAAAGGAAACTGCTGTATGAGCTCTGCTCAGCGTTAACCAAAACACAGCACTATAGGGGCTGCTGTGAAGAAAATTTACTCCAGAGGAAAATTAAGCCAGACCCAGTACAGCTATTTGCAAAGTTGCTATAAAGAACTGTTATATCCTAAAGGCTTTAATCTTGAAAAGCTGGACGACAAAGAACACGGCTTTATTTGAAGCATTCAAAACATTCATAGCATGTTCAGATTTTACAGATTGTCTGTTACAAATGTTTTTGAACAACTTAATGGGGCTTATCTAAGGTTTCTCCTGGAGAAACTGGTTGTATATTCATGACTACTACATTGGTTTTCTGATATGACTTCTAATGGATAAGTAACAGAGGCTTAGGGCGTGGGGGGTTTTCAGACTGTTTTGTTCAGCTTGTGGATCTCTAAACTGCTTTTTTTTTTTTAAACTAAGTTTAGATGGAAAACTTAGTCGTGCTTGCTCTTTTCTTTCTCCTACAGTCCCTTTTCCTTCCCAGAGTTGTCATAGCTGTTGTCCAAACTTCCCTATTTAGGCAAGCCCATTATTGAACACTGTAAATTGGAGAACATTAACCTTTTAAGCAGTATTTCACTTTATACAAATAAGAGCTTGAAGACATGTGAAGAACTGCTTCTCTCTTGTTCTGCCTGTCTGGGGACAGGTAGGCAAAAGTATGTCTTCAGCAGTGAACAGTTTTATTTGATCCAAATACTTCAAACTACATGGTTTGGATTCCTCTCCTGTTTGTTTTGTTGTTTTGTTTTTTTTTTCCATCCAGAGCACGTAGGGGAGTACAAAGGTGAAATCCTACCAGGCAAATTTCAAACATCACCTTGTCCGTCTGGAGAGCATGAAAAGGATTGAAAAGGAGTACACTGACAGATGGGGATAGGTAAACAAATGTGAATTTGGAGAAGTTTAAAGACCTAAAAATTGCTATTCCAGAACAACCGAAATAGATGTTTTTGAGACCTAACTGCTGAAAGATCTGACGTCTTCAAATGGCCTAGTTTCAAAGACCCAACAATTACAAACTTCTGAAAGGTTTTGGGGGTTTCCCTGTCTGGCTGTAGATTGCTTTCCTTTTACTTCTCAAGATTCCATACAGCTTTCTGTATAAGGGTTGGGTTATGTTACTGTGTTACGTGGGTTATTACTATGTTACTGGGCTTTGGGTACACTTGTGATGAATGACACTAATTGCCTTCTAGCGTGAAGACGATGTCTATCTCGCAACTTAAAGAATTCCAAATCACACGTTTAATTTTGCTAGAAGTCTCTTGATGTCAGGTGAGGTAAAGATCCCCATACATTTTTGTTTTGATTTTTTTTTTGTTTTGATTTTTTTCTTTTTTTTTTTCCCCCCCTTCTTCTCCAGGAATCCCTGCCTCGTGAGCCTGAAAGCTGAGATGCCTCACTCCTGTGTATGGGTAGCAAGTGCCACACAGCTTAATGAGTTGTCATGGACACTGTGGAGTTGACACTGCTCCATAACGGAGCCGCTTTTTCATGAACCAGTGAATCACCTAATACGGTAAAACTAGAACTTGATTAAGGAGCTACAGCATCACTGTAACGTAACATTCCACTGGCTACAGTTATGGGTATTTGAAGGGTAATGATGTTGATTATTCTTGAGGGATTTTTGGGAAGTAACACTGCTATCAGCCCTAGCAATACAGTTGAGATTGAGAAATGAATGTAATGTGCCTTTATCTGACTTTTCCTCTGAGAGTCGTACCACGAGGCGGCTGTTCTGGTACTGGTGAGAGGTGTGATATAAGAGTTACTTCAATAGATAGTAATATCTAGAAAAACAGAAGGTAAACACCCACTGACTGTTTTTCATGAGTTTTGGAGGCTTCTATACTACAGGGATATAATCATTTCTTAAACATTAAGTCTGTCTTAAATAGCTTAGGTTTGGCGAATGTTAGTGGCTGCCTGTGTGGGGATCCATTTAATTGATCGAATTCACCCACCATAACTGTGTGACCAAATTTTACATTTGATGTGTTTAAACGTGTTGACACAATCACTGCAGCTATTTCGCTTTCCATGCTGATGCTGAGTTTGTGAACTTTTCAGCAAATACGCAAAGAAATGTTAAAATAAGCCTTAGAAGCCCGCAACGTTGCTGCAGAATATAGATTTTAAAACTTGTACCATTTACAACCACTCTTGCTGCCAATCCAGAGACGGGGCAGAGCTGGTATTTCCATGCTGCTTTTAACATGCTAAGTGACCTGACATGCCTGACTCTCCTGTGGACGATTGATGATCAAGAGAGGATCCCGGCTGCTTTGACATCACCACCACCCTGTATGGGGTGCCAGGATCCAGCTTTTTGGTACTGGTAAATATTCTCAGGAGCCAGGGCTGAAGTGTTGCCCTGCGGATTTTGCGAGGGCCAGCAGTGTCCATGGAGGGACCCAGCAGATTTAAGCCACTCTTTGGTTTCTGGAAGCAAATGATGCTGTTGTGTAGACATAGACAGTGTCTTGCTCCTGCAGATGGCTACCAAGCTTGCCTTTGGTTTGCTCTCACTAAAAATGCAAAATAGTAGGGGAGAAGGGAACTGAGACTTAGAAAAAATAAAATGTGCTAATCTTATGTTGCATGCTGACAAGTAGACTGTTTGATATGCTAATACTTGAAAAATCCTATTTAGACTGAAAGCTGGGCTTCTCAAACATGGGAGGGATTCAATTTCCTTCTCAAAAGAGCGGTAGAAATGCTGAACGCAACTCAAGGTTACTTAGTAACCTTGGTGAGACCAGTTAAACCCGGGGGAAGGAGTGTGCAGGGTCCTTTATTTAAAAAAAAACAGAAAGAAGCCCCCCCAGCCCCTCAAAATAAAAAAAATAAAAAAAAACCAACTAAAACTAAAATAAAAAAAAACACAAAAAATAAAAAAAAACCCAAACAAACAAAACAAACCACCACTATTATTGCTAATTTACTTGTAGGTATAACAGATTGCTACTTACAGTGCAGTCTGAGGCACCCTAATTTTTATTCTGGTGCTGTTTCATCTTTTTTTCTCTGTAGAAAACTAACCTGCCAGGCTCGGCGTGCGCTGCTGCCTTCCCTCAATAGATGGTGCCCGGAGCTTGCGGCATGTGCTGGGGGCAGCGGCCTCCTCGGCGAGGTGGGTGCAGTTCAGGTGATGCTCGAGGAGCTGAAAAGTGCTCGCTGAGGAGGGGAACCTGGTTAAAAGTGTGTTTCTGCTTCGCAGCCTTTCACTGCTCCCCCCTGTCCCCCCCCCGCCCAGTGTTTAAGTGCAACCAGAAGGAGAAATAACGTTTCAGAAAAGAGCGGAGCTATCCCGGTTGAACTGTTCAGATGGAATAGAGTTTCAATCCAATAAATCCAGTACATGATTTTCCTTCGGAATGAGTGAAATATTTCAATTCAGAGGTCTATTTTGGATTTTAAAATGTAAAAGACCTGAGTATGTATTAACTGAGTAGCAGTTAATACATACAGAGTGTTGATGCTGAGAAGTTGAAATCAACAAAAAACCTTGCGCAACCCCTGTTTGTGTGTGTGTAGCTCACCAAACTCCAAATCTGGTTTCTCACCTCTTGCTCTTCTCGTGATGGCCTGATAACCATGGTCCACTTTGACATTCAAGCTGAATTGGTTTGGGGATTTTTTTAATCCATTATTGCCCAGTTGTGCTATGATCTACTGTCTTTGCTCCCTGCCTATGGTATACCAGCAGCGAGTCGATGGTGCTGATGAGAGTCTTTTCCAGAAGACTAGAAAACCGCTGCAGAGGGCTTTGCCACCAAGGCAGGCTGTGGGCTCCTTCAGGCTCAGCTCACTGTCTGCCAGCACCCCAGGCCCTTCTCAGCAGAGCTGCTCCCCAGCCCCACGGTGCCCAGGCTGTCTCGTTGTAGGGGTGGTTCCTTCCCAGGTGCAGGGCTTTGCGTTCATCCTTGTCAGATCTCTTTAGGTCACTGTGACCCATCCCTCCAGCCTCTCCGTGTCGTTCTGAATGGTGGCCTTACCCTTGAGCGTATCAGCCGGTCCCCCCAGTTTGGTGTCATCTGCAAACTTGATGAGGGTGCACTCTGTCTCCTTCTTAAGGTCGCTGATACAGTTTTAAACAGGACAGGTCCAAGAACAGACCCCTGCCCCCAGTCAGAGCACTGTCCGTTAACCACTACCCCCTGAGCCCAATCATCCAGCCTGTTTTTTAAACCGATTTATCTGTCTACCTACCCACAACCTAATGCCCTTTCTTGGATACAGGAATATTGTGGGAGATGGCCTCGAAAGTCACACTAAAGCGGAGATAAATGATATCTACTGCTCTCCCTTCGTCCCCAAATCCAGTCACAGGGCTTATGATATCTGTTTCATAAATCTGCTCTAACTGCTCCCAGCTCACCCCTCCTCCTTCACAGGACTGTCTTCCAGCAGGACTTGCTCTGTTTTTCCCAGTGAGGCTGACTGCTATGTAGCTCCTGGATTTGCCTTTTGTCCTTTTCTGAAGGTGAGGGCAGCATTTGCCTTTCTCCAGTCGTTTGGACCTTGCCGGATGTCCACAGTCTTTCAAAGATGGCAGAGAGTGGCCTTGCAAAGGTGTCAGCCACTTCTCCCAGTACCCCTGGATGCAGGAATGTGGAAGGTAAGTCCGTGCCTCTGGAAAGGCAGTAAGGGTCTGAGCACATGGGGAAGTGAGTGGTGGGTTAAAGGCCCCAGATGGAAAGAAAGCTTTTGTAGAAGCTCTCCTACCACCAGGAAGGGCTTTCCAAACCCTTCCAAGAAGATGCCGTAGGACAGGCTGACAGGATCTGGGACCTTCTAATACCTGCTCTGGTACTTTTCGTCCTTTTCCCCATCTTTAGCTGGGGGTTAGGTGTAGGAACTCCAGAGTTCCCTCGGGAAGTCTGGAAGGGAGGTGTGAGCTGGCTGGGAGCAGGACATGTCTGTGCAGATGTGTGCAAACCACTTCATACTCACTCAGCGTGCACTTCTGCCATTTAACTTTGGATCTCGTAGCCATGAGACCTGTCTTATGGAAATGTATACTCTGCTTGAGTTCCCTACCTTTCCTTTCTAAAAATATTCTTTTCAAGTCTCTGAAAGGGAAAGAGTCCCAGTATGTCTTCAGGCTCATAAAAGAAGTACCCACTTGAGAAAAGGCAAAGTTTGAGTGTGGGAATAGTTGGGATAGTCAAACTGATTGCCAAGGCACACACTTACTTACAGGCAGAAATGTATGAATTATACAATTATCAATTTCAAAATGACTCTAGAAGAGACTGATGTAATATTTTAATTCCCTGTAAATCAGTATTACCTTCTATCCTTCTGAAACCATGACCCTTGACTGCATCTGAATTCAGCAGGTTTGGATCATTCCTAAACCTAGATCTGTGCAAGGTCACTATAAATCCATGGGAGGGGATGGTACCAGTGCAGCGATTAATGTCACAGAATCACAGAAACTTCAGAGTTGGAAGGGACCTCTAGAGATCATGTAGTCCAACTCCCCTGCTAGAGCAGGATTGCCTAGAGCACATTACTCAGGGCTGCATCCAGGCGGGTCTTGAAAATCTCCAGAGAAGGGGACTCCACAACCTCCCTGGGCAGCCTGTTCCAGTGCTCCGTCACCCTCACAGTAAAGAAGTTTTTCCGTGTATTTGAACGGAACTTCCTATGTTCTAACTTGTGCCCATTGCCCCTCGTCCTGCCACTGGGAACCAATGAAAAGAGTCTGGCACCATCCTCCTTCAACCCACCCTTTAGATACTTGTATGCCATAATAAGGTCTCCCCTCAGCCTTCTCTTCTCCAGGCTAAAGAGTCCCAGCTCTCTCAGCCTTTCCTCATAAGGGAGATGCTCCAGTCCCTCAATCATCTTAGTTGCCCTACACTGGACTCTCTCCAGTAGTTCCCTGTCCCTCTTGAACTGGGGAGCCCAAAACTGGATGCAGTATTCCAGTTGTGGCCTCACCAGTGCAGAGTAGAGGGGGAGAATGACCTCCTTCGACCTACTGGCCACACTTTTCCCTATGCAGCCCAGGATTCCATTGGCCTTTTTGGCAACAAGGGCACATTGTTGGCTCATGGATAATTTACTGTCTACCAGGACCCCCAGATCCTTCTCCTCAGAACTACTTCCCAGCAGGTCCACCCCTAACCTATACTGGTGCTTAGCATTCTTCCTCCCCAGGTGGAGGACCTTGCACTTGCTTTTGTTGAACCTCATTATGTTCTTCTCTGCCCAGCTCTCCAGCCTGTCCAGGTCATGCTGGATGGCAGCACGGCCCTCTGGAGAGTCAGCCACCCCTCTCAGTTTGGTATCATCAGCGAACTTGCTGAGGATACACTCTGTCCCATCATCCAGTCATTAATGAATATACAGAACAAAATTGGACCGAGTATTGACCCCTGGGAGACACCACTGGTTACAGGCCTCCAACTAGACTCTATGCCGCTGATCACAACCCTCTGAGTTCTGTCACACAGCCAGCTCTTGATCCACCTCACTGTCACCTCATCTAGCCCATACTTCCTCAGCTTTCTAATGAGGATGTTATGGGAGACAGTGTCAAAAGCCTTGCTAAAGTCAAGGTAGATGACATCTACAGCTCTCCCCTCATCCAGCCAACCAGTTATAACATCATAGAAAGCTATCAGATTGGTCAAGCATGATTTACCCTTGGTAAATCCATGTTGACCACTTCCAATGACTTCCTGTTCCTCAACGTGTTTGGAGATGACATCCAGAATGAGTCGCTCCATTACCTTCCCAGGGACAGAGGTGAGACTAACCGGTCTGTAGTTCCCTGGCTCCTCCTTCTTGCCTTTTTTGAAGATTGGAGTGATGTCAGCCTTCCTCCAGTCCTCAGGCACCTCTCCTGTTCCCCATGACCTTGCAAAGACGATGGAGAGTGGTCTAGCAATAACATCTGCAGCTCTCATATAATGGTAGTAATCGCTACCATTATATTAACACGAACATTGGTAGAATCAGATAAATGTTCGTTAGACATAGAAGTGCTTATGTGAGATACTCTGTTCGGGCTTCTTGACTAAAAAAGCATTGTTAAGAGTTGTTCTTGATTAAAAACAATAGCTTTGAATTCTCTCCCAGGGGCATCTCTGCTATTACTGAGGCAGCTCCAAGACCTCATCACTAGGCATGTTTCCCTTAACATGTCAGAGTGATGAATTTAAATACATATTGTGTAACAGAGTACTAATATGTAAAAAAAACCCCAAACTTTTTGCATTGTGCAAATGTACCTATCTTGTTCAGTAGCAAGTTCTTAATAGTACATTGAGAAACCTGTCTCAAATTCAGTCTCTAACACATGCCTGGGAAAATCTTATTTCTCAGACATGTCTCGCTGTCTAGTTTTTAGCACACTCACATACTAGGCTTGAAGTTTGTATGTATTAATTTATTTAAAATCAGTTTTATTGCTTAATGGCTCGGACCCAGCATTCAAAACCAAGTAATTCCTGAATTCATTCACAGGCTCTCAAATTGTGACCTTTAAAGACCAAACTGCCTTACTTGCAGATAAAATGTGGATATTCTTACCCTTTCACTACAGAGAGACTTACTAGGATATAACGTCTTCAAGATATGTATGTCAAAAACCAGATTTTGAAAAGCAATTTTCCGCTGGTAAGAACAAGAGTGTATTTGAGAGTTATACGTACCAGTGCAGCTGGAGTGGCATCTGGTTTCTGTAGACACTTAACTTTCTAGTAAATGGCTATCTGGTCAGTAGAAAAAGCCTGGGCTGACTGTGTTGTTTCTTAATAGCTGGGGGAGGGGAAATTCAATGGGAAAGTGTAAATATTTAATATAACAACAAATGCATCGAGCAGTTACTTTTGTGTTTCACATCCATGCTCCTCCATAGTTTTTACATCTATAAGGCATTGAAGAACATCTCTGACTTGCCATGACCATGCAACAGACAAACTGGTCTGGGATTTTAGGTTGATGAGGATGGTGTCCTGCTTGAATTATTTTTTTTCCTGAGCTATTTGAATAATAGACAGTATTACCATACAGGGTAATCAGTATAGTCTTGATCTGACAATGTAATGCACTCATGATGGGCTGCACTGAACACATTCCCGGCTCTAACTTATCTGTTTTATTTTGGGGAAATCATCTGGGCAGCCTTTGTATGCAAGTAATGTTGTAATACCAAACCATGAGTGGGTGGAATCTCATGCCTTACTACTGATGGATAATTGTTCAATACCTATAGTCCAAGCGTGTACGATTAACTATTCCCAGCAATCCAGAGGTTCTTTGCCATTATGTCTTCAGGAAAATTGGAACCTAGGTTCGCAGCTGCTGTTGTGAGGCTACAGCAGATGTGGTCGCATTGCCAGACACTGCGGCCATGACCTCTGATGAATTGCTATAGTGCAGCAGCGCAGGGTTTTTTTGTTTGGGGTTTTTTTCCCCAAGCCTGATCTGATCATTTGAACTAATTACTGAAGAGACTTACAAATGAATGTACCCAGGTTCCTGGGGTTTGGGTTCCTGCAGGAGAACACGCTGCAAACAGTGCCGTTGCCTTGCAACAGCAGTGGTCGCTCCATTAGGATGGCTGATTGATAGCGGAAGGGGTGCAAGGCACAGAGGTGTGCCAGCAACTGCCGGGAGACATAACCTGGGGCTGCACAGAATCTGACCCAAAATCTCATCTGAAGTGTCAAGAAGAGCAATTACTTTATTAGGGAGGCATATGAGATGACTGGTGATTTGGCCTCGTGTGTGTGTGTGTGTATGTGCCTGTGCACTTGCACACATTTCCCATGTGGGCTCCTGATCCATTGCATTTGCAGTCTGCCCTTTAAGCCTGCGAATACTACGCTGAAAACTCATGGTAAGATTTATCGTTAGCGTAATACTGTTCAAAAAAAGATGGTTTGGGGTCTCTCACTTGAAGGTAAAACAATACTTTTCATTTTTCTCTGTGACTATGCCTTAGCTGAAGTAAACAAATTCTGCTGTGAAAAAAAACCATTGAAATTGCATGAGTGTTAAATAGGGAGGTCATCAGGGGAGTTCAGAGCTGACTTCACAATTGATGACAGTCTAGAAGTCACACAAGAGCTTTATTTCTACTCATCACCACTGGTCATGTAGTGCTGTAACTTTAGCTTGAGATCGGTGAGCACTTTCACTGAATAACGTCGAGCATCCCTGGGGGAAAAAAAAAAACATTAAAAAAGACAAATATTGAATCCTTGTCTAACTAGCAAAGCATAGTCATAATTCATGAAAGATCTGACCATATAAGTACACGTAATGTTACTGAAATGTTAAGTTTTTCTAAATAAAATCCTCTCTCAAATGGCAAACTAACTCCCTCAGAATTTATGTGATACATTGTGTAATGAGAGCTTTGATGAATCATTTCGGAAAACGAAATATGAGTTGTTAAAAAAATAAGTATATATATATGTAACTAATACATGGAATAATATACATATATTTATATATAATATGTTTTTAGATAATGTATATTATATATATTAATAATGTGTGTGTGTATATATACGTCTATCTCCAATATCCCAACAGAAACTACTGGCAAGAAAGAACAGATGTGTTACCTCTGCTAGTATCTTACACTGAAATGTTGACTGTTTATTGGGCATGTTGATAAAGTGAACGAGTTTTTAAATATTCCCCAGAAAGCTAATGAGAATTGCATCTGTGTAGTACTTTCCAAAATGAAGCCATTCATTTAAAAGATGAATGAATGGATGGATGCCTGATCCAACTTCTGGCTTCTGTGCTTTGTTCTTGGGCAAGAATATTACTTCTTATTTAACAGGTTTAAATTATGTACTTCTCCATTTGGCAGGTGGTGGCAGGAAACAGTGCCACCTGGAGAAATTAAATTGTGCAAAGGATCACTGCCAAAGAACTGATTCAAAAAAAAAGAGCTCCTGCGTAACAGTACTATCGGCATGTAGGTGTCAGGTGGAGGAATTGTAAAGCAGATGTAAAAATCAACTTTACAGCATTGTTTAGCAAAACAACTCATCTAATTGCCAACTCATCTAATTCTCAGCTCATCTTTTCAATTTTTTTCTTATTTTTTTGTCTAGAAAGAAGAATCGTGTAGTAACTTTTTTTTTTTTTTTTTGCCTGTTACAAATACCTTGGCGTTTTCCTTTGTCAATTTAATCATTAAATTAGAAGTATAAAACAAATCATTTTAGGTCATTTTGAAAAAATGAAGACCCTGCTAATGAAATATTAAATGTTCCATGCATAAGAAAAGCAGTCATTCAAATGCAGCAAAGGGTAGAGTGTAATTAAGATAATTTTAGTAGAATTTCAAGTGGTTGGATAGAAAGATACACAGCTCTTCCATGGTGGGGTGAAAGGATGCTTTATCCGTTGCATCCCTAATTCTATTAAAAACTAATATAAAATAACCAGGATACTAAGGAAGCAGTGTCACATATCTTGAAAATGCATTTTGGAGAGTTCAAAGCTTATGGTATTCCCAAACTGTTACGATTTTATCTCAAAATTGCTTGATTTTGTTATTATTTTTTTAACTGCGTTCTTCCAAATGCATTAAGTGGTGCTTTATTAGTTTGGTACAAAACTCAAAGTCCAAAACAATTTTCCAGAGACATATCTGGCTTTTGTCATTGTAATATCTTCATCTTTCTTTTATAGGCTTATTTATCCTTTAATTTTCCTTCTGTGGACATTTACAGATTACTGCTCAAATGTCCGAGTCTTAGCATTAAATTATCAGTGCTGGCTGAAATTTGGTATTCATGGAAAGATTTATATTTCGTTTTGAATCAGAAGGAAAATTAGGATTTTTCCAGGAAGCAATATTCTGATTAAAATACAATTTGGAAACTTAGACTGCGAGGATGTTATCAGGTAATGCATTTTACTCTGCTGTAGCAGGGTCCCAGGTTCTGTTCCTGTTGTGGTTTGTTGTGAGCAGGGGATGCTGCTGACAAAGAGACACCAGAGTTTCTATGGAATTTCCTAGGCACACCTGAACCCAGGATTCTGGGGACCCAAAAATGGTTAAATCAAGATGAGAGGCAATTGAATGTGGTAAAGGCTTCATCATGCAAACCAATCAATATGATCGGTTTGCCTACTAAAAAAATTAAAACTATGAGACTAGATGTTAAATCTCTGTGTGGGAAGAGCAATGGTACCTGTGTTACTGATTTTCTGACAGCCTTCACCCGTAGAGTTTCTTTCTCTTCAATTAGTGAAAATACACTGAATTTTGAGCTCTGGTGCATGAAAAAGTGTGTGTATGTATCCACGTATATGAACACGCATTCAAGTTATTAAGCGCTGAAGGCCCATGATAGAAGATATAAACATGGATAGCATTGATGATTCTAAGGATTATTCCATTTTTTACTGATGACTAGGCTATTAGGCTTTAATATTGCCTTGTTTAAACTATGTTTTTGCAGAATTATTATTACATAATGGCTGTCTGTGCCACCTCTGTAATATATTTGTGTTCTTGACAGGTTTTTCAGGAGACATGTGGGACTCATTTGTTAACAGTCCCAGGAGGGATGTCATGATGATAAATAATGACTGTATCATCCAGTGTTGTCTCTAGAGCGACGTTCCCTCCGGAACGGGGTGACTGGGGAAAAAATGGCTAATGGCCCAAACTGAATTGACATACAGGCTGGAGTTTTCATATGACAGTATGTCAAGCTACGGGCGGGTTCTGTATAGTGATATACATCGCCTCTCCTCAGTGTGTTGTTGTCCAAATCGCTTCCTGATATAGTTTATTCAGCCTTTCCCACTGCCTTCTGATCTCATTCCTGGCTACAGATGGGGCAGCATCCACTCCTAATGTGCGTGAGGGAAATATCTGCCGTGTAGGCCGTGTCTGAAAGCATATTAAGGAAAAACAGACTAATGCCTGGAGGCCACAACCCTGGACATGTCAGGTGGACAATGCTGGAAATACAGTTTCTGGTTTAGCTGTCATTTGAGATGCATTGAAAGTGAATAGTAAAGTTAATATTTGTTTAAGTAACCCATGTATTTTGTTGGGATATCCAGACCAAAACATCCTATGTTTCCGTGTATGAAATGCGTCTTACAGCCTTGCAGGCCTTACGCTGTCACATGTAGGTAGATTTTTCTGTGCCTAACTCATAAAGATGAAGGACCTGATAGTTTCAGATGATCAGTAATGGCAGCTGGAGTGGGACTGTGAAGGAGGAAGGAACAAACATGAAAAACTTCTCGGTTCTGGGAATCAATTACTTGATATCCACAAAACACATTAACAGTCTTGAAGGAAAAAATTACGTTCCTCCTTATAGGTTTCTAACCTCCCAGTTCACCTCTGTGCTGGGGTGTTTTCCAACAGAGCAGACTCATGATTAGTTTTCTTACATTAATTTTTTGTCATTTCCAGGGAAAAGAATTATATATTTTTCTGGCAGGAGATTACTTAAAACATTGTTTCCCATATTGTCTGTTTCCATTTATTCTCGTGACTACATATGCCTGTGCATACATTCGGAATAGACAATTTATGCACAAGATTGTGGAGGGCTCTGCAGCAACAAAACCAACTAACAATATGAGGTCAATAATATTCATTAAAAAAATGTTAGCAAAATTTATTCCTGCACCTCTGGCAAACCTACGGCATTCAGTCAGAAACACCTTTTTGTGTCACATTCTGCAAACACCAAGTTCTGCAAACACCAACAATGAACAGATGAAAAGAGTACTCATTGCTCTACTAGAAACTAGTTACGGAATAGGTGCAAGCCTTAATATAATCAGTAGAGGAATCCCACTGAACGGGGATTTTGGAGCAGACTTTACCCAAACTGAAGAAATTATGTTTTATTAAAATTCTGTTTATTTTGTTAAAATTTTAAAGATAACTTCTATTAAACCAAGAGTTTTGTGAGGTTTATGAAAATTTTTTTCTGAGATCTTTAGTCCAAAGTAGTGTAAAAATATTACAGAAAGCTTGTAATATAATTTAAGTTATATTCAGGAGACACAGGGGAAAAAAAGCTGTCTTTTTCTTTTGAAGCCGAAATGAATGTTGTGTATTAGATAAATATGCTTACTTAAGTTTTTGTTTTGGGCAATCATCATTCTGCCAATGATTTTAATGTGATCTGGAAAGGCTGGCATCTCTAGAGCTATGATAACGTTTGCTTTCTGCTCAGAAGCAGCACAGAGCTGGAACTGGGGAGTGGGGAAACAGGAGATGCTCCTTGATCCAAATAATACCCAGGGGTTGTAATGTAATGTGAAGTACCGTCCGGACACTCTGACACATTCCATTTGGTCACATACTGGATGTGACAGTCCTGTTGGACAACTGGAAAATAGCCCTTAGCTTTGCGGTTGTTGGAAGGACCTCCAAGCCTGCTGATCTGGTGAACTTGTCAGTCAAGTTCACCGTTGGAAGTGCAGGGACTGAAGGACAGGGTGGCATTGCCAGGGTTTCAGAGTGTCCATTCAGTTTCAGGTGCACAGAGCACCCACGGGGGCACGTGTTGTGGTGCATCTTGCGCTGCTTCATGCCTTCTCTGCGAGTGCCTGTGGCTTTTCGCACGCTTCTGCCTTTCCCCAGCAGGTGCTCTGAATGTGCCGGCAGATTCTGCACCGACACGGGGTGGCAGAAGGGACGTGCTCTCTTACAGGCCTTGTGAGCATCCCGCAGCAAAGTCCCTGGAGGCTTTCCTCGGGAGACTGCTGTACTCGGTGTGACAAATCCCGCTTGTCAGGCCCCGTCAGCCTGGGCACTTGATGTCCATAGACAGAAGTTATTTGTTTATTTAATCTTAATTCCATGCCTGCATTCAAGGCAGTGACTTTGTGCATGTGGTTACTCACTCCTATATGCACGCTCACATCCTTGTACCCTTGGGTCATCATATATTTAGCTGTAAAAATACATGTGTGTGTAATACGCTGTTAATATTTGATCAAACTCCCTAGTAAGATTTCCGCCAAGCTAATGTACAGAAAAACTGAATAGATTAAAAAAAAAAAAAAAGCAACCACCATAAATGGGGTTATTTTGTAAAGCCTCAAGTGAATTTGTTTTGTACACTGTTAGATATGATGGAGAAACATATTCTTTGCCATGTATCTGCATGTTCAAAAATGACAAATGACAAATTTGGGGTGGCTCAATACAATCCCACTCTGTTTTATATTGTTAAACAAAATATGCTTGGGTGAGTTAGTGTCCCATCATAAATTCAAGCCTTCAAGCAAATTCTGACAAATTGTAAATGTAATTTAATTACATTGGGGGGAAGAAACAAAGACATTTCTTAGGTTAAAAGTTTGCAGAGAGATGTAGGTTCCACCCCTCATTGGCTAGCTTCAATGTGCCAACTGCAGGCAGTTTAACTGAACGAAGTCCTAGAGTTGTTTATGTATATATGTGCTTTTTTACCGGGTCTCTTGCTGGAAAAGTCACTTTTCTTGCTGTTAGGCTTTCAACACCATGGTTGAACTGTGAACTAACATTGCGAAAGACTGCTTATAGTCTCTGGTTCCTGACGGTACAGGTACTGTTTGCACAAAGTCTCCTCTGAACTGTTGAACTGTGGAAGAGCGTTCAGACAAAAAAAAAAATAAAAATAAAAAATTACTATCTTTAATTTTGTGCGAACAAATATTTTAAAGCATTTTAGTACAGCTGACAGATAGCAAAAATGAAAGGTGAAGATTTCATCATGTAAATGAGTTTACATGTCATGAGAGTGACAATGTTGAAGGAGTTCCTCTTTCTTAGCCTCATCTTCAGTCTCTCAGGCCACAGACCACCAAGTCTCGGCCGTGGAGTTGAGCTCAACACACAAGTCAATCTTCCATGCTTGTCACTGCTCTCTGGAGAGAAGGGAGTTTGCTCTGTCTCCAGCTTCCCAAACATTGCAGTGGTTTCTGTTGGAGTCTCCCCACTGACCCTGCCGGCAGCCTGGTGCTCGGCGCGCGGGCTCTGCGCGAAGCATCCTTTCTCTGCAAAAGGGCCAGCAGAGAGATCAGCCCGTCCCTGGGGCCTCCCCAGGGGACCGAGCTCCCTGCTCGAGTGTTAACAACCGGGGAAGGCTGTGCCCAGCTCCCGTGTTCCTCCTGATGGGAAACTGTCTAGACAACGGTGTTTATCCTTTCACAGAAAGACATTTACCTTGCAGTTCCTCTGCACCCTAATGACCGTACTTCCTTAACCTCCCCCAGAATACTCTATGCTGTAATGGCTAAAACAGGTCACCGCGATGTTGGTCTTACTGTTTGTACTTCAGATTAAAGGATGTGGTTTCAACAAGACATCTGCTGAGCAAACCACTTTTCTTTTTTCCTTAATCAGCACGCTGTGCCCCTATCCTCTAAATTTTTTCTAACTCTCATTGCAAAAATAATCAAGCCCACAATTGCAGAAGCATAGCCTCTCATGGGGTTATTTATGGATAATTTTGGATTTATTTCTTAGAAGGGTGCTGGTTTTGGAAATCTAGCCATCCCTAATTTTCCTTCCCTTAAAACTTTTATAACACTGTCAGGAACTTTCTATTTTCCTTTACTTGATTTTTAAGCAGTATTTACTCTGTCGGATAAATCAGCAAATCCTTTAGATTAGATATTTAGCAACGGGACTATTTCTATGTGGATTCTTCAGTGTCCATAAAAGTTGTATCCTTCCTACAATAGGGGTGTTTTTTGAGATCTCTCTTTTACACAGCCACCAATTTTTGCAGCTGGTTCTTGTAAGAACCTGATATCTCAACTGATTTTATTTCTGTGTTCGATGGGTGGTGTTTAATGGGCTCAAAGGCAACAGGCAGGTTGGGGTCAGACAGATAGACCGAGTATATGCTTAAACTTTGTTTCTCTAAAGCCAACCTAAAAGCCAATAGTTCCTGTTTTATTAAGACTGTGCTTATTAGCTGCTTCACCCACAGATTCACATGATTTTGATTTGGAGAAGCCTTGTGAAGCTCCTTTGTAAATGGGGTTCTGTATGATACAGGAGTCAAAGAAATGAGAGCCATGTGAGTGTGTGAAACCTGCCAATCTCTCTGCACCGTGCCCTGCAGATGCAGGTCATGGTAATGAAGGGAGCATGAATGAACAAGCTTATTCATGAGATACATAGCATCTTTCATTAGAATCTGTGCGACTTCGATGAACCGGATTTGGATCTGGTTTCTGAAACTGGCTTCACGGCTGAGTCACTGTGTGTTCGCGGCAGAGCATGGTATGAATAAGCTGTAGCACTGGGGATCTGTGTCCTGCTCCACCAGTGACTCAAGACTAACCGAAGCAAAGTCATTTGCTCTCTCTATATTGTAGCCTTCCCATGCCTGAAAAAGGAAGGGATGAAGATGAACCCACCTTTAGGGAAGAGCCTTATGTAAATGCAAAGGTAACTCTTCTTCTCCAAAGTCCTGATCAACTTGTCTCTTATGGGAACTGCTGAAACTTCTATTCTCTTGGGGACTTTTGGAGCTACAGAGCCTCAGTGTTGTTAATGGCATCATGCAGGTGAGCAGTCACACAAATAAGCAAAATTCATCTGTTTGTCACTGCAGTGTGCAAGTATCCATGTGCTGTACTAGTTTTAGCTCTTAGATGAGGAGGACGCAGCTGGTGTTTTGCCAGTCTAGGGGAGGAAGGTGGAAGGCAGAGGGTTGACAACTGGCAGGAACCAAAGTCTCTGCCTTTGAGATGTCATGTCAGCAGCACAGAGGAGGGAGAAACTGTGATAGTTCTGGAAGGGTTATTGCTGTCCTTAACAAAATATTTCTGTAGGGACAGTTGCACACCTGGTTGGTTTCAGAAAACCTGAGCTCCCTGACCTGCTGCGCACACCCCACTGAGGCAGGGCAGCCACCGGGCCAAAGCACCCAGCTCCCTGGCTCACGGTGCCGGGCGTCTCGGCAGAGCCTTGCTGCAATGCCCTCTGCTTTTCCCTTCTTTTTCCCAGCTCAGTTTCCATTAAACAAAAGTCACTGCTGGCCAATGCTGCAGCGGTTGAAGCCTTCTCTTTCACCTCGATCACGTGAAGTGGAAGGTCATGCTGGTCCTGGCATTGGTCATCTCCTCTGGCCTTTGTGGCAGAAATGCCAGCAGCCTGTCACCACCCCACCCAAAGGGGAATATATGCCATGGAAGAGCAACTGCTTTCTGCATCCCCTGTTAGACCACTCAGCTTACAGCAAAACTCTGTAAAAGTGAATCAGAGCTGCGGAGATTGTGTCAGAGTTTGGCTTCGGCTATCTTCCTGGCTCTGGGATATTGCCTTCCCAAGGGTGGGAAGAAAAGGACATACCCGGCCACTTTTCCATATTCTACAAAAGCATTATAGCTTGTGAGAGGGAGAAAATGAATGACCCTCAACTTCTGACATGCTCTTACCTCTCAGAAATACTCTTTTGAAAAGTTCTAAATGAAAAGATTTTGTCTACATTTTTTGTCATTTAGGCAGATGTGTGGCTGTTGTGGAGAGTCTTCACTTATTACTTTGCCCAAAAGTGGAGCCCTAATTTCTGGTTTTGTCTGAAGACCATTTCAGACTTGGGCTCTTTAGAAAAACGAAATGAAAGTGGGTTCAAGAGCCCTTTGTTTCCTGAACCCCTGGTTCCCACTCAGGAAAGCATATTCATGCCACTAATGGATAAAAACTACAAGGGTTCATTCAGGAATCTAACATCCATTTAATTGATCTATTCACAATCACAAAATCAAAGACAGGATTTATTAGGCTTTGACATATGGATCGAGTATGCTCCTTTTGTTTCTAGATGACGTTTTCCTCCTCTCAAACTTAACTAAAAATGTAATAGCCCCTCAGTTCAACACAGATTCACAAACCTCTTTTGTCCCTTCTTGGTCAACCATTGACTCTTTGTGAAGCCCAACAAGGAATCACAGTCTCAATGGAAAGTCCCCACTATGCTGTGGAGTAAAGAAAGAAAAAAAAAAAAAAAAAAAGAGTATCATGAATTACTTACAAAGTTCAGTGAGATACAGCCACTGACAAGAAGAGTAATGACTAGCTTCTAGGCTTAACTCTTCCAGGCTTTTATTTTCCTTCACATAGACTTTCATTACCAAGCCACAAAGGTGTAAATGGGTTGAAAGTGTTTCCTGTATTCATAGAATGATGGAAAAGCTATCAAGAAATGTGGGACATGCACATTTTTCATGGCGTCATGTTTTATTTTTAAGCTCAGGAGTACCAGCTGCTTCAGAAGAACAAACCTACAGTCTCCCTTAAACATGAAAGATATTGCCTGCTTCCTTCTCACTGTGCAAGCCACAGCTGCTGGACCTGTTTTGAATCATTGAAACAAGGGGGAATATCCACCAGAAGCAGGTTAATCAGGTCCCATCCTAATTTTAGTATTAAGAGGGGAAGCACTAACTAGATTTCTTGGGATGTGTGGGTAAGATTCAAAGGAAAATGGGCTAAGGTGGCCTTAAGGCATAGCCCTGCCTTTCCAAATCTGTACTGCGCTAGGGGCTGAAGCAGTCAGCAGTCTCAAGGGGAGCACAACCAGGCTTCTAAAATATGCTCCACTTGCTGTCACCCACTGTCACTTGGACACTGCTATAGAATTACACGGACTGTTTCTACAGTGTCAGGAGCCGCTGGATGAGCTGGTAGCCATAAACTACATCAGCCAAACCACACAACACACAAACCCCCCCCCCATTATTCATTTATTTATTTTAAATTCAACCAAACACACAAAATCCCGCTGTTTCACCTATTTACACATGTATAATTTTCTTGCACATGTTTTAAGATAGCTGAGTCGCTTCAGGCTAAGACAGCTGCTTATATGGATTAGGTTAAGGTACAGACCTCTGGCTATAATGCTGAGGAACCCACTGCAGAACATTCTCCCACACTGCCAGAGAGCTCTTTGAAAGGGCTTGGGGTGTTTCTCACCGGTTCCGCTCTTGCCCCGTGGCAGCCTGATCTCCCCCCGCGCATTTCCCTCGCCTTCTGGTGAGATCATCACCTGTAACCGTGTCAAAGCCTTATCAAAGCCACAGGGGCAGTAAGTTAAAATGCCAGGGGCAAGCAATATAAATCCTGTTCTTTTGCAGTTAAGGCTGGGAAACTTGTTTCCTAATATAGCTTCCATTTTTGCATGGCCCTTGCTTTACATCGTGCCCAAAGAGCACTAATAAGGACAAGGTGTGCGCTGCAGTCTGCACTGGCTTGCTGGTTGCATCCTATGACGTGTTGGGGTACAAGAGCCCTCCCCTGCACAGGTGAGGACCCGCAGCCATTTCACAGATACTGTCAATGTTCAGGGTTAACATCTCAGTTTCTGCTGGCTTCCTAAACAGCAGGGAAGTGCTTCGTTTATCCATCAGGACGCAGCTCTCAGCTTCCTTCCTGTTACCCTTCCCTCTTACCATTGGTACCGAGCACCAAAATGGTACATTGTCCTGACTGAAACTTCACCGTACAGAAGGCTGTTTGCCAGGGATTTTCTAGTTCTTGCATTATTTCATGCCCAGCCCTAAAACTTTTGTTTAATTAACAGTGTATCTTTTAGAAACAGAAGCAATCCTGGCAGCCAGATGCCCTGACTTTAAAGGCTATATGTACGCTACCTGGCTAACTAAGCAGGGGCTTTGCCCAGGACTAGTTTCTAGGCCTAAATCAATATAAATTCAGATTTTCTTTGGTTTTATTTTAGCTGCAAATAAGACTCCAGAAGAGTCTTCTCGCAAGAAGATATTAAGACCCCAAAAAATTACGGTAAAGGTAAGGTAAAAAGTTTTACCCTTGTTAATTAACAGCTGAAATCGTTTGCCAAGAAAAAAATCAGATTTTTCCATCCCTTGCAGCATTATAGAGGGGAACTTATTAGGAAATGGGAAAACTTACCATCGTAGCTTTAAAATGATTTAACCTCTCCCCACTTTACCACCTGATCCTTCTCATTTAGTATGTCTTGTAATTAGCTTCTGCAGGCTTCAGTCAGAGGTGCTTGTTCAGAAGCACTTACCAACAATGATTCCCTTGGAACCATTAAATGGAAATGCTCGAAGCTGTGGGGCTCGCTCTGGGTGTAAGTGGGGGCAAACCGCCCGCTGTACTGAGATCAGGAGGGTAAATCTTCTTCTACAGCGTGTAAATGTTGTGTGTTTAAAAGTGAAGCCAAGTTTTGCTGCGTTTGCTTGCGAGGAGTTTATAAGTCCTTATCCTGGGAAGAGTAAGGTAAGTGCTGTTGGTGCGAGGTTTCCACTTGATGATGGTTGCTTTACCCTGTTTCAGAGATGACACCAGCATTTCTTTCTTAACACTGAGCAGGACTGAACTCAAACTGAGGTCTACAACAATGTCTCTTCAGATTTTGCTGGAACAAATAAGAAAACATTCTGAAATATATTCATCTTGTTTACAGTCTACATTAAATTACAGGCTCCCAGGTAAAAGTATTAGCCTGTCCTTGTTTTCTGTGAGACTCGTGCTGAGGCGCTCTGAGTTGCTGAGCAACAGAAAGTACAGTTAGAGCTTTATGTTGATTTCTATGTGAATTGGATATACATGTGAACTCTCAGATGCACACAATTTAGAGGGACATTTACTGCTTCCAGAATGGATTCAAATTGCTTGTTTTTCCCAAGTATCTCGGTTACAAACCGTTGTCACAATGTTTGGTTTTGTTTTCTCATTTCTGTGCCTTCTAGCGATACTGAACCTGCTGGAGAGACAGATTTTGTTTTCTTTTTTTCAATGACTATTGTCTGCACTGATAACTTTCCTCTAATTAAAAGTAAGACAACTGATTAATGTTGAGAGTAGTAGTTTGTGTTCTTTTGTAAAGGTTGCAACTGTATCTGTGCTGCTTATATGTCAGGCTGCAGACCGTAAACCTGATTTTAGGAGCAAAACCTAAGTGGAGTATGTGTTATTGTGAGGACAGAATGGAAATTAAAAAGCTGCGATAGACAGCCCAGCGGTGCTTTCCTCCTGCCTCTGTTATCAAGTTAAGAGCTGGTAAATCACAGGCCACTCTTTCTTCCACAAACCTTCTTGTGGAGGCCTTCTTTTTTCCCAAATCATGTAAAACTATGAAGTCCCTCTCAAAGTGGTCACAGTAATAAAGAAGACGTACTTTGAACACTTTTCCTACTATCTAGTCTGAAGCAGACAGACCAGGCAGAAGTAGAGTATTTTTAGCTAAAAACATACGAGAGGAGAATATTGCCTGCAATGGTATTAAAGCAAATATCCATATGGATGCTACACTTCACACAAATGATTCAAAACAGTTCCCTATTAATCTGTTTATAGCACTTCCTCTCACTTCTCATCATATTAACCTTTAAACTTTAATATCATGTAAAATACTTTGCCATCTGCATGATGAGCAATTCGTCCTGGACAACATAATGTGGAGTCTGTATTTTACACATCTAACCCAATATTGTGCCTGTGTATTTAAGCTAGATATACAATAGCATTTGACATATAATTAAACTGCTGGCTGCCGTTCCACTGAGTTAAAAGGCTCTTTTGGTCAGAGATGGATGATGATTGGGAATGTCCTCTGTTTCCAAACCCTACTGTGGTGACATACTGGGTAACGGTGAATCTGCTTGGCGTAGGTTTTAGGGCAGATAGGCCTATGGTGCATTAGGGGATGCTAAGACTGTAAAACTACATCTAGATTAGGATATCAAAAGCATCCATGTCCGTTTGCTGGTAAAGAGACCAACAGGCATGATGTACCCTGCCCATGTAAACTGTCTTACTCTATAAAACTATGTAGTTGGGCACAAGCTGCCTGCTGGGAATGGTCCTCAAGGAGTTCAGACTCTGTAGGTGTCCTCAGGGGTGGCCTGGGACAGTGCTGGCTGGTGTGGCCAAGAGCAAGGCACATCATGCCAACAGTTTACCAACACAGAATTTACCAATTTCCCAGTAATAGTCCCTGTGGCACCGTTTGATGCAGAACAACAGGTTTAGGATGACTTTCATGCTAGTTTCATACTGGTTCTTGCTGTTTAGCTGTAGACTTGGTTCACCACAGCCCAAATTCATCTTCTCCAACCCATTTGTGATTTGAACGATTAAAGGTGTCACTTTCCCAAGTAGAGTATGGAGGGGAAGGCTGGCTGGTCAGGGAGCTTTGGGGCTGAATACTGAGAGGTCTGGCCATACTTTGTTGCTTGAACGGACTAGGAAATACTAGGATACTAAACTCTCACATATAATATAAACAGTTAGCAAAAAGTGTCAGAGCATCCTCTAACTGCATAGTTGGAAAGACAGTATACACAAAAGTATAAAGGGAATAATGAAGTAGACCAGACCATGGGATTGTACAGGATACACACTCTCCTGTTGCCTCCATGCTTTGCCTGCCTTCTACCCTGACCAGCTTTTTTCCCCCCCCGCCCAGTTGTTTACTTATTATTTTTTATTCCTTGCTAGACGTTTACAATCCGCCACCAGCAGTTCACCAGCAAACTGCAGGTTATCAATCTGTGATGCTCAGAAATGCACAAAAGACTTTTTCAGTAAACAGTGTTTAATGGAGATTGAGTAAACAAATCTACCAAATTGTGATTTTCTTCTGGCAAATGCAAATGACACACAGAGGGGTGGATTTCAGTGGGCTTGAGTTTTTTTTGGCTGACTCCAAGCAGATTAAATTAAACAATCATTCTTCTTCACAAAACCAAATTAAAACACCGCACCAACACTGTTTGCATCATTACTGTACATATTCTAATATGGTATTGTATTTCAGTATTAAAGACTATAAGATGATCACCAAAATATTTTTTAAAAAATCGTATGTCTCAAGGCATTTTTCTAGGTTGCATTTTTTATGCGTGTTGGATAATATATTACATGCTGTTTGGTTATGGTACTTTGAAAACACCTCTTATTTATACTCTAGAAGTTTAATTGTGGCTAAGTAGTCCTAGTAGCTACATTGCTGGATGTGAACAGAACCTAAAGAAACTGAAGAATGAAGTGACAATGAAGAATAATTAGGCTTCTGGCCAGCAAATAATTTAGTACATTTTGGAGGGGGAAAAAATCCTCAGGGGGGAAAGGCAGCGAGTCGCCATTAGCAAATAAATGGCAGGAAGTCATACTTCACATGGAACTAGAATAACACAAATGACACAGTGAAGCAAAAGCTAATAACTGCAGTCATTCTGCTGGGGGCAAGTAATTGAGAGACACGGGAAGCAGTTTTCGGAATGTCAGAAAATACATCATTATTGGCTATTTGATGGGACATGTCAAAAAGCCACAGTCAGCTAAAGATTAAGACACATTTGAATAGATGTATCTGTAGCAGCTTGGACAATATTCTACAGATGTAGAACTAATGCTCAGGAATGATGTATGCAAGGAAGACATTAAGGTGTTTACACTCCATTTTAGCTCTATTGTATACAGAAACTGTGAACAGCTTAGATGTGAAAACTGGCCAAATCCCAGAGAGACAATGTGGTGTACTATATGGGCTGTGCAGATTGCTGGGTCATCTCCTTCTATTGCAAATCTATAATGGCCAATACTGAATGCGAAGATAGCAAAGGAGACACAAATTCTTACAGTCTCATAATAACTCCATTCACTGCGCCAGACTGTATTGTGTGTTGACCTCCATGTCAGCTTGCAGATAATAGAGGTAGAGGAAAAATATCTATGAATATGGTGTTATTCCATGTAGGCATTCTTAGCACTGAAAATCGGAAATAAATTTTTTTTTTTCAGACCACTATTAGATTATTTGTATTCTTATTATGAAACAGAAATATAACCCAAGCTTTTACCATTGTAATTTTTGCAACTTTCCTACTTGGTACTTCTTCAGAATCAGCCTTGCTTGGCTTTGACTATATACCACTTACTTCTCTTCTGTGATTAGCCTCATTGTCTTTGCAGCAATGAAAGTAACTCACAACAATAATACCCATAAGTATACCCAGGAACTAGGTAGCCTGCTATTGGCTAGCATTAGCCTGCTATTGGCCAGTACCTAGGCAATAACTCTGGTTTTACACTAGGTAGACTTCAGCGGGATGACTTTTGTGTAGGCAAAATGATTGGCTTCGATAGTGCTGCTCAGGAGGAGCTCACGTCCTCCTTTTCTTCTCATGGACCACACTGGCTGGGAGCCACTGTTGGAAAATGTTTCCTCCTTAGGATTATTTAGCTTATCTAGGTTTTCACTAACAAAATTCCATGCAATGAAGGGTTCCATTTCCAACAAAATTCCATGCAATTACAACAATGAAGGGTTTGGCAATGTCTTTCCTATCTTTTGCCTTCTTTCTGAGGAACAACGCACTCTTCTTAAGAGGCTGATGTTACTACACATTAGGAGTTTTTAGTTTGTGCAGGGCGTGGGTGCCAGATGGCTCAGAGTGCTAAGGACGGGTATAGGGACCAGGTGTCCTTGGAGCCATTGGGATGGTGTAGATTCCCATCAGCCTCATCTTCTTTCTAACAAAAATAACACTTTTAATGGTGAGTCAAACATTATTGGTGTTTCATATTGATTACTGAGTGTAAAGGTCAGAATGAATCATGCCTGGAACACTTGAATGCCACCCCTGAGCTGGCCGAGGAGGGAAGCGGTGGCCCTGCTTTTGTGATCTTCAGCCCATCCGCTCCTCTAAGTGCCATTAAAAAGGAAGTGAAATGAAAGATGAATGATTTATACAAAAAAGCAGGACTCTTTTGTCACCTTCTTCTTTGCAAATACATATTGATTTGCCCTCACAGGGCAGGCTTATTTTAAGGTGTCAGGGCAGTAGGACACCAAGTTTATCAAGGCAAGCAACCAACTTTAGAAGTTCTAGTAGACAGTAGAAAACAAAAGTTTCGTCTTTTACTTCATAAGCCGTGCAATTTGTCTTAGCCCATAAAGTAATACAGTATAAAGCATGAAAATATCAGCCCCGGAAAACCTATGTCAAGCACCTTCTAAGAATGATTTGTCTTAAATCAGGGTCCTGCAACTCTACAATCCACGTTGACAAAGCCTTATAGTAACTTTGCAGAGCAACATTTGACATCCTCTACTGAAGTATTTTTGCCAACCTCTATAGTCAACCACTATAGGGTCTCAAAACAGAACCCCAAGTCTCAAAAAATGAATAAATATGTATGAGAGGAAAGTCACAAAATTGTTTATGCAGATGTGATACCTTTTGAAAGATTTTGCTGGTAAATATTATCAGCGCTTGTTTCTTACTGGTTGTCACTGTGGTGTCTAAGACTGGTTGTCTTAGAAAAAATACTAAGATCCTTAATGAAAGTTTGACACACCAAAAAAAACCCCTATGTTGAAAAGGGAAAGGTCTGTTCTGGCATTGTCTGGTTGTCTTGTGCTGGTTTTGGCTGGCTGGCTTAAATGATATCTGTTTAAGGCACAGGAGAGGGTAAGTAATTCAGGACTGGACTTTTTCATCACTGAAATCAATAAAAATGAAAGATCTCAACATTAATATTAACCATCGTAGAGAGGAAGAGGCTGTCTTACAATCTGTTTGCATTATTAAGGCTGGTTTTCAGATTTCATTTTTTTTAACTTTTGTTATTCTTTTTTCCCAAAATATAGTGCATGTGTCCAATCTACCTATAAATCTCTAGCCAACAACATTAAATTCAGAAGCAAGATCATCTCACACTTATGCATAATGATGATTTCAGTGTGAGCTGAAAGTCTAAATTACTAAGCAGCTCGTCTTATATTACACTCATCTTCATCCAGTATACTCAGTCAAACGTATATAGTCAGCATTTTGTTTTCAGTTGTCTGAAACAGTTTTGCTGAGCTTATTTCTATGATGTTTCAAGCCAGAGTGGTGTCTGCAGCAGCTCTGCACTCCCCTCTTCAGCCTCTAAGTCCTATATATGCAATACTATATCCATTATGCAGCTATAGGTACCATCAACATATACAAGGTGATGGGATCGTTTTGTGCCTTTGGGGCACATTTCATCCAAGAACCTCTGGGTTTTAAGTTTCCCAGTGGCTGACAACTAGGTGTAGAAAGATATCTTGTTTATGTACATTTAATTGCCAGTTGGGGTGGTCAGGACCCCGAAATTTTGATAAACTGATGGCTTTGTCAGTGATGCATTTAAACCAGATCAGAATAATTCAGTGATAAAGTGAGTAAGCGTCCTGTACCCATGCTTAGGATTCAAATATAACTTGCAGTTGTTGTTTTGTAACAAGGAGAAGGTTTCTAGCAGAGCCATAGCCTAAGAAGTTGGATTAAAAAATTCAAAATGTCAAAATTGCCTAAGGCAATGCAAAGGATTGTGTTGGTAGCTCTTGCAGATGTGATGTCTAAATTAACAATGGAGATTCTTACATTTTGGAAATTTGATTTTCAGGATTTCTGGACTGGAACTGTGTTAGAATGTCAGGCTACCTCAGGCTCTGTTTTCATAAACATGTGTTCAAAGATGTGCATGTATGAACAAAGTTCCCATTTTACATTGAGAAAAAGCGAAATTAAGGACAGTATTAACAACCCTAGGAGCTTAGAAGACAGACACAAAAAATACTACTTTAAAAAATATATTTCTAAGAAGTTGGCAGAAGTTACGTTTTAAGTTTATCTGCTTGAGTTTTCTAGGATCATGTTCTTAAGCTCTTTTTCACAGCTACTAGGAAATAGAAATGCTTTTAAAATTAAAACTGAGAATTAAAACTACTCATAGGATTCCAGAATCTGAAGTTTTAAGAAAAAAAAAAAAACAACAACTTTGAAAACCCTTCACAGCTGGCAGTGCTACATAAAAATATGAAAGTTAGTACTAAATACAGTGTGATCGTTCTCCACCATCAGTGCAGACAAAAGCATCCATCAGAGTTACAGTCCATCAAGGGGCTGAGTTTAAATGGGAGCCCAGCACATAAATGGCAGAGAGAGCGCTGAGCTGATCCATTGGAGATGGGCTATTTAATGGCATGTTTAAAGACAGACAAATCGCTATAACAAAGATGCTGTTTTTTTCTACAAATGTGAAAAATTTTTGTATTCCTGAATATATTCATTTCCTCCACCTGTTATCCACAAATACATGAGCCAGAGGTAGATTTGAGTTGTTTTCATTGACCCTAGTGATCTTTTTTACTTTTTTGGTTTGCTGGCTAATACAGAATCTAGTTCGCTGTCAACTTGTTTGCTCTGTTGTCATTAAGGATTTGGGTTAGCAGCTCTTACTTTGTAAGCTTCTTGAGCCCAGATTCCAGCTCTGTTCAAACCAGAGGTGGAATCCCTTGACACCATCATACCTATGCAGTTAGGAAAGTTGATGTCTACCTGTGGTTTTCAGATGAATGACAGCATTCTTTCGAAATAAACTATTACCTGACTTCCTTCTTTTTTCATATTCCTTTCCTGGCCAGAACTTGCACAGATCGCATGAAGACACGTTTGTATTAGACATGCTGTCATGATTTGAAACTTGGACCAGACAAATAATACCATGTATACTCCAGCTTTGCTATTAGCTCTAATCGTGAGTTGCCAAACAACTTTCTGTTGCCCCACCATTTTGTAAAGTGGTTGTGCTATTTAATTCTCCCTCGGGAGTGCTGTGAAAATTAGCACAAGCAGGCAACATTTATAATGAACTCCAAACTTGTAAAGTGCCGCTGAACTTCTAAGGACTATTTACTTGAGTTACCACGTTCTTTGTTCAGAGGTAGATTTGAGGTAATATGACTTAACAAACAGAACAATGACATGAAAAACATAGAAATACATACCAAACCAAATTTTTTAGCCGTCAGCTGCCAAACTAAAGACTTTTCTGTTGGTGGACAGTAAAGAAGTGATTGTACTTTTTTTTTTTCTTTTTTTCTTTCATAATAGGGGAGCATTCAGAGTGCTGGTGCTTTGAATGAATTCCAGCATGAGTAATTACATCCTACCATATCTAAATATAAATTAGATGTGGTCTTTTTTTACTCGTTTCCTGTTCTACATTGCTGGGTTGTGCTGCTGTGCCCTGTTGAACAGTAGCCACATTCACCCTGAAGTTGGCAACATTTTCGTGGCAGACAAAGTGATATCTTTATGTCTCAAGGATGATTCTCTGGTTGCTTCCACAGACACCAGTTTTACTCTAGGACAGCTTGAATAGTGTTGCTTCGGTTTACAGCAGCATAAGTGTGTGTAGGGATTATGGTACAATAATAACTATATAAATATCAAATGATTAACAATATTTGATACTGTGGACAGTTGATAGATATAAAGTTGAATCCTGTGAGACAGAGATTTAACTACTGGAACAATATAAAGTTCACTACTCAATACTAAAAACCCCTACCTTAGAATTAGTATTTACCCTCTTGGGTTTTTTCCTCGAGTTCATCAGGATAAATTGTGAATATGGACTTTCCACTTCAATTAATTTACAGAACATTAGGCCCCTGGTATTTATACTGTGTGCAGTGGTGTGGTATCTGAGTTATAGTCAATAGTTATACCAAATGCTATTCAATTATTCTTTTCACTGGATATTATGCCGAATTTCTTTGAGGGCAAAATATAAGATTCACTGACCAAAAAAAAAATCATTTATTTATGAGGGATATGGTTGAGAGCCCACGAGTAGTGAGGAAATCAAATTCTTTTCATTTGCTTGCAAGCCCACTTAAGCAACTCAGCAGAATACAGTGTGGAGAGAAAAGAGGATAGAAGAGGACTATTTCAGTTTGACTTTGATGGCTTTGTGAGATACTGAGCCCTTTAAACTTCAGGCCAAATAAAAATTCCAGGTACCTGGTGCCTTGCAACATCATGCCCTTTATTTGTGGGGATGTAGGGCCTGGTACCATGGTGCTGCAGAAAATAAGGAGGTTTCCAGATGGCTCTAAAGGAAGCTGGATGTGATACTTAAAACTTGGGTCTCAGTCTTGCTTTATCTGGACTTTGGTTCTTAACAGTAATTTTTGTATGTGAATCACAGGTTTCGTTTCCGCTGGTGGGTGTCTGCTCAGCATCTTTCAAATGGTGCATCTATAGAACGGGGCTGATCTTAAGACCTATAGCATGAGCAGAAAATTCCTTAGTTATAGTGAGACTAACCTCAGCTTTCAAAATTAAATTGGGCAATATTTATGTAAACATTTGGTCCCTCCACATTGCAGCTACTAACCAAGGTGTTCTGCAGCGGAAGATTAGGGCCTTGCTTTACAAAATTGCAACTTTGAAGCAATGCTTTATGTTTGTGAAGTCAGATAAAGGGCCACTGGCCTAACCGCTTTGCAGATATGGAAGATTTCTTAGCTTAGTGCCCACCAAATATGCCCGAAAGACAGAATCAGATCCAACAAGAAATTAAGGTTACAGCTGAAAGCTGAGCTGTTTCTCAGGGAATAAGACAAGCCTTGATCTTTTGCTCAGTAATCTTTTAATGGGCAAAAGAAACATTGTTTCTTTCCCTGTCATGTAATTTATTTCCAGGATTCAAAAGAGGGAGTAGTGACTGGGTGACCTTGTCTTGCATAAAACAGAGCTTCAAACGGAGCTAAACTGTTTCTAGGGAGCCTGGCTGGTCTTTTCACAATACTCCTGCATTGCTTTGGGATACCCAGACTCCCCAGGCACAGATTTATTCTGCACTCTAATTGGAAATGCCTAGGAAAGGTGACAATATGAGAGATTTATAACTAATTGCAATTACTAAAGTGTAAATTCTGTAATATCTCACTAACATATAACATTCCCATGTTTCTATCTAGTAAGCAAGATAAATCTGTGAATGAGTACTTCAGTGCACATCGGTCTTGTTGACTAAACATCACACATTGAGAGTTTGCCATTATGGGAAGAAAATTACTTATTAGAATAATGGTTTCGAAAGTAGCCTACGGGGCTGGCATCCTTCAGATTAATGTATTTGTTTCAGATAAATTAAAATAGGGCTTCATATTATGAAATCAGGGCTAGGTGCACTAATGGTGACAATCTGTATATGCAATCCATAGAGGCGCTTAATTTTGGACACCAACAAGAGATGTACATGGCAGTTGTGGACGAATGTTTGTACATAGTCTGTACACATATAATATTTCTGCTTACCTAATTCACACATGGGTATGTTTGAAAATATATCCATGTATCATTTTCCTTCTTTTACAGAATTATAGTGACTTTCATACGTATTTTTCAAATGCCACCGTAGCCCACTTGCACTGGAAGACAGATCAGTATTCAAACTGTCAACAAAGAAGACTGATGTTGCTCATAAGTCCCTATTATCTGAAAGATTTGACGTGGACTTGAGTTGGGATACAGCTGTGAGCAATGCCACTTAACTGTCTCATCACCTGGTGGTTCAGCTACCCATGAGAGCATGGAGATCAAATTATGCTGAAAAGTAACTATAAATGTGGGTGCTAATTGTGATGCTACAGTGATAAACAAAGTATCAGCTCTGGATGACACATTATTAAATGTAACTAAGCGCAGCACTGAGTCCAGCTGTACCAGTGCAGCCATGATTGTATCAGAGCTTTGAACCTCGCACACTGCACAGTGCTAGGGAAGAGGTTAGCTGTGTAATACACCTCCTAACATTACCTCTCACCCCAGCAAATCTACTTGATTAACGAGCTACCGACACCTTATTAGATTATTGTGCATCACCACTGCACACGCATCCTCTAAAACTTCGTATGCTGATTTCTAGGCTTATCATTTCCTTACGAGTCAGTACTTTTGAGAGCAAGTTGTGTTGTATTACAGCTGGCTGACTCATAAAATCACATGGCACATGAAGATCTGAGCTTATACTTCTTTAATATTTTTCACACTGTAATGAAACAAAAGTGTTTGACATAAGCAAGAGACACATTCACATGCTCTAAGACGGCCAGAAGTGGGGTATGGAGTAGCCATGGAGTTATGGAAGAGCCTAGTCCTTGTGCCTGCTCTGCCTTACAGGGAGCAGAATCCCAAACTCCAGATGAGTGTCCTTATTCCCACAATATATTGCCATGTGCCTTACAGCAGCCTTCCAGTACATAAAGGGGGCCCACAGGAAAGATGTGGAGGGACATTTTATCAGAGAGTGTAGTGATAGGATGAGGGGTAGCGGTTTTAAATTGAAAGAGGGTAGATTTAGATAAGATATTAGGAAGAAATTCTTCACTGTGAGGGTGGCGAGGCACTGGAACAGGTTGCCCAGAGAAGCTGTGGATGCCCCATCCCTGAAGGTGTTCAAGGCCAGGCTGGATGGGGCTTTGAGCAGCCTGGTCTAGTGGGAGGTGTCCCTGCCCATGGCAGGGGGGCTGGAACTAGGTGATCTTTAATGTCCCTTCCAACCCAGTTCCATGACTCTATGATATAACCATTGTGACTTCAGTGAATGAATGTGAATTCTCTTTGTCTGACTCTCTAGTTAGCAACTCCATTAACTGCCGCCTTTTTTTATCAGATTGTGCTTCTAAGGCTAAAGCATGTCAGATGCCTGGAAGCATTTCTGTTTTCGGTGAGAACTTCTGTTAACATGACACAATCCCTTTAAAATGCAGACACGCACTCAGCAAATTTGATAAGCCCTGAGATGAATTTAGATGCACAAAGATGGTGAAGCAGTCTAATCCTTCCTACAGAAGATAATGTTTAAACAAATTTATTTCATTCAACGGAACACCTGGGCAAGATTATTTAATATAGTTTTTGCATTTAATTATCTCCACTAAAGGGGCACTTGCCATATTTCCAAATCTGATTATTTTCTTTCATATTAATTATATTGAGATCCTCAAAGGAAACCTGGAGAGAAATAATAAAAAAAAAGGGCTCTTAATTAACCTGAGCCACCAGAAGTCATCTTTTGGAATAGGGAAGCTGGGGTATGGGACTGAAAATAAATAGTACTTTAAAAATCAGACTCTCTACATGAATAATGAAGAATAGCTGTGAAAACCTGAAAAGGATTCTGTATGAATGCATTGTTGCTAGGCATTAATATCAGAAAGGCACACTTACACATTAAACCAGAGAAAAGACAAAAATAGAAAAATAATTCTGCGAAGAACTCAATATGATCAAAATTATTGGCAGAAGTCAAGGAAGTGTAAAATTATGATATACCCAGAGAACAATACAGCCCAGAGTCAGCCTCTCAGTTCTTTTCTTCTCTTCTTTTGCTCTTATGGGGCTGGCATAAACAAAGCTATTCCTTTTGGGAAGAATTTATTCCCCAATATATTTCTGGCAAGCAATCTTACCAAGAGTGCTCTCACTGCACAATCCAATTACCCTTGTACTCGCAAGAGGGAATACTGTATATGAAAATAGGAGACCCTCTTCTCCCCACCACAACTGGAATGGCAAAAAAAAAAAAAGGGTTTGGATGTTTTTTTTCTAGATAGCAAATTTACAGGCTATGGCAACTTATGCACGAGTAATTGGACCACTGTTTTTTTGCAGAATCAGTACTACATGAAAGGATATTTGCAACATGGGTTTGCACAGGATGAATCTAATTGTATCTATGTACCATCTAAAAGTTTCTTCGGTTGCCTAGGTACAGGCAAGAGGGGAATTGTGCCCGTTTTGGGCAATTATTTAGTATTGCACTTCTAGGCTTCTTTTGTTCAATCATTTAACATGTTACTTTGCTCTTTGAAAGACTAGATACAGTCTCGCAAACATCACATTACATGTCTTAATCTTTTCAAGAAGCCAGACAGCACCTCATACAATCAGTAACAGATTTGCCTTGTATTTTACTCCCTCTGGGAACTGTATGTTCCACGCTCTGTAGGTGTGAAAAGGGATCACAGCCACTTTTCCAGCAAAAGTACTTTTGCCTTTTATTCCATCAAGCAATTACACAAATATTAATTTCCAGTCAACGTGAATTCAGCTACAGACCATATTACTGCTTCATCTAGGTGACAAATTAAGCTGGTTTATGCCACTGCAAAACTAATTCAAAGTCAGAACTCACCGTTGAAGACAGAGTTGTTGTTTGTTTCCTTAGTTTTTCAAAAGGCATGAGGTTTATTTCACTTTTCTGTAGAAGCTTTACATAGGTGTTTATACTATCCTTTGATCACTATTGGTCAATCAAACTCACCTGACAAACTTCCCTTGAGCTCAATTGTGGCATTGAAAGTGTGTGCCTTCTCTGGGAAACACTTAAAATCATAGAATGGTTAGAGTTGGAAGGGACATTAAAGATACCTAGTTCCAGCCCCCCTGCCATGGGCAGGGACACCTCCCACTAGACCAGGCTGCTCAAAGCCCCATCCAGCCTGGCCTTGAACACTTCCAGGGATGGGGCACCCACAGCTCCTCTGGGCAACCTGTTCCATTGCCTCACCACCCTCATGGGAAAGAATTTCTTCCTAATATCTAATCTAAATCTGCCCTTTTTCAGTTTAAAATCATTACCCCTTGTCCTATCAGTAAACCCCCTGGTAAAGAGTCCCTCTCCACCTCTTCTGTAGGCCCCCTTTAAGCACTGGAAGACATGCCTGTGAGAGACAGGAAAGAATGGGGCGAGAGGAAATGTTTTCTGATCATCTACGTTTGCATTCTTACAACCGAAGACATTTTCACAACTGACCTGGAATATATGGCTATTTTATTTGTCATGGAATGGTATTCAAGCCATTCCCAGAGGTGGCACGCTGGATGAGGTGGCAGCATGGAACTCATTCTTCCCGCTTTCCCATCTGCCAAGTGGCAGTGGGTTCGGTATGTCTCTCTCGAATCACCCTTAAATGTCGGTGTGGTGATATTCACGTTTCATGGTGACTTTAAAGATGAAGGTGAATAGAAACTAGAGATTCGGAGGGCAGTGAAGAGGAAGGGAGGGAGGTCAGTCAGATGGCAAGCGCAGTGCCATCCTGGAAACGGGTGGCAGGGCCACCGAACGGCATGGCCCGCTGCCGGCCTCCGTGAGAAGGCGGGCTCCGTGGCCTGCGTAGGGATCAGCCCCGGTACCTGCCGGCCCCGTGGCTGCCAGTCTGCCGGCGGTGGGCTCGGGGCCAGGGACCCCCCGGGCCCGCTTTCCCTCACCCACCGCCGCCAGGCCCCGCGGGCGCCCCCGGCCGACCGACGGAAGGACGCTGCCGGCAGCCCCGGCCCTGCCCCGCTGCCCCTCACCGGCACCCGGGAGGGGCTTCCACCCGCCCTGGCGGGCCGCGGGGGGCGGCTAGGCTAGGCGAGGCGGGGGGGAGGCCGGCGCTGAAGCGGGGGTGAGGAGGAGGAGGAGTGGTAAAGAACGGCGAGGGGAGAAGCGAGGGGGGCGTGAAGGAGCGGGGGGTGAAAGGGAGTGAGCGGAGAGGAGGCGGCCGCGGGGAGCGGACCGAGCTGCCCGAGCCAGCGGCTGCCGGGCGGGCGAGGCGCCCGGGTCATGGCGCGGCGGGACGGCGGCGGCCGGGCTTTGCCCCGCCTGCTGCTCTGGCTGGCGCTGTGGGGGCTGCGGGGCGGCAGCGGGGCCGGCGCTCTGCTCGCCGGCGGGGCGGCCCTGCCCTTCGCCGCGGGCCCGCCGGCGGCCTGCAGCCCGCGCTGTCAGCACGGCGGGCTCTGCCTGGCCAACGGCACCTGCCTCTGCTCCAAGGGCTACGAGGGCGAGCGCTGCCAGCACGGTAACGGCCCGGCCTCGCACCGCGGCGGGGGGAGGGTGCCGGTGCGGGTGGCGGCGGGGTCCCGTCGGCGGGGAGTCGCCACAGCCCGCGGCCGTGGGGACGTGCGTGGTGGTCCTTGGGGACGTGGCTTGGCCTGGACAGGGCTGGGCGTGGGTGTGAGCCCTGGGAGCTGCCGGCCTGCCTGCAAGGCATCCCTCCGGGAAGGTGTGAGGAGCTCGGGTCTGGGTACGGTGAGAGGCGGCGGTGGTCAGGTGCTGGGGAGGACACAGACAAGGTGGGGTGGAAGAAGAGGGGTAGAGACACCCGTTTTCTGGTGAGGCGTGGCAATGACAGCCAACTGATAGAGCACAACCAAGAGCCAGCTCCTCTATGAGGACGCTCACGTAGGTGAGTAGACCCGGCCGATGGAAATGGCTGTGTGGTCGGTAGGTTGCGTTCTACCATTTGCACATTGGGTAGACATCCACTGACTGGATAGGCTTCTGCATCTGCTTCCTTCTATCATTTTCTCTGTGCATGTTTTAATACTCGCCTGAGTAAGGAAAGGTGCTTTTTGAGGTTGGACAGCTTTCAGAACCTGATGCACAGAATCATTCGTACATCCCATTTCCATGGTGGGAGGCTATAAAGCTGGGGTGAACTGAAGTTTGTTCCTGTTGGTTTCCCCTGGGAGACAAAGTATCTTTGAAACTGTCACCAGTATGCAAAAGTATACGCTGGCAAGAAGAGTTTCAGTTTAAACCCTGTTTAATATAACAAGCCCAATTTCTAATTCCTTTCTTCAAAAGTTTTAACTACAGAGCATTGGGGCTAATAATTGCTAAAAAACACTATCAGGAGAAGTTCTTTTGCCTTACATCTTGTCCTGCGTGAAGAGGTAATATAGTTTGTACGGTAGTTGTTTTATTTCTCAATTTCCTTCATCTAAAATGTGTTCTTTTTTATTTTTTTTTTAAACTCTGAAATGTGATGCTGAAAACTTCATTCAGGACCGTAATCATTCATGGAACATTGTTTTATTTAGAAGCTAAGGCTAGCAGGTGGTGACAAATGATGTGCAGCTAATGCGCTGCATATTGGGGATGAATAACTCTGCAGTTTGCACTGTTACAAACAACTCTTGGACCCTAGGGTTTAGAGAAGGTGTGAACGATTGTCAGAGATGCATATCCATTTTTGAACCAGAGAGGTGAACTGTTTGGTATTGTTAAAGGAACCACTGAATGCCAGTTCTGATAAGGTCATCAATACAGAAAAAAAGTTGGATAAATGAAGCTTCATCTCATGTTCTGTCAAGAAAACTCACTGAGATAAGTTAACTTTTTTCTTCTTTGTGCAAGTGGTATCGAATTTAAGTATTAAATCTTCACGTCAGGGCTGCTTTCTGACTCTGTGTACGTGACTTCACAGTGAAATTCAGATATCACTGCCAGTATCTTCTAGCATAAATAGGTAAAGTAAACTTTATAAGACTATGTGAAATAACACAGAAATAGAGGTTTTCTTAAATTGACAGCTCTTATATGGCATTTCCAATGTGCCGAGTGCTGAATGGTCCTTTCACATGTGTCTGTGTCCTTTATTTGCATGCAAATACTCATTCTACAGATACTAATGTGAAAAATCGTCTAATCTTCAGTTGGTTTGCTTATGAGTGCAATGAGCATCTGAGAGCAAAATCAGTGTGGTGTTATTCACTGCTCATCTTTTCCCTTTTCTTCCCTCTGTTTCAGACTTCTCACCCATCCAGTCAAAGGATAAAGCAATATGATGTAGAGAACTCCTCTCACACCTGCAGTTAATTCAGATGAGACTCTCTGAAACACATGGGTTTCTAAAATCTGTGTGTGAATAAACAAATGTCTTCTCAGACACCAGGACTGATTCAAGAATGATTTATGAGTAGCAAGGAGAGCTATGTGATAAGTAATTTATTTTCAATCTGACTGGATTTACACAGAATTTTGCAAAATTAAGATTTTTATTTGTGCCTTATCCAACTTGTCCAAGCTGTCAGCATTGAAAAAGTTGCAGGGTCTGTGATGATCATAGATGCTTTTCTCCCAACAGATAATTACAGTTATGACAAACAAACAGTTGCATTTATCTCAGGTGATTTCTAAACAAACACTGTACACTTCAGAAAGGTTTCTGAGAGGCAAACTGAGGCAAAAAAAAAAAAGGAGAAGAAAGTGCTGACTTATTTCTGGAGACATTTTAGAGAATAGGTGTGATGAAACAAGCACGTAGTTTTTCTGGAGAGATATGTAGGAATCCAGTAAAGAGTTAAGTATGATGTTACATCTTAAGAATCGGAAGGTGCCACTGAAGCTGCAGAATTTTTTATTAAGTCATTTCTTCTTATCACCTCTTTTCTCACCTGTCATTTCGTGACTTCAATTATCAAAAGCTTCTTTGGCAGTCCAGCTGTGTTCCTTTGTTCCTTTTCAGTATGGTGCTCTCTTCTCTCTATTCTGTCTAGGGTCCAAAAGCTTCCTTAGTTTTGAGTGTTTAAAAGCTTAAAATGGTGGAGTGCTCTCTATTCAGGGAAACTATTTCACCTGATTGGCAGTGTGGGATGGTAGGGCAGATATATCTTAGGAAATGTGAAGGCAAACTGAGTGCTCGGAGACTAAAATAAAGCAAATTTTTTTTATGTGCTTAAGTAGTAATTTTGATAAGCTTTACCAGTATTTATCCAAGATTGGTTTGTTATCTGTCTTACAGCCACATGTTATCCAAAATGCAAAAATGGTGGGGAGTGCCTCAGACCTGGAAAATGCAGATGCCCACCTGGCTATGGGGGTAGATACTGTCATAAAGGTGAGTAAAACCCAAACAAGTGGTAGTTTGGAAAGACAAGAAGTTTGAAAACATACAAAATTAATTTGGACCTCCTCGAGTCCAGGATCTAATGCACTTGAAATAATGACCTTAATTCCTTAGATCTCTGACCTTACTGTCAAAAAATGTACGGCCTAGAGGATCTGCGTGCTTGCAGGAGAAGGGGGTGGAGTATATGTACTGAAATGTGTTGGGAGAATCTGAGAGAATTTTGTCCCTTGTAAAATACCTTCTTTATGTGTTATGTAAATATTCTGTTTAGCTCTATAACAGACTCTTTCTAAATAGTTCAACGAGCTGACTTGTATAGACACACGTTTCTATAGTAGGTGGCTGAAACTTTTGTGTAGTATTTGCAAGATGTAATATTGAGGGTAAGTCACTGAAGATGTGCATGGCAATGTATTGTTGATAGGTGACGGGAGATGACAGAGATGAGGAGTAGCAAAGACCAGTTTTTATGGTTTTGTGAAGCCTATTGACTATATGCATGGATTGGAAAAGGCAATCCAAAAAAACATTGTTATGAACTGATTAGACTATTTATGATAAATTGAGTTCTGGGATAAAAGGGGAAGCAAACTTGAAATAGTTTGAGGGGAAAATGGTATTCTCAGAGACTGAAGGAAAAAAAAGCGTTGTTTTCCTTTCAGAGGAGAAGTCTGAAACTGGCACTTAAAAAGTTCTAAAAGTTCTTTTTGCATAGATGCTGATAAATTAGTCGGGCAGTCATCACTGTGCTGAGAACTTAATAAGCATTCTGTCTGACTGTGGTCACAGCAGCTAGCAACACCTCACAGGATTCTCAATTTATGTTTGATGTTTATTCTGTGGGCATTTTCTTTATTTCCTTCAAATGTGAAATAGCTACAGGAGTTTACTTGGAGCGTAACCTCGTTGGTACTTGGGGAAGGACCATGGCTATCTTCTGCAGCTCTCTGGAGTCTTCTTGTCGGGTTGTCTGGGGTGGGGTTTGTTTGGGTTTTTTTGTTGTTTAATTTTTTAATAAAGCTGTATTTGGTATTTTGTGAAGAAAGCATGGTCCTAGTGTACCTAACATAGTAACGTATATCTAAGTTTGCAGAAGTTTGAACTGTAGCTCTGGTATGTTGACTGAAGGGGAATTCAACTGCCAGTGATAATAATTTTATATCAAAATTGTTAACATTGTAGAGGAATAAGAAAGAGAAGGAAGTGTCTTCTAATGAAGATCTGTATAACACAGTGCTGCTATGTAATGCGTTGGGAAATAACTATTCATTTAAGTAGACATAACAGTCTCGACAGCAATGAGGTAAACTGGAGCATGGTCAGCATCATTTTCCAGCAATAAGATTTTTTAAAAAAAATTTCTTAAAAGCCAACTGAAAGTGTAGGTTTGTGGGGTGTGTACAGAAGAGGGAACTTGACCTTCTCAGAAGAGCCTGAATTAGAAGTAAGGTGAGAGGTACTGCTTAAATAGGCAAAGCAGAGTGAGGGTTCAGTTTATGCTAATAACTACAAGTCTAGAATTGTATTTGTATCTGGCTAAAAGTCCTACTTGTATTCATTATCATGTTATCCCTGTAAGGCAAGGGACAGCCTTGTGTTCACCTTTAAGGGGCAGTACTGTGGCATATGGAGCTTGGATATACAAAACTGCATTGCGGCGCAATGTGCTGTTACAGAATCACACAGAATCACGGAATGGTTGAGGTTGGAAGGGATCTCTGGAGGTCATCTTGTCCAACCCCCTGCTCAAGAAGGGACACCTAGAGCCAGTTGCCAAGGTCCATGTCCAGATAGCTTTTGAGCGTCTCCAAGGATGGAGACTTCACAACTTCCCTGGGTAACCTGTGCCAGTGCTTGGTCACCCTCACAGTGAAGCCCTGCTGACTATTTCTGATGATTCTCTTGTCCTTAATGTGCCTAGAAATGGTTTCCAGGATCAAGTGTTCCATTACCTTACCAGGGACTGAGGTGAGGCCGACCAGCCTATAGTTCCCTGGGTCCTCCTTGCTCTTCTTGGAAGATTGGATTGACATTTGCTTTCCTCCAGTCTTCAGGCACTTCTCCCACTTACCACAATCAATCGAATACAATCAATATTAAATACGTTAACTTATGCTGTGTGCCAAAGAAATACGCAAACAAGCTTTGAAGAGCTTTTCTAGCTGTGCTGGAGTTGACTTGCATGTCCTTGCATGTTCAGCATTTGTGCCAAAAATCTGTTAGCTGAACTCATGCCCAAAATTTGCAGTAAAACAGAGATTTGGACTTTTTGGTACCAAGTATCAAGCAGACATCCTTATAATGAGGGATATCCTCATTATATCCCTCATTTTATATATAAGGATATAAGATATCCATATAATGAGGGATAGTTGTTTCTCTTCAAATCAGTGAAGGTGTTGTGTATGTTTACATTCATGCTTGTGAAAGGATGTGCTTGATTGTGCAGAACAGTAATTATGCCGTATTTCAAAGACGGTCCACACCACAGTTGATACCAATCATATGTTGTGGCACAAATAATGCTTTATTAATGAGGCCTTCAGGGCTTTGACATGTAGAACAATTCTGGAATGAGGAGGCTGACTTAGATAGTTGGTGTTTGGGAAGGCACCACTCGACTATAGTCATTTGCCAAAGTAATATCCCTATCTCTTCTTCCTCCTCTTATGTGTAGGTCATATCAGATAAAGAAATAAGTGAATCCTTGACCACATGTTATTGACTTATCAGCTGTGATTTGGCAAGATTGATAAGAATGTGCCTGTTAGGAGTTACTGTGGTGTAGCTGATGAACAGCTGGTTCACAGTTGGGGAGGGGAGGAGCTGTGCCATAGCGATAATCGTGTTTGTTTGTTGGTACTCTCAGGCTAAAAGCTCAACAAGCTTTTAAGCACATGCTTAGTTTTAACTGCATTTTGAGTTGGCATTTGCAGACGTGGTTGTGTCATACACATTCGCTCCTTATAGAACTGTGCCTTGCTCTGAATAGTTGAAATTTCAGTCTTTGCAGATGTGATAAAACAAGCAGTTGATGATAGACCAGCTGTTTAAAGATAATTAGTTGAAGCCCTATGCTGCTTTTGAAATGCTCTGTGTATGCTGTTCTTCTGCAGTAAGCTGTGAAGGAGGCTGTCAAAATGGTGGCGAATGCATCTCTGTCAATGGAGTTGTGAAGTGCCTTTGTGCTTCTGGCTGGACAGGATCAAGATGCCAAGAAGGTGGGTATCTACATTCATGTGCTTTTTTTGTACCACGGGTGACTTGAATGCTAAAGTCTCTAGGGCCTCTAAACAAGTCCTGATGGCAGCCTGATGAGAGGGCACTAGAAATAAAAATAATTTACTAGACTCATCACTGGAGCAGTCTCGGTTGTTTATCCCTGCATTCTTGAGAAGAGAATTCTTACTCATTTGGTTTGTACAAAAAGCAGTATACAACCCACAAACCAAACTAAACCCTGTCTTTCTCCTTGGAGAAAAGTTTGAAGGAACTGTTCTCTCAGTCAAGATGCCTGTATTACTTTGCTATTAAATGAGGATAATAAGGTGACATTATCATGGCATGGGTCATTCACAGTACCTTGCGTATTTACATAATGAAAATATTTATATTTAATAAAAATATAACTGCAGTAACAAAAACATTTTAAAATGATTAAGAGGCTAACTATGGAAATGTCATTGCATTACTATTGAAATGAAGGACCTGCATTATTGCTACATACTCCGAGAAAATAGTGTCAATTTTGCATTAAAGTGTAACATTTAAACTAAAATTCTTAACACAGTACTATGTATTTTTTTCCATTTACGTGGTCCTGGAAATGCCTTTAGAGTTATACCAGTTGATTATCTGGCCTGGAAGAAGATGTGTTTTGCCATTTTGATTTGTATCATCCTGAATCCTTCATTCTGTCAGAATTCTTTTGTATCAGTTTTATAAATCCTGCTGACTTACCCATTCTTTTCTTCTAGCAATTTGTCCTCAAGGTTGTCGGAATAATGGAGCTTGTGTGGCTCCTGGGATTTGTAGCTGTCCAGCTGGATGGGTTGGTGGAGCATGTCACTTAGGTAAATGACTTCTGACGTTTTTCGTTTATCCTTTTCTGTACTTGTTTGATTTACCAATACAGTGTTCAAATCTTCAGTGCCTAACAAAGCTGCTAGGAAAGTATCTTGGAATAGTAAACGAGAGCTGCTTCTGCATGCTGGGGATCTTACAAGTATGCATAAGGAATAGTTAGCTTTTTAATTTGGTCAGAAAGACAGAACTTTTCCACCTTAAGTAAATTCAGATTCAGATTTTGGTTGTCACCAAATTCATTACTTAGTATGTTTTGTCAGTATTTCTGAAATTCTTTCTATAAGCCGAGACCCCAGTATAAAAGAACTGAAAATGGCTGTTACAGAAACACTATCAGTACTGATGTGGGTTAGAAGCTTCATTAAATTTTATGGACATGGAAAACTGAAACTTGCTTCTCACTTTGCGGCTGTCACCAGAATTAACTCTAGGTGCTCTTAAAAGAGTAAGAGGAAGCCATCTGTAATCAGAGTTAGTACTGACTGACATTCTTGCTGAACAACCACTTGCATTTTCCCAAATTTTGATTCACAAAAGCAGATGGTGATTATAAAGACTTTAACCTACCCTTCTCTGGCGGGGCCTTGTATGCTCGTAACAGCACTGCCCTGATGCTAAAAGCAAGAATCCTGAGATTGTCAAAAGGAAAGTTTTTCCGTTTGCTTTCTGGGAAACAGAGAAGCTCATTTAAGCATTGCTGTTGAATTCAATATCGTAGGTGCAAGGTCTCCGTATTAATTTATCTGCATCTGAAATTTTTGTGTGGCTGTGGGAATCCAGTTCAGGTAGTGTTAGTTCTTCTGCAATATATTTAGTCAAAGAAACATTAATAAATAATACTTTATCATTCCCATTTGACCAGCAAAATGCTTATCCTTTGTATTCAGCAGTGTATCGAGATAGAGGGTGATATTAAAAGGTAAGAATGGGAGATGCAAAGAACTTACAAAATGTATAGCTCCGTTCCCTGCACCAGGGAATGTAGAAGTGTTCAAGTCCTTAATGTGAAACTGTTCCTGAACTAACTAGATCTGTATCCAGTTTGACTTCTGTTGGTACAGATGCTCAAAAGCAAACCACAGCCCCTGGCTTGTTACCTGAACTGGTGTGTAGCTGGGGGACAACTGAAGCTGTGCCTGCTCAGTCCTCCGCTGCCCTTCTTTTGGGGGAGGGGGAGAACAGAAGGGCAGTGTGTGAGCATCATCGAGTATGTGGCAACTGTTTCCTCATGGATGTGGATCCAAGAACCGGCTTGAATAAATTTCAGTAGGAATTTTTATTGTTCTCTCGCTATCGTGGAGGCATCCATCTCAAAAATAGCCTGTGCCTTAAAGAACAATAGAAATGATAGTATTTTAAAGGGGGAATGGAGCATAAGTAAGACTAGACGTACTGTGGCTGTTTTCCAGTGAAGGCCATGATGCCATAAATTGAGAGGCATTGCTTTTCAGTTCTTCCATTATGCTTTTATTTATACTGTCCCAGTGCGATCACCAGGGAACAATTCTGCTAGCACAGGGAGACAAAGAAGAAAAATGATCCTATGTTGTGCTGCAGACATACTATGTATCTGGTGTCTCATTTCAGCTGTATGTAAACTACCTTGTCAACATGGAGGAAAATGCATAGCTCCAAACGTGTGCAGATGTCGACTGCCGTACTCTGGCCTGCAGTGTACAAAGAAAAGGAAGGAATGAAGAAAATCCAGTAAAGTTGAGCTGTCTTTTCTTCATGTAACTCTTCGTACAGAGATGAAGTCTGCAGCAGTGCGGGGACCTTAAAACAAAACGTGGCAACCAATTAATTTCAGATAACTTTTTGTCTTCAGTATATTAAGTAAGTGCTTTTCTGTATGAAAGAAAATTATAGCTGACTGTAACAAAACTGTTATAAGTATCCAAGTGTGTGTAGTGTATGGCACATGTTTTCTTCTGTTCTCATTTTTCTTCTAAGCAGAAGTGTTATGTCTTGGTTGATACAGCTGACCTTGAAATAAAATTTACTCTTCAAATAAAGCACTTCAGATCTGTGCTCTTCTTTTTGATTTTTCCCCCCTTTGACTATAATTATTGCATTATATTAATGATGTGTTTTTAAAAAGCACATGAAATAAAACGTCCTTAATTCAGATCATCAGAAGTGGGTGTTAGTTCAAGTATAATTTACCTTCCATAAGATTACACAGTTACAAGAGGAAACTTGCAGAGTTTGCATCTTTCTGGAACATCAGCAAAGTGCAAAGCATCTTATTAAAATCCTGGTTATCGCTTTATGTGTGCTTCCTGCCCCTCCCCCCCAATCAAATTTGGATCTTGATTAGTTAAGCAGTATTAAAAAAACCAAAACACTACTTGTTCAGACAGTTCCACTGTTACTTTATAACAGCTTCACCCATGGTGATACTCTGAGAGTCCTTATCTTGTCTACTTCTACCATCATATTACCTGATCATCTCTTGACTTCCTGTTATTTCTTTTCCTTATCCCAGTAGGATAGGGAAATGTGTTTATCTCCCTTCTGAAGATGTAGACGTTGATGATTCATTTCTATTCAAGACTGTGTTGTTACAGGAGCAATATAATGGGAAGCTACAGCCTGGCAGCGAGGAAAAGCTGCATCTGTCACAGATCACCTGTGTGGAGGATGCTGAGGCTTGTCTTCTGGACACGTTCCAGTTTGGCCTCATTCAGCTTTTGCAGCCTTTTGAATGGGCTGCAGATTGGACTGGGACTCCTACGCTCATTGTTCCGTATCTCGTCTGTGCTGTTTCTTGAAGGCTACAGTTGAGGAAGGTTTTGCCAAAACACGCAAGCTGAATCAGTCAACTTTCTGAACGATGCCCAAATCAATTATTTTTTTTCTGAGATAGATTGATTTTCATCGTCTTCTAGGCAAAACTGGAATTTTTGGTGGGAGAATTTTTAACTATGCATTAGTGTAATCCATTTGCCTATGCATTATTTTAATGCATTTGATGGAATAATGTTGTATCTATGTATGAACAGCCCTACCAGAACATGTAGCTTTTGTAGGCAGAGTGATTTATATGGGCATGTTTCCCCAGGGATTACAGGTGCCTGAGCATTGACAAGAAGCAAAGGAAATGGGGTCTTCTCAGTTACCGACCTTCTCTAAAAGAGAGAACCCAAGCATACCAAGTTGTGCCAGGGGAGGTTTAGATTGAATATTAGGGAAAATCTTTACACTGAAAGGGTTGTTAAGCATGGGAACAGGCTGCCCAGGGAAGCGGTTGAGGCACCATCCCTGGAGGTATGTAAAAGATGGATAGACATAGTGCTTAGAGATATGGTTTAGTGATGGTTTTTTGTCAAGAATTGGGTTGATGGTTGGACTAGATGATCTGAAAGGTCCCTTCCAACCTAGGCAATTCTATGTTTCTGTGATTCTATGATACAGAGGACAAATGAAAGACAATGGTACAGTTCATGAGACTCCTCTTCTCTGTTGTTACAGGCAATTGGTGGATTGTGTAGTTGAGAAGCCTTCCTCTGACCTTGCTTTGGAGGCTCTTGCATCAGGTTCAGAGGAAACCTGCTACGGACACGTGTTGTGCAGGTTTTGTCGCCGGGGCAGAGGACAGAGTAAGAGGAGTGTATGTTTTTTGTGCCTCTTTTGCTGTGGTAGACTGGCTATTTCAGACATGCTGCTGAAAAATGTGGTTTTCATGCATTAAACAAGATGATTTCATCAGCGGTTCTGGAGTAGCCTTTATGATGATGAAATTCTGTCGCAGTTCGCTATAATAATCATGCCATAATTTAGAAATTCAGGAGTTAAGCTGAATACCTTAGCTGACGTACTGGTTGCAGGGAAGTGAGTGGAAAAAAATTAATTGCCTCAGACCCAAGATTTCAGAGTAAATGAGCAGAAGTATGTAAATGCAGAGAGGCACAATATCTCAGTATTGTTCCTGAAAAGAGCGGCTTCTACTAATAAAGCCAAAAGTGACAATAATGGCGATTAGAAGCCAAAAGAGACGTTAGCATCATTAGGAGCATGAGACCAGGAGCAGGCAGTGAGCGAGACCTGTAGTTGGTGTTTCTGAGCAGGCCAGGACAGATGCTGATTTAAATAGTTCCCTGTTTAGAAACGATTGAATTAAGCAGTAATTTGACGGCATGCGGAACGTGATGGCATATTTTAGAAATACCGCTTGAATGTAGCACCATCTACTGGCTACGGGGTTTTTCGGTGGGGTTTTTTGGTTTTGTTTTTAAGAAAAATCATTTAAATCTCTGCAATATTTTAAGTGAGTTTAAAAGCAAATTTTCTAGCAGTTATTTTAAAGGAGAACAATCTCAGAATGTATTATTAATGACAGTCCAGGTCCCCACATTATTATTTCCACAGTTCCACATATAGTTCCACATATATTTATTAAGAGCTGCCAGTATTTCTTGTCTTTTTTTTTGTTTCCCGCTCACTGGAGGATTGAACATACTGGTTACAGCATGTAATTTTTGGAGCTAGATGTATCTTCCTGTGAAAAGCTAGTTACACATGCAGCTCAAAGGTTAGGAGAAATGATACAGAACAGGTTACCTCCCTTATTTATTAGAGCTAACTGGAACAGCTTATACAGGTGCTCCGATTTTTCACTAAAAACAACTGGAAAAATTGTAGGGGTAGTGCACTGGTTGTGGTTTTGATATTCTGTCTTTTTAGAATGTGCGCGAAAAGGTGGGAAGTGTTTCTTCTTTTTAATTTCCTTACATGCCCATTTTACCATTTATATTTTCTCTGCTGTAAGTGGTTGTAGCAAGAATGGAGTTACTTGGTTTATCAATAAAATATCCTTTATTGGCTAAACTGAGCTGTGGGTGGAAGTGAGTAAAATGACCCAACATTGCCATGCGATACCTTTATGCAAAAGAAAGAGCATAAACATCTTTAATGATTAGTAACACTTTCCAACCTCTGTGTTTGGTTTTGTATATGTACCCAGGTGTTATGTTTTATTGAGAATTTAAACTTTGGCTTTCCCATTTGGACAGGTAATGGAGTGGATATAGCCAGTCTGTCAAGTAGCTTAAGCTTTTGTACTCATTTACTGTAGGGTTTGCGCTGATTCTTCTTCACGGGTTTACTTTTGGTAGATGGAAATGTTCACTCGCTTTCTATTCTCAGCTATGATTATATATAATTAACTTTTGTAAAAAGAAAGAGCCTTTCACATGGGGCCCACTTTTTTGATGTTTTTTTGTTGTTTTTTTTTAAATCACAGCCAACACGGATACACATGTAGGAAACTCAGTCCTTGCTAAGATCTGTGGTATCTTCTGTGATATGAGAATATCAGAAAATAGTTATTATACAACATTTTAAAGATCTTTTCAAGATTATGGGCAGAAGTCAATCTGCACTTGGGAGAATTTCTGCTGGCCTGCAGAGCAACTGTAGTGCAGCCGGGTAATAAATGGATGATGTACCTTCCAGCACTGTTTAGTATTTAAATAAATCATGCAAGAAAATTCAGTGAAGATACCTGTATTCTCTATAATGTGCTAAGAATCATCGTAAGATCTTCAGTTTGGCACAAGTTGTCCTTGATTCCATCAGAGTGGAAGCGTGGCAGCTCCTGCAGTATGCAACCCTTCTCCCCCCTTCCGAATCGCCAAACTCTTTTGGGCCTAATTTCAGATTACATGACGCGACATTAGAACAACTTTGTTACCCTGTGTACACAAGCCCTCTACACGCTTCTGCCTCTTGTTAAACGGAGCAATTTTCCTCAGTTGTTGCAATGTGCTTTCTAATTACAGTGAATTCTGTTTCATGGGTATGATGGACGATCTGGCAGCAAAACAGTTGCAACTAATCACATAATTACTGGGCAGTTTTGAAGTAGCTGGCTGTCTTTATGCACGTACTAGTACTTTTTCTGCTTCATGTGCTTGCTGGAAAACAGCACAACTTAGCACTGAGCTTTTTTAACTACTATAGCAAAATTGTGGATGTGCTTTGGTTTGCACAGCTTGCATTTGGAAAAAGTAAAAGAAATCATTTCTGCCTTTAGAAACACTGAAAATAAATGGGAAATACTAAAAGTTATGATTAAAAAACCCACCTTTATTGAGCCTGAAATTGTAGAAAGGCATCTATATATTGACTCAGTTTTGTGAATGGAAGGTTGCACAAACTCATTAACCAAAGTACTGTTATCAGTGTTCCGCGCAGATGTTATCTCTCTCTTCAGCACACCACCTCTTAACTGACATGTGGAATGGTGGTTATTACAATATGAGATTACACAATATCGGTGTGTTTGCATTTTAAAAATGTTTTCAGAACCCTGCATATTCAAAGCATCATCCTGAGGCATCCGTTCCAATAGCTAGTCAGGTTTTGTTCATGGCAATCTTTGTGAGATGTGACAGAGGAACCGGTTCAAGTGGAGTAGGTTTTAAATAACACATCAGTTCCCAGCAGATGAGGCTATCAGCCACTTGGATGCTCGATTAAAAGAAACTATGGAAACACTGAAACTTAAAATGCAAGTGGGAAATGGAAAACATTTTTCAAATACACCAGTCAGACACCGGGAAATCCATCAGGTATCATTCTGGAATGACGCTGAGAACTCAGAATGCCAGCTTACTTTGCAAAATGGCTTAAGAGGACTATCAAAAGGTGAGGAGAAATCTAGGCACAGAGCTGCTAACAGCTACGATTTGGCAATCAGCGTCCCACAGTGGCAGTAAATGGCAGAATGAGCTCCATTTTCTTGCTGTTCAGAATTAGTGTATGTAAATTGAATATTGCTCAGGAGAACAGGAAGTCATGATGTTTATTTTCGTTTTTAAAAAACCAAACAAAACAGTAAACTTAAATGGCTTAGCTAAAGGGACATTTATATCTATTACCAGAGCTCAGTTAGTTGCAGCAGTGATTGAAATGTCTTTAACAGCTCTAGGGGAAGAAGATGGTCGTCCTCTGTAGGAAGGTTCAGAAAATCTGGAATTTTATTTGTTCAAAAACTATTTGGCAGCTGGGAGGCGCTAACAGTTCATTGGAGCAATAGGTAATGGAAAAAAACTCCTCTAAGGAGTCTCTTACAAATACTTTCTGATTTGATCATAGAATGGTTTAGGTTGGAAGGGACCTTAAACATCATCTAGTTCCAACCGTAGATGGATGGCATGACATACAGCAAATTTCTCCTCTTATTGGTTCCTATTTTAAGATTCAGCACGGTTAAAAAGATTGTCAGATTTCTCAGAGAAACTCAAGGACAAGATTTCCTCCTATTACTGAATGCCGTCTCAAAACAGGGGCATAAAAGAGTCTTACCGACACAGAAATCATTCAGTAGTTGGGTTCTCAGCTGCGTGAGTGTAAGTAATGAAGTCAAAACAGAAGAGTCGGTATCCGGCTCCTGGCTACAAAGGCTGGTAGAGATAAACCAGAATTACTCCTGCATCTGGCTGACTGTTAGGAAGACATGAGGCCTTGCCCCTGTGGTTAGTAGCCAAGCCTTGGTTTAGGTTCCCCCTCCTTCCTCACTACTAGCTAGTCATTATAACAGATGGACGCAAATACAAGACAAAGAAGAAAAAAATAATTCTGCTTTTTCTTCTGCACACAGCCCAATAATATGTATGTAAACAGTGTTTAAAAAGAGCAGGTACCATTCACAAGTGGCGAAGCGCGGCCTTCTTTCCTAGAGACACTTAGCAGCTGTTACAGTCTTGCTCCCAAAAAGGAATCTCAAAGTCCCGTTGACTCCATCAATAAACTGCAGAATTTTGGGTTTGCATCATTTGTGAGCCCAGTGAAGAATCAGAGACTGTGGGGTTTGTGCACGAGGTAGCAAAAATTATAGAAATATACATAATGACTATAAGGTTGTTGTATTGAAGCTCACCAAACTTCATGACTCTAATATGAATCTTTTAAAATAATGCTTCTGGATATTGCTTTCGTTCAAATAAACTCTGCAACTGCCTTCAACTTTCTTGCTACTTTCCAGTCTCATACATCCATGCAGCATTGCAATTGAATTGATACGCTTCTTTTCTTCAACCACGATGCCTTTGTACCTTGGAGAAAAAAAAATGTAAAAAGAGCCTTTAATGACACAGCCCCTTTTTATGGTAAAGATTAAGAAACTATTTTAATGAATCTCTGCTTTCCTGATACGCAGAAACACAATATTAAGTTAAATTTGTGGCTATAGCTTGTTTATTTCTTTAAGAAAATGTGCCATTTTGGTTGGTGTATTTATACAGCACTGTCTGACTCATCAGCAACTTATTTTCTAGATTAAAAATATACTGATGCTTTTCATATATTCATGTAAACATTTAAATCAAAATTCTTTCCTTTTTTTTAGATCACATTTTGGAAATCCATATTGCAAACATCATAGTCTTATTTTTATAGGATATGTAGTTTTATATTGTGTAAAAGCATTTATTAATTGTTTCAATTTCTTAAACACATTTGCCCCATCTGTAGCAAATGTGTCTGACCACAAATGGTATTGGCGTTGTGTATTGGACTTGAGAAAGCAGCAAAAAGATTTGAACTCTCGAGTAGTTTCAACTGGGAGAAACTGAGGCTGGGTGAAAGTCGAACCATTGCTGTGTTCCCTGTTTTTTACCCGTTTCTCACTAAAAATGCCTGCAGGTCTAGCAATGACATTACAGGTTTATATCAAAAGACACTATGTAGCAACGTACTAAAAGCAAAGGAAAGATGGGAAGAACAGAATAGGCTATTTTGGCTGCAGCAGGAGACCAAAGAACTAAATGGTTTTTAAAAGAAAAGACAGTACAGGTGTTAACGGTGGCATGAAATTAAAGATTAATATAAAGGATGAATGTAAATTTCAGCATGGGCAGGCAGCGCTAAAACCAGCTAGGCGATGTCCCAGCTCCACCAAAGGAATCCTGCTGGCACCAGAAAAGCCTCTAAATATGTTGAAGAGAAAAGAAGAGAAACACCTCAGATGACGCAAGAATACTTTCTACTTCAGACATCCCAAAAAAAGGTTAGCTGTAATGAAATGTTTAATTAAATTCCTTCAGTGACTGACTGTCAGCATTGAAGCAAAGGAATACAACAGAAGACTACGTGACAAAACAGAGAAATGGTCATCACTCACTATAATGCAAAACGTAAAGCTATTCCCAAAAGTTACCCTTAGGGATAAGGAACAGGGATGAACTGAGTGACAGTTAGTTGAAAAAGGTCATGGCTTGTGTCAATGCAAGCTCAGAAAGTCAGCAGTGGGATACTCTTTCCCAAAATGGGGCCAGATGCTGGAAAAGAGAATAGTGGTTGTTGTGAAGAGGATCGTTATCAATTCCTGCTGCAGCCACTTAGGAAATGACAGGAGGTAATTGGCTTAATTTGAAACAAAGGAAATTTACTTTAGGTGTTGAGAACAATTCTGTATTAGAGCCTATAAATTGCTGGAATTGCTCTTAGGAATTTTATGAAATTTTCACTCGCTGGAGACTGAAAGGAAGAAATTAGACACACACTTGATGTATCTTGTGCTGCTTCATTGGACAAGGGTGGACTAGATAATGACTCCCAAATCACTATGTCTACCTGTACCTGAATTTTCTTCCCACAGAGGGCTCCAGTATAACCAGGACGACAGGAGCATACGTTAGGCAATACGCACTTGCCCCCAAACAGACACTTCTGGCTGCACACAGCTGAAATAAGAGAAACGTATGTGGCTTTATTCACTACAACAACTTGGTGAAGGAAAAGTGGCTACTGTCTCTATATACTTATTCTGCCTGCTTACAGGAGCTGAGAACTTGCAAGATATTTTCACAAGGAAACACCCCCCAGTCTAAGGAGACTTCACAGTCGTGCGGAGCCAACAATGTTCTTATGCCCAACCCACCCCCCTCGTGCTTTGATGCAGATTTATTGTGGGAATACGCTGAGGGCATGAATGAAACTGAGACAGGGACATGGGTAAAGTGGTTTTTAATGCATCCTACAGGGGTAGGCATTAGGGGTAACAGCATTACAGGGCTGTCAGAGCAGCATACAGTGTTAGAACAAGCCACTGCATACTGCCATGGTCCCAGACTACTGTCACATTCTTCTGGAGGGCTTCAGAAGGGGCAGAGGAATCTCTACTGTTCATCCTGCCTTTGACACAGATTTGGGTTAAAATACAACCAAGGCAAAGGACTTCTAGGCACTGCGTGTTGCTGAAGCACTCTTAACTGTGCTGAGGCAAGAGGCTTCAGGTGATGTCATTCTTACGTGTTTGACACTGGATTCCTTCCCACTGCGGAGGACAATGACACGTACTCGGTCCAATACACTCCCCACCGTTCTTACATTCCTGAAGACAGATTGCTGCACAGACATCATCACAAAGCTTGGTTATAACCCAAGTGATTACTGTTACTTATTATTTACATGCCCACGAGAGGTTGAGTGCTTTCCCTACACAAGAGTCACATCATATTCACTGAAAATCCATCTAGGATCATCAGGATATGAAGGAAGGGAAGAGAGGCAACTAGAAATAAAAAGCCCTACAGCCAAAGCACACATTGAGATGTTCTGATGCATCACAGATTGCTACAAAAGCCTGAAATACTGAATTAAGTCAGCGCCACCACGTATATTTGATTTTTTTCCAAATTGACCTTTCTAAAGCCCACACCTTAGTGAGAGATCTTTTGTCTAACACGCAATTAAACACACGGTGAAACAACTCATGAACATTTGATCCAAAAGTTATTTTCTATGACCCATTTTTCTGCACATTCATCCCTGCTTATTAAGCCACAACCTAACCCACTATTATTTCTCATTGGTTAACTGACTAGTTGATAATCAAATCTCTCTTCCATGGTGTCCAGGAATATCTCACCCCTGTCAATATGGGTAATACTTTTTTCAATAAAACTTTCCAATAATGACAGAGAGTCATACAGGGAAAATTGTTTTTCCGCCATGCCATTAGAGAGCTCATTGGCCATATCAATATCTGAGCCTCGGGTGGGTACTATCACAGACACTAACACTTTATCTATTGGATTTCTACCACCCATCCTCACGCTGCTTTTCATGCACACTGTGCTTTTATCCACGCTGCCACGCTTTATTTATGCGCCATCAATATCTTCATTATGATACAGTGCGACCCACGCCTCTGCTGCCATCACAGTCCTATTTCTACCTGTCCTAAAGAGCTTGTGCCCATTGCATCCTCTATTCCAATCATTTCCCACCATGTTTCCACAGTTTTCCAATCTTTCGCTGTACTACTACTTCTATTATATCTGCTTTTATATCCTACAGCACAAATTGAAATTCTTTCACTTTATTGACTCAGCTCTTTGCAGAAATACATGTTTCTTATTTCGACAAGAATTAAGAAAGAAACAAATATTACTTGCTATACAAGAATTTAAGAGATATTTCGGTCTCGTGATTTAGCCTAGAAACTGCATGGTATTTGTTCTCCATCCTCAGTTTTGCTACCAAGTTATAGACTATTATTTTTTCAATGTGTGCATATTCTTGAATTCTTTGGTGCTAATTTCATATTACTTGTGTGAACAGGGTTGTCCTTTAGTCATATATTACTTTTAAGGTATGGTTCTCCTGTTAACTACAAGATACTTACGAGTGTTACATCTTTTTCCTCTCCATCCTGAAGGACAAGAGCAAACATTTGGCCCTACGCACCTTCCTCCATTCATGCACCTTGGCTCACAGACACCTTAAAAATCAAAACCACCTGCTGTTTAGTATATTTAACTGATTACAGAATAATTTATTGGTTACTTTTGGATCGTAGAAGGCTTTTAACACTGGCTTACTTTTTTCACATCTTCTGCCTGTGTACCCATCAGGACAAGTACAGACATTATTTCTCATGCAATGACCACCATTCTTACAAGGCGGGCTGCAGACAGCTAAAAGACACAAACAGGAGGAAAAGGCTGTAGTTTGCATTTTGTTTGACTTAGCAATATACTTCTAGGAAACAGGAGTGCAATGCTAAAATTCTGATAGCTTATAGAGAAGTTCAGCACTGTCTCATAGAAATCATATTAACGTGGATTGGTGTTTACATCAATAGTAAAGACAAAATCAGATGGAACAGGGTCAAGGTTGGCAACTGTATTTGTACACAAGTAACCAGACTATATAACATACAATGGAACTGGGTTGAACACTTTTCAAAAGTTGAGTGGAAGACAAGGCAAATTTTGAGTCTCTGTTCTCCTTGGACATTCACTGAAGGAGCCATAAAATCTAAAAAAACAATGTAATCTCTGTTTTGCACCACTTCTCAGGGACGTGACTTGATTGTCTTAAGACAACAATGTTTTCTCACAGATTTGCTCATAATGTCAGCTAAGAGAGGAGGGGGAAAGAAAGAAATTACCATTCTGACAGTGGGCACCAAAGAATCCACGTGGACAGAGGCAAACATCTGGCTTAGTACAGGAACCGCCATTGAGACACACAGGGTCACACATCGCTGCAGAAACAGGGTCAGGAAGAGTGGGAAGCATGATAGCCAAACAAAGTCTATAAAATATGTACTCCTGTTGCAAGGACAGGAATTAAAACACCAAAGATAACTGCAGGTAGTACCATTCATATAAAATCTTTACCCAAAATTTTAGGATCAGTATTAGAATCATAGAATCATAGAATGTGTTGGGTTGGAAGGGACCTTTAAAGGCCATCTAGTCCAACCCCCTGCAGTACGCAGGGACATCTTCAACTAGATCAGGTTGCTCAGAGCCTCATCCAGCCTGGCCTTGAATGTCTCCAGGGATGGGGCTTCCACCACCTCTCTGGGCAACTTGTTCCAGTGTCTCACCACCCTCATGGTAAAGAACTTACAGAGGCTGCTGCCAGCAGCAGAACTAACACGCAGAGACAAGAGGGCGTACAGGGGCTCTGCAGCAGTCAGCAGCCGCCCATTGCTGCTGTCTGAGCTACCCGGTTCCACACTTCAAACTATGGGAGGTCCTACAGACACTCTCCCAGGAACATGGAAGTTGCAGGAGTGTTACCTGTACTGCACGTAGGTCCGTACCACCCAGGTTTACACTGGCAGATGTCTGGAGTAAGACATTCGCCACCATTTTCACAGTGTCTGTTGCAAACCACTACCATCCAAGAAGGTGGGCAAAAACAGAGGAAAAGGGGGAAGGAGAGAGAGGAGGAGATATGTTACAAATTATGCTTGATTGGTTTTTCAATTCTTTCCCAATTATTAGCACTGGAAATAACATACAATTCCACTAGTAGAAAAGGAATTGCTGAACAGCTTAATCCAGTCTCAAAGCCATAAAAAGCTAGCACTAGACTATAAAGGTAAATAAAATGTATTTCCATTAATTATCCATGGTCTGGTTATGTTCAGTGTTAAAAATCTAGAAAAATTCAAATAAATTCTAAAAAAAATTGGGAAGTTCAATACTAAGAGACAAATCCATCATGTTACATCATGGATTTGATGGACTCCAAGAAAGTCCACTCAAGTGTCCTCCATCACTTCAGCAAGTGCAGCTGTGTGCAGAGTGACACGAGACTAACAAGCAAAGACATTAAAATATCATGGCTGTGGAAATTGTGAATTACTTCTTCAGGACAACAGCTCATTCTCCTTAGTATTGCTTAACAAAGAGCAGCATTATTTTAATTGAATCAAAACTAGAATAAGAAAAACTGAGAATAAAGAGTCCTGGGATTTGAGGAGGAGATGAACAAAGGACTTGCTCAATTCAGGGGCAATAATGCAGTGGCACATTCAGGTGAACGATATATAAACAGCATGTCTAAATTTGGACTCTCTGGATGATAAAAATTACCAGTATGAAATCTACACAAAATTTGGAGTTGCCAAATTGCAGCGTGTAGAATTCGATATATAAAAGACAATTTAAGTGAGACTAACTAATTCCAATTTTTCAGCTACAATCACAGCAAATTTTCCAATTCCCATGCCAGGTTAAAAAAAAAGTCCTCATAGTGTGGTTCTGAATTCAGTTTCCCAGTTTTTCTAACTTGACATTCACTGACACCGACTTCTGAATGTATCCCAGCCTCGAACAAATTTAAGATGATAGAAGTTAAAAAGCTGTAAGGACATATTAGACAACTATGTTTGTTCTGAAGATAGTATCACATGTGCAACATGCACAATGTTTCCACATTTGTAAATCATAAATAATAAACTACTTGCAATTTTTATAGTAAATTATGTTTTCAAAGTTTACATGCAAATACTATCTAACTAACGTTCGAAAAGCCCAAGTATGGGAGCCTTCAAAGAGGCACAGGTATTAAGTCATTTGCTAACATTAGACAGAGTCCATCAAAAATTTAAACCATAATTTTCTTTCTTGCTCCTGAAGAAGAGGAGGAATGTTCTGTACTCTTCCCTCATGCTTTTTTGCTTACTTGTATCACATCTTGGTCCCACAAAACCATATGGGCAGGTGCAGAGATTTCTGGCCAAGCACGTGCCTCCGTTTTGACAGGGTGGTTTACAATGTGCTGCAGATATAGAATTATGTTGTTCAAGGAATCACCTCTAAAAAGACGCATGGATTAGTTATGGTTTAGAAAAAGGGAAGTGTTAATAATTGACAGCGAGCAAAGAACTGGAAATAAAATAAGGAGATGTATGCAATGCCTTTTGACAAGAATAAGTAACAAAACTTAATTCCAACAGAGTACACAGAGTCCCAACGGTGGTGGTCACCCTGAAGAAATCTGAGACAATTTCCAGGCAGGACTTCCCACTCTTCGGGAGTGTTTAGTTTAGAGGCATCTACGTGCACTGGTGAACTCCCCTACTTACTGTGAAAGCTAAATTTAGTAACATCTAATTACAAGCAACATTTACAATGTATATAAAAAAAAGTGCGGTATCTACCAACATGTTACTCAATGAGAACACAGAGTTCTGTTAAAGTAAAAGTAAAATGACACCTCTTTGCTGTCAGAATGAAGAGTCATGGAAGTTATTTATAGAATCCTTTGGGTATTCATGGATTCAAAGGCAAAAAATATTCTACTTACCTTCCTCACAAGCAGAGCCACTGTATCCTGGCAGACATTCACAGACATTGGGCTTAATGCATTTGCCATGGTTTTTGCAATCAGGTTTGCATAGAGCTGTGTGAAAAGTCAACAGTGATCTTCAGATGATTAATTTGTGGAAATTAGTTACCACAGGTCAAATCAAAATGCCATACTCACCAGCCTGACAGTTATAACCAGCATAACCAGGCTTGCATTTGCAAATATTGGGTGCCACACACTCCATATTTTTGCCACATGTTTGTCTACACCTTGCTGAAAGGCAATGAAGAAAATAAGGAAAGGAATAAGGAAAATGAAAGTGTCGTTTCAGCACGACTGTATCTTGCCTAACATAACGAACAGATCACACAGAATTCATTAGGTCCCTGCCCATAAAGGGGGAGCCTGAGACATATCAGAAAAAATATTTTTAAGTGCACCCATTCAACTAAAAGCCGGTAGGCTATGCCAACACTAATAATGAAAATGAGAAAATTCAATACTCTATGCATTTCACCAATCACACAGTAACAATGTAATTTCAAGTTATAAAGACGTCACAAGATTCTTTTCTGCAAAGCTGTTAGTGCAGTTATTTGTAATACCTCTGCAAGTGAAGCCATCTCCATAATAACCATAAGGACAACGACCGCACTTGACGCTTCCATCCTGACTTGGCTCACACGGTACTCCAGGAAAACAGGGTAAATCGGTACAGGTTGCTGCTTTAGGAATCACTAGTTCACTCAATTCTTCAGGAAGCATTTTGGGTGGAACAGTGACTTCCACAAGGACAAAAGGTAAAGGACTCGCTTTATGTTTGGCTAATAGGTGCTGAACTCTGTGAGCATTTCCACCTTTCAAAACTTTGCTCGGCAAGGAAAGCCGTTTGCCCATATTTGTTCTGCTGCTGGGAGAAGTCTTCCTGCTGGTCTCAAAATAGCTGTAGGCTTCAACTTGTGCCCTTGTTTTCTTCTCAGGTGATAGAGCCTGGCTCCGTGAAGATGCAGTCATCACAGCATGTACTGAAGAACTCTCTTCCATGTTAGCAAGGCGACCACTGATGGTGCTGAGAGCATGAGCAGTGTTTCCAAAAACAGCAGGTTGTACAGAAGCACTTCTCTGAGAATTAAGTGACTTCCAAGTGGTGATTGTTTTTACTGTGGAGACTGGTGGAGTGCTGCTACTGACCATTTCTGTAGAAATAAATCTCTCGGGGACATCTGTAAAACTGGGAATATAGCTTGAGATGCTTAAAACCTTCTCAAAGGATGACTGTTGAAAACCTACAGCATGTTAGAAAGAAAGAAGGGGAAAAAGTACGGGAATATTATGAAACTTTTTCTTTTTTTTTTTTTCCTTCTGAGGGTGGGGAACACCTTCTGAACAGAAAAATGTACAGCCCATTCATTCTGTGCTTCAGGACGCCTCTCCATGTGCTGCATCGCAATATATGTATACAGTAGAACCTAACTCCTAACTGACAGAATTGGAGAAGATCAAGTGTTCTGGCTGCATCCTTTCCCCACCCTCACCATGGCCTTTTCTTGGCTGGAAGATGAGGAGAAAGCGCCATATATATGAGACAGAAAGCAGAGATTTTCCCATGCCAGGTCAATAAACAGCTTTACTGTCAGAGCAAATTACCAGCTCCATACACTGCTTCCACCTAGGTAACTGAAACAGTGTGTAAGGAAAAGATACTGCTTATGGTTCACCAGTGTGTCTAAGCGCTAGTATTAAGCCTCGAGTCTAGAAGCAGATATTTAATCACAAGTACGTATATGCTGATACTTACTGATGAACCACAGACAGTATTTTAGGTGAATAATCCACCACCTTGGAGCAAAAGTATTACCATGCTTTACTCTCCAAACTTTTTTATCAACTTCCTTAAAGTTTCTGGATGGGTTTTATTAGTGGGATGTTTCATGTGTTTTATAAACGGCGGAGACTGACTCAGCCTCCTCGTTGGAAGGAGTGCAAAGTGACTGAAAAGTTCTTTACATTCTGCCCAGAAAAAGTAGGTGGTCTGGTGGGTCGTGGAAAGGAGTGTGGCATTGTAAGCCCAGAATGGCGGAATGCCGTGTATGGGCTTTTAGCATTACGGGGCAGAATGAAACTGGAGGAGCTTATCCAACCAACTTAAGCTCTGTCCCTAGCCCCATTTAGAACAATACTAGAAAATGGTCTACAAAAGGTTAAACCTTAATGAGTCTTATTACAGAGTGCTGTCTCCCACTGAGGAAAAGCAAACCATTTTGGAGCCGATGAAGAATTATCCAGCACTGGCAGTGGAGGGAAAGAGTTTTCTCCTCCCCCACTAACAATTCAGAGACAAAGGGAAAAGACACACAAAAATTTCTTGCAAAGAAAGCCCTGGCAGGCACAGAGATGGAAATGCCGGCAACAGCATTTATGGAGTTTTGGAATTAAGACGTTCACTTGCCATATTCTTCACCTTTCCTTTGAGTTAAAGTAGGAAAATGGCATTCAACATAATGCCATAAACTTTTGCTTATCTCATATAACAGATGTCCCTATCCCCATGTTACCTATTTTATGTCAGTGGTTAGTCACAAAAACAAAAGGCAACGGTGAGAATGTCATACATCACACTGTCAATAAAATGACTTGACTGACCTAAGGGATTTGCTGATATTGACATTTCAGTCTCATTTTTCAGACCATACTACAATGCCAGTAATGAATTAAATTGAGTCAAACTGAAAAATTAAAGTGAATAACATAAAACTGACTAGAACCTTTATTTGCCAGCTATATTCTTATCAGTATGTGAATCAGAAATTCCATTTTCTTCATGAAAAAATCACCTTTATTCCCTCCAATTTCTCCTGTGGAATCCTTTCTTTCAACATTAGTGTCTTCAAAGCTTTCTAAAAACAAAAGATATGAAGGCACATTAGCAGTTACTTTTGTTTCAACTGCAAATAAATTACGGAGTTAAAGTTTTAGTACATAAAAATCAAAAATCAGAAAGCAGATAAAGAGCAAAAACTGTTTCTTAATAGTTTTCAATAGCATATTTTAAAAATACGAGTTATTCAGTAATTGCGTCGTAAATAAATGTTTGGGCACCTTATTTGGCAAGTGCCTTGACTTGGGTAAACAGTTCTATGTTAAGAAATCTAATACAATAATAGCTCATATTATGAAAATAATGCCGAAAAAACCACCATTTCATTGTATTCTACTTTTATATAAAAGAATTGTAGTATTTTTTGTATCTATTTTTTCTAGTCACCTAAAAAGTGTTTTACAACTATGTGACCCAGTGCAGTCTGATGTTGTCATCAACTGAGATTCTCTCCCAGACGTCAACAGTCAGAAAGAGTCCTGTTTTGCTGACTACTGAAAAAAGTTCAGAGTTACTGTTAGAAACACGAAGCACAACCAAAGATATTTTATCTGAATGGCAATAAGATAATAGCATTCTTCTGAAAACCAAATAATTTTACCATAACATGATTTCCCATCTCCTTGCAGATTATTTGGGCATGAGCCGCAATAGTAAGAACCAAAAGTATTGAAGCAAAGTACTCCAGGGAAGCAAGGACTGGATACACATTCATCGACATCATCTTGGCAATTTTTACCTGCATCGAAATACAGATTATTACTTTTATAATACTGTGTCGCTAGACTTTGACAGTGTGTTTATAAAAGGTAAAGGCAGAATGTATGCAGGTGCTGAAATATCAAGTGCAACAAATTTCAGTACAGCTAATAAGTACAGCTGACTAGGTTTGCTATTCACTTTTTTTCATCTGAAGTATCTTGCTTATTGCGGAATGTGGAGAAGATGGGCTGTGGGGACTATATCTTTATCTGTAGGCACAGGAGGAATCACACTGTAACCAAACTCATCACTCCTATGTTTCACCATGTTGCCAAGTTTACCTCTGCAGAGGAAAACAATGGGAATTTGCTCTCATAATACAAACCATTGTATTCATGCAAGAAATATCTTGAAGTACATCATATAAGTTTGTCACAAGGACATAACATTTCTCCATACTTTAACAGTAAGCTATTTACAGTCAAAAAATAAAAAAAAATGTAGAAATAAAAATAGAAATTCCTATTTATCACTAAATGTGATAAATGTGCATAAATAAAGTAGTAATTTACCTTGAAGTTCAGGTGGACATTCACAGTAATAGCTGTTTATTCCATCCACACATCTGCCAATACCACACTGGTTAAGTTTACAGTCATCAGTATTCACTTGACAGAGATCACCTTCAAATCCAGCCACACACACACAAAGATATCTTCCACTTCCAGGTGGGAAATTAATGTTTGTCACACACGAGCCATTATTCAGGCAATCACATGATTTTACACTGACCTACAAGACATGCCCAATAAGACAGTTTTCTTTTTTTAATGAACTAGCGATGAGTTTTGTAATTAGATATCTTAAACATCTGACTAGTAGGTATCATTTTACCGTAATATTCATTACCTCTATTTCTACCTTAGTCTTCGCATTGCAGTCATCTGTCAAAGAAAATTTTAATTTATGGAGATTCATTGACACAGCTTTCCACAAAAGGAGACCTGAAGGGGAAAGACTGGCACCTTCTGGACCAGAATCCAATGTGAAATGAATAGCAGAGCCCTCTGGATCTGAAGCCAAAAACTGATATACAAAATCTTCTCCATAAAAAGTCTGTAGCATACCCTGAAAAGTTTCAAGCACTGGAGGCTGGTTGTCTGTAACGAAGGAGATATTTTCCTCTTTTAAGCAAAAGTTGCAATATACTTATAAAAATTAAAAGGAGCGTATCTTTCCATTAAGGAAGTCACATGTAATTCTTTCTCTTAAATTCTAATGTCATTTGAATGGCACAGGAAAAACACTAGATATTTTCATTATAACTGTAACAACGTAACCAAGAAATTACTTATACTACACAAGAGCTTGTAAAGGTGCAGTGTATCTATACATAGAAAGAACTAAGAATTTATCAAATTTAACCACTGTATTTTTATGATGCTGAGATAGTTTGCAGATGAAAGTACAGGAAGCCATAAAACTCATAGGTGATTGGTGTTGCCTGTAACAAATGAATAGACATTGTTAAGCAATACTTGGGAATGGGCTGCAATGACTGTCTTGACAAAACTGAGCATGAGGTGATGGAATAAGTTATTCACTCGTTGTTCCTAGGAAGGATTTCAACCACACAGTACAAGTTTGAAGTAGAAAAAGTTTTAACAAGACAGGCAACAGAAGTCCCACTCATACAGGACCCTTCCCAAGTCAGGCAGAGTCTTGCCATCACATCCATCCATGAAAACACTGATGGAACCCTTCTATTTGAGATGTTATGGACTTGGGTTGATGGGACAGGCTGGTAAAGCCGCAAGAGACGTCCCATTTTGTGAAGGAACCAATATGATTTGTATATCCAAAGCCTAAGATCTGAGCCAAAAGAGCTACAACTTCTAGGCTAGAACTTTGTACTATGGAGAAGGAAAATGAAGAATCTAGACTTGGGTCTTCTTTTCATAGCGTGGTTTCTAACCGGACTAAGTATGACAGCCTTGGATACACTTTCAAGCATTTGTTTAGGTCATGTATTTATGCCATCGATGTGGATTATGTCCAGATATTAAGTGTCTAATAAATATGATACGCCATTTAATTCAGTTTGTGTTCTCATTTGGTATCAGAGTCATTTGTTGGAAAATATCTTTTATTCCTAAATTTTGAAGACGAACATTTGTGGATGTAGATGTGCCAGTTATCAAAAGATAATTAACTTCTATATGTATGGTCTGGAATACAAAATATCATTTTCAGAAATTAGGAGAAATGTCAGATGAAAACCAAGATCAAATTACAAGCTAAAGTAGTGGGTAGTAAACTTTAAATGAAACGCTTAACTAGCTAAACTTAAAATGTCACTATTTCCATAAATTTAAAAACTTTGTAGATTTTCAACTTCTTGCTATATATAAAAAAAAAATATTTAGAACTTACTTTCAACAACTGACCAAGTTAACTTTGATATGTCAGGTCTGCAGAGTAAGCAAGGGCTGGTTGGATTTGTGTCACCTTCACCATAACAGAGTCCATCTATGTTGCACGTTTTCTCCTTTTAGACAAATGACAATGTGATTCATTATTTTTTTGTTATCAAACAGCAAATCTGGATGAATTTGTAAAGTGTCAAATAAAATCAAATCTATTCTGCGCTTTCACTAAACAACTAAGGTTGTTTTTAAATCCAAACAACCAACGGTATGTTTGGGTTTATTTGGTAGTTACATTAAGTGCTTTTGTTTTGATTTTTTTATTTCAGAATTGCCTCATCCCTGCTTCTCTTTCTGTCATTATCATTTCTCTGCTTGGAAAATCCCTGTTGTAAACCAGAGGAGGGCACGTTCTGCTGATTTTTCTAGATTTCTTTTTGCCTGAAAAGATGTGTATTTTCAGAATAGACATAGAGAGTAATGAAATACATACCTTTAACGTACATAACCCAGATTCTTGTGGTTCACATGTCTGACAGGCTCCATCATATAATATCATTGTTTTAGAGTTGCTATAAATGAATCCGTCATTAGAGATCTGCAAGATGTACAGTAAAAATGGATTAACCCATACAGGTATCAATGTATCACCGGTGTGGACTGCTAGCATGAGCTTCAGCTCATTGATAAACACCTATATTTAGCTGTTCAAACTCTTATATTAGTCATCAGAAATCTAATCAATCCTGTCAAAAAGTCTAGGCAGATATTTGACCGACCACATGTAGGTGTCTACTTTAGGGTAAATTGAATAGCGTGTAGGCTCTATTGACCTTATTGACTCTCTATGAAACTCAGATATCCACCTCACACAGGGTTTCACACATGTAGACTGGGCTCAGCTCAATTGCCACGTAAATGCACCATTTGAAATGCTCTAGGGTAACTTCCTGGCCTTTAACTTCCACTCTTGAAGAACTTGTGTCTCTGAAGGTCCTACGTTGTATCTACCAGTCCCCTTGCAGAAGAACACTCTCAAATGGCACTCAACACTTAAGCTTAGATGATGAAACTGAGACCCTGAGGTAAGCAAGCTGAGTTCCACCTTTAATACCATTAAAAGAAGGAAAATATCTATATGTAATGTATTTTCATCTTAATAGGAATATCTTTAAGCAAATATTTGAAATTTCTGCGAGTACCTTTATTTGCCACCGGGTGATGGGTTTATCATCAACCAGATCCATGACATCAGACTGCTGGCCATCATTTGGTAACTGGCAGTCGACAGTCCTGGCATTTTGGAAGGCAGCTGGCATAGTTAGAGGTTCTCCGGGAATCCATTGTCTATCACTATACTAAATGTTAAGACAGAAAATCTGTTTTTCAGTGAAATGCATTATGAAAATATTTTCATCAGAGAAAAAAGCCACATGTATTGCAGTGTTTGAATGAGTCTAATGTCTCTGGATTAGAATGCAGTGGGAAATAGCAAATGCCATTATTTGCACACATAGATTTCTGTCTAAGCCTGCCACTGTGGAAGAAAAGGCAGAGAAGTCTTTGCTGCCACATGGCCCTTTGGCACTGCATTGCCAAGGACAAACAGTTCTTCCAGCTGGAGAGTAATGGCAGGGTTAAGCAGTGGGTGATCCTCTAGCAGCACTGATCTGATGTGGAAGTGCCTCTGTTCCTCTCCACCCCTGCTCCCGGGAGAGAACAAGCTTTAGTTGAAGGAACAGATGAGGTTTTTGGCAGGGCTCAGGTATCATTCAGGGTGCTAAGGGAATACTGGCAGGTAGCCATTAAGCCCTTGCACAAGCCAGTAGATGACACCATTAACCCTGTAGACTTTTCTTCTAAACTGCAGTGTGGACAAATCATCCAAGGATTCATCTTGAGAGCTGAGGGTAACGGAATAGGGATGATAATACTATTTGACTGAAGTATTGATGGAGGCAAGTTCAGATATTTTTTTCAAAAACGTATTAACCTTTCAAAAGTCAGTTAAAAGACCCTGAGATCTAGTAGCCTTCCAGCTTGTTACGTTCACAGAAAAAATTAATTCTGCAGTTCAATGTAAATAAGAAGGAACTAAACCTGTATTTTCATTTTGGGGAGGTTAAACATACTCTTATCCTTTACAAAAATCTCAGTAAATTCTGGATCTGTGTAATGATAGATTCCGTGGCCATGTCCTACCCAAACCTCTATCAAGACACATGTAGCAGTCCTGCATCTGTGAGGTATTTCAATACAGAATGCTCTGAATCACCTCCTTCTGAATCACGAGACCTACATCCTTCCCAACATGGTAGGACAGTCCAGGGACAATACATTTGATTTAACCTTTCAAAAGTGAAAATATAAAAAAAATCAGAAATTCAGTATGTATTAGCTCTAAATTCTGCCAAAAAGCCTCCTCTATGAAATTTTGATCATTTAAGTTTAATCTCAGAATACACGGAGTTCTATACTGTTGCAAGTCTGTTGACATTTCCATAAAGTCATTATTACTCTGGCCTGAAAATTAAGCAAATGAAACTAAACAAAAAAAACAAAAAACAAAAAAAAACCCAAACCAAACACCCTTTCTTTTGTATTTTCAAGGAAAAAGTTCTCAGCTTCCTCCTCAACTGCAGACAACAACAATATTGTTCATTTGCTAACCTGGCTCTTGTCAGTGAGAATATCATCAATAAAGGTGATTAAATAGAAAATTTTTGTAGTATAACACAAAGGGTGTTATATCAGAATATCTTGCCATGAGTTAAAACTGAGACACTTCAAACTGTGACAAGTGAACTCCCAATAATTGCTTCACTGTGAGCTTGGTATAAAAGTCTTTTAACCTAATGGAGTGTAAACTTACTCTCGACTTTATCATTTCAAGCCAACTTGCAGATGAGTGGATACATGTTGTGTTTAAGAAAAATCTATAGCCAGCACTACCTAATCTGTCAAAATAATTTTAGCATCTGCTGGAACTAGCTAAGGAAAGGTTTTTTTCTCAATTACAAAATTTTACCATTGAGTGGTTCCCCTTTTGCCATCTCCCCCCGCCCCTACCATCATCGCTTCAATGAAATCCAATTTTACTTTGAAGCTTTTTTTTATTCTCATGTCTAACAGGACATAAAAACTTGTAATTGCCGATTGTTTATTCCAGGCTAACACTTGTAAACTGCTTGTAAACTTGCCTTGAGCAAATTCTAGGTTTGAGTAACAACAGTCTCTCTATACAGATTCCTTAGTTTACAGTGCAACATTTTTAATCTCCCATTCAAACCTGGGGTATAGAGCCAAGATATATCTTTAAATAGCCGTCGTATTCTACCCCAGGGAAACGGACAACACATCAAAAATGCCCCTCTCTTTTCGTAACAGATTTATTCTGTTTATAAAAGGGCTATTTCAAGCATCAGATTTGAGACAGAAATCTAGTAACGTCTTTAACCTTGCTGTCCTTTTTCAAAGAAGTGGTACTTCAGTTCCTCTCCACAAGCACTTAAAAAACCGAACAATGATGTACTGGTTGTTACTAATAGGGCTGCCCTTGCCCTTTTCTGATGGATAGCTGCCGTATGCTGTTATCTCCCTCTCGGCTGATGAACATTCCCATTATGTTTTGTATTTCTCTTATCGTGGAGGAAATGGCAATCTTGCAGAGACTTGAGTGTCTGCTGCAAAGTGCTGAGTGCCTTTGCTTTTAGCTTCTACTAAAGCATTGGGTCGTACCCACATCAATGAATAATACGTTAGACATTTTTTCCCTTGTTCTCCGAGAAGTTTAAAATGCAATTGTTACTATTCAGGGAGACCTACCTGTAATTTGATAATTTCACATTTCAGATTCAATGACTCCCTGAAGCCACGTCCAAAAGCTCTCACTGACGTGCAGTCATATTGTCGAATATCGCACAGCCCAGCATTCTCCAGCTCTGTAATTTCTGGAGCCTGGTCTTCGAAGCAGAGATTAGACAACGAATGTCAGTATATTAACCCATTCATGTGCATTTACATCAAGCAATACGTTTATTTCTCTATCCAACTCAGAAAACTACAAAAACAGCAAAATCTGGACCCAGCTGAAGAAAGGCAGAAACATTTTTTATTGTTAAAATGAATCTTAGCTTTAAAAACTCAGCTTTTGTCTTCTCTTGAAACCTGAACATTATGAAGCAGAGAAAATATTCACCTGATAACAAACACCTGTGAATATGGGTTTTGCTTTCTCATCTATGATTCTTTACATCACACTTGCAGAATAAAATCTAAATGAAACTCAGGTCCTAGTAATAGGAATTGGAGAGGTCACAGTTATAATGGGAATTTTTTGTTTAAAGACTAAAAAACATCTCAGGTGGAAGTTATTTCAGGAAATGAACTGTCAAATATTACAACACTCAAAAATAGTTTTGATGAAGCAAAACCAGTTCCATTTGACTTCAAGAGGAATAAAATATTTCTTTTTATTATTATCTTACCTCTTTCTCTGTTTCTTTTAAAGGGGTCCCTAAAACAAAAACATCATTGCAAAACAAACAGGTTTTGTTTTGAAAAGGTTTTGACTTTTGTAGTACTTTTCATATTTTTCCAGCTTAACTGAATTTTTAGTGAATGTCTTATTTACTGAAAAAAAAGACAAAAATAAACCCTGCCCAGCATTATTTGCTGTACCTCTTTTTATTTCACCACCAATTCTGATCCCAACACATCTAACGTTTAGCTTACAGAGATGTAACATTACCAAAGAGAAAAACATTCCCACTTACAGTTAATAAACAGGATCACATAGACTATAAAAAATTAGGGAATGGATGGATGTGGCAGATCTTCCCTGAAGAAGACAGTGCGTGGAAACACTGCTAATCTCTTGGGGCAATACCCTGGATTGCAAACTCACTGAGTGGTAAATTTTTTAAATCTGACATACCAGAAAGTAAGCCCATATTTTTCCCTTCGGAAACAGGAAGGCTGAGCAGAAAACAATTATGGCTGTATTAAACCGGAACTAAATTGCTGGATAATGAACAAGGCTACTGCAGGGAACCCTTGTCAGCATTCAGAAAAAAAAAGCAGGAGAGAAAGGGAGCAAAATAAATGTATATGTTGCACAAACATTGACAATGCTATTTAAGTAAATTTCTTTTTTTTTTCCTCCCACTTACCAGACAGGATGCTGCAGTCATATGAGCTGTAGCCTTGAAAACATGCACAGCCCCATTCTGCACATTCCCCATTACCGCTGCAGAGACTGGGACACTTTAATGCAGTAAGGAGGCTCTCAACCGACCCTTCAAGTTCCTGTCGGTTGTAATTTATTTCTTCTAAAAGTCTTTTCTCACATTCATTCTCTAGAAGAGCTAAGGAAGCTTCTGCCCAACTGAGGTCATCTTTCAGCAGCAAATCTTTAACACACATGTTGATCGCATCCTCTATTCGCCTGCCAAGAAGGCCACCACAAGATCTTCCTATACTGGAATTAGCTATTGCCTGCTGGCATAGTAATAAAGCGCTAGACTCGGTGAGGCCAGAAGGTGTGGGCCAAGAAGGAAGAAACTTTTGGTTTGTGTCAGTGGCATGGTCCTCTGGGAAAAAATAACTGTATCCCTCTAAGTCTGTTTGGCTGAGACTCTGGAATAGAAATACCGGATGGTATTCATAATAATTTTGGCGCTTCCCCCTACTTGTAACAGATTGGCTTTTGTGAGGATGACTACTGTAACGGTGAGAATCTCTTCTAATGCCTGAGCTTGAAGTTCCTTCTCTGTTTACACCAGTATTTCCCACTGAGGTTGCAGAGACACGTGTGTTTGCTAGTGATGTTTTGTGGAGTTTGGTTTGATTATCCTCCCCCTGCAGAAGCGTAGGTGAATCCATTTCATGTGCAGACGAACGTTTCTTTAAGCCTCTCACAAGATCAACAGGACTGAGATACTCAGCAGTCACATCCAGTCCTGGTATCAAAGAAAGAAATCTACCGTTTTCACTTTCTTTACAAGACAGAGGATGTTCTGACTGAGAAACTGTCTCTAGTTTATTCACTGATCGATATAATCCAGCATCGTGAAGTGCACAGTCACAGAAGACTATTTTTCTAGAAGATGTTAAGGAAGCAGGTGTCTTGTCAAACAAGCTATCTCCTGGTGAAATTCTAGAGAAGAAAGAAACAGATGAAACTGTATCTGAACTATTTTCATTGTTTTAGTAAAGCATTAATGTTTGTTTTGCTTTTTGTTGTTTAATACTTCTACAGCACAGATCACAGAATCTGCAGCACACGGTTATATTCAAAGACCAGTTAAACCACAAAACCATGGGATTAATTTATAATAGAAGACTTGAGAAGAGTGGATATTTTCTGTATACCTTGATATTTTGTTCAAAAACTACTCAAACTAATTTTACATCATACTACTTAAATACTAATTTGGCACTTCAGTTTCTATTTTCTCTGAAATTAATTATGGAGTGTAACGATGGCATTCTAACATGAACTTCAAAACTTAGAAAGATTTTATTGTTATTATTTTGACAAGTTTTTAAGAGTGTGAAGGAAAGGTTGAACCAAAAATGATGACATCTGATTGAAACAGAAGTATTTTATTACCTCCACTCCTTAATAAAAGAAAAAGGAACATCAGCATGGTTTGGGATTTCCACCCCACTTGCAGTGTGAAAGTCATTCTCTGCACTTCCGTCAAAGGTGCCGCAGAGTCCCATCGTATGTCTGTAATCTGAACTGGGTGCCCTAACTGTTATGCTCATTCCCCATTCACTCACATCAGCACGAACGAAAGCTCCAGAAGAAAACAAAACCTAGAAGAGATTGATGATATCATCATGAGAAATATGATTTTTATTTTACCTAATAAAACCAGGTACGTTTGTTGGCAAGGAACAATTGGAAAAGGCCAGGCATATAAAGACATACCATTAAATTCTTGCTCTAACTATTCTAGATCAGACAAATTTCATTACTTCTTCTTCCTGTGGAGCCCTGTAAATAAGAACCCTATATATCTCAACCTTAGCAGGCAGCTAGATGGTGCACTGTAGGTCCATAAGCTTCATCCATCATTAGCAGGTATATTGTGAAGGGTCAGTGACTGCAAAACCACGGAGAATCAAAGATCAGCTGGGCTGCTCACTCTTCACATGCCAGCATATGGAAAGGGATGACTCTGCTAATGTGAATAGACTCTTTGGCAGCACCTTTCTCAACTTTCTTTTTGACAGCTACATGATTCCCTGTGTTAGAGTCAATTTCTACCTGCAAAGCTGATCCTAAATGTTCTAGGTAGCTCAGAATAGTCTCAAACATTACAATCTCTTGAAAGAAATACTAGAATTCTCAAGAATCCACAGCAAGTTTAAATGCTGGTTTTGCTATTAACTTGCTGTACAAATCTGAGCAAATCACTTAATTTTTCTGGTTCCTCAGTATCCTTTTAATTTCTTTATTGCCTAACGTCGTCTTAATATTTCATACCTGAGGTCTTCAGATGAAGCACTTCAGATAGAAGTTAAATATTTAAAATAGT